>NC_045601.1:145360124-145960124 GCF_009762305.2 Zalophus californianus
CTCAAATTTATTATTTCTTTGTCTAAAAGGTATAAAAACTGCTTTGGTCACTTCTTTGAGCATCATATTTTTATGAACTCTTGTATAAACAACCCTAAATGTTTTTCCTCCAGTTAATCTGTCTGCTGTTGATTTATTAGGCAAACCAAAGAACCTAGAAGGGAGCAAGTTTTTCCTCCCCTGCATTATTTACAATTAATCCATTTTTCTGTTCCCTGGGTTGTTTCTATGTGCGTTACACCTCCCCCTTTTCTTTCATTGTCTGCTCTTGATTTTTATTAGGTGTCTTCTAATGCTTGGTGTTGCTCATATCTAAGAATGGAGTCCTGTGCTGGTTAATGTAGATAGTGTGAGTTTCCACTGCGGGAGGCGGCTTCTGCAGCTGGTCTTACCCCAGTGGGAAGACCCAATCCAGGCTGGACATAATAGGCTATAGGCAGGCCTTCCTCCAGGGTAAGTGAACAGGGAGCAGGCAGACAGGCTGCGAACCTACACAATTACTGAAATATGAACCTCTTTCTCCAGACTGGAGAGCTTCAATGTACTTCACTTCCAGACAGTGCTTTCTTTATTTTTCCTCCTCCTGTTCCATTTAAAGGTCCAGAGTCATTTCAAATTTTGCTATGCTTCTTTCTTAGGCCTCAGTTTCTTGGTAAGAACCTTTCCACTTGTTTTAAAAAGTGGGTATCAAGCTGTAGGCAGAGGAGAAAGCCCAGCTGCCAGCTAGGGGAGATCTCCAACAGTTCCAAACACAGTTCTTAAATGAATGGCCCACACTTGCCCTTTACAACTGTTGGTCCTGAGGTTTGAACTTCTCCAGTGATACTGAATGAGGAAGCAGGTGTGAGAATCCAACTACCTATTAAGCCAGACATTAAAGAGATTTGCAAAAATGTGAAATAATTCCACTCCTTTCACTAAATTTTTGTTTTGGAAGATATCGTTAAATTCCAGAAGATATATTTCTTAAGTTAACATGTAATGAGAATGTTACTGTTATTTTAAAGAATAGATATTTTTTAATTCCTCATTTTTAATTTTGAACACAGCAAATCTTGATGGATATGAGCCATATAAAAATAATCTCTTTGGGGTCCTCATTAATTTTTAAGAATATAAAAGGAATCATGAGACCCAAAAAATTTTTAAAGATTTTATTTTGGGGGCACCTGGGTGGCTCAGTCGTTAAGCATCTGCCTTCGGCTCAGGTCACGATCCCAGGATCCTGGGATCGAGCCCTGCATCGGGCTCCCTGCTCCACGGGAAGCCTGCTTCTCCCTCTCCCACTCCCCCTGCTGTGTTCCCTCTCTCACTGTGTCTCTCTCTGTGTCAAATAAATAAATAAAAAATCTTAAAAAAAATAAAGATTTTATTTTTAAGTAATCTCTACATCCAACCTAGGGCTCGAACTCACAACCCAGAGATCAAGAGTTGCATGCTCCTCCAACTGAGCCAGCCAGGTGCCCTGAGACCAAAATTTTTGAAAATTACTATGCTAGTCCATATACTATATATGAAGTGATGCTTCTGAAACTAAAATTCAGAACAACTGGGGAGAAGCTGGGAACATCTTTGAGGTGCTAGGTGTGGAAAATATTTGGAGTATTATTGTCACAGCACTCCAACTGATCTTAAGGGTTAACTTGCTTCAAGCTTATTAGCTCCTTGCTTGCTGACCTAAGTCCCTTGATCTGTAGCAGAAATAACCTACTATTCTCGGGATTTGCAGACCACTGGCCTTGACAAGTGAAGGACCAGGCTTTCCCAGAAGCTAAGGCCTGGCTGCATTTGAAAACAGCCACCATGGAGTCCAGCAAGTCTGTTCAGGGTCATTTCTACAGATGAGTAACAGACTGGACACCAGCTTCTCTGGCATGTAGCCCCCCTCCTTTTCCCCATGCCTTCCCCTTTACAGCCCTCTGGCTTCATCTGGACTGGGAAGATGGTCTTTGAGACATTAGTCCACATCTTCCTAGGCGGCCAGCTTTCTTTTCCACTGTCACTTGTCTCTAAGTACTGATTTTCGAGAGGCAAGCAATTGAATCCGAGTTGGGAACCTGTTCTCTGGTGATGTTATTAGAAACATGTCCCCTGCTTATACAAAGAGGAAAAGTACAAGTAAGCAGAGTCTTTTTTGTGCCTTGGTGGGGCTGTTGTTGTTGGACCTAGCAACTCAGGAAATTTATGTGCCTTCTAATCCCTGGTGTGGCTAGTTCTAGTAGTGGTGTAAAAAATTAAATACTCTTTTCCATAGTAGGAAGTCAATACGTATTATAGAATATCTATACATGAAAAATCAAGAAATGGCAATGTTAGTACATTAAAAATATGGAAGTTAATATGAAAAGTAAAAGGAACAAGTTAAAGTGACTATCCCTGGGGAGTAAATATTAGTAGGGAACAGAGGAGTGAGGCCTGGTGTTTTTCCCACCATAAAACTGAGAGTACTATTTAATTTTATTAATTTTTTTTCCCAGTAGCTCTATGCCCAACATGGGGCTTGAACTCACCAACCTGAGATGAAGAGTCATATGCTCTACAGATTGAGGCAGCCAGGCACCCCTAATTTTATTAACTTTTTAAAATTTTATTTTTATTAATAAAATGCACAAGTCAGGTGTGCAGCTCCATTTTACATATGTACATAATCATGTAACCATAACCCCGATGGAAATTTTTTGTATTCTGTCAGCACAGATTAATTTTACTTGTCCTAAACATATGTTCATATGAGGCTACTTTTACTCAACATAATATTTTTTTAAAAGATTTCATCTATTCATTTGAGAGAGAGTAAGCATGAGTGGGAGGAAGGGCAGAGGGAGAGGGAGAAGCAGGCTCCCTGCTGAGCAGGGAGCCCAATATGGGTCTGGATCTCAGGAACTGAGCCAAAGGCAGACACTTAACTGACTGAGCCACCCAGGCTCCCCTCAACATAATATTTAAAAAAAATTTTTTTTAGTAATCTCTACACCCAACCTGGAGCTTAAAATCAACACCCCAAGGTCAAGAATCACATGCTCTATCAACTGAGCCAGCCAGGTGCCCCCAACATAGTATTTCTAACATTCATTCACATTATTCATCTATCAGTAGCTTCTTTTTATTTCTGATTAGTATACATTGTAAGAACATAACACTATTTGATTCTCTATTCTCCTACTGATGAACACTTGGGTTTTTCCAATTTGGGTCTATTATCAATAGAGGTGCTATGGCCTTATGTTTTCATATCTCTTAAGTAAATGCCTAGAAGAGAGATTGGTGGGTCATAATGCAGGCATTATTTAACTTCATTAAAAATTTCCAGTTGTTCAAACTAGCATACCATTTTACATTTGAACTAGCAGTGAATAAGAGTTCCAGTTGCTTCATATACTCACCAGCACTTGGTGCTGTCAGTCATTTTAATTTTAGCCATTCTAATGGATATGTAGTGGTTTTAATGTTTTATTGTGATTTTAATGTTATATTTCCTTATATGTTGTTGAGTACCTTTTATGTGCTTACTGGCCATTCAAATATCTTCTTTTGTAAAGTGTGTGCTCAAATCTTTTGCCTACTTATGTTAGTTACTCTTCTTATGATCGAGTTGTATGTGTTCTTTACATATTCTGCATACCAGTTATCAGAAATATATATTCCAAATATTTTCCAGTCTGTAGCTTTCTCTTTTCACTTTCTTAAAGGTGTTTTTTTATTGAGCAAAAGATTTAAATTTTGATGAAGTCAAATTTAGCAGTTTTATCTGTTATCATTAGTGCCTTTTGAGAAATCTTTCCTTAGGTCATGACACTATTTTACTTCTAAAATACCTGTGTGTACAACTTTGATTTAAAAAAATTATTTTTGTAATGTAAAAAAAAGAAACTGAGGGCAGATTTCTAGTCTTTTGCCAGCTACCTCCAGTTACCATCCCATCTGGGAGGCAAGAGCTATGAGATAAGGAGCAAAAATAAGTGTCTTGAAGGATTCTAGAAACATTGTAACTTCTCGGTGTTTAGTGTTATTTGTTTCAATTTTAATGATTGCATAAAAAAAGCCTAAAAACTACTAAGATTTGGTTCTCATGGGTGGACAAAATATTTTCAGGTTTGGGTTGATAACTGGATAGAAACATTGGCGGGGGCTATTGATGTGAAAATGTTGGGGTTTGGGAGTGAATGGTCACAAAAGAATTCTTGAGATGTCTTTGGTGCAAAAAGGTGGTTTTACTAAAGCACGGGACAGGACCCTTGGTCAGGAAGAGCTGCACCGGGGTTGTGAGGAGTGACCCATTATATACTTTCAAGTTGGGAAGGGGATTGGGGATAGCATACGTCTCTAAGGAATTTTGTTTTTGTTTTTTAAAAAGATTTTATTTATTTATTTATTTATTTATTTATTTATTTGAAAGAGAGAGAGTAAGTGAGAGAGCATGAGCGGGGGGAAGGGAAGAAGCAGACTCCCCTGCTGAGCAGGGAGCCTGATGTGGGGCTCAATCCCAGGACCAAAGGCAGTCGGCTTAGCTGACTGAGGCACCCAAGTGCCCCTCTAAGGAATTTTGGAAGCAGGGTTCCCAGGACCTGGAGGGGCTAGCTGTTGTTAGAAAAGGTCATTTGTTACTGTATAGTAAATCCTTAGTCATGAGACCCTTCAGATGTATATCAGTGGGCCCAATGCTTGGAGGATGATTGCTAACATATCTCTTGGGTGGGTAGAGAGAAAGGAAGTTTCCCAAGGGATTTTTTTATAGGATCCTGGAAGTCAGGCTAATGTCAAGCTAAGGTTGCCTTTTGCTTCTAGCAAAGTATTAACACTGTGGCAGCTGAGCTCCTTGAGGACGGTCACCCTGCCTGTCTCAAGTACTTGTCAGTGGGCTGTAAGTTGGAAGGACGTTTAATTTTTTTTTCTTTTGCCTTTGTTCTCCACATCAGCTATCAGCAGGAACAGATAAAGAGGGGAAATTAAGCTGAAGATTGGAGGGGCATCTGAGAAAATAAGTGGGTGGTTAGGAAAGGTGCTGAAGGAATAAAAATGGGGAGGGGAGGCAAAACAACACAAATAAGACATTTTCCTCAACCCCCACCCCCCAAATCCTATTTAGTCTGAAAAGTTAAAACTTTAATACAACGGATATATAAAGTGTGCACTAACACCTAAGTAGGTGACTAATGTCAGCCTTCTGTGATCATCTCAAGTGACCTCAAAGAGATCCCCAAACAGGAAGAACCAGAAAACCAGTGAAGCACAGGCCTGCAAGGCACTAGTTTTGAACAATCCAATATAATAGAAACATAATGCATTAAGATGATGTGTAAATTAAGATTTATGTCTGTGGAAATCAGTAAATCTTAATTTTTATAACCGAACAAATTATACCTTCTGAGTCAAGGATTTGGAGAGCTGCTGGCTAGCATGCATACTCTTCCCGTTTTTGCATACAAAGCTAACAAGCTTGAGAGCAGTTCTTCAGAGCCGTCTGAAACACTGTCTCCTTGCCAAGAGTCCTCAGTAACCTACTGAGATCATATATCTGCTTCCCCAACTTAGTGGTGTGAAAACTAGGGTCTACTAGCGAAGCGTCCCTCACAAATTGAGCATTCAAAAAGCTCAGCCGCAAAGCAGGTTTTGTAAGAGGTTGCAATTCAGTAGGATAGGAAAGGGCTGAACGCATGTAATGATTCGCTGGGAATTTATACTCAATCACCATGATTTTTTTAACAAGACTATTACTCGGTGCAAAGGGGATTCCAAAGGCTATGAACTGTGGCTGGCAGGAATTCCTCAAGCAACTGGCAGTCTATGCAGAAGCCCTGGAGGACAGCAAAGTGCCGGGGTCTCCAAGCGCTGGCAGGACCCGAGCCTGCACCCACCTTCCCCCTCCCGCCCGCGGACAGAGCGGCGCGCAGGCGCCGGCCACCCGGGGCCCTCAGCCGGCTGACCATAGAGCTTCCAGACCTCCAGGATTCCTAGAGAGCTTCCGGAAGTGCCTCGAGACAAGATGCGCGTTGGTCCATGTTGCGCCTCCGCGGGTCTGGAAGTTAGGGGCTGGAGGTCCCGGTCGGCTTGCCGCTGTCTGCGGGTTTCCTCCCCGCCCTTCCCCCGGGCGCGTCCGTCCTCTGCAGCCCGCCTTCCCCACCCCGGGCCGCCCCTGGAGCTCGCGGTGAGTAACGGTTCGGGCTCCGGGCGGAGGAGGGGAGCGCTTTGTGGCCAGACTAGGCCGCCGCTGGGGACGGGCCGGAGGGTCCGCAGAGGGGCCCCGACGCGGTGCGCCGCGGGCTGCAGGGGCGCCGGGGGTTGGACCCCCGCGGGCGCAGGCCTGGGCCGCGGCCCCAGACTCTCTGCCAGGACTCGCTCCTGGGGGGTCGCTTTCTTCATCCCGCTGCTCTTTTTGTGCTGTTATCTGTCTTAAAATGGGAAACCGCCCCCACGTTATCGTTTATCCAGCTGCTTCCACCGCCTGAACTGTTTTTACTTAGCAATTTTGCATTTCCTTCAAAATACGATTTTCTCTTTTTTTTTTCTTTAATAGATATTTTGCTTTTGGAAGCCCTAATTATCCTTGGAAACCTACTTTTGCTCCTCTGCTCTTTGTAGTGTATTCAGAAAATGGTGGTGTATTGACTGGATAATTGTACAAAACACAGTTTTCACAATTTTGGGGTAATATGGAATTCAGCCTTACTCTAAATACTTACCTTGTTTAGGAAGGGTTACTAAGGTAGATGCCTGGGAACTTCTGGAGGGGCCCCGTTTCCAAAACTCAGGTCACTCACGAGTCATTCTGTCGGGCCACAGGAAGACTGCCACTACCACCTCCGAGAACAATCCGGATTTCTGTGGTTTGGTTAGTTCAGTTAAGTGTATTTGTGCAGTAATCATAGTTTTTACAAATGCATAAGTATTTTGAATTTGTGTTGTGGTTGAGTGTGAAATGTGGTCGATATTAAAACCGGCTTCTGCTCTTTGAGATAACTCTAAAGGACAATTTTTGCTTCACTTATTTTTTCTTGATCTTTAAAGCCTGAAAAATCACTTTCTTGTTTTATTTTCAGTTCCCAAACATCCCAGAGTAGACTTACTTCGTCCTAAGGAAGAAAACATTCCTTCTTACCTCTTAAAAAAATAATGCTTTAAAATATCTGAGTTGTGGGGCACCTGGGTGGCTCAGTGGGTTAAGCCTCGGACTCTTTTTTTTTTTTTTTTTAAGATTTGATTAATTTATTTGTCAGAGAGAGCCCACAAGTAGGGGGAGCCGCAGGCAGGGGAAGAAGCAGGGAGCCGGATGCAGGACTCAATCCCAGGACCCTGGGATCATGACCTGAGCCGAAGGCAGACGCTTAACAACTGAGCCACCCAGGCGCCCCGAGAATTATTTATTTATAAAGATTTTATTTAGGGCGCCTGGGTGGCTCAGATGGTTAAGCGTCTGCCTTCGGCTCAGGTCATGATCCCAGGGTCCTGGGATCAAGTCCCGCATCAGGCTCCCTGCTCCTTGGGAGCCTGCTTCTCCCTCTGCCCCTCTCTCTCTCTCTCTCTCTCTCTCTCTCTCTCTCTCCTCCTCTGTCTCTCATGAATAAATAAATAAAATCTTTAAAAAAAAAATAAAGATTTTATTTATTTATTTATTTGAGAGAGAGGGAGAGTGTTTGTGCGCACGCACAAGCAGCGGGGAGGGGCAGAGGGAGAGAGAGAGAGAAGCAGACTCCCTGCTGAGCAGAGAGCCCTTTGTGGGGATCATGAGCTGAGCTGAGGGCAGATGCTTAACTGAGTGGGCTACCCAAGCACCCCTATTTATTTATTTGAGAGAGAGAGCTCATGGAGGAGGGGCAGAGAGAGAATCTCAAGCAGACTCTGTGCTGAGTGCAGAGCCCTCCCCAGGCTCAATCTCTCCACCCTGAGATCAACAAGAGTCCCACACTTCACTTAACTGAGCCACCCGGGTGCCCCTTGACCTGGTATTCTTAAAAGAGGATGTAAGAAGCAGTCCTTACCCATAAGGTGCTTACCAATTTAATGCAGATGTGTATACATGAAACTGAGAGGAAGGTAAATAATAGACTAATTTTTGTAGTCTGTATCTTTGAACTTGATTAGTTATAGGTTGTAATTGTCAAAAACTTGATTGGAGAGGGAAGAGACTAAAAAGTGGAAAAAGAGCTACTAAAAAGAATAATCAGGGTGGGGAATGGACAAGACTGGTTGGCTGATTTGGTGTAAATTATGAACAAAGCTGGTAATTAGATGACTTCTATCGGTCTCACTATTGAGACTATTTAATATCATTTAATATGTTAATTATTTAATATCTTAATATAAAGTTCTTGAATGGTGCACACTTAACATTGAAGTATTTTTTAGCTAGTGTTGATAAGGATTGATTATAAGACGGAAGATGGCCAGTTTTTCAGTAAAGATGAACGTTGGCTTTAAGGAAATTCAGACAACACGGGGAAACTATGCAGCATCACATTCTAAACAATTAGAACTTAAAATTAATGTCCCATGGTAATGATCTTTTAAGTTTTTAAAACATAAGTAGCTATTTTAAGAACATTTAAGAATTTATTAAATTTTAATTGACTTAAAAAATAAATTAATTTAAAACCATGGATATTGGGCGCCTGGGTGGCTCAGTTGGTTAAGCCACTGCCGTAGGCTCAGGTCATGATCCTGGAGTCCCGGGATCGAGTCCCGCATCGGGCTCCCTGCTCAGCAGGGAGTCTGCTTCTCCCTCTGACCCTATCCCCTCTCATGTGCTCGCTCTCTCTCTCATTCTCTTTCTCAAATAAATAAATAAATCTTTTAAAAAAAAATAAAACCGTGGATATTAATCCTGGCTGTTCAAAACAAAATTGATTACCCCTTGTCTCAAACTCTCCAAAAAATCTCAACTTCTTGCCCAGATTCACTCTTCCCTCAACTCTCACTATTCTAGGAAATTTCCCCACTTCTCTACAAAATTGCAGATATTTTTCACATGGTCCAAATATAGGACTTACCACACTATGTAGAGTACTGTAAATGTGTGCCCATGGCCATGGTTTTCTTGCAAATGTTTGTGGCAGTGACCTTTTCCTCTGTATGTCTTTTTCTTTTTTAAGATTTTATTTATTTGACAAAGAGGGAGCGCACAAGGGGGAGCAGGAAAGGGAGATGCAGGCTCCCTGTCGAGTAGGGGTCCCAACGCAGGGCTCTATCCCAGGACCCTGAGATGACTTGAGCCAAAGGCAGCCACTTAACTATCTGAGCCACCCAGGCGCCCCCCTCTGTATGTCTTTTTAAGCAAGAAAGTTGCATTACTTATATGTATTCCAGAAAGATCACAATGGCAGCCCTGCAGACGGTGGAAAAGAGCACAACCAAAGGCAGCTTATCCCAAAGCAGTTGGCAAGAGACATGCAAGATAAAACCACAGACCTATGGTCTACAAAGAAAGAGGAGAGACAGGCCCTTAGAAGGAAAATCAGATTACATCTATATACTTCCTGACATAAGTCTTCAAAGCAGTGGCTTTTTCAGGAGTATATTTTTTTCTGGAGGAGGGGAAGGGTGGGGTAGGGTTTCTGCGATCACATGAAAACAGAATTTCTCTCTAGAAAAAAGTCCATAGACACAAAAGTTTATAGTCAATTTCAGCAGAGTTCACAGACCTGACACCCATCCAATAACTTCAGGAACATTAAGAACCCTTACTTAGAGGGGGGCACCTGGGTGGCTCAGTCGTTAGGCGTCTGCCTTCAGCTCAGCCATGATCCCAGGATCCTGGGATCGAGCCCTGCATCAGGTTCCCTGCTCCACAGAAAGCCTGCTTCTCCCTCTCCCACTCCCCCTGCTTGTGTTCTCTCTCTCGCTGTGTCTTTCTCTGTCAAGTAAATAAATAAAATCTTTAAAAAAAAAAAGAACCCTTACTTAGAGGGGTGCTTGGCTGGCTCAGTGGGAAGAGCATGAGACCCCTGATCTCTGGATTGTGAGTTTGAGCCCCATGTTGGGTGTAGAGATTACTAAAAAAATAAATAGAAACTTAAAAACAAAAACAAACCCTTACTTAGAGAGTGTGGACAGAAGAGGAAGAAAATTTCTTTAAAATTAGACAAGGCTGGGCGCCTGGGTGGCTCAGTTGGTTAAGCGACTGCCTTCGGCTCAGGTCATGATCCTGGAGTCCCAGGATCGAGTCCCGCATCGGGCTCCCTGCTCAGCGGGGAGTCTGCTTCTCTCTCTGACCCTCTTCCCTCTCGTGCTCTCTATCTCTTCTTCTCTCTCTCAAATAAATAAATAAAATTAGACAAGGCTGGGGGTTGCCTGGGGGGCTCAGTTGGTTAAGCTTCTGCCTTTGGCTCAGGTTCTGATCCCGGGGTCCTGGGATCGAGTCTGCATCAGTCTCCTTGCTCAGTAAGGAGCCTGCTTCTCCCTCTGCTTGCCTCTCCCCCTACTTGTGCTTACTCTTTCCCCCACCCTCTCTCTCTGACAAATAAAATATTTTTTTAAAAAAGAGCCTGCTTCTCCCTCGGCCTGCCGCTCCCCCTGCTCATCCTCTCTCACTCTCTCTGACAAATAAAATCTTAAAACATATATATATATTTTGGTAGCACCTTAATCTGCTTGGGGTGGTGGAGTACAGAGTGGGGGTGATAGAGAAGACCTCATGAAAAAGGAACTAGGTAAGCTCAGACTTTTAAGTTAGAGTTGAATAGTCTCAACTAGACCAGGTTTTATCAACCTTGGCATTGACACAGAGCCAAATCATCCTTTGTTGGGGGGGGGGTCTCTGTTATGCATTGGAAGATGTTCAGTAGCATCTCTGGCCTCTACCCACTGGATACTAATAGCGTACCTTCCCTTCAGTTGTAACGTGTTTTCAGACATTGTCAAATATCCCTGGGAGAAGGGAGCAAAATTGCCCCCTGTTGAGAACCATTGAGCTAGAGTAAAGAGCTCTGTAGCAGAATGGAGGTTTAAGAAAGCCATGTTTGGAAAAAGCTATGGGAAGGTGAGCTTATAGCAGATAAAGGTAGGCAGGTTTACGTACCATAAAGGGCCTTGCATATTGTGCTGAAGAGTTGGGTTCCCTGTTGAAAGATTTTAAAGTGATGAGTTGTATTACATATTTGTTAAAACAGTCTCTCTAGCAGAGTATTAATTTCATAGGGTAACATACTATATAACAAAGTATCACAAGCTTGGTGGCTTAACAGCAGAAATCTATTCTCTCTCAGTTATGGAGGCCAAAAGTCCAAAGTCAGGGTGTTGACAGGGCCACGCTCTCCTAGCTTCTGGTTGTTACTGGCATTCCTTGGCTTGTGGCTTTGTAACTCCTGATAACTCCTGATCTCTGCCTCTGTAGTCACATAGCTCTCTTCTGTGTCTGTCTTCACATGACTCTCTCTTTGTCTCAGTTTCTGTGTCTCTTCTCTTCTTAAAAGTACACCAGTCATACTGTATGAAGCCCTGCTCTACTGCAGTGTAACCTCATCTTCACTTGATTACATCTGCAAAGACCCTACTTCTAAATAAGGTCACATTCACAGGTATCAGGGATTAGGACCTCAGCATATCTTTTGGGAGGACGCAGTTCAACCCACAACAGGCAGCAATGTGGAACACAAATGGGGTACAAGAATAACCAAAGGCAGGGAGACACTTAACCACTGCAAGTGCAGGCAAGAGGTGATGTCTGTGACCAAAGATAAAGGCCACAGGACTTATCCCACAAAGAAATAGGACCCTGTTACTGAACTCTTTGGACCTCCAGGTTTATCTAAACCTTGCTCTTTAGCAAATACAGATATATTCTGTGTTAAGTATTATAAATAATAGTTTTTGAATGTTCGTCAATTCCATCAATAAAATAAAAGACATAGATCTATACTCATGGGGAACATACAATTAAGTTAGGAAGTCAAAACTTCTTTGCAACTAATAATATGTAACTACAGGAAAAGTATCATTAATAAACACTTTAAAAAAACAAGTTATAAATCTTTTGTTCTATGAATATGGTGAAATGAGAGAATACATTTTCCAATTTTGTATTAGCATTATATTCCTAAAATAAAAATCACTTGAACATCACAAATAAAGTGATAAGCATTTATGCAACAGAGATATAGAGTAAGAGGGCAGTCACTTCCAAATGGAGTCATCAGAAAAGGATTTTACTTTTTACTTTTTTTTTTAAGTAAGCTCTACACCCAATTTTGTGCTTGAACTCACGACCCTGACATCAAGAGTCACGCGCTCTTCCGACTGAGCCAGCCAGGCTCAGTCGGAATCCTAAGAAAGGATTTTCAAGGAGAAAACATTTTATTTTGTCCATTAAGAATAGATAGTAAAAGGCGAAGATTTATATGATCTGAAGAGAAAGAATAGGTAGTTTGGGCACTAATGAAAGCAATCAGAGAAGACTTGAATAAATGGAGAGACAGATTGTGTTTATAGAATGGAAATTAAAATGTCAGTGAGCTATAGATTCAGCACAAATCCTGTTCCAGGGTTTCTTTTTGTAGGAATTTATATCAAAAGTCAATGGAATTATAAAAATCAAAACAATTTTGATAATATACCATAAAGTTTCATGGCTCTTAGTACTTGATTTCAAGATTTTGAAAGCCACAATAATCAAGACAGTTTTGTTTTGGTGAAAGGATAAAGGTATAGATCAATGGAACACAATAGAGTTTCCAGAAATAGACCCACACATATATGGTCAATTGATTTTTGACAAAGATGGGCAAAGATAATTCAGTGGGTAAAGAGTAACCTTTTCTGCAAACAGTGCTGGAACATTTTGGTATCTTTGTGCAAAAAAAAAAAATGAACCTCTGTCCACACTTCAAACTCTGTGCAAAAATTAACTCAAAATTTGGGGTGCCTGCCTGGCTGACTCAGCAGGTGAAGCATGCAACTCTTGATCTTGGGGTCATGAGTTTGAGCCTCAGGTTGTGTGTAGAGTTTACTTAAAAAAAAAAAAAAAAAAAAAAACCTCAAAATGGATTATAGATCTAAGGTAAGACTAAAACTATAAAACTTTTAGAAGAATACAGGAGAAAATCTTTGTGACCGTGGATTAAGCAAAGGTTTCTTAGATATGACACCAAAAGCACAATCCCTAAAAGAAACAAATTGACAAATTCGATTTCAAAAACATTATGAATTTCTATTCTTTGAAAGGCACTTCATTTCTGTTATGAAGAGGAGGAAATATTTGCTAATCATATATCTTATGAAGGCCTTGTATCTAGAATATGTAAGGAATCCTCAAACTCAAAATAGAATCTAATTTTTTTTTTTTTAAGATTTTATTTTTTTATTTGACAGACACAGCGAGAGAGGGAACACAAGCGGGGGGGGGGGCGGGGGGGCGGACAAGCAGGCTTCCCGCTGAGCAGGGAGACCAATGCCAGGCTGATCCCAGGACCCTGGGATCATGACCTGAGCCGAAGGCAGACACTTAAGACTGAGCCACCCAGGCGCCCAAAATAGAATCAATTTTGAAAACAGGCAGAAGTTTTGAGCAGATACTTCACCAAAGATCTACGGATGGCAAATAAACATGTGAAAGGATGCTCAACATTATTGGACAGAAGGAGAATGCAAATTAAAACCATAGTGACATAGCAGAGAGTGGTTAAAAATAAAAGCAAATAAATAATAAAACCATAGTGAGATACCATTACACATTCAGATATCTAAAAATAAAAATAAAACAATATTAAATGCTTGTCAGGAAATGGAGTAAGAAGCAATTCTCACATATTACTAGTGGAATGCAAAGTGTTACACCCACTTTAGAAAACAGTTTTGTAGTTTCTTATAAAGTTATACATATACCTACCATATGACCCAGCAATTTTACTTTTAGATATTTATCCAGGTAAAATGAAAACATGTTCAAACAAAAACTCATATGCAGATGTTCATAGTGGCTTTGCTTGTAATCATCAAAAACTGAAAACGATTTGAGATATCTCTCAACTGAGAATGGATAAACATACATCCATATAAGGAATAAACTACTGATGCATGCAACAACATTGATGACCTCATGTATTATGCTAAGTGAAAGATGCCAGACTCAAAAGACTACCTACTGTATGATTTTATTTATAAAACACTGTGGAAGGTCATTAGTGTGTGGGAATAGACTTTGGGGTTGCAGGTGTGGTTAGGGCATTTAGGTTCCTTGGAGAGGCAGGACCAGTGCTCCAAAGAGAGTTGTAGAGGGAGGTAAGGTGCACAGTGGAAGTGGTTAGCCTTGAGACAGGAGGGAAGATGGAGAGCACAGTAGGATAATGACTTAAGTGGAGAAGAGCCTTTGGTGTGAGGACAGTTCTGGACAATACCTTGAACTAGATTATATAGAAATTAGTCTCAGGGCACCTGGGTGGCTCAGTCGGTTAAGCATCTGCTTTGGCTCAGGTCATGATCCCAGAGTCCTGGGATTGAGCCCTGCATCAGGCTCTCTGCTTGGCCGGTAGCCTGCTTCTCCCTCTCCCTCTGCCCCCTGCCCCCCAGCTTGTGCTCTCTCTGTGTCAAATAAATAAATAAAATTTAAAAAAAAAAAAAGAAGAAAAAAATTAGTCTCTGTTGAGTGTGAGGGTTAGGTTGAGAGCTGAAGTGTGTAGAAACAGTATAGATGGTGTAGCAAATGCTGAAAGAGTTAAATCAGCATCACTGAGGGCCAGCTGAGGTTAAATGGAGAACTTTAGTTAGACCCGGTCTACATGGTTTCTTGACTTTGTGTGCTGTATTCCACATCCCCAAGGAGAGGAAGCAGAAGGAAGGGAATATTCCCCAGATGGGTGTTTGGCAGAAAGCTAAGGAGGTAAGGAGTTACTTCTGGAACAGTGGAGAGGATCACTTAAATGATTTGAGCCATGAGGTACGTGTTGTGGTAAGGAGTTTGTTAAGATGTCGTAATGTATTACTATGATCTTTGACTTGCTTTAATATTGTTTGACAGTTTCTCTACCCCAAGAATTGCCCTTATTGAAGGCTCCGTGGAAGGTTCTTAAGAAGATAAAGAAGGTAGTGGAAACAAGCCTCCTGAGCTTTTCCAGCCCTAAATGGCAGCAGAGTCAAGAAAGTCGTTAGCCCCATCCCCACCTGACCAAGCTCCTGAAGAAGACCTTGTAATTGTCAAGGTAGAGGAAGATCATGGCTGGGACCAGGAATCTAGTCTGCATGAAAATAACCCTCCTGGCCAAGAGCTGTTCCGCCTGCGCTTTAGGAAGTTATGCTACCAGGAGACATTAGGACCCCGAGAAGCTCTGATCCAGCTCCGCGCACTTTGCCATCAGTGGCTAAGGCCAGATTTGAACACCAAGGAGCAGATCTTGGAGTTGCTAGTGTTAGAGCAGTTCTTGACCATTCTGCCTGAGGAGCTCCAGACTCTGGTGAGGGAACATCAGCTAGAGAACGGAGAGGAGGTGGTGACCCTACTGGAGGATCTGGAAAGGCAGATTGACATACTAGGACGGCCAGTAAGTAGAAGGAGGTGTGCGTGCTGTGACTGGGAGGCCTGGAAGCGGGCTGGAGGGACGTTAGCACCACAGCAGAATAAATTCTGGGCGTCCGTTTCTGTGGTAGGAGGATGAACATAGTTCTAGTGCACTGTGGCTTGTACTTGTGGAGTTCTTTCTCTGTGAAGGCTGGGTGTACGTTTTTTATCCTAATAACATCCTTGCAGCTATTACTGTTCCTGTTTGCCAGATGGGAACCAATATGTAGAGAGCTTAAGTTACTTGAATTACTCTCAGCACTCATAATTAAAGGTAGATCTGAACCCAGAGCTCAGGTTTCTTCAGTGTTACCAAAGTTTTTTCTACCAAATAGCACTGCTTTAAGTTTCTGTTTATCATTCTTCCCATGCCTTGCGAGTGCAAAATGCCAGGAAGGGCATCAGCAGAAAGGATGCCTTTCTGTTCTGTGCTAATGAGCTCATTTGTGTTCTCACTGCCTGTGGGAAGTAGATGAAATTCTGCTGCTTCCTTTTAACAAGCACATATCCCTAGAGATGTGCTCTTGATCTTAATGTTGTTTGCTTCCTTTCATGAAGGAGTTTCTTGTAATGCATCTGTCCCATTGTTTTCAGGTCTCAGCCCGTGCACATGGACATGGACGTGGACTCTGGGAGGAGGTGGTGCATTCAGAGTCTGCACCAGAGCTTCCAAATACTCCGCTCCGACCTGGGGCAGCCCAGCACAAATCTCCAGTGCCCCAGGGGCCACAAGAGAGAGGTGAGGGGCCAGATTTCATTGATGAGGAGGGAGAAGTAGAAAAGAAAGTGCCTGTTGAGTTCCTGGAGAACTAGGAAGTAGAATTTCTGTTACAGACCAGTCCTAAGATCTGCGTTTGAATGTTTAGGCTTCAGATACAGACTGTCAGTCCCATTGGTAAATTCAGGAACAAATTAAAGAATTTGGGGATTTTTACATCTTCACACATTTCTGTTACCCCAGTGTAGTAACAACATAGGCGTTTTCGAGGTTTTGCTGGTATCGTGCCACTTTCTTTGTAACTTTCAGTACATAATTCCTCACACAAGAACATTTTCTTGGATAGCCACAATAAATGCATCACAATTAGGAAATGTAGTGCTGGCACAGAAATACTCCGGTCCACAGTTCATATTTCTGTTTTGCCCGTTGTCCCAATAATGCTCTTCCAGAGTCCAGTCCAAGATGACCCTCTGCAGTCAGTTGTCATGTTTCTTTAGACTCCTTTAATTTGGACTAGTTCCTCAGCCTTTCTTTGCCTCTCATGACTTTGACATTTTTGGTGAGTACAGGTTGGTTATTTTATAGAATGGCTGCAATTTGGGTTTGTGTAATGTTTCCTTATGTGTAAATTCCAGTTGTGCACGTGTGGCAGGAGCACCCCAGAAGTGCTGTTGCCTCCTCCGCCGTGCCAGAGGAATTTGTCCTGTTACTGGTGTTGGTATCTTTGATGACTTGGCTAAGGTTATTCTTGCTAGGTTGATCACTGTAAAGTTATACTGTTTTTCCCTTTATAATTAATAAGTAATTTGTGGAGAGATACTCTTGAGTGTGTTTATTTTTTTTTATTTTTTTTTTTTAAAGATTTTATTTATTTGACAGAGAGACAGCAAGAGAGGGAACACAAGCAGGGGGAGTGGGAGAGGGAGAAGCAGGCTCCCCGCCGAGCAGGGAGCCCAATGTGGGGCTCGATTCCAGGACCCTGGGATCATGACCTGATCCGAAGGCAGACGCTTAACGACTGAGCCACCCAGGCGCCCCTTGAGTGTGTTTAAATATCTGGTCCTCATCAAACTTCTGTTGCTAAAACACTGTTTTGTTGGTTTTTTTTTAAGATTTTATTTATTTATTTGACAGAGACACAGTGAGAGAGGGAACACAAGCACAGGGAGTGGGAGAGGGAGAAGCAGGCTTCCTGCTGAGCAGGGAGCTCGACGCGGGGCTCGATCCCAGGACCCCGGGATCACGACCTGAGTCGAAGGCAGACACTTAACGACTGAGCCACCCAGGCGCCCCTAAAACACTAGTTTTAATATTCATTGATGCTTCTTGACTGATTCAGTGATTACTAAGACAAAATGATGATTTCTGTGTCATGCCTTCTACATTTATTTGTTGTAATAGAGAGTGTTCCCTCCTCCCCATTTTATTAATTTGTCAGTATGGACTCATAAGTCCAGAAATAAAATATCTGTATCTGTCTTTATTTTGTTACCATCTTTATTTTGGTGCTTAAATTGTCTCCGATTTGGTCAAAGGAGGCCCCTTCAGTTTGGCTCCTCCGTCCTTTTGACATTTCCCCATAATTTTTTGAGAACTTCTTACCTTCTTGCAGAACAAGGTGTTCTAGCCTCATCTCGTACTTGCTCTGCATTTATTTATTTTTTTCACTTATGTGGTTTATAGCAGTTTGTTCCATATAAATGGATTTTTAATATTTCTAAAGAAGAAGCATAGAAACAGTTTCGGTTAGTAATATGATTCTTGTCTAAAGTTCTAAAGCCTATTGTTAATTTTGGTATTGCAATGTCTGGTATTTGTAGGAAGCAGATAGTGGCAGTCATGGTAGACACTTCAGAAAGGTAATAGAGTTAATAGATATAAATTGGTTCTCATACTCCATTTGCCAAGAGATCAGGACCTAAAGAAACACCGTACAGAAGCACAAGGATTGAATGTAGCTTTGGTGGGAGAGAAAAAAATTGTAAAGCAATTCCTGTTAGGAAACCAGTACTCTGTTTTTGACATGTAACTTCAGGCTGAGCAGGACATCAAAGTGCAGATGTCTTGTGGGCAGCCATAGTTACAGACCCAGAGCCCTCCCCCCGCCAAGAAAAGATTTTTTAAAAAGTTTGTTTAAGCAACCTCTGTACCCAACGTTTGAACACACGACCCTGAGATCTAGAGCTGCATACTCCACCTACCCAAGCAGCCAGGGGCCCTTCAGCATCTTATGTGCAAAATCTCTGAAATGCATATGTTCTGAAATACAAGCGTCTTTGGAATGGGTTAGTGCTGGCTGCTGCAACTGTGGGGCAGGGCTAGTCTCACTCAGCTCCTTTCTCCTCTCTCAGCCATCTCTGCTTCTCAGAGTCCTACCCCTTCCCAGAAGGGAAGTCCTGGAGACCAGGAGATGACAGCAACACTTCTCACAGCAGGGTTCCAGGTGAGTTGTCCTGCTGCTCGCTGAAACCCCGTGGCCCTGCTTGGCAGTGTGGGTGGCATCCCCCTTTGTGTCTGGACTCTCTGTAGCAGTACTGGCCAAGAACTTGCTCCAAATTCTTTTTGCATGATTCTTGATTATCCCCCAGTAAATCTGGTGCATTTCCCTCTTCTTCCCAGCTTCTTTAGATCCCTTCACACAGTACGTCCCCCCTCTCAGTCCTCTCCAACCCTGGCAGATCTCTGGCACTGTGGGCTGGAGCTGTGCAACAGTCCCAGTCCCACACGGGGATTTTGTTTTGTTTCAGACTTTGGAGAAGATCGAAGACATGGCTGTGTCCCTAATTCGAGAGGAGTGGCTTCTTGATCCATCACAGAAGGATCCCAGCAGAGACAGTAGGCCAGAGAATTACAGAAACATGTTCTCCCTGGGTAAGGAGAGCTCTGGTTATTGTTATCAGTTAAGATGTTTCGTTTGTTCTGTGATAGTGGCTCTGAACTTTCTGAAAGACATTGTTGAGTCTAAACTCGGGAACTAACAGAGAGAAACAGTGCCATAAAATGGACTTCAGTCTTCCAGTCCAGGACTGACTTTGGGTACTGTTCTGTATGCAGTGGAGTCGTTTCTTCGGCTCCCAGTCCCATGGGGTCTTTACCTAGATGTCGTCCTGTTAGGCCTTTTGTGCTCCGCCCTTTCAGCGACTGCGGCTTTTTTCATCTCTGCCCCGTTAGGTCCCTCAGCAGTTCCGTATTCCCACTTCCCTGCTTCTTGTCAGGTGACCCTTCCTTGCTCTATGCCCTCCCAACGTCCCTCTTTCTTCACGGCACTTCCTCCCCATCTGGCCTGTGGTACTTCTGCTTGACCCTGCTTTCCTCTCTCTCTCTATTGTGGCAGTATTTGGAGACAGATGGAGGTTTTGTGTTTACTGCTAGTTTTCCATGTATATTTCCCTTATGTTCAATTTCTTTTTAACATAGAGAATGGAAAGTGACATTGGCTTAATGATTCTCACATTTTCATTTCAGCTGGTGAGACCAGGAATGAGAACAGGGAATTATCTTCGAAACAGGTAATATCTCCTGGAATCCAACCACATGGAGAGACAGCTGCCAAATGCAACGGGGATGTTATCGGGGGTCTTGAGCATGGAGAAGCCCGAGATCTTCTGGGCAGATTAGAAAGGCAGCGGGGAAATCCCACCCAGGAGAGACGACATAAATGTGATGAATGTGGGAAGAGCTTTGCTCAGAGCTCAGGCCTTGTTCGCCACTGGAGAATCCACACTGGGGAGAAACCCTATCAATGTAATGTGTGTGGTAAAGCCTTCAGTTACAGGTCAGCCCTTCTTTCCCATCAGGATATCCACAACAAAGTAAAACGCTATCACTGTAAGGAGTGTGGTAAAGCCTTCAGTCAAAACACAGGCCTGATCCTGCATCAGAGAATCCATACTGGGGAGAAGCCGTATCAGTGCAATCAGTGTGGGAAGGCTTTCAGTCAGAGTGCGGGCCTTATTCTGCACCAGAGAATCCACAGTGGGGAGAGACCCTATGAATGTAATGAGTGTGGGAAAGCTTTCAGTCATAGCTCTCACCTCATTGGACATCAGAGAATCCACACTGGGGAGAAGCCCTATGAGTGTGATGAGTGTGGGAAAACCTTCAGGCGGAGCTCACATCTTATTGGCCATCAGAGGAGCCACACTGGGGAGAAACCCTACAAATGCAATGAGTGTGGGAGGGCCTTCAGTCAGAAGTCAGGCCTTATTGAACATCAGAGAATCCACACTGGAGAAAGACCCTATAAATGTAAAGAATGTGGGAAAGCTTTCAATGGGAACACTGGCCTCATACAGCATCTGAGAATTCACACTGGGGAGAAGCCCTATCAATGTAATGAGTGTGGGAAAGCCTTTATTCAGAGGTCAAGTCTCATTCGGCATCAGAGAATCCACAGTGGAGAAAAATCTGAATCCATAGGAGTTTAGGAAAAAAACCACAATCATAGTTTGGGCATTATCCAACTTTAGAGAAACCACATGCTGGTGAGAGGTCTTTCAGTGTAGTAGAAAGTTTGCCATCATTGCAACCTCACTAGGGTCAGAATCGATAGTGGTGGTGGAGTTAGAATAGCTCTTCAGTAGTTTGGGCCAGTGCCTTGATGCAGGTGGATTAGCTTGACTGTCTTGGGAGGTGTCTGATGGAGTGGAGCTCCTGATGGTTTAATGTATCCTTTAGAAATAAAGTAGCATTAGAGCAAGTTGCTGGTCGTGGAGGCACTTAATTTTGTCTTTTGGGTGAGTAGCTGTAGGTTTGAGAGAGGCTACTCCTCCTAGTTCCTCTGCTTCTTCCCATCTCCTGTGACCCTCTTCCCCCATTCATTCCCCTGAGGGTCACTTGTGCTCCAAATGTGATTTGAGAAGCTACTTTAGAGTTTGAAGCAGCCTCTGTGTGAGACTTATTTTGTATTTAGCTTTCTAAGAACCTAGTTATAGGGAAATTTTTAGACACTTAATGTATGTATGCTTAAGTGTGTGTTTTGTTTTATTCTAATGTTCCTGATAGTCAGTGGAAAACCGTATTCCCACGCAAACTCAGAATGCTATATTTTTAACAGCACTCCAGCATTTTTCTTCATATATCACCTTCACTGACTCCACTGAGTCATTGAACATCCATACGTATCCTTCACCACCCCCAGCCCCAGTACCTGTGTCAGCAAAGGAAGTGATGGTTGTGGGAATGAAGCAGAGAAAGAGGTGAGTGGAGACTCAGCCTGGCTGCTCTTGAGCTCGGGTGGTTGTATGTTCTGGTGACTTCTGGCTCTCCTTCCCACCTTCCCACTGAACACTGTGGTGGCACAGAGGTGGTAACGTTACCCCAGTTACAGCATCACGTGGGAGAAAGGGGAGACAGGGGTGCTTGAAGAAGACCTAAAAATCCTTACAAAGAATGTATACGCAGCCCTCTGGCCCATTATAGTACTGCCCTCTCAGGTTCTTACCAGTCTGCGCAAACCCCTGACCACGTGGTCTGTCGCTCTTGTCATTACCCTGGTCCCACCTTGTTAGACGGCCTTAGCACCTCACCCTTCATTCCTCGTCTGTTTCTTGCCGTGAGCTTTCTGCGTCCACAGTGGTAATCCGTCCAGTACTTCACCTCACAGCTCCTCATCCTTCTGAGTTCTGCTGTGCTCCATCTGTAATCCAGCAGAGACACAGTATTAACTCGTCATCGCCGGGCGCTGTCTTTCTTGGAGGCTTTCAGTATACCAAGGGATATTATTATATAAGGTGATGAGGCTGGTTTAAGGAACACACCAGAATTTATGCATCCAGACATGGTTTGTCCTTTAAATTCGGCACTTCTGGTTATTCCACTAGTGCTACTGCTCCTCCAAATATTTGGAAGACTTTTACCCTTGAATAACATCTCATTTTTGACTATTACCCACTTGTTCATCACATTTGGAATGGAGTTACTTTTGGCTTTTTTCCAAAATCAGCTTTCAAAATTGGAATGGATTCCATTAATCCTGTTCAGAAGAATAGGATACACGCCAAGAGAAGTTACACAATTTCACACTGTTCTAAACAGGAACAACAATTAACACGTATTGATGGTTTTCAAAAGGTCATAAAATCTTTTAGCATAAAGGTCTGCCTTTTGGATCATAAATTCCTTCTCTGTAAAATCCCTTCTCTGCCCCACTGTGGCCCACCCTGATCACTAACAACATCAAAGTTACTACCCCTGTTTCATTGAGTCATTAATACCCACCTGTCATTTGCCATCCTGGTTACCTTGGTTAACTTTTTCAAAACAGTGCTTTCCATTATCTTTTGTTTTCTTACTCTCTCTTTTTTTTTTCTTTTGGCCTGTAGATTCCCTTGTACTCAAAGGGAATTCCATTCTTCATTCCCTTGTACTTGAAAGTTCAAGAAACCAGAAACAAATCTGGTTGTCTCCAGATCCTTGCTCTCTGCTTCAGTTGTGCCTTACCCTCTGTAAGGTACCAGTTCTGCCTGAGGCCAGTGCTGCCTGTGTGCAGATACTATATATGATGGGTACATGGTCAGAGGGAAAATATGTGCACACGTACACATAGTCCTCCCACGTAGTTCCGAGGAACACTTGTCTTCTATTCCAGTGAAAGCTCTCAGAGCAACATGTTAAAATGACTATAAGTATACCAGCTAACATCTCTCTACTCACGGTAATGTGTAGCCACATTACTTAGATCTATAATTACTAAGCATCTGGCAGAAATTCAAAGAAAAGAATATATGCCCAGAAGGATTAGTGTGATCCTGGGATGAATGAGGAAAGACCGTGACTTGAAAGAACTATCGAGGTTAGTTCAGCCCACATGTAGAAATAGCCACGTAGTGTAAGAGTAGAAAAGGCTGTTGTTTCTTTGGGGGCATACGTAGAAGTCCATTCTTGGTCTCCACTTCTCACTCTTTGCACTAGAGTGTTGTTGATCCATCTTTATGACCTTGAGCTCCTGACTGAGTGATGTGTGCTAAGTTCCTTTATATCCTGCAGATTCTATTTTTATGCTCTTAATCTGAAATGAACTGTTCACCAGTACTTTCTCCTCCCATCATGATCTCATTTTAGGGCCCAGCATGATAAAGTGGTTCTTCTGTAACTCTGCTGCCATCCAACTTAGTCCTAGAAGACGCATCTTAGGTTTCAAAGATTTCCGCCATTGAGCAAGGTGGCAGCGCTAGAATGTGGTGGATGATTCCCATACAGAGCAGTTAGCTTTACTCTTGGTCCTGAGACTCTAAATAGTAATAGCTGACATTTATTAAGCACTTACTGTGTGCCAAGCCCTATGCTAAGCATTTTTCATGGTTTGATAGATAGTATATCCCGCGTTTTATAGATGAGGAAATAGGCTTAGAGGGGTGAGTGAGTTGACCAAGGTTCTGGAGCTGGGAAGTGACAGAGCAGGGACTCTGCCCTACAGGGTCAGATTCTCGAGCCTGTGCTGCTGACCCGTGTGCTACCATGTCTCTAATGAACACCCTGACCCTGGCCGGCCATCTGGAAATCCTGAATCCCTGGCCATAAGAGCTACTGGGGAAGGGAATGCACAGTATAATGTAGTACAGATCCATTGCAACTATTGGATAATTGGTTGAAAATGTTACTTTAGTTGATACTTTTGATGCTCTGTAGTACTAGAAAGCTAAATGGTACAAGTAAAACATGTTTAAAAGAGTAACTGAGAGGATAAAGCAATAATGTACAGATTCAAGTACATTTCTCTCTAAAAACTGCCCCAGGGAACTAGAATTGTGGAGGGAAATGAAATATCCATGTGCCGTGCCAGGCCAGGCATATGGTCAGTTGGGATGACAGTAAAATTTACCTACAGCATAAAATGTGGAAACCCTTCAGCTTCACTGCCCATTTCCAACTGCCATTCTGTTTTTCTTCTGTCATTCATGGTTTTTCAAATATACCATCCATCGCTCAATCCCATTTTCTCATTACTATACTCTTGAAACTTCTTACTGGCTTTTGTACTCAGTATTCCACTGAAGTGTCCTGTGGATAAATATCAATGCCTTTTCTTAGTTCTTGTCCTTGATCTGTATTTCACACTGTTGCGTTGACCCTGCAACTCAGGAATTCTCTTCTTTGGCTTGTGGGATCCTTTTTGGTCATTTTCCTCCCAGTTTCTAGCTTTATTGGTCTTTTTTCTCCTCTCCACGGAAAATAACCTTCATGTCTTGATTTTTCCAGTATTTTTTCTGTATTCACTTCTATTTATTTTGATTGTTTATACTTAACTGTATTTCAGTAACTTATTTCCCACCCTGGGGTCAGATACCTACACGACTTGGTATTCGAAAACAGACCTCATCACTCTTGTCCCCCAGCTCCCATTTTCCTTTTAAATAGGCATTATTGCTTAACTTCTTTACCCTGAATAGACTCACTGCCCTTCATGTTTCTTTTTTTTTTTTTTAAGTGGGCTCCATGCCCAATGTGGGGCTCAATCTCAGGACCCCAAGATCGAGTCCTGAGCTCTACTGACGGAACCAGCCGGGCGCCCTGTCCTTCATATTTCTTATTCCCGTCTTGTAGTTGTCTTTGTCTTTTTCTGCTCTCCACTTGACATTCCAGTTCTTAGTTTTCTCCATGAGGCTGGATCTTTTACATTTCTGCCAACCCCTTATAGCCTTCTGCAGATCCATATCATCCGACGCCCAGGAAATTATAATTTCTATTTTCCTTGCTTTCAAGATCCCCATCCTGTAATGCTTCTAAGGTGATCCTCCTCAGAATCCATTTTTAGTCCAGAACACTCAGCAGATGATTCTTATCAGAGCACTGGTGTTCCAAGTTCTCCCATTATTTTGCCCTTCATGCTTAATCTGCCTCTGCCTCATTCTCTGGCGTATTCACCTCGACTCATCTTCTTCATACTGTTGTCTTACAAGCCCTTGCCTCTGTGCCTTTCTCATGCAGCATCTTTTGTTTAGATTGTTTTTGGCCCCAGCTCTTGTTCATCACTCCCTTCAAGCCTAGCTTCTTTGTATCTTCTGAGTGAGCTCTCTCTGACTTCACTTCACACTGAGACCTCCCTTGTTCTGTGCTGCCTCAGCACTTATCCTTTGAGTTTGTACTGTGGTCCATGCACTTACTAATATGTTGCTTGTAATTATTTTCTAGCACTCTGTATTGTAGTTCACATTTGTATTTATTTCCAAAATTAAATTGTAAGCTCCTTGAGGGCAGGAATAATGACTTCTACATTTGTATCTCTGCACCCCCTAGTGCCTAGTACAGTGCTGAGCACACAGTAGGTGTTTAATAAATGCTTGTCGAATCATTGTGTGGATTATTTATGGAGTTACCTACAGAAAATTTTAAGCTGTCTTCAAGGCTTATATGTTTCTTACCACTTTGTATGCAGATCTGTTTCTGTAGTACAGCTATAACTGCCTGTTCCTCAAACTAAGAATAAAAAATCCAACTTCAGGGGCACCTGGGTGGCTCAGTTGGTTAAGCGTCTGACTTTGGCCCAGGTCATGATCTCGGCGTCCATGGAATCAAGCCCCGCATCCATTGCAGCATTGGGCTCTGCGCTAAGTGGGGAATCTGCATCTCCTTTTCTCTCTCCATCTGCCCCTCCCCCCGCTCGCTCTCAGGCTCTCTCCAATAAATAAAATATTTTTTTTAAAGATTTTGTTTATTCATTAGAGAGAGAGACAGAGAGGAAACAAGCAGGGGGAGTAGAAGAGGGAGAAGCAGGCTTCCCACTGAGGAGGGAGCCCGATGCGGGGCTTGATCCCAGGATCCTGGGATCATGACCCAAGCTGAAGGCAGATGCCTAACAACTGAGCCACCCAGGCACCCCTCCAATAAATAAAATCTTAAAAAAAAAAATCCCAACTTTAGGAGAATATATGCAAAAACTGAAATACGAAGCTCTCCATTTATTTGGCCAAATGTATTTATTCATTAAGGAAGAAAATAGGAATAAGAAACTAGAGACTACTGTGTTAAGATTATCATTGCAAAAGTGCTTGAGAATAGGCTTTTGTATCTGAGGCTTTTATATCTGAGGTTATATCCAGTGGTTCTCAACTGGAGAAAATTGGCAACCTCTGGAGATATTTTTGGTTGTACCATCAGTGGACAGTTGGGATGCTACTGACATCTAGCAGATAGAGGCTAGGGATGCTGCCAAATATCCTGCATGCCCAAACAGCCCTCACAACAAAAGACCTATCTGGCTCCGTATGTTTAATAGTGCCATGAGAAACCCTGGTCTAGATACATTTAAGGTATATAGGAGAAAGAAAAGCGATGAATACCAGCACTGCGATTAGAAGAGTTAACCGGCAAACTTTAAAAGAGCCCTGTGTATATGTTTTATAGTATGTAAGACGAGAAAAGAAAAAGCCTTAAATGATGGGAGTTCACAGCAATATACAGGTTGGGGTGATGGTAAACCATAAAATGGTTGATGATGACGTTCTAAGGTGGCTTTCAGCATCAGACCTGCCTCCACGGTCGCTCCACCATTCTACCAAGTAAGTGTTGTAGGACCGCAAGTCTAGTGGTAGCCTTCCCTGTCTTGGTTCATTACGTAGAACCAAAGATAAAATTTCGGCAGGGGGCCTCTAACTTATAAACGACTTAGCTTTGGGGACAACACAATCTTCAACAGCCCCTTGGGCAGTCCCTCTAGATAGAATTAACTATTCCAAGGAAGCCACAGCCAGAAAGAGTTTGCCAAGTAAAACACCCACTTACAAAGGTTTTAGCAGACTGTTAAGGAGAAAATGTGATTTCCTATGGTTTAAAAGATCAAGAATATTCATCTTTTGTAGCTCCTTGGCACCTAAACAGGTTTGAAAAGGATCAACTTGAGATAGTTGGTTTCAGTGTGTTAACACACCAAAGAAATAACTGCGTTTCTCTGTTGTGTTGAATTATTCATGGTCTATAGAATGCTAGGCTTGGAAGTGACTTGAAATTCTGTAAATGGAGATCCAGAGGGGCCTGTGGCTTGCACTGGGTCACCCGTTCAAGTTAGTGGTACAGATAGAGAATCTAGGCTTCCTGATGCTTTGCCCATTTCTTTTCCGGCTGTTTATACCCTCAGGTCTGACCCTTGTAATACGTTCTTAATTTGTACTCTGCCATGAGATGGATTCAGACTTAGTGCCTCCAACTGTAATGTTTCGTTTCAGGAACTACTTTTACCAGCCTGTATGTCCATACAAGTATGCTGACTGGTGTCTTGAGTTAAATTCTTCCAGAAATGGCTAGTTCGAGGGAGTTTGCGGTGTTACCACGGTCAAGTTTTGAAAGCCCTGGTCCCTCATCTTAAAGCACAGAAGATTTGCAGCTCTGGCTTTCCGAGCTCCTGCGGTCCCGCGTGTCGGTTTTAGGGATCCTGTTGGGCCCACCTCGAGATGTTCCAAAATTCAAAAGTCGTCCGTCCTACACTGGCAAAATCAGGACGCCCAAAGCTCGTTAAGGAGAGGCGCCACACAGGTGCCCGAGGCCGGAACCAGGTTGGGGCAGCTAGAGGGCCCGCCCGGAAGTTTTCGGGGGGCCTCCCCGGAAGTGCCGGGACTTCCGGTCCGTGTGCGGCGGCGTGGCGGGCGCTGCGCGGCGGGCACCTGCAGGCTGCCTCCGTCCCTCCGGGACCCAGCACGCGGGGGCCGGGCCGGCGGTCTTTGGGGCCGCGGGCGACGCCCAGGTGCGGCTGGCCAGAGGGGTTTTCTCGCGGTTCGGAGCTGCTTCCTCTCGGGTGGTAAGCCTGGGCTTTGCTACGGCCTCCCGAGCTTTATTGAGTCCCCGCAGCACCGTGCCTTCCTGGTAGACCCTCCGCTCGCCTTTCCGGACGGAAGGGGGACGCGGCGGACGACTCGAAATGGGTATAGGAGGGGCTTCCCCTCCATTGGCGTGCCCAGGGCGGGTCCTTCCGAATGCAGAGCACACGTCTCTTGCAGCCTGGCGGTCGTCAATCGCCCGTGCCCTTGAGCAGCCACCTCTCCGCCCCCTGCCGCGCTGCCCTCCTCCCGGCGCCGGAGCGCAGTGGGACGCTGTCGGGGGAGAGTCCGTGGCACAGGCCACGCGGGCCACGCGGCCGGCGCTGTCACAGCCTTCTTAGCAAGTTAGCGCCCCGTTTGCCTTCTCTCGCATCGCTTCGGCACTTTGTGTAACACCTATGGCAGGCTTCGCCTTTTCTGAGTAAAATAACGTTTCTTTCACAGAAGAAGGGTAACGGAAAAAGAGGCCCTTAAGAGGAATCTTGCCGGATTGCAGACTCCAAAACTGTGTGGCAGACGCAGAGGGCTTGTTTTCGCTGGTTTTAAGAATTCTGTTACCAGAAAACTCCCTGTCTCTCAGCTGGCTCCAGCAGCCCGGTTGACAGTGGCTGAGGCCAGTTTCTAACCATGAGGCCTGAGGAGGGCCGGGCGGCTCTGGGAGAGGGGCCGGCGTGGGGGCGGGGCGTCGCCGGGAACGTGGCTGAGTGGGATGAACCCAGACAGCAGCAGGGGAAGGGAGAGGTATCAAGTCCTCGTAAAACGTTTAGTCTCTTACGTATGTGTCGTCTTCTATTTTTTGGGACGTGTACGTCTAAACCTGTGATTGTGGCCAAATCACTTAATCTCTCTGTGCCTGCATTTCCTCGAATGTAAACGAGGAGGATAAAAAGCACCTGCCTAGAATTGTTACCAAGATTACATGAACAGTTTGTGATACATAAGTAGTATTTAAATATTTGTTGTCATTATTTCTTTTTCTCCCTATCTCCCTGGGATGGGTCTTCTCTCGATTCCTTTGTTTATACAGTGATATATTCATGATTTCATGTGTTTAATTTTTTTCCAGGTCCCAGCTCTCGCATGCATTTAAGAAGTAATCTATCAAGAAATACCAGCCCCGGGAGCAAAGGGAGAACCACTGTCCCTCCAGCTCCTACCCAGGAATACACCATTGAAATATCAACTACAGGGACTCTTTACCCCGCAGGAGGGTAGTAAGTGTTAAACTTTGACATTCTGTGGTCTTCGGAAGTAAGGGACCTCGGGAGACTTTTTTTTTTTTTAACTTATATAACAAGATCAGGGTAAGGGTGTCGTTATGAATTCAGCAGAATCTGATTCAAAGTGAGGGTGGAGCAAGAGGGCACCCAGTGCACTGCTGCCATTTCCACAGTATGTTATTGTTCGAGAGTTCCACGTTTACTGCCTGTTGTTTGAGACATAAATTGTGTATGTGTGCTCCATTTTTTACTTACCTTTGACTGCTTGTGGTGGTTTGTTTTTTTTTTATCTTGCAGGAATTTTGATTCTCTGTATGGACCCCCAATGTATCAATCTTTTCATTCATTGCCTCTGGATTTGGGTTCATAATTAGAAAGGCTTTCTCATACTGAGGGTTTAAAAGACCTCCCACATTTTCCTCTGGTACTTTTTATAGTTTACATTTTAACACAACTTCAATTTATTTGGAATATTTGCCTGAGTATAGACCAAGGAAGAAATCCAGTTTAACATTTTTCCAGATGATTACCTAGTTCTCACCACACATTTATTGAGGAGTCTACTCATCTTTTTCTTACTGATTTAGTACCTTTATTCTATGCTAAGTTTCTCCCTCTGATTGCATCTATTTCTGGACTTTCTATTCTGTACCATTTGTGTGTCCCCCTCACAGTAGGACACTGTACCACTGAGACTTTATAATCTGTTAAAGATCATTTAGAACAAGTGCTCCTTCATTACCCTGCTTTTTCAGTTTTCCCAGAGTCTTGCTTGTTTACTTCTCTGTGTGAGTGTTAAAATCTACTTCTAAAAAAGTTTGTATTTTTATTGGAATAGTGTTAAATTTACAAATTAAGAAGCAATTTCTGAGTGCTAAGTGGAAGGATTTGGGAGTGCATAGATCCGGGTTCAGATTTCCTCTCTGCTGTGTGGTTCCTTGTCCAACCTCGAAAAATCTGTCTCCTTTTCCGTTTTCATACATGTGAGAGGAGGACTGTACCGTCATCTTTGTGGGAGTAAAGGAGGTAGGTCTACAGTGCCTTGTTTGAAGTCAACAGAACCCCGTCCGGTGCCGGCTCCGGAACCACCGAGAGGGAACCTCCGGGGCCCTAGAGCGGCCCGCCCGGCGCGCGGCGCGGGTGTCTCTGTTCCCGCCCCGACGTGCGTGCTCCCGCCCCGACGTGCGTGCTCCCGGAGCCTGGAAGGTGCCCGTGGCGCGTCGCCTCGTCCGTGCTCCCGGGTTTTGGGTGCGCCCTGAGGCAGCCCCGTTGGCTCAGCCGCGTGTCCTTTGCCGCCTCCGCCCGCTCCTCCTCGGCTCGGGGAAGGGGGGCGCGCGCCCCGGCGACGTCCCCGCGCCCCCGGCCGCCGCTCCTCGGGGGCGGCCGACCCTGCTCGCGCGTCACGGGGCTGGATTTAGGGTGCGGGGCGTGACAGCCCTGGTAGCCGCGGGGCCCTTGGCAGTTCTCCTGAGGTGTTCTTGAAAACTCTTCGCCTCAAAGAAAAGGTAGCTGAAACGCCTTTCTTTCGCATTTTCGGTGCATGGTCCCTCGCCGCGCCCGGCCCCTTTCTCCCGTTGGAAAGATGAGCGCGGACGCCTCTCCTCCTCCTCGATGGCCTTTCCCCGGAGCTCAGAACGTCAGCCCAAAGCCGTCGGGTACCGGAAGGGTACCTGACACACATCTGTAGCTTAAGGCCGTGTATTCAGAGAAATACGTGTGTGCCTTGTCGCTGCCGGAAGTGCGCGCGGTTTGGGGCTGCGAGGGGAAGAGGCGGCGCCTGGCGGCGGGGCCGGGCCGGTAACTCCGCTGCGAGAAGCGGCAGCCCCGGGGCTGTGCGGAGGGCCGCGGCTTCCCCGCGTTTGGCCGCTGATAGCGGCTTAGCCACGAGCCTCCCCGGACCGCGCCTTCCGGATGCCGGGCCAGAGCCCGAGGGAGAGCCCGACAGCAGCGAGCCTTTGCCCGGAAGCCGCTGTTCAGGGGACGCGACCCGGCAGCGTCACAGAAACGGCTCAGCGCCTACGCCGCGGCGGGCGCTGCGCGTGCGCCACACTTGGGGGGAGCCTCCGGAGCCGCCCACGACGGGAGGGCAGCCGGACGCCTAAAAAACACCCGTTTGCGTAAAGAAACGTTCGGAGACACCACCCGCGAGTAAAAGTGCTTCCTTCCGGGGGTGGGAAACGGGAGGGTCATGGTGGAAGGAAGACTTCCTGCTTGTCGTCTTAGAGAATTTTGACTCTTCAATTGTATATTACCTACTCAAAAACAGACTCATTTTTTAATTTTTATTTTTTAACTCTTATTTAAATTCCAGCTGATTAACATACAGTGTTATAATTTGATACTCATCATGACAAATGCACTCTTTAATCCCCATCACCTATTCAACCCATTCCCCACGGCCCTCCTCTCTGGGTTCTTTGTAATTAAGGGTCTGTTTCTCGATTTGTCTCCTTCTCTTTTTTTCCCTTTGTTTTATTTCTTAACTTCCACCTATGAGTGAAATCCTATGGTATTTGTCTTTCTGTGACTTACTTCGCTTAGCATAGTACACTCTAGCTCCATCCCTGTCTTTACAAATGGCAAGATTTTGTTCTTTTTCTAGCTGAGTAATATTCCATTGTGTATATATGCACACACCATTTCTTCTTTACCCATTCATCAGTCAACGGATATTTGGGCTCCATAGTTTGGCTATTGTAGATAATGCTGCCATAAACATCAGGGTGCATGTATCTCTTTGACTCGGTGTTTTTATATTCTCCAGGTAAATACATAGTGCAATTGCTGGATCATAGGGTAGCTCTGTTTTTAACTTTTTGAGGAACCTCCATACTGTTTTCCAGAGTGGCTGCACCAGCTTGCATTCCCACCAACAGTGTAGGAGGGTTCCCCTTTCTCCATATCCTCATTAACATTTCTTGTTTCCTGACTTGTTAATTTTAGCCATTCTGACTGGTGTGAGGTGGTATCTCACCGTGGTTTTGATTTGAGTTTCCCTGATGATGAGTGATGTTGAGCATCTTTTTTTTTTAAGATTTATTTGTTTATTTTAGAGTGACAGCACAAGCAGGAGGGGCAGAGGGAGACGGAGCGAGAACTTAAGCAGACTCCACGTTGAGCAAGGAGCCTGACCCGGAGCTCAATCTCATGATACTGAGATCAGGACCTGAAGCAAAACCAAGAGTCAGACGCTTAACTGACTGCGCCACCCAGGAGCCCCTTGAGCATCTTTTCATGTGTCTGTTGGCCACATGTGTTTGTTTTTTTTTTTAAGTTTTAATTTTTTAAGATTTTATGAAGAGAGCAGGAGCTGGTGGGGAGGCAAAGGGGGAGGGAGAAGCAGGCTCCCCAGTGAGCAGGGAGCCTGATGTGGGTCTTAATCCCAGGACCCTGGGATCATGACCTGAGCCAAAGGCAGATGCTTAACTGACTGAGCCACCCAGGTGCCCCATAGACAAATTTTTTAAAGTTTTTTTTTTTAATTTTTTTTAAAGATTTTATTTATTCATCAGAGAGAGTGTATAAGCAGGGGGAGAGGCAGAGGGAGAAGCAGGCTCCCCGCTGAGCAAGGAACCCGATGTGGGGCTCGATCCCAGGATCCTGGGATCATGGCCTGAGCTGAAGGCAGATGCCCAACTGACTGAGCCACCCAGGCGTCCCTGAAGTTTATTTTATTTTTTAAAAGATCTTACTTATTTGAGAGAGCACAAGGAGTGGGGAGAGGGAGAAGCAGGCTCCCCCCTCAGCCAGGAGCCTGACATGGGCCCAAGCTGAAGGCAGACACTAACCCACTTAGCCATCCAGGTGCCCCTTAAGTTTATTTAAAGTAATCTCTACACCCAACATGACCCCAAGATCAAGAGTCGCATGCTCTTGTGACTGAGCCAGCCAGGCTCCTGGCATAGACAGATTTTTAAATAAAATTTTTAGAATAGTTTCTGGGTACTCTGGACATTTTAGAGTTATAGAAAGATTTTGAAGATAGTACAGAGAGTTCCTATATACCCCACACCCAGTTTCCCGTATTAATACCTTACATTAGTTTAATATACTTATAAATACTGAATTACTGTTGATTATTATTAAAATCCATACTTTATTCATATTTTCCTCATTTTTACCTAATGTCCTTTTTCTGTGCCAGGATCCCATGTAGGATACCGTATTACTTTTAATTGTCACATCTCCTTAGGCTCCTCTTGGGTGTGATGGTTTCTCAGACTTGTCTTTGAGGACCTTGACAGTTTTGAGGAGTCCGGTTTTTTTGTAGAATGCCACTCATTTGGGATTTGACCGATGTTTTTCTCATTATTATACTGCCGTTAAAGGTTTTGGGGAGGAAGACCTCAAAGATGAAGTGCCATTCTCATCATATCAAGGGTACATACGGTCCACTTGCTACTGCTGAGACATAAGACAATTTGTAAAATGAAAGAGGCAGAGAGGAGATAGAGATAATTTATGTAATTTGAGTTTGCGGCAGAAGTTTTATCAAGTTTGGAGACAATTGGGTTTGTTCCCAGGGGTAAGAGAGAGGTCACAATCCACCAAGCTTCTGCACGTTGGTCTGTACTGTAAATATGGAACGGGCCAAAGGAGCCCCGTTCTTTGGAGAGGTGAGGGGTCTGTTGTGCCACAGTTCCACGGGAGACAGAGCATCCCTGCTGGCCAGGTGTTGTCCTGCCCCATCAGCTACAGCCGTGGTGGAGCAGGTGGAGCTGCTTTTACCCCCGGTTTCTCTGACAGCCCGCATAGTTGGACTTCCGTGAGTGGTAAAAACACAGCTGTCAGTGATGTTACCAACTTATTATCTGTTGAATTTCTGCTGCTTTTGCTTTCTCTATCCTTCATCTGCTCTACTGTCTACAGATCTCTTCAGTTCCTGTCTTGTGTCCCAATTTAGTTAAATATGATAAAAAGTCTGTCTAAGTAGGAACTATGTATTATTTTTATATTCACTTATATTTCAGATTCTGTGCTTTAGATACCTTTATGAAGGGTAAATTTTAAATAGTTTGAGTCAGATGTTCATTCTGTTAGTTTTGTGATATGTTACGGCGTAGAGACTAAATAAAACATTTGATCTGGCTGTCATACAAGTGGTGTGTCCTGGGTTTCTCAAACATGTTTGAGAGTTCTAGTTAAGTCTGTATCCTGCCCTGTTGCTTTAGCAGCAGGGAATAAATTACAGTTGAAAGTTTGTTCGTTATTATTTCAGGAATCAAGGCCAGAGGTATGAATAAGGTGGCGATTCTGAAGGGAAGATTTTTGTAAGGATGGACCCACACCAGCAGATTGCCAGCATATATAAGAGGGATACATTTCAGATTCCCAAGTATGAAAAAACCTCTCAGTATATGAACCAGGTACAAAGGCCTGAGGACAGGCCCACAGACGAAAGACGGTATACATGTGAATGTGGAAAGAAGTTTGCTCAGAGCTCAGGCCTTGTTCGACATCGGAGAATCCACACTGGAGAGAAACCCTATGAGTGTCATCACTGCGGAAAAGCCTTCAGTGTGCGCTCAACCCTCACTGTGCATGAAAGAATCCACACTGGTGAGAAGCCCTATACTTGTAATGAATGTAGGAAAGGCTTCAGTGTGAGGGCACACCTGATCATCCATCAGAGAATCCACAATGGAGAGAAACCCTATGAGTGTAATGAATGTGGCAAAGCCTTTAGCGTGAGCTCAGACCTTATCAAACATCAGAGAATACACTCTGGTGAAAAGCCCTATGAGTGTGACAAGTGTGGGAAAGCCTTCAGCGTGAGCTCAGCCCTCATCAAACATCAGAGAATCCACACAGGAGAGAAGCCGTATGAGTGTAAGGAGTGTGGGAAGGCCTTCTACGTGAACTCCGCCCTTATTAATCATCAGAGGATTCACTCTGGAGAAAAGCCCTATGAGTGTGGAGAATGCAGGAAAGCATTCAGCCAAATCTCCACCCTTATCCATCACCAGAGAATCCACACTGGAGAGAAACCGTATGAGTGTGATGAGTGTGGGAAAGCTTTCCGTGGGAGTTCAAATCTTACCAAACACCAGAAAATACATGGCAAAGGAAAGTGTCTTCAGTGATTTATGTGGTGAAGATATTCCAAAGGCCTTTTTTGTATCAGAAGTTAACACCAAAAGAAGGGTATGGTAAAAGTTAGTGTTTTAATTGATACTTGGTCCCTTAGAATATTGAAGAAGTGAAAAAGTCAATGAAAATGACTCCAGAATGGTGACTAGTTAAAGTTCTAAAATCACATCTACTGAGAATGCCACTTTACAACTCATAAGGTAAAGCCTTTTAAATATATACTATAATGTAGTTTGTTTTGGTTTAGTAAGAGCAAACGTCAGTAATTCAAACATTGTTTTTATTTTTCTCATGTACAAGCCTTTTGTTTTTGCTGCCAGTATTATGGGTGAAACCTATTAAGTTTTGAAATCGGAAGTAGTGTTGATTGGTGGGACAGGAACCACATATTCTCATTGTTTCTGGAAATACTAACCAATTGGTTTTCCTTTCTTTGCCTTGGATGTACCTCTGTTCTCTCAGGAGTGATTAGATAGTTGGGTTAGTAACTTCCTTGGCAGAGGGTACACTGCCTCTTTTTAGGTAGGAATCCAGTAGATAATTCTTCAGGGTCATTCTTGCTTTGCCAACAAAATCCCAGGCATTTTGACTTACTGATCCAAAAAACCCCTACACTTGACGGAGCTTTCTGAACTAAAAACAAAAACAAAAAGCCTTTCTAAAAGCTTCAGGTGCTCCAAACCCTTGCATTTGGTGTTTCTCAAAGTGCAGTGTGGCATCTGCAGATTCAAGAGGGTATGCGGATGGGACTAACTTGGAAACTGTTGAGTTGGCATTGGTTTTAGGATGACTTTCAAGGATCTATTTGAGTGACTCCTTGAAGCTTGATGCCTCATATCAACCAAGAGTGTGGTAGATTCGAGAAGTGGTAGAAAGTTATTGAGTTTACTTTGGAAAATGTCTTTTTTATGTCTGTGGAAATCCCAGAAGAGCTGTTCATCAAACTGTACCCTAGCTTTCTAACCCCATCCCCAGGCCTAAAACCCAGAAGTTATATATGCACATACGAAACTCAGGAAAGAGATCTGGACTTTAAAATTACTTTGTTACTATTTTTTTATATTAATAGTGATTTCTAACTCCTGGGTAACAGGCCTGAAATTCTTTTGGTCCCTGAAACTAAATCCCTCGAGGTTGAAGATGAATACCAAATTGATGGAAAATGCAGATTGATTTGGTCCACAGTGTGGATAGGCAGAAGGAAACATTCTCTGGGAAGGTGAAATGATGTTCACTCCTCAGAGTAGGATGACTCTGTGTTGTAAAGGGATGCACAGTTCCCAGGATTTCTCACTTCAGTCCAGTCAGCCCATAGATACACTGGGGTCCATGAAGCTTTGCACCAACTTGTGCCATCAATCACTGAGGTCCAAGATGCATGTGGAAAAGCACATCACAAAGTCTCTGGTATTGAGATAGTGCTTAACCCCTCTGCCCAGGTAACTGTAGACACGGACATGGGGGCTGAACACAGAAGGTCATGGTTATGGCGCTCAAATTGAGGAAACAGGACCTCACCTGGGGCATGGGGCATGCTAGAGAGAGTGAGGCACATACCTAAAGGCAGAAATTGAGGGCCTCAGCAAAACTCTAGGAAATTGTCTTTGCTATGCTGGATTGAAAGTGTGAATTCCTTTGCCCTGCTTCTTTCTGCCTTTTGACAGTTGAAGGAGACTGGTTGCTCCTTGCTCTGCCCTAGAGAGAGTTCCCTGCCACCCTGTTTCTGTATTGTTATCATTAGTGTTTTTAGTGTTTGCCTCTTTGGCCCCAAATGTCTTGGTTTGTCCCTAGGGTGGAGGTTTGCAGACAGACTCTTCGGGGATCAGCACTGAAGAGATGCTATATCCCACCCCAAACCAGCACAGCTGAATCCTAAGCAATAAGTGGTGAGTATTCTGAAGACTTTGAAGGAGCAGATATTCTGGAGAAAAAAAAAATTTCTTTTACTGAAGAATATAGTGTTAGGAGATCAGGATGCATGTAACATGGTTATTTCTTGTGAGCTCAAATTAAGGTGTTAATGATCATCTGTTGTGGGTTGGGCCTTGTGCCAGGCACTAGGAATACAAAGATAAATGAAAAAATCGCCCTGCTGTCCCAGGGCTTACAGTCGGTTTGGGGACAGGGGGAAGGGAGCAGATAGGAAACAGTAATTACAGTGATAAAGCCACTAGGTTTGTACAGAGGGCTTGGCACTGAAGGTGTAACAACCACTGGTGGAAGGGTTGAAAAGTCCTCAGAGAAGGGAAGAAATGAAGAGTGAGTTCTTCAGCCACAGGAAAAGGGACAGGAAGATACATTGGGAATCACATGCTAAAAGGTACGTGTGTGCGGGCACCTGCGTGGCTCAGTCAGTTGAGCGTCTGCCTTCAGCTCGGGTCATAATCCTGGGGCCCTGGGATCGAGCCCCGCACAGGGCTCCCTGCTCAGTGGGGAGTCTGCTTCTCCCTCTCCCTCTGCTCCTACCCCCGCTTATGCGGTCTCTCTCTCTCTCTCAAATAAATAAATAAAATCTTAAAACAAAAAAAAAAAGGTATGTGGGGGGAAATGAGGGAGGTTTTCACTGATTATAGAATACAGTAGGGAAATAGTGACAGATCACACTGAAGACAGCTGGGGGCCAGACTGTGAGATTCCTTGTTATCTATGCTTGAAAGTGTGAAACATCCTCTCTGGGCTAGTGTTGAAATGTAGTGAGAAGTGCATTTTACCTTGTAACTCTATGCCATTGTTGGGAGGAGACAGCCCTTGTTGGGCCTCTTGCACTCCTGCATGTCCTGCTGGCTAGCACGGCAGGACCCTGGCCACACTCTTACCCAGGCCGCTTGTTCGTATTGTTTATGCCCCTGCTAGCCTTGAGAGATGAGGTCATCTCTCTTGGACAAAAAGTAGATAAGCTCACTGTGTGCTTATTGGTTGGTTGGTGTTCTTTATGGAAAGTTCATGGATAGATGCCTATACATGTTGTAGGAATTATTTACATATTCTTAATGAGAGTCCCTTTCACAGAAAATACAAATACCCTCTTCAACTCTATGGCTTGCCTTTTAATTTTCTTAATAATGATGCCTTTTGATGAGCATTAGTTTTTTAAATTTATTAGTCCAGTTTATCTTTTTCTTTGTATCTTTTTGTTTGGTGTATCTTTTGAAGAATTCTTTCTCTGCTTGCGATCATGAGACTGATCTATATTTACTCCTTAAAAGTCTTACAGTTTTGGGGCACCTGGGTGGCTCAGCTGATTAAGCGTCTGCCTTCAGCTCAGATCATGATCTCAGGGTCCTGGGATCGAGCCCCATGTAGGGCTCCCTGCTCAATGGGGAGTCTGCTTCTCCCTCTACCTCTGCCTCTCCCCCCTACTCATGCTCTCTCTCACTCTCTTGCTCTCAAATAAATAAAATCTTAAAAAAAAAAAGTCTTAGTTTTGCTTTTCCATTTATATCTATAACCCATTTAAAATTGATTTAAAAAAATTTTTAATTCATTGTAGTTAACATGCAGTGTTCTATTTGTTCCAGATGTACAATATAGTGATTTGGCTGAAATTGATTTTATGTATGAATGAGGTAGTTAAATTTCATTCTTTTCCCATGTGAATATCCAGTTTATCTTGCATCACTTATAGGAAAGACTCTCTTTTTCCCCCACTGTTGTACAGTGCTCGTTTGTCATATATCAATAGTCCATATATGCGTAGATCTGTTTCTGGTTTCCCTGTTATGTTCCATTGGTTTATTTGCCTTTCCTTGCATGAATACCACTTTTTCCTAATTATTGTACCTTTACATTATGTTTAGGTATTCAGTGGAACAAATCATCTTACCTGAGGAGTCTAGCTTCATTTCTGTGTGTGATTTTTTTAGACCTGATTATAGGCAATTATAAATGCTTTACCCCTCGTAAGGGGAAAGCTGCCCTCCCACACTAGACTTTGAGGCACAGCTAATGCATGCAGTCTGAGTTGCACTCAAGGATTCAAGACTGCCTGGACAGTAGTGCTCTTAGACATCTCTGTCTAGCCCAGGCACCTCCATCTGGAGGCCTGTCACTGGGGGCCTTGCCTAAGCAACTCTGCCAAGACTCCCTTATTGGGGTAGAGGGAACTTGAAGACACTTTTCCCCACTCGGACTCAGTAGTCAGTACTTTTCCATTCCCAGCCTTTTCCCCTCTTCTTCCTCCTGGCCCCCAGGTCCATAAAATGACTGGACCCTTTTGTTTAGTGCTCTCTTGGCAGTGAGACAGTCCCCACACCTGTGCTGATTCACCTAACCCTCGCCTGGCACTGTTCATGGATTAAGAAGGGAACACTGCAGCTGCCAGCACTTTGTCTTGTGAAGCGTCTTGCTAACACCAGTGCAGTAAGTCATGAAAGGCTTAGCTGTTACTTTCCTGTTTGCCTGTGTTAACTGACCACTGCGACACCTGGCAGCTGGTGCGCCGAAGTGCTGTGAAATGGTACAAGTTGACTTAGGCTACTTATGACCAACTAGATTTGTATTATGTTACCAAAACTGCCTCCCCACCCTGCCCTGTTACTGCCCCAAATCTCAGTTACTTACAGTACAAAACATGTTCTTGTTTATGTTGTGTGTCAGCTATGGGTCAGTTGCAGCTCTGCAATACATTCTCTCCACTCCGGGATCCAGGCTTAAGGAGGGAAAGAAAAACAATGGTAGGGCCACACAATGGCTTCTACAGCATATACTCAGGAGGAGTGTATGTTGTTTCCGCTTATAGTTCATTAGCCAAAGCAGGTCAAATGACCAAGCTTCTTAACTATATGGTGGGGAAAAAGATCCTTACAAAGATGGCAATAAGTAACTAAGAAAATCTTCCATGGAGATAGTATATCTACCATGATGGCCAATATTTATGGAATACTTTCTATGCCAGGGCTTTTTCTGAGTGCCTTATATGTATTTTTTTCTCAATAAAAAAACAATGATACGAGATACATACTACTATACTCCCATTTCACAGCTGAAGAAATGGAGGAACAGTGACATTAAAAAACTTGGTCATTCAGCTAGGCAACGATCGAACCAGGAATTGAAACTGGAAGTCTAACCTGACAATCTGTTCTCTTAACTACTAACTGTAAAATGAGAGTTTTAATATGAAGGTTGTTTATGTACCACATTGGGCTCTAAGAGCCAGTGTCTTACACTGGTAAAAACTTTAAAGGTGAGATCCAAGAGCCCTGTGAGATCTAAGAGCCCTTGGTCTCAACCTGTTTTTAACCTCTAAGTAACTGTATTATACTAGACAAACACCACCTAGCTAGGCCTCAGTTTCTATATATAAAGGAGACAGGCTAAATAGTCTCTGATATCCCTTCCAGCTTTGAGATTTCTATAATCTCTCCAGAGAGAAAGTAAAATGCTTTGTTGATGTGATGGCCTCTCTAATCTGCTTTATATGTTGTTATGTTCACAGGGGGTCTTCAATAAGTGTTGCGTCTCCTTCCCAGTCCCTTCCTCCTATTTTACTTCTGTTTTACATTAGTGATATCATACTAACAGTAATAGCTTCCATTTATTGAGACCTAGTCTGTGCCAGGTACTTTTTTAAGCTTCTTAGGTTAATTATTTCATTTAAAAAATATAGATGCTATATTTAGAAAAGAACAAAAGCTGAAGAAAATGCTGTAAACGTCCATTTTTGAGAACTTTTAAAAAAGCAGAGGAAAGGGGCTCCTGGCTGGCTCAGAGGAGCATGCGACCCTTGATCTTGGGGTCATGAGTTCTACCCCCATCTTGGGTGTAGAGATTACTTTAAAAAATTAAAAAAAAAAAAAAAAAAAGGAACAGGAAAATAACCCAAAGAAAGGAAAAAGAAGAAAATACTAAAGAGTAGAATTAATGAAAAAGCAAGTATATACTCTTACTTAGAACTTCCACATATAAAAAGCCATGTTTTAGGTGATTTCTCTCTGTAGGCTGCTCTCATTTGTTACATTTGACTTCGTTCTGCCTCTAGGGAAAAAATGCTAATTTCATGATCAACCTGTTCTTTCAGATGGTGACTCCTGGCCCTAAACAAGGAGTCCATTTCAAAGCAGAGTTTTGCAGAATTCCACCGCCAAGTGAGGGAGAAGCCCCTTGAGGAATCAGCTTATGGTGCTTCAAGCCAAGCCAGAGTATCTCTCTGATAAAGGGACCTAAGACACTTGGGAGAATTTGCCCTGAAGTTCACTTCTGTCACTGCTCTGGGAGTGGGAAATATTCCCTTACCTTGTGTACAATTTCTACTTGTAATAAACTAATAAAAGAAGCAGCTGCTCAGTCTAAAATGAGTGATCTAAAAATATCTCTCCCTAATAAAACAAACCGTGGAACACCAGTGGTCCTGACTAAGCACCAGCATGTCCAGACTTGAGGAAATCCTATGAGTATTCTCAGCCTGGAAAGACCTTCAGTGTAAACCTAAGGCCCATTACACTACACAACAGAGAAGCCATTCCTGAAGAAGAGTCCCACCAGAGTAAAGAATGTGGCAAAGCCTTCAGATACTGGACTGGTCTTGTCAGATAGCAGAGAACTGTTGGGGATATCTTCAGTGTCATAAACATTCCATGTGAGCTCAAGTCTCATTAAACATAGATTCCCTTTGGACAGGAGCAAGTAGGGAGGTCTTCATTTGGAAGCAGTGCTTATTACCAGAAAACCCATAAATATAAAAAAAGTGGGAAGGCCTTCACTAAAATCAGTCTTCTGTATGGGTAAATCCACATTGCAGCAAAACCCTGTATGTGTGACTGCTTTGGGGACACTTTCAGCATTACCTCAATTCTTAAAGTGTATTAAAGATTCCATACAGAGAAAAGCTCTTTGAGTGTAAGTGATTTGGAAAAGCCTCCAGTCAAAGTTCAGATCTTACCAAACATCAGTCTGCATTGGAGAGGAGCCTTATTCCTGGGACAGGTGCGGGAAAACCTTTCAATGAACTCATCTCTTACCCGACATCAGAGGATACAGAACAAATAAAAACCTCAATTGTGAAATAATGTGGTAAAGGTACAGGACTTTTTCAACATAAAGCATCACCATTAAGAAAAAACTCAGCTGGGACACCTGGCTGTCTCTATTGGAAAAGCATTTGATTCTTGATCTCAGGGTCGTGAGTTCGAGTCCCACATTGGGTATAGAGATTACTAAAAAAAAAAAAAAATTGCATCAATCATTTTAGCATTATTTTATGGAATTACAGATAAGTGCTATTAGAGACTGTCAGGTCACTTCATGGGCCAAGTTGAAACATATCTATGACAGATCTCCATGGGATTTAACTGTCTTTGTCACAGCTTTCATTTTCTGTAGTAAAGGTAGAGAATAGGGAGAAGTCTTTTTAACTATTCACAACCTTTGGTGATTGAAACATTATTTATTACATTTATTTTCAGTTTGGAATTTATGATGCTAATTAAAATAGTTTTTCTACAAATGATTTTGACATTGATTCCTCTGATGCATCAAGTATACCATTTGTACCAGACTTATTCCCTTTCATTTTTATAGTGTTCATAGATCTAGGAAATGCTGCAAATATCTGTGGTTAGGTAAATCGTTTCACAGAATTTCCTACCCCTTTGGGAAGAAAAAATAGAAGTGTGGATGGGCCACGTGAACTTGTTATTTGCTAAATAATGGACTATATTTACCTCGTTTGCTTTTGCATGTCTAATATATGGAATAGTGACCGATATGGAGAAGGCTTGGAACACATGCTCCTTGAAGGACGCCTTGAAGTGGGTGGTTATCAAGTCAACCTGAAGAGGGAGCTCTAATAGTTGGTCATAGGATCTGCCCCCTTCCCAGGCCTGGTCCACAGATAAGCTTGGGTACTCATTGTGGATTTGTTATGAACTCAGTTCGTGGTGCATCATAATCATTGGTCTGTGTGTGGCCTTTCGTTTTTATACATTTTACTTTTATCTCTACTCACATTCCAATCCCATTTCTCCCAATTTCCTCCACTCACCCTTATTTAAAAAACTGGTATGTTCTATTTCATTCTGTGGCCATTCTGCTTTTTGAAATCACTTAATTATGAATTCATTAATTAACTATATGCAGATCTAATCCTTTAACTGCTCTATAGTGCTTACTTAGTCATTTGTTCATTCTTTTAATGAAAGCTATTTAGGGTTTTAACCAACTTCGGCTCTGAACACCTTTGGGAGTGTTTTTTCTGGGAAACAGGAGTGAAATTGCTGGGCCACAGGTTATGCACAGTGTAAATCTCACTAGCATGTATTGATTCCTGTTCCTTGTGAACTAAGGGACCTATCTGGCATCTTAATCTGATCGTGATATCACCTTTTCCACATGGGTTTTCAAGAGCTGCAGACTTCCAAACCAGGTAGGCACCTTCTCATCTGGTGGCAGCTTGGGCTGAGGCAGATTTCCAAAATAGGAATAAAATGAAATTTCAACTTCAAAAATAATACCTGACTTCTCAGGATCTGGTGATGCAAAACTTGATTCTGCTACTTAAAATACAGTGTAATCAAAAGAGCTACATACCAGACCATGCTATGGGCAAAGGGGAAATAAAATCTTTTCTATCTAAGAACATCCCAGAAAGGGAGTGTAGGAGATGCAAAGGTGCTGACATATTGGAGGAACAGCTCGGCTGATGAGAAAGACCAAGAAGAAACATGGGCAGAGATAAAGAGAGGGCCTATAGCAAGGAACTTGTAGGCCCATGTATAGACTTTGGTTTTTACCCTGAGTGAATTGGAAGGCTTATTGCAGGATTTTGAGCAAAGATGTGGCATAATCTGTCTTAGGCTTTGAAAGGATTCCTCTAGCTGCCTTGTGAAGAGCATACAGGGACAAGAGTGGGTACTAGAACGGTTAGGAGCTATCGAGGTAATCTAGGCAGAAACTGTGTCTTCGGACAAAGGTTTAGATAAGCCGAGGTGGTGAGAAGTGATGGATCCTGATTACACATTGAAGATCATGCCACGAGGATTTTGTGAATGGATAAGATCAAGGGAAAGAAGAAGCAAGAATGACATGGGATTGGACAACTGGAAGAAGGGAGTGGTCTTAGCAGTGATGAGTAATTACCACTTAATTTTTGAACCAATTAAGTTTGGGGTATATATTAGTACCTCCCAGAAATTTTGATGTTTGAGAAAAGAGGAGGAACATTCTCAGCACAGTCTGCCTCTCAGCCCAGATCATTCTTCAGCCACACATGGCTGAGTCCCAGGTGAAAGCCTTTTATCATAGGCAGTTCCCCTCTCCTTCCATCCAGACACTCCTAAAGACCAAGGGCTTAAGAAAGCAGTATTTTCTCACCCACATTTTAGGAAGGACTTAGACTTAAATTGCTGAATGACAGACATCCTGAAGTTGTCTGATTTAAACCTATAGCATGAGATAAACTACCAGCCTCTGAGAGTTATGGCAGATCAGTTCTAACCTCCAAGTCCATGGTTTCTTAGGAAATATTACCTGTGGTATATTCTTGTCTTTTTGAAGGACATTTAATCAGATTAGTTATATGTAAATGTTCTCTTAAGTTAGAATGTTAAAATAGGAGTTGGAATGGAAATCACCTAACAACTATTCACCCTGCAAAAACATGCACCCAGAATTCTGCTTCCAGTAATGGTGGACAAAGTAATACAGACCTATTCTCCCAACTGAGAAGTGGGAAAGCTGGGCAAAATGCCTTTTTTTTTTTTTTTAAGATCGTATTTATTTATTTGAAAGAGTGTCAGAGAGATAGCGAGAGAGAGCACCAGTGCGGGGGGTGGGGGGGAGAAGCTTAACCAACTGAGTTGTCTGCCTTCAGCTCAGGTCATGGTCCTAGGGTCCTGGGATTGAGCCCCACATCGGGCTCCCTGCTCAGCAGGAGGCCTGCTTCTCCCTCTGCCTGTTCTGCTGGCAGCTCTCCCTGCTTCTGCTCTCTCTGACAAAGTTAAAAAAAAAAAATCTAAAGACATCAAAGAACTAATTCGAGAGTAAAATTATGGGCAAGAAATATAGATTGAAGGAGATTATCCCTTCTTTGGGCATCTTGATTCTGCAAGGGGTACCTGAGAGGGTGAGTCATACTTTTGATAGGTTCACAGAGGAAAAAAAAAATTGGATTCTGGGTACTGCCAAGATGGGGGTTAGTGCTGGCAAATGCGCTCACTCTCGTGTGTGGGACCCCTAGAGACTGCACTCAAATTATAACCCCACAGGGGGCTGCTGCTCTGCTCTGAATCTTAATCTATACAGTGGATTTAAGTGATTCCATAGTGCCAGTGCCCTCAGGTACCAGGAAGTCCTCTCTATAAAGACATGATATTCTCTTTGCTCTCAAATTATTTCTACAAGCAATTCTACAAAAACAATTTAAAAAACCAGGCACATGAGAAGAAAAATGACACAAAGAAAATCCAAGAGAAGCAATTGCTAGTAGAAACACATCTGGGAGTCCAGATGGACTGGACAGAGATTTTAAAATGACAATGCATACAATGTTCAAACATGAAAGATAAGATTAAGAATTTTAACAAAAAATGGGGGACAATGAAAAAGAACCATAACAATTCTGAAATTGAAAAACAATAGCCGAAATGGATACATATAACAGATAAAACATAGCTGAAGAAAAAATTAGTGAAGTACATAGTTGAGAAGAAAATATCTTGAATAAAGCATAAAAGGACAGAAAGAATGGTCTACATAGGAAAAGGTTGAGAGAGAAAACAGAGATCCAAAATATTTGTAAGTAAGTTTGAAGGAGACATGAGTAAAAGTGGGGGAAGACAGTATTTAAAGAGATAGTAGGTAAGAACTTCCTAAAATGTAATATCAAACACAGATTCAAGAACCATATGAAACTCAAAAAGGATAAATGAAAATACTATTTATATACATCATAGTAAAACTGCTAAAACTAAAGACAAGTATCATAAAGGTAGCAAGAGGGAAAAAAAGAATCTTCAAGGAGCAACAATAGCTTATTTCTCAACAAAAAGATTTGAAGCCAGAAGACACTGAAATGACATCTTCAAAGAGCCGAAAGTAAAAAAAATGCTACATAGATGTCTCTGCTTAGCAAAAAATTCATTCAAGAATAAAGGTAAAAGACATTTTCAGAACAAACAGAAGCTGAGAGGAGTCATCACTGACAGGCCCTTATAAAGAAAATATTCGAGAAAGTTCTTTAGGCAGAAGGAAAATATTCCTCCTTGAAGGGTTGAAGATGCAGAAGTAATCAAGAACAAGAAAATGGTAACTATGGGTAAAGCTAAACAAGTACTGACTGTATGAAACAAAAATATAATGTCTTGCAGTATTAAAAACTAAAGTATACCAGAAGAAAGGTTTTTTGTTTTTTTTTTTATGTTGAGAGAATAAAGGACTTAAATATCCCTAAGGTTCTTACATTAACTGGATAACTATAAAATTACCAATTAATATTCTTTAAAGATTTTATTTATTTATTTGAGAGAGAGCACATGAGAGGGGGGAAGGTCAGAGGGAGAAGCAGACTCCCTGCCGAGTAGGGAGCCTGATGCAGGACTTGATCCTGGGAATCCAGGATCATGACCTGAGCCGAAGGCAGTTGCCCAACCAACTGAGCCACCCAGGCGCCCTTACCAATTAATTTTAGATTAGTCAGTAATGCATGCTGTGATCTCAAGGTAACCACTACAAGAACAGCCAGGGAATATGTAGAGAAAGCAATAAAGCAAAGAGAAACAGAGCAACTAAGTCAAAAAAAAAAAAAAGCATTTAGTAAATGGTAGGTTTAAACTGTAATATTAAATGTATATGGACTAAATGCTCCAGTCAGAAGATAATTGTCAGGTTGGCTTTTTAAAAAATCCTGCTTGTACGAGGCACATATAAAACATAAGGATATAGAAACTTTGAAAGTAAAAAGCTATATCATGTAAACACTATTTCAGATAAAGTAGACTTTAATGACCTAAATTTATTTGGTCATTAAATGCCAAAACTGACAGAAAAAAGCAAAATAAATGATCATTTGTGGAGGAAAATCTTTCCACACCTCTCTTGCTGACATAAAAAATAGAAAAAAAATTTTTAAAAATCACTAAGTATTGTTTCAGGGTTCTCCAGAGAGAACCCACAAAGATATACATATATATATACATCCAAGAACCAGGAGCTTCAGTGTCCAAGGGCAGGAAAAGACGGATATTCCAGTTCTAGGAGAGAGAATTTGCCCTTTTCCTTTTTCTGCTCAGGACCTCAATGGAATCTGGACGATGTTTGCCTACATTGGTGAGGGCATATCTTTTTTGTTCAGTCTGCTGATTCAAATGCTAATCTCTTCCAGAAACATCCAGACACATCCAGAAAGGATACCTTACTAGGTAGCTGTGCATTGCTTAGCCCAATCAGGTTGACCCATGAAATTAACCATGGATGGCTCAGTTGGTTAAGCATCTGCCTCAGGTCATGATCCTGGGGTCCTGGGATCGAGCCCCATGCCAGGCTCCCTGCTGCCTGCTTCTCCCTCCGCTCCCCTGCTCCTGCTCTCTCACTTGCTCTCTATCTCAAATAAAATCTAAAAAAGAAAAGAAAAGAAATTAACCATCACAAATATATATTTGAAAAACACCATTAACAGACTTGCCCTGATGGAGAGAGGGAGGGGCATATAACTCTGCAGTGAACAGCAGCAGGATACGCATTCTTTCCAATTACAACTGAAAAATGCACAAAGCCATATACTAGGCCATAAAGCATATGTTGATAAATTTCAAAGGATGGAAATAATACAGAATAAGTTCTCTGACCACAGTGCAATTAAGTGAGAAATTAATGACAATAAGGTAACTAGGAAAAAAAATTATGTGGAATTTAAGAAATATCCTTCTAAATAACCTAGTCTCAAAGAAGAAATCACAATGGAAACTAGAAAATACATTGAATTGCAATTTGTGCTTCTGACAAAGATGGAGTAATTGGAACTGGATTTACTCTCCCACCAGGAAAAAAAAAAAAAAACTGGAACCAAATTAATAACCTTTTTTTAAAAAAAAAAAGATTTTATTTATCCGACAGTGAGAGACACAGCAAGAGAGGGAACACAAGCAGGGGGAGCGGGAGAGGGAGAAGCAGGCCCCCCACGGAGCGGGGAGCCTGATGCGGGGCTCGATCCCAGGACCCCGGGATCATGACCTGAGCCGAAGGCAGACGCTTAACGACTGAGCCACCCAGGCGCCCCAATAACCATTTTTAAGACATTTTATTTCAAGCAATGAAGGATGGTGGTGATTTAAAGTGGGAAACAAATGAAATGAGTGCTAGGATTGCCCCAGAGAAAGAGAATTTTGACTGTTGCACAGGGACAGGGAACCAGGTAGAGCTGGCAGATTCTCTGAGATGAGGGATACAGTTGAGCATGGGAAGAGACCAACGTGGCTGCAGTTCACAGGGCAGAATAATGGAAAGGAAAGTGCTGTACAGAGAACTCTGGAGATATGCAGAGTCCGTCTCCTGTCTTTAGGAGTTGAGGAGCATGCACTAAAGAAGGTACCCTCAGGGAAAGAACCATCCGAAAGAATTAAAGGGAAAGGTACACAGCATTACACAAGGCCAAGAACAGTACCTCTTCCCACCAACAAGACTGAAAAATGTTGGAATTCACAAAGCATTAGGTGAAGTACTAAGAAGGAGTCGGCCTCAGTAGTGAGGAATAGTTAGCTATATATAGTTTCCTGTTGCTGCTGTAACGAGTACCACAAACACAGAAGCTTAAAACAACAGAAATTTATCATTTTATAGCTCTGGAAGACAGAAGTCCAAAATGAGCCCCATTGTTCTAAACCAGATGTCAGCAGACCTGCATACCTTTCTGAAGGCTGACAGGGAGATTTGTCCATTTCCTTGCCTTTTCCACTTGTAGAGGTCACCCATATTCCTCAGGTTCTGGCCCCATTTCTCCATCTTCCAAGCCAAAATCAGGTTGAGTCCTTTTCATATTATATCACTCCAACTTCAGCTTCCCTCTTCCGCCTTTTTTTAAAAATTTTTATTGTTATGTTAATCACCATACATTACATCACTAGTTTTTGATGTAGTGTTCCATGATTCATTGTTTGCGTATAACACCCAGTGCTCCACGCAGAACGTGCCCTCCTTAATACCCATCACCAGGCTAACCCATCCCCCCACTCCCTCCCCCCCTTCCACTTTTAAGGACCCTTGTGATTACATTAGTCTCATACAGACAATACAGGATAATCTTCCTATTTTAAGGTCAGCTAATTAGGAACCTTAATTTCATCTGCAACCTGAATTCCTCTTTGCCATGTAGCCTAACATATTCATATATTTTAGGGATAGATATCTTTGGGTAGGGAGGAGAGATTTTTACCTACCACATTAGTCTATGCTAAATGTTGCTTGGCTCGCACCTAACAAATACTAAAAACAATACCTGAAAGGGGCACCTGGGTGGTTCAGTTGGTTAAGCATCCGACTCTTGATTTTAGCTCAGGTCATTTTCTCAAGGTCGTGAGACTGAGCCCAACTTTGGGCTCTGTGTGGTCGTGGAACCTACTTAAGATTCTCTCACTCCCTCTGCCCTCCCCCACCTCGCTAAAAAAAAAACAAAAAATAAAAAAATACCCGAGTGGAACTGAATTCTGTTGTCAACCAATGAACTTGGAGGAGTTGTCCAAGCATAAGATGAGAACTGCAGCCCTGGACGATACTTTGATTGTACCTTGATAAGATTCTAAACAGGGCGCCTGGGTGGCTCAGTCGTTAAGCGTCTGCCTTCGGCTCAGGTCATGGTCCCAGGGTCCTGGGATCGAGCCCTGCATCGGGCTCCCTGCTCAGCAGGAAGCCTGCTTCTCAAACTCTCCCACTCCCCCTGCTTGTGTTCCCTCTTTCACTGTCTCTCTCTCTCTGTCAAATAAATAAATAAAATCTTTAAAAAAATAAAAATTTAATAAAAATTTAAAAAAAGATTCTAAACAGAGGGTCGAGCCACACTGTGCCCAATTTGTCATCTATGGAAACTGTGAGATTATAAACAAGCATTGTGTTTAAGTAACTAGGTTTTAAGTAAGTTTTGAGTTGGCTGCAATAGAATACTATTGACAAAGACACCAATAGGGTAAAAGCATGGAAAAACATGTGCCATGCTCACATAAATAGGTTTCAGTAGCTATATTAATACTGGACAAGGAAGATTTCACAGGTAAGAATGTTACCAGTAGTAAAGTTCTTTCATAATGATAAAGCAATTCCTGAAAAGGACACAATTCTTAACATTGAGGCACCTAATAACATACCTTCAAAATGTCTGAAGCAAAAACCATTGTAACTTCATGGAGAAACGGAAAAATCCATAATGTCAGAGATTTTACTACCACCCAATAATTTAAAAAGTAGACAGAAAATTAGTAAAGATATAGAAGATTTGAAGAACACTCTCAACCAATTTGACCTAATTGACATTTCTAGAACACTCTATCCAATAATAGTAAAACATTTTTTTTTAAGTTTTTATTTATTTAAGTAATCTCTACACCCAACATGGGGCTCGAACCCACAACCCTAAGATGGAAAGTTACATAATCCTCTGACTGAGTCAGCCAGGTGCCCCAGTAAAATATACTTTTAAAAAATCTATTCACAAATTTAGAGAAAACCTGAGATGTTAGAAAGTATTTTGAACCAAATGATCATGAAAACACAATATATCAGAATTTGTGGACACCACTAAAGCATTAGTTAGAGGGAAATTTGTAGCACTAAACATCTATATTAGAAAAGGGTCTCAAATATAGCTTCCACCTTAAGAAACTAGAAAAAGATAAGGAAATTAAACACAAACTAAGCAGAAGAATTAAAGAACAAAAAATAGATGAAATAGAAAAATAAACAACATAAAACTAAAAACTGGTTCTTTGAGAACAGCCATAATATAGATGAGCTGTTAGCCAAATCTGGAAAAACAAAGGAAGGACTCAAGTAATGAATATCAGGAATGAAGGAAGGGGGTGCCTGGCTGTCTCAGTTGATGGAGCATGCAACTCTTGATCTCGAGGTTGTGAGCTTGAACCCTACCTCGGGCATAGAGTTTACTTAAGAGGAAAAAAAAAAGGAATGAAGGAAGGGAATACTGATTCTACACATATTAAAAAAGATAATACATGAATGTTACAAAAAACCATCATAGTAATAAATTTAACAATCTAGGTTAAATGGAAAATTTTTTTGAAAGACAAAAAGGCTCGTTCAAGAAGAAATCAGTAACTCCAATAGCCCTTTATTTTAAAAAATCTAAATTGTAATTTAAAACACTTCTCACAAAGAAAACTGCAGGTCCAGATGGTTTCACTAATGAATTCTATCAAACATTTTTGGAAAATATACTATCAATTCCACATAAAATCTTTCAGAAAATTGAAGAGGGAATTACTTCCCAGCTCTCTATGAAGCCAACATTACTGTGATACCAAAACCAAAGGCATAAGTCTGTAGACGTATATCCCTCATGAACATGGATACAGAAATGTCTTAAAATTTTAACAAATCTAATTGAAAAATACATAAAATGGTAATACATCATGACCAAGTCAAGTTCATCTCAGTGATGCAAGGTTGGCTTAATATTTAAACAATAATTCAATTAGGCACGCTTGGGTGGCTCAGTTGCTGAAGTGTCCGACTCTTGATCTCAGCCCAGGTCTTGATCTCAGGGTTGTGAGTTCAAGCCCCTCGTTGGGCTCCATGCTTGGCATGGGGCCTACTTCAAAACAAAACAACAACAAAATAATATAATTAAGCATTAATAGACTAAAAACCATAGCATCTCAATAGACGCAGAAAAATCATTTGATAAAATCCAAGATATATTACTAATTAAAAAACTCAGCTCTTGAGAAAAAGAAAAAAGGGGCACCTGAGTGGCAGAGTTGGTTAAGCATGGGACTCTTGGTTTCAGCTCAGGTCATGATCTCGGGGTCGTGGAATCAAGCCCCGTGTGGGGCTCTGTGCTCAGCATGGAGTCTGCTAAAGATTCTCACTCCCTCTCCTTCTGCCCCCACCCCGTGCACACCCTCACACTCTCTCAAATAAATAAGTCTTTAAAAAAAGCAAAACTCCGCTCTTGCAGGAGATGCAGTGGCAGCTGCAGCGAAGCTCTGGTTGACCTGCTCTCCGCTGCTCCTGTGCCTCACCACCTGCCCCTCACTCCCAGCTGTTCACTGTCACTGAGGAACAAGCCTCACCGCGGCCAGGGCTTGAAAGATACTGGTAGAACCAGAGGTGATGATTCACTGAATTAGAACTACCCTAAGCAACCACAGACTAAAATCTTTGGAGGTGTGTGCTGACTTGATCAGAGGTTCCAAGAGAAAGAATCTCAAAGTAAAAGGATCAGTTCAGATGCCTACCGAGACTCTGTGGTGAAGACTCCAAGACGGGATCGTTTTCAGACGAGAATCCAGAAGCAACCCATGGACATTCACAGTCCTTCTGAAATTGTTAAGCAAATTACTTCTGACATTATTGACCAGGAATGAAGGTTGAAGTCACTAGTGCCATGTTTTAAGTCAACTATTTTAATAAATTGTCAGTTGTAAAACAACAACAACTCAGCAAATTAATAACAGATGGGAAAATCTCAACTTGATAAAGGGCATCTATTGGAAACCTACAGCTAACATATTTAATGAAGAAAGAGTGAATACAGGGCACCTGGGTGGCTCAGTCAGTTAAGCTTCTGCCTTTGGCTCAGGTCATGATCTTGGGGTCCTGGGATCCAGCCTGGCATCCGCATCAGGCTCCATGCTCAGTGGGGAGTTTGCTTCTCTCTCCCTCTGTCTCTGCCTCTCCACCACTCCCCTCCTCCATTCCTGCTCTTTCTCAAATAAATCAATAAATAACCTTTAAAAAAAAAAGAGTGAATACTTTCCCTTTAAGAACAAGGCAAGCAGGGGCGCCTGGGTAGCTCAGGTTCCTGGGATTGAGCCCCGCATCCATCGGGCTCCCTGCTCAGTGGGAAGCCTGCTTCTCCCTCTCCCACTCCCCCTGCTTGTGTTCCTGCTCTCGCTGTGTCTCTCTCTGTCAAATAAATAAAATCTTAAAAAAAAAAAAAACAAGGCAAGCATATCTGCTCTCACCATTTCTATTTGACACTGTACTAGAGGGTCTAGTCTATATAGTAAGGCATGAAGATGAAGTAAAAATATTAAAAAGGAAGAAATACAACTCTTTATTCTTAGATGATATGATTGCCTATGTTGGTAATAGGCTTGAATCTATCCCTGAAAGCTACCAGAACTAGTAAGTGAGTTTAGCATGGTTGCAGAATTCAAGGTGGATATACAAAAACCCAACTGCTCTTTGTATATACTGTGACATGAATATGCACATATGTATACACATATATTGTGTCATGTTGTGTAATTGTAAAATCAACACCCATATATATGTATGATTCTTTTTATCATAGAGCATAAGTATACATGTGTATATACAGACTTTTGCACAAGACCACAATAGAAAACCATAAGACATTGAAGAAATCGTACTTTTAAATAAATGAAGTAATGTGTCACGTTCATGAACTTGAGAACTGAATATGATAACCATGTTTAATTTCCCAATCCTTACTATATATTCAAAGCCATCCTAACCAAATTTCTGACATCATTTTTTTGGCTAAAATTTATATGGAAATGCAGAGCAAGAAGTAACTAAGATAGTTTCTCTTTTTTAAAGAATTTATTTTTTTTTGAGAGGGAGAACATGAGCAGGGGGAGGGGCAGAGGCAGACGGAGAGAGAGAATCTCAAGTAGACTCCACGATGAGTGCAGAGCCTGATACAGGGCTTCATCTCATGACCCTGACATCATGACCTGAGCCAAAATCAAGAGTTGGGATGCTCAACCAACTGAGCCACCCAGGTGCCCCCAAGATATTCTTAAAGAAGAAAAACAAGGTGGAGGACTAGCTCTACTAGGTATTAAGACTTATACATCTAGGGCCGTTAAGACTGTGACATTGGTGTAAGAATGGACAAATAGGCCCGTGGTGCTTGATTAAAAGGATATCAATATGGAGGTGGAGAAAAGAGACACTTGGGCCCTAGTTCATACATAAAAATAATTTCCTAAGAGATGTATATCCAAATCTGTAAGACAATATAATGAAGTTTCTAAAAGATAATATGTGAGAATATCTTCATGAGCTAATAGCAGGAAAAAAATGGTTTTTTTTTTTTAAGATTTTATTTATTTGACAGAGAAAGACAGTGAGAGAGGGAACACAAGCAGGGGGAGAGGGAGAGGGAGAAGCAGGCTTCCCACTGAGCGGGGAGCCCAATGCGGGGCTTGATTCCAGGACCCCGGGATCATGACCTGAGCCGAAGGCAGACGCTTAATGACTGAGCCACCCAGGTGCCCCAGGAAAAAGTGTTCTTAAGTAGGACATAAAACACACTGATCATAAGGGTAAAGATTATTGCTTTTGTAATAAAATTTATACTAAAATTAAAATGTGGGTGATATCAGAGGAAATGGTGGAGTAAGAACCACCATGAAAATCTGCATAGAACCAACAAGAACACTGGCAAAATATTAGAATCAACTTTTTCTGAACTCTGGAAATCAAGGGAAAGCATGCAGCAACCCATGGCATGTTTATTCAAGAAAAATGGCCAAATCAGTAAGAACAGTGACCTCTGTGGCATTTTAACTTGTGCTGTTTCCATTATTCACTCTCCCTGCTCAGCACCACAGTAGCCTTGGAAACCTATAGCTTTCATCATGGTGAAAACTAGCAGCCCTGCAATTACTGGAAGGACATAAAGTGTTGGGGCTTCTACAAAGCACCATTCCCAGACATTATTTATTATTTGACCTGTCTGATGGTTCCCTGGAAGACTCCACTGTCAAAGTTAAACAAGCTTTTATCTGACAGTTGAGTGGCTATCTGTGTTAGCCAATTTCCTTTATCCAAAGGGAAAAGAAACTTCTCATATCTCTGACAAGCAAGTACTTAGAACTTGGAGCCAGGCATCTAGTTAAACTACCACAGAATGGGAGATGAGGGTTTGAAAAGGGAGAGAAGATGGGGTTATTTACATGTCAAAGAGATGGACTCCAGGGGCACCTGCGTGGCTCAGTCTGTTAAGCGGCTGCCTTCAGCTCAGGTCATGATCCCGGGGTCCTGGAATCAAGCCCCGCATCGTCGGGCTCCCTGCTCAGTGGGGAGCCTGCTTCTCCCTCTGCCCTTGCTGCTCCCCCTGCTTGTGCTCTCTCTCAAATAAATAAATAAAATCTTAAGAAAGAGAGAGGGAGAGATGGAGTCCAGAGCATTAAGAAAAAATATTACTGGGTCTTAAAATGGGAAAGTCTTATTTAGCTTTTAAAAATTGTACATAATCTCAAAGGGACAGAGAAAGATTTTATGATTATACAAGTTTTCAAAATGAAATGCTGTAAGATTTTCTTTTTTGTATTGGATTATATTAAATATTTTCTTTTTAGATTCATATTTCCTCTTACAACTAAAAACTACAAAACATTCCTTAAAGAAGTTGAGGAATACCTAAATAAATGGTAACATACCTTGTGTTCATGGATTGGAAGATTTAATATTGTTAAGACGGCAATAGTCTCAAACTGATACAAAAGTTTCAATACAATCTCTTTCAAAATCTCAACTGTTTGGGCACCTGGGTGGCTCAGTCGTTAAGCTAAGTCTGCCTTTGGCTCAGGTCATGATCCCAGGGTCCTGGGATTGAGCCCCACATCGGGCTCCCTGCTAGGCAGGAAGCCTGCTTCTCCCTCTCCCACTTCCCCTGCTTGTGTTCCCTCTCTCGCTGTGTCTCTCTGTGTCAAATAAATAAATAAAAACTTAAAAAAAAAAAAAACCTCAACTGCTTTTTTTTCTGCAAAAGTTAAAAAGCTTATCCTAAAATTTCATACGGAAATGTAAGAGACCCAGAATAACCAAAACAATCTTCTTAAAAAATAAGAAAAAAGTTGGAGTACCCACATTTGATTTCAAAACTTACTGCTAACAAAGATACTTTCCTTGATCAAACTTTAGTTAGGCTCCTAAACCTCTTAGGCCCTTCTGTGCATTTCCTTTAAAAATCTAGTTTTAGCAAGAACCCTGCTAAGTCATTTTAACCAGAACCTCATCACTCTGCATATATGATCATTCTTGACAGCTGATCAAGTTTCTCATCTTCCACCATATATCCCATGTAATGTCCGATCACCTTGACCTCTCTTCAGCATGAATTCTGGTAGGTCATTTTAGCCAGAACCCTCCTCACCCTTGATGATGTTTCCTCTTAGTAATTTTCCATCCACTGACCCCCACCTTACTCCTTGGCTATAATTTCCCACTTGCCTGTTTTGAGAGTTGAGCCCAATCTTTCTCCACCACAGTAAAATCCCATTGTAGTGTTCCCTGTACTTACTGCAGTGGTCCTGAAGAAAGTCTGCCTTACCATCTTGAACAAGGGTCACTGAATATTCTTTTTCTTTAACAATAACCAAGACTAAGAGGTAGTAGCATAAGGACATAAGGATAAACATGTAGATCAGTGGAATAGAAATTAGAGTGTAGAAATTCACCTATGCATTTATAGTAAATTGGTTTTTTTGACAAGGTGTAAAGATAATTCAGTTGGGTAAAATAGTCTTTCAAGAACTGGTGCTAGGACAACTGGATATCTACATGCAAAATAATGAAATTAGATCCCTACCTAACAGTATATTAAAAAAATTAACTCAAAATGGATTAAACATCGAAAGATAAGAGCTAAAACTTTAAAACATTTAGAAGAAATCAGGTGTAAATACGACCTTGGGTTAAGGCAATGATTTCTTTAATAACACCAGAAACCCAAGAAACCAATTTAAAATAAAGAAATTGGATTTCATCAAATTAAAAACCTTTGTGCTTCAAAGAACACTATCAACAAAGTGAAAAGACATCCCATGGAATAGGAGAAAATATTTGCAAGTCGTATATCTTATAGGGGTTTAGTACCTAGAATATATAAAGAACACTTACAACTCAGAAACAAAAAGACTGACAACCCAATTTAAAAATGGCCAAAGGATTTGAATAGACATTTCTCCCCAGAAGATATGCACCTGGACAATAAGTACATGAAAATCATCTATTCTACCTTAGGAAAATGCAGATCAAAACCATGCAATACCCCTTCACACCCACTAAAGTGACTATAATCAAAAAGACAGTAACAGTTGTTAACAAGGACGTGCAGAAATTGGAACCCTCCTACATTGCTGATGAAAGTATAAAATGGTGTAGCCACCTTGGAAAATCCTTTGGAAGTTCCTCAGAAAGTTAAACATAGAGTTACTATAACCCAGCAATTCCACTCCTAGTTATATATCAAAATAATTTGAAAACAGGTGTTCAAATAGAAACTTGTACATAAATGTTCATAGAACTACTCATAGTAGCCAAAATGTAGAAACAATCCAAATTTCTGTCAATGAATAAATGAATAAGCAAAATATGACATAATCATACAATGGTATATGATTCAGCCATAAAAAGGAATGATACTCCCCCTGCTTGTGTTCCCTCTCTCACTGTGTCTCTCTCTGTCAAATAAATAAGTAAAATCTTTAAAAAAATAAAAAAGAAGAAGAGGAGAATACAACTACATCTTAGTTCTCTTTAAGAAGTCCGTAGGGAAACCCAGAAGCAAAAGGTAAGGCAAAAACATGGACACCAGACCAAACTTTAGCTTCTGATACCTACAGCTATAGCAAAAAATAAATACCCAATTTCTACCTACAAAAACATAAAACCCCACACTATTTACCTAAGGCCTATTTACCTCAGTTCCTTTTATCTATTATGTCTGGTTTTCTTTCTTTCTTTCTTTTTTAAGATTTTATTTATTTATTTGAGAGAGAGCACGGGGGGGGGGGGGGCAGAGGGAGAGAGAAAAGCAGACTCCCCACCGAGCAGGGAGCCCAAAGCAGGGTTCAATCCCAGGACTCTAGGATCATGACTTGAGCAGAAGTCAGACACTCAACCAAAAGAGCCACTGAGGCGCCCCTTGTCTGGTTTTCAAAAACAACATACAACAACAAAATAAAACAAAACAAGGCATATTAAAAGACAAAAAACAGGGGTGCCTGGATGGCTCAGTCGGTAATGCAAGCAGCTCTTGATCTCAGGGTCATGAGTTTGAACCCCACATTTGGTGTAGATTACTAAAAAAAATCAAAATAAAAAAAATGTTTAGAGACAGAGCCATAGTCAGAACCAAACTCAGATATAGCAAAGATGTTGGAATTATCAGACCAGGAATTTAAAACAACTGTGGTTAATATGCTAAAGGCTCTAATGGGAAAAGTAAAAAACATGAAAGAACAGATTTGTAATGTAAGCAGAGAGATGGAAACTTTAAGAAATAATGAAAAGGAAATAGCAAAAATAAAAAACACCATAACAAATGAAGAATACTTTGAAGGGCTCATCAATAGACTGTGCAATGCCAAAGAACCAGTGAGCCTGAAGAAATGTCATCAATAGAAACTTAGCAAACTGAAATGCAAGGAGAAAAAAAAGAATGAAAAGGAGAGAAAAGAATATCTAAGAACTGTGAGACAAAAAACAAAGTATAATTGATATGCTAAGGGAGGGGAATGAAATCAGATAAAATGCTCAATTAAAACCAGAGAAGGCAGAAAAAAAGTGGAAGACAAAAGTAGAAACAAACAAGAGCAATGAATAGGAAACAGTAACAAATATTGTAGCTATTACTGAACTATATCAATAATCACCTTATTTTTTTAAGTTTTATTTATTTAAGTAATCTCTACACCCAACATGGGGCTCAAACTCATGACCCTGAGATCAAGAGTTGCATGCTCCTCTGACTGAGCTGTTCAGATGCCCCTCAATAATCACTTTAAACATAAATGGTCTAAATATAACAATTAAAAGACAGAGACTGTTAGAGTGAATTAAAAACAAAGAAAACACCCAACACCCAACTTTAAGTTCTCTACAAGAAACCCTCTTTAAATGTAAAGACACAGATTAAAAGTAAAGGGATGAAGAAAGATATACCATGCTAACACTCATCTAGGATAGAAACTGATAGAACTGCGAAGAGAGAAGATCTAAATGAATGACATATTCCATGTACATGGACAGGATGACTCAATATTGTCATGATGTCAGTTCTTCCTAACTTAAATGATAGATTCAATGTAATCCCAATCAAATCTCAGTTATTTTGTAGACAACAACAAATTGATTCTAAAGTTTATGCCCCTCCATAGGGCACCTGGGTGGCTCGGTTGAACATCTGCCTTCGGCTCAGGTCATGATCCCAGGGTTGGGGATCGAGCCCCGTATTGGGCTCCCTCTTTGGTGGGCAGCTCCCCCTGCTTGTGCACTCTCACTCTGTGCCAAATCAATAAATAAAATCTTTTAAAAAATTAATAAAGTTTATATGGAGAGGCAACAGACCCAGTATAGCTAACTCAATATTGGAGAAGAACAACAGAGGACTGACACTGCCTGACTTCTAGACTTACTGTAAATCTATAAAAAGCAAGACATGTGGTATTGGCCAAAGAATACATAAATAGATCAGTGGAACAGAATGGAGAGCCCAGAAATAGACACATATATAATCAACTGATTTTTAACAAAGGAAAAAAGCAATCAATGAAGGATGGATAGTCTTTTAAACAAATGGTGCTAAGCAACTGGACAACCACATGCAAAAAAAAAAAAAAGAGAGAGAAAAAGAAAAAATCTAGACACATCTTACACATTTCACAAAAAAGAACCCCAATGGTTTGTAGATCTAAATATAAAATGAGACTATTAAACTTCTTTTTTTTAAAGATTTTATTTATTTATTTGACAGAGAGAGATAGCAAGAGAGGCAACACAAGCAGGGGGAGTGGGAGAGGGAGAAGCAGGCTTCCCACCGAGCAGGAAGCCCGATGCGGGGCTCGATCCCAGGATCCTGGGATCATGACCTGAGCCGAAGGCAGACGCTTAAAGACTGAGCCATCCAGGTGCCCCTAAACTTTTTTTTTCAAGTTTTATTTCATCTCTGCACCCAACGTCGGGCTCAAACTCATGACCCCAAGATCATGCTCTACTGACTGAGCCAGCCAAGTACCCTGAGACTATTAAACTTCTAAAAGATAATATAGGAGAAAATCTAAGCGACCTTGGATTTGGTGATGACTTTTTGGACAACAACAAGAGTATGATCCATAAAAGAAAATAAAAGTAATTCTACTGCATTACATTAAAAACTTAAAAAAAAAAAGATTTTATTTATTTATTTATTTGATAGAGCAAGAGAGCACAAGCAGGGGGAGCAATAGAAGGAGAGGGAGAGGCAGGCTCCCCACCAAGCAGGGAGCCCAATGTGGGGCTCGATCCCAGGATCCTGGGATCATGACCTGAGCCGAAGGTAGACGCTTAACCATCTGAGCCACCCAGGCACCCCTACATTAAAAACTTCTTTTTGGTGGGGCACCTGGGTGGCTCAGCCAGTTAAGCCTCCAACTCTTGGTTTCAGCTCAGCAGCCCAGGTCGTGACCTTGGGTCTTGGAATCAAGCCCCATGTGGGGCTCTGCACTCAATGCAGAGTCTGTTTCAGATTCTCCCTCTCTCTCCCACTCTCTCTCTAATATATAAAATCTTTAAAAAATAAAAACTTCTTTTTGTGAAAGACACTGTTAAGAGATAAAAATCACAAACTTGGAGAAAATCTTTGGAAAACACATATCTGATAAAGGACTGGTATCTCCTAAAACTCAACAATAAGAAAACCTCAATTTTAAAATGGACAAAAATCTAAATAGACACCTCACCGAAGAAGATATACAGATGGCAAATAACCATCTCAATAGATGCTTCACATCATATGTCATTAGGGAAATGCAAATTAAAACAATGAGATACCACTACATACCTATTAGAATAGCTAAATTGCTGAACAGTGACAACATCAATTGCTGGTGAGGATGTGAAACCCTGGGAACTCTTTTGTTTCTGGTGGGAATGCAAAATAGCACAACCACTTTGGAAAACAGTTTGGCAGTTTCTTACAAAACTAAACATTCTCTGACTCTATGATCCAGCAATTGCATTCCTTGGTGTTTACTCAGATGAACTGAAGACTTACGTCCACACAAAACCCTGCGTAAGGATGTTCATAGAAGCTTTATTCATAATTGACAAAACTTAGAAGCAAACAAGATTTCCGTCAATAGGTCAATGGATAAACAAGCTGGTATATCCAGACAATAGAATATTATTAATCAATAATAAGATATAAAGTATCATGCCTTGAAAATCCATGGAGGAACACTAAATGCATTTTGCTAAGTGAGAGGGGCCAACCTAAACAGGCTTTAAACTCCATGATTTTAAGTATAATTCATTCTGGAAAAGGCAAAACTTGTGGAGACAGTAAAAAGATCAGTGGTTGCTAGAGTTGTGGGGCACGGGCAGTGGGGATGATGAACAGATGTAGCACAGGGCATTTTTAGGGGAGGCAAATTTTTAGTGTGATATTCTAATGGTTGGTCCATATATTTTCCAAAACCCACAGAATCTACAAGAGTAAACCTTCATGTATACTGTGGACTTTAGTTAAAAAACGCCGTGTCAGTATTGGCTCAGTAATTGTAACAGAGATACCATACTAACACAAAATATCAACAGCACCCGGAAACTTGGTGGAGGGAGTGGTTAGGAGGTGACTATGGGTAACTGCACTTCTTGATCCTTCTTTTCTGTAAACCTGAAAGTACTCTTAAAAAAATAGTCTATTAATTTACAAAGAAAAAGCTACTCTTCAGCAAAGGCATCATTAATTGGGTAAAGAGGGAAATGGGAGCCGAAGTTTGGTGTTCCCGCAGCAAAGAGCTCACACCCCAAATGCAGAGAGAGCGTCGACCCGTCCCCGCACGAGGGCTGAGCGGGAGGCTAGCATCCGGAGCGCGCGAGACTCAGCACCTGGCGGGTGATGTCCGTGACGTCAGCTGCAGCGGAGCTTCACACGCGGGGCCGGATGGGCGGAGGCCTGAGGCGCAGAAGCGCCCCCGCCCAGCCCGGCGACCATAGAGAGGACGGGCCTCCGGATGCCTAGACGGGCGCCGGAAGTAGCCTGGCGACGGGGCGGAGCGCCCTGAGCCGCGCGCCGCCTGCGCTCGGGGTTAGCTGCCGCGGTGGCCCCGGCCGCCCTCCGGTTGCTCGCACGCGCGCCGGCTGCAGCACCCCGGCCCTGGGGCGCAGCCGGCGGAGGGAGGGCGGGAGCGCGGGCCGCTGAGGCGGTGTCCCGGCTCCCCCGCACGTGAGCGCGAGGGCGGGTGACGCGCCTCCGTGGCGCTTTGTCCCTCGTTTCGTATTTCGACAGTGAGACACACCAGAGCGGGGTTCTTCCGTGTCACCCCGCGGGGACTGCGCGCACCGACAGGTGCCCAGTGCTCTGCTCCCCGGGCGAACCCTGCAGCCACTTCGGGGGGCTTTCGTGTCTCGCCCCTGACGAGTGACAGGAGTCTCCTAAAGGTCCCAGAGCTTTTCCGGGGACACTGCGGACACTCCGCGCCCCGCTCCGCCGTGGGCGTACGAGAGTGGGACGACAGCCCTTCCCTCGCGCGGGGCCTGGGGCGGCCCGACACCCGTCCCGTGGGGCCCGGCAGCCCAGGAGCCAACGGGCGCCCTGGCGCGTGGCTCACGTGCTCTGCTCTCCGTTCTACGTTTGCGCCGTGTCTTTCTGAGACGGTGGCCTTCTTCCCGCACGGTAGCAGTTCTGACACTGCGGTTTATGTCGCTTTTTGGTTTTTGTGTATCAGCAGTCAGGCCCGCGTTCTCAGTGACTCACATCTCCGTGCCGGGCATGTTAGCAGGTGGTTCGTCCACTGCTCGGGAGTGTTCCCACCCTGCTGGCGAGTCGGCCCGTCGTGCAGCTCCTGACTGCCCTGGTTACCTTGCGGTGTTAAGAGCGGGTGCTCCTCCCACAGGACTAGCCCGATCCTGAGTTTCTTCCTGACTCCTGGGATGTAAGACCAGTGACTCCGGTCCTGAGCGATTGTCGTGCAAGATGTCCACCGAGCTGAGAGAGGGCGCAGCCTCGAGTCCTGTGCTCCACGCTGCGGAGGAACAGGAGGGGCTGAGTGCAGTGAAGGTGCACGACGAGGAGGGCCATTCTTGGGAGCAGAAGCCTAGGCGGCTAGGCAAGGTGCACCTTCATCAGGAGCTTTTCCATCAACGCTTCAGACACTTCTGTTACCAGGAGGTCCCAGGACCAGAGAGGCCCCGAGCCGGCTCCGGGAGCTCCGCCGTCAGTGGCTGCGGCCGGAGACGCACAGCAAGGAGCAGATCGTGGAGCTGCTGGTGCTGGAGCAGTTCCTGACCATCCTGCCCGAGGAGCTGCAGGCCCGGGTGCGAGGATGTCGTCCGGGGAGCGGGGAGGAGGCGGTGACTGGGCTGGAGGACCTGGAGACAGAACTCGGAGGTAAAAGACAACAGGTGGAAAAAGGTTAATCCATTGTTCATTTATTAGCGCACCAAGGGTCTACCAGCAAAGAGTGGGCATGTGTAAGCAAGGGGATTTTTTTTAAAGATTATATTTATTTGTGAGAGAGAGCACAAGACGGGGGAGGGTCAGAGGGAGAAGCCGACTCCCCCTGAGCGAGCAGCCCGATGTGGGGCTCAATCCCAGGACCCCGGGATCATGACCTTAACCGACTGAGCCACCCAGGCACCCTCTTTTTGTTTTTCTTTAAAGCTATGCTACTTATTTATTTTGTGAATCGATTAAGACACTGGTTTCTTTATTCTGTTCCCTGTATCCATAGAAATTTTTTTAAATCAAATTTTGAGGTTTTAGCTATTGCCTGATATCTCTGATCCTTTTATAAACCCAGCTCTACTTGTACATCCTTAGGTTCAAGCCAGTGCACGCTAGGGACAAGAAGTGCTATGGAAGGGAGCAGGACTCGTAAGCCTTGCAGAGTGGCTGCTGACTCTCCAGCCAAAGTGCAATCCTTGGGAGTACAGTCCTGTGCAAGAGAATGGTAAGCCTTAAAATGTGAATCTTCTGATTTTTTTTTTTTTGAAGGCACTGCATATATAGCATCTGCTAGGAAGGAGTATTTCTGGTGAGAAAAATGATGTCTGGGGATTGAATAAATTTAACACCAAAAGGTTGTTTAGAAGTGAGCATATCCAGAGCAGATTTAATTTTTTTTTAAGATTCATTTATTTATTTTAGGGGCTCCTGGGTGGCTCAGTTGGTTGAGTGTCTGCCTTGGGCTCAGGTCATGATCCCAGGGTCCTGGGTTCGAACCCCACACCGGGCTCCCTGCTCTGTGGAGAGCCTGCTTTTCCCTCTCCCTCTGTGTGCCACTCCCCCAGCTTGTGTTCTCTCTCTCCCTCTTTCTCTCTGTCAAATAAATAAATAAAATTTAAAAAAAAAAGTTTATTTATTTTAGAGCAGGGGAGGGGGAAGGCGCGAAGGGAGAGGGAGAGAGAATCTCAAGCAGACTCTGCACTGAGCACAGAACCCCACTCGGGGCTCCATGTCTCGACCCTGAGGTATAAACCTGAACTGAAACCAAGAGTCAGAGGCTTAACCAACTGAGCCACCCAGGCACCCCAGAGCTGATTTAATTTTGAATTGGGATATGTGGTTGGTTTTTTATTGGTTTTTACTGGTTATGATAGTGGTCTTCAATTCTAACTGTGAATCCAAAATCACCAAGGAGCTGTTTAAAAATATAGATGCCCAGGGTGCCTGGGTGGCTCAGTTGGTTAAGCGACTGCCTTCGGCTCAGGTCATGATCCTGGAGTCTCGGGATCGAGTCCGCATCTGGCTCCCTGCTCTGTGGGGAGTCTGCTTCTCCCTCTGACCCTCTTCCCTCTCGTGCTCTCTATCTCTCATTCTCTCTCTCTCAAATAAATAAATAAAATCTTTAAAATATAGATATAGATGCCCAGGGGCACCTGGGTGGCTCAGTCAATTAAGCATCTGACTTTTGCTGAAGTCATGACCCAGAGTCCTGGGATTGAGCCTCATGTTGGTCTCCCTGCCCAGTGGGGAGCCTGCTTCTCCCTCTCCCTCTGCTACTCCCCCTGCTTGTGATCTGTCAAATAAAAAAATAAAATCTTAAAATATATATATATATATTCTCATTATTCTCATTCGCTCCTCCTGTGTATTTATATATATATAGATAGATAGATAGATGCCCAGATCTACCACAGATTTACTATAATGGGTCCTAGTATTATATTTTTTAATTAGTTATTAAAAGTGCTATTATAGAACAATAGTAGTGGTTTATATGTTTAAAATTGTAGTAGGTAGAGAAGGACATGAAATGAAAATAAAAGTTCCATTCCCATGAGTTAACCACTGTTAACATTCTCTAATATATATTCTAAAATCATTCCATGTGTTTTTCAAGCCCCTGTCCCTCTTTTAGGTCAAGTAGTATTATACTGTATTGACTCTTCTTATTTTCTATATTCTTGATGCCCTGGCATTTGGGGCCTTGATCCTGGTGAGACTGCCCCTCCCAGGGCTAGCGGTTTCCTAGAGACAGCAGAGAACCCCTCCTGCAAGCACCCCTTTCATATACAAACCAAACAATCCAGAGCCCACTCCCTAGCCATCTCCTTTATCAAACGCTCACACGCCAAGCCCCTATTTCCCCTGCTGTAAATCACCCCAGGGCCAGGTATTGGACCATTAGAGAACATCCCTACAGCCCAGAGCCGGCCAAAATTATTCAAACTATCCAATCCTAAGCCATCTCAGCATACCTACCCTACCTTGCCTATTCCTTCTTGGGAAAACTCCGATAAAGGCTCTAGACCATCTTCCCTCCCCATTCTCCCCTTCTGCCTCCTGACCGACCTTTGCGCTTTCCTGCATAGCCTGCATGACATGTCACAGCTGTTGCTAGCGATCTGTGAAACTAAAAAGCTTTCTTCAGGATAGTGTTTTCCATGCCTCCCTGATTAACACAAATGTGGGTACATCTTAACACACATACGCATCACTTTGTATTTTGCTTCTTTTTTATTAACCTAATGCGAGTATTCAGGACGTTATTCATTCATGCATCAGACATTCATTGAGCATTAACTGTGTGCCCAGCAATACGGCAAGCGCTGCCGCCACAGCGGTGCACAAGATGATCCTCTCTGCCGTCCTGCCTTTCCGCTGTAGTTAAATCTGTGGATGCCATGGTCTTAGTTCCTTCACTCAGTTGCAGTAAATGTGTGTGGCCTGGATACAGCCTGAAGAAACAATACTGCTCTTATCCATAGAACTACTTTATTCTTTAATACGTCTTTAGTTTTGTGTTGCATGCATACGTTATAATTAACTTACTAGTCTTCTCCTGATGTACATTTAAGCTGTTTCAAGTATTTTTGTTATTATGAATGATGCTTCAGTGGGTGTCTTTATGTAAAAATCGCTGGCACTTGTCTGAAAATACTGGGAGAAAAAAAGTTCCTATAAATGCAGTCGCAGATTGACAGCCGCTGAATGAAGAGTAGGAGATGCATTACACAGACTGCGAAGCTGCCATGGTTACTGCTGAAGAAAGTGGAAGGGAGGACATAGGGTGGTGGAGAAAGATAAATGAGGATTTGGACTTTTTACTTTCATACCTTTTGTACTGTTGACATTTTTACCAGAAGTATCTCTTCCTTTGTAAACAAAGAGCACAGGCTTTGGATTCCCACAGACCTGTGTTCTAGGCCAGACCTGACCGCTTACCTGCCATGTGATCATAGGCCACTTATGTAAGTTTTCAGTTTCAGTTTCTATATCTATTACCTAGCTCATGGTGTTGTCCTGTCACCAAAGGCTGGCTGATCAGCTGTTTATTTCCATGTACCAAACCACCCCCAAAACCTAGTGGCTGAAGGGAACATCCCTTATATTCTGTCCTGCAGCTCTGAGGGTGACTACAAGAAGCAGGGTGATGTCTCTGCTGCTTGTGGTGCCGGTGGGAGCTGTAGTTAGCCAGGGGCTTCCTGGACCAGGATGCCCAAAATACTTTACTCCCTTGGCTCATACCTGAGCAGGAGACGGCCAGAAAATTGCACTTAGTGAGACTCTGGGGCGGCTAAGCCTCAGGTTCTCATTCGCTCCTCCTGTAGTCTCTCTAGCCGACTGTCCACCCTTCTCACACGGTCGCTCAGGGATCGCAGAGATGCAAATGCACCTGTGTAAAAAGTCTGTCTTTGAGCTGACACAGCTTTTCTTCCACCACATTCTGTTGAATGAAGTAGGTCACAGGCCAGCCTAGATCCTGCATAGGAAGACTACACGGGGGGTGAAAACTGGAAGGTATATAAACATTGCGGGACCTTTTGAAGATTCTTGGGAAATTTTCATTTCCTACCATTTTGAGTTTTTAGATCCCAGTGAGGGCTCAAAAGGCTTTTACTTATTTATTTTTATTCTCTATGACTCATAGGTGCAGTGAGTGTCAAAAACCATTAGGATGATGGTTCCTGATTATTTACCCTAATCTTCCATTAAACCCCTTATATGGGCATGTGGCATTTAAGTAATTGACTTGCTCTTCCAGCAGGAGATGAAACCAGGACTGTGACTGGTGAATTAGCTCCAAAGCAGATTTCTGCAGAAAGGAATTCATTGAGTGTTTTCCAGGATGCAAGGTATGGAGAAACTTTTCAATATGAAGGTAAATCAGAACAGCAAAAGGTCAACCCCACGGGAGTAAAATGACACAAATGTAAGGAGTGTGGAAAGGCCTTTGCTCAGAGCTCAGGGCTTGTTCATCACTGGAGAATCCACACTGGAGAGAAACCTTATCACTGTAATCAATGTGGGAAAGCAGTCAGTTATAAATCAGCCCTTCTTTCACACCAGGAAATTCATAATAAAATAAAGTGCTATCAATGTAACGAATGTGGGAAAGCCTTCAGTCTAAACACAGGCCTGGTTCTTCATCAGAGAATTCATACTGGGAAGAGACCCTATGGGTGTAAAGAGTGCGGTAAATCCTTTAGTCAAAGCTCCCACCTTATTGGACATCTGAGGATCCACATTAGAGAGAAACCCTTCACATGTGATGAGTGTGGGAGGGCCTTCAGTCAGAGGTCAGGACTCATGGAACATCAGAGAAGCCACACTGGGGAGAAACCCTACACACGTAAGGAATGTGGGAAAGCTTTCCGAGGGAGCACCAGCCTTACTCAGCGTCTGAGGATCCATGATGGGGAGAAGCCCCATCAGTGTGAGGAGTGTGGACGAGCCTTCATTCAGAGTTCAAGCCTTCGTCATCAGAGAATCCACAGAGGGCAGAAGTCTGTGTGTGTATCCTAATTGTAAGAAAGCCTTTAATCATAAATCAGGACTTACTGAACACTTCAGAAAGCTATGATGAATATAGACCCTATCACTGTGTAGTAAATTCAAGAAATCAGGAATGTGGTATATCCATTTCATTATTATTCTAGGCAGTCAAATTGGAATGGATTGTAATGTCATACATCAGACTGAAAGAAGCTGGTAACATCATGGGACCAGACTGCTCACATACTGCTGGTGTCTGCTCTGAATGTTTCTCTTTCTCTTGGTCTTCCAGTGTCCTTTGCGGTCCGTCTGTACTTCTTCTTGAGGTCACTATCATCACACCCTAAATATCTTGATGATACAGTGGCTTCCATGTTTTGGACAGAGGACCACTGAGACTGTTAGTATGCATGCTTGCAAAGGAGAACTTAGAAGGATGAGTGGGGAATGTGATGTTGTTTTTAAAGTCTTGTAAATGAGGGGTAAGCTAGGGAGTTAGTTGTGGGTTTTTTTAAGTTTTTATTTAAGTAATCTCTACACCGAACGTGGGGCTCAAACTGATGATCCAAAGATCAAGAGTCGCCTTTTCTTCTGACTGAGCCAGCCATGTGCCCCAGGAATTAGGTTTTGAAATGACTATTGGGTGGCTCAGTCAGTTGATCATTCGACTCTTGATTTCAACTCAGGTCATGATCTCGGGATCATAGGATTGAGCCCCACTTGGGCTCTATGCCCACCGCAGAGTCTGCTTGTCCCTCTCCCTCTGCCCCTCCCTCTGTGCATGCTCTCTCTTTCTCTAAAATAAATAAATAAAATCTTTAAAAAGAAATAAAAAATAAAATGACTATAGCTTGCCCTTTTGTCTCTCCTTCCCCCTGTTGGTGAGGGGGTAGTCCACCTCAGTATTCTGAGGATGGCCAAACACAGGACACCTGACGCTGGACAGATGGGCTTGACAGTAGCTTATCAATCACACAGCCCAGGGCCATTTGGGAGCCCAGTGAACAAACAGGGGCTTTGGGATTCAGGCTTTTGTAGAGACAAGAGGATGAGGTGACCCCTGGTTTTCTTGGGAGGATGTCATTGTTTGAATAATTTTCTGTGCAGGCAAGGAGGTGAAACCTCTTAGGTTGAGGATGAGCTGGGGTACAGCTAGTCTAGTTGATGTGGAATAGTCAGGTGGGGAGCACTTCCTGCTGGGTGGGAGGCATATCTAGCAAGAGCAGGAGAACCCATGGTTATGCCTCTGGGTCCCCTCAAGGCTCAAAGATACCAAAGCAGCACATGAAATTTTAGTCCTTGCTGTGCACTTTGTCAGCTTCGGGGAAAGGCACAGTTTTTGGCAAAGAGTTATGATGTATATTTGTATCCTTAACTCTGTACTTTATTCATATGTCCTCTTTTTGTACTTTTAAATCTCAGTGATACACATTTCTTCTCTGGGGGAAAACAATCCCAGAATTTCCTTTGGCCATCCAGTACTCCCGCTGAACTTGACCACATACTGGTAGTGGGATTGAAGAGACATCAGGTACCACAGTCTGTAAGGCTTCTCCTGCATCCTTGTGATTTTCTTATGCTAAAAACCAGTAGATGTTTCAAGCTCAGCTCCCGCACGGTCCACTCTAATTATCTGGATGCTTCTGTCCTCATTATGCATTAGTTTATCTTTTCAACCTTGGAATAAACAGTCTGAGAAGCATTGGTGTTGTCTTCTACCTTGAATGAAATATACTTCTCACTATTAAGACGAGAAATTAAAAAGTTTATAAATTAGAAAATATATAAAAATTGGGTATTTCACTATATTCTTATTTTTATGGGGATGGTATGAATAAATACCAACCAAGAAAACTCTGGAGGTGCTAATTGTTCATACCTACTGCCATCAGAGTACTTCTATTGTTTCGCCCTGTTTCAAGACTTAGGTAGGAAATACTTGGGAGGTTGAAGTTTCCAGGCCAGAAGGAAGTCAATAAATATGACAAAAATAAGACATAAGTGGATACAACGTTAAATCTCCCTGAAGTTAGACACCTTGAAATTTAAAATATAGGCTTTCACAGAAGACCTGTATATTTGAGGAATTTTCAACCAACTGGAGGAATTCTCCCATGAAATGTGCTGATGCACTGAGCTTTTTGGCAGTAGGAATTATGCCAGAGATGAAAACTGGCAGCCAAAGGTTCAGATACATTTGGCAGACACTTGTGTAGCTCATTGGTTGTTTTTAAGAATTGAATTTGTTGCCAACTTAAAAAATTTAGAGATTTTATGTAAAAATTGGGATTTCCATTTTATTTTGACAAATTAAGATCTGGCATTATTGGGCCAGACCTCATTGGCATCACCCTCCAGCTCATTATGTTACTGAGCCGTGGAGATGTGAATTTGCTTCTCTGGAGAATGACTTCAGAAGGCGTTTATGTTTAATAGCAGAGAAAATAGAAACAAGGTGAAGTCAACTTTTACCTTTAAAAAGATTTATTTATTTGAGAGAGCCAGTGTACACGGTGGGGAGGGGCAGAGGGAGAGAATCTTTACGCAGATTCCCCGCTGAGTGTGGATCCCATTGTGGGCTCAGTCTCACCACCATGAGATCATGACCTGAGCAAAACCAAGACTTAGAGGCTCAACAGACTGAGCCACCTAGGTGCCCCATCTTTGGCCTTTTTGATAGGTTGCTTGCAAAACAATGGGAAACCATAAATTGAGGAAGTTTTAAAAGTAGGATTATTTCTTGATGTAGCTTAAGTGAAAATAATAAGTACATACTGTAAATGTCAATAATTTGACCTTTGCAGCCAAACATTTTCAAAAAGTAGAGAGAACAGCTCTCTGCCTGGTGATTTGACTAGTACAGATTTCTGGAGATGTTACATGTGCAAAGAATGGTCATTGCAGGGGCGCCTGGGCGGCTCAGTCGATGGGCGTCTGCCTTCGGCTCGGGTCATGGTCCCAGGGTCCCGGGATCGAGCCCCGCATTGGGCTCCCTGCTCAGCCGGGAGCCTGCTTCTCCCTCTCCCGCTCCCCCTGCTTGTGTTCCCTCTCTCGCTGTCTCTCTCTGTCAAATAAATAAAGTCTTAAAAAAGAAAAGAATGGTCATTGCAGGGCGCCTGGGTGGCTCAGTTGGTTAAGCGACTGCCTTTGGCTCAGGTCATGATCCTGGAGTCCCGGGATCGAGTCCCACATCGGGCCCCCTGCTCAGCAGGGAGTCTGCTTCTCCCTCTGACCCTCTTCCCTCTCGTGCTCTCTATCTCTCATTCTCTCTCTCTCAAATAAATAAAATCTTTAAAAAAAAAAAAGAATGGTCATTGCATACATATATGTCATGCATTTTAAGGGTATATACAAAAAGTAAAATATGGATTCACACGATGTATTATAATCTAATTGGAAAGATAAATGAGCAAAAATCAAGGAACAATTCTGCCAGGAAGAACTGGTACGGTATATAAAGAAAATGGGTATGGGCATTAGTAGGACTTTAAGGATGAATTTTATCAGTAAAGGTACTCCAGAAAAATAGAATATGATTATTTATTTATTTATTTATTTATTTATTTAGGAATTGGCTCAGGCCATTGCGGGGGTTGCTAAGTCTGAAACCTGCTAAGCAGGTTGGCAGGCTGAGAACTCAGGCAGGATTTCCACGTTATAGTTTTGGGGCAAAAGTCCTTCTTGGGGTTAGATCTGTTTTTTTCTCTTAAGGCCTTCAGCTGATTGGGTGAGGCCCACCCACCGGTGAGGCCCACCCAGCAGTGCGCCCAGTTCACCAATCCCAGCTGTTAGTTCCATCTAACCATGTCCGTTCGCGGCGGCGTCCACCGTTGCCCACGCCCCGGGCGACACCGCCAAGCCAAGTCGGAGCTTGAAGCCGCCCCGGCGGACGCACAGGTAGAGGCCACGAACGCTGTCTACGCCATGCGCCTGAGCGGCGCTGTCCGCTGGCGTCCCACGAAATGCGTTCCGAGGGCTGTGGCGCGCAGCAGGATCTACCAAAGCGTGTTTCTCCCGGATGTTCGCGTCGAAGTGATGTGGTCCTTGCTTCCGTGCGCGTCGCGGAGAAACGCGGGGGAAGGGGCCGGGCAGAGCCGGGGAGTAATCCACCTGGGTCCGGGGGCCACAGGCCGGGCGCCAGCCTGCCCTCAAGGAGAGACCGGGTGCGCGCGGGGCAGGTGGCGGGGCAGGGCGGGCGGCCGGGCGAGCGGCTCCGAGAACCCGAGGCAGGCGTGGGGACCGCGACGGCGTGGGCCGAGAGCGCAGATCCTAGACAAACCCAAACCTCCAGGTTCTTACACAAAAGGAGCCTCTCGGGGACCCGGTTCCTCGGCGATCGACGGCGTCTAGCTGCGTGCTCGCGTCCGCTCGGCCTGCGGCGCTCAGGCTCTGCTCTCCCGCTCCGGCGAAGACCCAGGGCTCCGCAGTGCATCGCCGACAGAGGACGGGCGCTGGAGTCGGGGCGAGGGATGTGGGGCGGCCCTCTGCTCCGCCTGCCCAGCCCCGGCTGCCGGGAGCGCCTCACCCCGCGGACCAGAGCCCCGAGTTCTTGTAGGCGCGGGAGAGGGGCGCGCTGCGTTTCTCCGGCTCCTGGCCGCCCGCAAAGACTTGATTCCGTAGCCTTGGCAACGATTTGTCCCTAAACTGTGCAGCTTGGTTTATCGCTGCCATCATATAAAGTTAACGGGCTTAGCTAAGTTCTTCGCTGCCCGGATTATTCTGTTTACAGTACGTTCTGATGTCCCAGAGCCTTCACCCCGAATCTACCGTGAGTCAAGTGAGTTTTCTCTTGAGCCTTCGCAGCCTGTAACCCTGACTCCTGTCGTCCACACTCCCTAGGAACAGGAAGATTTGCACATAGTGAAACTGGAAGAGAAGTACATGCTTGGGAGCAGTCTAGACTGGGAACGTGCATCTTCTTTGAAAACTCTCTCGCTAGCATTTCGGGCGCTTCTGCTACCAGGAGGCCCTTGGACACCACGAATTTCTAAGCGTTGCCATCAGTGGATGAAGCCAGACGTGCATACAAAGGAGCAAATCCTGGAACGGCTGGTGATGGACCATCGTCCCCATGCAGGGCGAGCCAGAGGGCTGTAGAGGGGAAGGCATGGGGAAAGGGAGGGGGCTACGTGGGGAGAAGCAGGTGTCCAGGCGGTTACTCATATGTGGACGTGACCTTGAACAGACTTGCTGGACTCCATGGCTATTTTCGAATGCAGCTAGGCCTTATCTTCTGGGAAGGTCTAGTCCTTCACGCCTCAAGGCCAGTGGTCTGCAAATCCCAAGGGAAGTCGGTTATTTCTGCTACAGACTCAGGTCAGCAAGAAGGAGCGCATAAGCTTGACGCAAGTTAACCCCTAAGACGGGTTGGAGTGTGCTTACACCCTGAAGAGTACATCAGCTGAGGACAAGATCTACTCACTGAACTCGAGCTTTTGTTGTCATTTGTTTTTACTATATTACAGACCACACAAGGATAACCTGTTTTTATTAGATGGGCTCAACAATCAAATCATTTTCCCTCTTCCATCCAGGATGTTCCTGGAAGGCAAGCATTCTTGTCTCAAATGCTGGATTCTACTTATTTTCTAATATTTCAGACAACGGACGGAAATAGAAGTGTGCGTCAATGAAAATGACTTCCTATTTTCAACGGCATAGTGTGCTCTTCCAACCTGTTGTGTGTGTTCCGGGAGGCGCCGGAAGTGACGTAGGGGGCGTGGCCTCCAGGAGCCGCCGGCCGCTTCCGGGGGTCGGGCTCCGGCCCGGCGCGCTGCGGCGGGCGAGGCGACCGGGAGGCAGGACGTGTCCCTCGCGCTGCGGTGCCGGGTTCGGCCTCGGAGCCCAGCGGCGGGGGCTCCGACGAGCTGGGAGGCGAGGGGGCCCCGGCGTGAAGGCCCCGCGGAGGCCCGGCCTCAGGGCCGCCTACGCAGGACCCCGCCCGGCTGCCGGGCGCCTCCGGGGACCGAGCCCGGGCCGCGGGCGCCGTGGGAGCCGGAGTGCGACTTCGCCCTCCGTTCCGCCAAGTTCGCATGAGAAAAGGGCACGGTTTTTCTGACGGGATTCCTCACTGCTTCTCTCCCGGCAGTGGCGGCGGAAGTACTCGAGTCCGGAAAACCCGGCGCCCACAGATAAGCTTGGAAGTTTTGCTCTGGGCTGGGACCTCTTTGGTGTAATTACTGCCGGATTTGCAGGCTTCTCGCGCGCCCCTGGTTTCCTCGTTGCACCTGCCCCCACCTGCCAAAACGTAGCGCCGTCTGACCTCGCGCATGCTGTTCATACTTGTGTCTGCTGATCGCCCCAAGTGCAGCCGACCTCCAGGATGGCAGGGGGCTTTGCTTTGGGCACGAATGTGTTTCAAGAACGTAGAACACTTTCTGCACAAGGGAGGCCTCTATTAATAAATACTTGTGGATTTAATGAATGAATAAAATTAGTTACTCCGGTTACAGGTCCTCCTTTGTGGGTTCTTCACAGCTTTGCCATTTATCTCCTTAAATTCTGTTCGCTAGAATGCCCTCAGAAGTCTCCAGTTTGCACTCCAGCAGAAGCCAGGCAGGATGGCTGTGGACACAAGAAAGTCTGCTGGCCAGTTGTTCGAAGCCGGATGGGTCGGCAGGGGCCTGAGATGGTGACGGTGGAGTTGGAGGAGGACCACCCAGGGATCAGGCTCTCAGCTTTCCGGAGGACCAGCCCCCCTGCTTGGGAGATTTTCAGGCAACAGTTCAAACACTTCTGCTACCAGGGTTCCCTTGGACCCCGTCTGGCCCTGAGCCGGCTCCGGGAGCTCTGCTGTCAGTGGCTGCGGCCCAACACCCACAGCAAGGAGCAGATCGTGGAGCTGCTGGTGCTGGAGCAGTTCCTGACCATCCTGCCCGAGGAGCTGCAGGCCTGGGTGCGGGAGCAGCACCCCGAGAGCGGGGAGCAGACAGTGACCATGCTGGAGGATCTGGAAGGAAAGAGAAATGTACAAGTAGGAAGACACTGGTCTGATATGGTTGTGGAAAGCTTGGAACAAAGCTTTCTCAGTTGTGGAACTCAGAGAACAATGGGAAAACCCAGCATTCAGCAGGGAACTGAGCTTCTCGCTAAGCCAGCCCAGTAAAGAGGGAAAGTGGGGAACAGCAGATTCTGGGATGGTGAGCAAGGATACTGAAGGCATTCTGTATTTCAGATAGAATGAGGAGCATCATGCTCCTTACTTTACAGGTCACTCAGCTCACAGCAACAAAGAAGTAGGTGAAATATTCCCAATTTGCACACATGGAAAACTAAGTTCAGAGAGGTTGGGTAACTTGGCCAAGACCACACGGCCAACAGTGAAATGACAGAAACAAGACCTGATCAAATTTTGCTTTCTGGCCGCTTCTCAGTGCCCCAGAAGGTAAATAAGGCCCTGGTTTCTCACATTTTTTTCCTAGTCTCTTGGAGAATATTTCTTGTGGACTCCTCCAGAGGTTCAATCTCCGTTAAATTCTTGATATCCTTAAAGCTTAATGATTTGCTTGTCTCTAGGTGTAAGCCCATGCTCTGGAACAGGAAATCCTTTTGTAGACAGTGACCCTTCAGACACTAGATGAAGGATCTTCATACACATGGGTTCAGCCCCCAGTGATCCAGTTCAAGGGCAAAGGACCTGAGCCCCAACCATCAGAGGAAGGAGGTGAGGCATGAATTTCTCTAGGGAATTTGGACTGAAATGACCTCTTGAGTTGAAATTTTTTTGGCGTGTGACACTAATTCCTTTTGACAAGGGTTATTGAAGAACATGACAAAGGTGACATTTAGGGTAATAATGATTAAAAGGTAATAAGTCCTTTCAGAGCAGCCTCAGTAGTATGGTCGGTTTTAAATATCTGTATTTGAAATTTCTACATATGGTCTAGTAGCAAATGTTATCTCAAGTATTTTGATGCTTACATCCTTCAGTAGATACAGATAGGATATTAACACTGTAAAACTGTACTGACTTTTCTGAAAGTTACCCTTTATTATTACCAGAGAAGTATATATGCATTGTACAAAGTTAGAAAGTACATAAAAGCAACATAAGAAAATAAAGCACGATGTTCTGTCACTCAGATTATAATTGATGGTTTTTTATTCTATATCTGTATCTTTTCATGTGCATAGGTATTTATGTGCATATATGTGTACACATGTGCATACACACTACCTTTTACCAAAAGAAGATCATACTCTGTGCTATTTTATAACCAGATATTTTGTTAATGATCTTTCCTCTGTCAGTACATTTTCATGTTATCTAAATTCAATCCAAATTCAAATAGTCTCATTTTTTCTTAAATGTATTTTTTAAAGATTTTATTTGTTTATTTGAGAGCACCATGGGCGGGGGTGGAGATGGAGAGCACCAGTCGGGAGAGGGGGCAGATGGAGAAGCAGACTCCCTGCTGAGCGTGGAGTGGGTCAGGGATCCCAGGACCCTGAGATCATGACCTGAGCCGAAGGTCACTGACTGAGCCACCCAGGCGCCCCTCCAAAACGTATTTAAAGCTGATTTGTCCAACTCAGGTTAGAACCCAGGGGAGCATGATGTATCTGGTCATTATGCCTCTTAATTCTTTTCTACTTTAGAACAGTTCCCCTATCCTTTTTTCCCATAGCCCAGACTTTCAGATGAGCGGAGGCCAGTTTCCCACCCTCTGGAGTTTTCTGATTGCTTCCTCATTGTATCACTTACTGTGCTGCCCACGTACCTTGTATTTCCTATAAACTGGAAATTAGATCTCAAGGCTTAAAGGATTCGAGTTAAACATTTTTGCTAGAATTAATACTAGATAAGAGGAGACGTTAATACCCGGGTGGCCCACTATTAAAGCTCTGGCTTGGCAGGACAGTGTGATCCCTTCATCGTTTTCCCTTGTAGCTAACGATGTGGTGTCACTTTGGCACTATGTGAATGGTTTCCCGTCAACAAATGAGAAATGTTTGATAATCCTTGTATGGGTCAACCACTTTATTAAGGGTTACAGGATGATTTTATAATTCTTTACTCCTTCTATTTTATTAACTGGCATTCTTCATACTGAAGCTTTCCTTCATCACATCTATTTGGTCACTTCCTTCTAAGCGGTCATGCATGATTGATGCTTTGTTTTTCCCCCTTTATTTACCAATGTTCAAATTCAAAAACTGGGTTATTAGTCATCTTAAATGGCGACTTGAGATTTTAGGACGTTTTCTGTGTTGGTATCATTATGAACTTAGGAATTTATTTTTTTAAAGCTTTATTTGAGAGAGAGAGCATGGGAGGGGAGGAGAGAGGGGAAGCCGACTCCCTGAGGAGCGGGGAGCCTGACATGGGGCTCGATCCAGGGCCCTGGGATCATGACCTGAGCCGAAGGCAGCCGCTTCACCGACTGAGCCACCCGGGCACCTCTGGACGTAGGAATTTTTACTGAGTCGGTGTGTTTCAGCCCCCTCATTAAAAACCCATGCCTTATTCCACACATCTTCGGCTTGTGTGGATGTCTTCAGTCTTGCTCCTATCTCTGTTTTGCCATGGCTCTATTAATTTTGACTGCTTGCTTTTGCTTTTTGAACAAAATAACTTGTTTTAGGCTCACCTTGTACCTTCCCTATACCCAGATCTGGTATCACCCATTTCTGAACGAGCCTTGGTTCTTGTTAATAGAGAATGCTATTGGAGAATAAAGTCTGGGTGTTAGGGGTGTTCTTTATCACATAGGTAACCCTGCTTCTAGGACATTTCATGGGCAGAGCTAGATAGACATTTTTTCCTAACAAACATGAATTTGTATTGATGTATTCATTCTGCTTTACCATTACGTTCCATCAACTGTTCTGTATTGCATTTGGTTTCTTCATTTTTTTAAAATTCCATTCTTGTGTTCTCCTTTGGTTTGTTTATTCACTCAGTCACTTATTTACTTATGGTTTTAACAGTTTGTATAAAGGGGATCCCAGGAAGCACAAAGAGAGCAGGGACTGACACACTAAAGGGAGAAAAGCCAATAAAGTGCATAAATGAGCAGGCTCTCTTGGTTTTGTTTTTTTGTGGTATTTTTTGTTTTGTTTTAAGTAGGCTCCACGCCCAGTATGGAGCCCAATGCTGGGCTTGAACTCATGACCCTGAGATCAAAACCTGAGCTGAGATCGAGAGTCAGACACTTAACCAACTGAGTCACCCAGGCGCCCCATTTTCCTAACTTTTGAGCTGGGTTGATTTATGTATTTTCATTCTCCTGTTTACTAATATAAGTATTTGATGCTATGAATATTTCATTGAACACTGGTTTAGATGTATTCCAAATGTTCTGAAATGTGTTTTCATTATTATTTTCCAGAAAATCTGAAAGTTTGCCTTTGAACTAGCAATTGTTGGAGTTTAAAATTTACAGATGAAAGAGCTTGTTTTCTGATTTTGTTTTTAATTTATTGTGATCAGAGAGTGTTTGTGTTATTATTCCTATCTTATAGAATTTATTGTGGTTTTCTTATGACCCAATAGGTAGCTTTCATTAATGTTCACTGCACATCTGAAAAGTTGTTTTATTTTCAGGGTCAGACCTTGACATACATATGTATCTATAAGACTGAATTTATTGATTTCATTTTGTAAATCTTTTTTTATCTATATTTTTCTGGTCCATTTGGTGTTTTTCAGACATAGAAAGGACAGTTAAAGTCTCTTCTTTGTTTTGTCTGTTTCTTTTTATAAAATCACCTATAGTTTCTGCTTCAGGAAAGTTGTCACTGTGTTGTTTTCTGCATAATTATTCATATTTGTTACATCTGCATTGCACATTGTGTTCTTTATTTTAGCATTTTTAAGTAGTCTTCTTTGTCTCATTTCATGCTTTTGGCTTGAATCCCCCCTTTCTCTGAAATTGAAATCTTGATGCCTTCTTTCCTTTTATTTGCATTTGCTTAACACAGCCTTATCCATCCTTGATTCATAACTTTTCTCAGTCAGTATGTTGTATACATGTCTCCTGTATGTATAATAGAGCGGCGTTTTGGTCTCTGATCAAATCTGATGGTTTTTTAATGAGTTAAGCCATTTGCATTTATTGATATGGCTATTAGGACAAGTACATTTGATGTTAACATAATTTTCTTATGTTTTTTGATGTACGTGTCATCTATACACATATAAATATATAAATACAAGTACAAACATGCATACGTGCATAGCTGCGTATACGTACACACATATATGATTTTCAATGTACGGTTTGTTTTCCCTCTTTTTTTAAAGATTTTATTTATTTAGAGAGTGGGGGGAGGGACAGAGGGAGAGAGAGAATCTCAAGCAGACTCCCTGCTGAGCGTGGAGCCCAACCAGGGACTGATCCCAAAACCCTGAGCCAAAGTGAAGAGTTGGATGCCTAACTGACTGAGCCACCCGGGCACCATACTTTTTTTCTATTTTTTTTTAAGATTTTAATTTTGGGACAATTGAGTGGCTCTCAGTTAAGCGTCTGCCTTCGGCTCAGGTCATGATCCCAGGGCCCTGGGATCGAGCCCCGCATCGGGCTCCCTGCTCGGCAGAGTCCACGTCTCTCTCTTTCCCTCTGTCCCTATCCCCACTTATGCTCTCTCTCTCTGTCACTTGCTCACTTTCTCAAATAAAATCTTTACAAATAAATAAAGATTTTAATTTTAAGCAATCTCTACATCCAACATGGGGTTCAAACTCACAACCCTGAGGTCAAGTGTTGCATGTTCTTCCAACTGAGCCAGCCAGGCATCTCTCTCCTTTCTTTTTAAGTGTAGTAGTTCCTATACTAAGGAAGCTTTATAGTTCATATCACTGGTATATTAGTTCTCAACTGCTGCTTAACAAATTACCACAAAGTTAGTGGCTTCAAACTACACATATGCTTTATCTCACAGTTTCTGTAGGTGGAGAGTCTGGGGTGGCTCAGCCAGGCTCTGTGCTTCTGGGTCTTTTACAAGGTTGCAGTCAAGGTCCCAGGGCTGATGTCTCATCTGAGTTGTGATTAGGGAAGGATCCACTTCCAGCCTCACATAGCTGTTGGCAGGACTCACTTCTCCGTCAGACAGAGGGTCTCAGTCCCTTGCTGGCTGCTAGCCAGAGGCCCCCCTTAGTTCCTTGCCCCATGGGCTTCTCCATATGGTGGCTTTCTTCATCGAAGTCGGCAAGCCAGCGAGGACGAGTGTCAATAGAGAGTCCACTAGCAAGTTGGAAGGTACAGTCTTATGTAATCACAGAAGTGACAGCCTGTCAACTTTGCCACACTCTGCTGGTAACTCAGCCATGCTTTTTTCTTTCTCACTTCCACACTGTATTACTACCGTTCCTCCCACCTTGACTAACCTCTTTCTCTGAACCTCTAACACTAAGAGAGGAAACAATATCATCTGTTAACATCAACCTAAAATAAAGATTAACCTTTCCAGCTGTCTGTCTCTTAAATTATTTTTGAGTTATCTTTGCTCCTCAAGTTGTGTGGTCTGCGTTCAGGTGGTGGTGTGAGGACTGACAACATGACATTAGGCATGAAGCGGGAACTTTGTGAAGAAGCAGAACCATGTGGGAAGGGGTCTGATGAACATGACGGAACTCTGTCTCAGCATGCCGAACGCACAGGAGACAGCCTAATGGAAGTTTGGAAACGCAGGATGGGGGTGCCACAGGTAAGAAAATAAATACATGTGAAGAATGTAGGAAAACCTTCACCTGGATAAGAGGCCTTCACATGCATAGGAGGATCCACACTGGGGAGAAACCATACTCGTACGGAATGTGGAAGGGCCTTCATCAGACATGCAGACCTTACCCAGCACCAGGGGCTTCGAAGCATGGAAAGGCTTATCACTGTAAAGAGTGTGGCAAAGGTTTCAGTCAGAAAGCAGGCCTCTTCCAACATCTCAAAATCCACACTAGAGAAAAGCCATATCGGTAGAGTATATGTGGCTGGTGTTCCCGTCAGAGATCAGTTCTTACAAAGCATCAAAGTCTCCACGCTAGAGAGAGACCTTTTGAATGTGCGGACTGTGGTAAAGCCTTCTGCCACAGTTCAGACCTCACTGAACATCAGCGATTCCACAGCAGAGAGAAACCTTACAAATGTAATGAGTGTGGGAAAACCTTCAGGCAATGTTCACACATTATTGAGCATCAGCAAATTCACAGTGAAGAAAAACCCTATAAATGGTAAGTGTGTGGAAAAGCCTTCACTCAGTATGCAGGACTTAACCAACACCAGAGAATCCATACTGGAGAGAAACCTTTTGAATGTCCTGTATGTGGATGAGGCTTTAGCCTCATTATGAGCTCAGAACTCATAATCCATCACAGAATCCACTCGGGGGAAAAACCCTACGAGTGTGCCGAGTGTGGAAAAGCCTTTAGCATGAGCTCAACCCTGATCATACATCAAACAAGTCACACTGGAGAGAAGTCCTATAATTGTGGTGAGTGTGGTGAAGGCTTCAGTCAGTGCTCATAAACAGGTTGAGAGGGAAGCACGGGAACCCCCCCCAACCCCTCGAACCAAGAAAATGTAAGTGTGACGAGTGTGGAAAGACCTTTACTCGGTCAACTGGCCTGCAGAACCATAAAAGAGTCCACACTGGGGATAAAACCTACCAGTGTTCTGAGTGTGGGAAGGCCTTCACAAGGGGAGAGCATCTTCTCAAACACCAGGGGATTCACAACAAGGTGAAGCCCTGTCAGTGTAGAGTGAGGCAAAGCCTTCTGTCAGAAGACAGGTCTGAGTCACCATCTCAGAATCCACACAGGAGAGAAACCTTTTGAGTGTTCCACATGTGGGCGGGCCTTCAGTTGGAAGTCAGACCTCAATAGACATAAGAGAGTCCACTCTGAGGAAAAACTCTATCAATGTGAAGAGTGTGGGAAGGCCTACAGGCAGAGAGCAATGCTGTTCCAACATCTGAGGGGCCACACTGCTAAGCCCCAACAGCAGAGTGAGCAGAGTGAGCAGAGTGGAGCCTGCGTGGGAACTCGGCCCTGATCAAGGGCCAGAGAGTCCACAGCAACTGGACACCTTGCCCCGGTCTTAGGCAACAACTCCAGCAAGAATCCAGGACTTTTTTTTTTTTAACTGAAATAAAATGTTTCTTGGACTTCATTATTTAAAGAAAATCAGAGATGCCACATCAAAGAGTTCTTATAAAGGTCATAAATGCTAGAAAAGTTGAGAGTTTAGAAAAATGTCAACAAGAAATTTACCTGTGATTACTTTTACTAAATGCAATGAAGTATTAGTTAATATGATGAAAAAATACACAAAGCAGCTATAAAAAATATTTTTCTACTGAATTCATGAGTTTTTATGTTGTTTTTTCAAACCATTTTGATTTTTTTTTTTAAGATTTTGTTTATTTGAGAGAGAGAGACAGAGATAGCAACAGAGATAGAAGAGAGCATGAGCGGGGAAGAAAGGGGGAGCCCGACGCGGGGCTCGATCCCAGGACCTGAGATCGTGACCTGAGCCACCCAGGTGTCCAAAACCATTTTGATTTCTAACTAGCATTAGCCATTCCCAGCATTGAAATTACTACTCTGGGGGCGCCTGGGTGCATCAGTCAGTTAAGCGTCTGCCTTTGGCTCAGGTCATGATCCGAGGGTCCTGGGATCAAGCCCCACGTCGGGCTCCCTGCTCAGCGGGGATCCTGCTTCTCCCTCTCCCTCTGCCTGCCTCTCTGCCTACTTGTGCTCTCTCTCTGTCAAATAAATAAAATCTTAAAAAAAAAACCTACTCTGAGTACCAGTCGAGGACACTAGAAAATCCAAGTTTGGGATGTGTGAGGTGAGTTGTCTGTTTCTCTCCCTACCTAACCAAGCCTTTGACCAGAAGTGAGTGGTCTGCAGACCCTTCCTGATCCCCACCAGAATTAGCATTTCCTGGTGAATAAAGGATGTGTTAAAGTCCTGATACGGAGAGCAGAAGGGCATTGGCCTCCAGAAGCTCAAAGTCTCATGGGGCCTTTATGGCGAAAGCCCAGGGCATACTTTTCTCCTTGTGAAAGTGCTCCTTGAGCTCACAACTGAGAAGGACAAAAGGGAAGCGGGAAAACCGAACCTTCCAGTCCAGCATTTTCACCCTCCTACAAATTATATTTACACAACGGAAGCCTCTTTCAGCTTCAGCACTACCCATGTTGTGAGGGATATGATATGAAGCCCAGGATATTTTTCAAACACTGGAAGAGTATTTTCTCATTTTTTTGTGTGCTACCCACAACGTAACACTATAGATGTGACACGTTTTGAAGTGTAATGTGCATAATTAACATTTTCTTCAACACCTTCTGAAATCTAGACAGCCAGCAAAGGAATAATCCCTGCTTCTTTTCTTTGATGTTTGCATGATGTATCTTTTACCACCCTTTTACTTTCAGTTTATTTATATCATTAAATTTGAGGTGAGCTCCTTAAAAACAGCATATGCTTGGGTGATGTTTTTAAATTCAAACCCCCAATCTTTGTCTTTTATTTGGAGGATGGAAATGATTTCCATTTAATGTAATTCTTGGTATTTTAAGGCTTAAGTTTGCTATTTTTTTCCCTTATTCCCTGTATTGCATTTCTGTGGTTTCTCTTCCTTGCCTTCCTGTGGGTTACTTGAATATGTTTTCAGAAGTCTGGATTTGTTGATAATGTTTTTGGATGTATCTCTCTATATAGCATCATTGTCCTTGGTAAAAGCTGTTACTTTGAACTGGCTTTCAACCCACATATATTCTACACATTTCTCTCCAAGAAATACATCAGCTTTTGTTAAGCTTAATTTGAGAATAACCCTAGACAATAATACAAACATTCTAAACAGATATGGGGGATTAAACAGAATTGTCTTCTTACCAAAGTCTGTGTTAGTTTTTTGTTACCTGTTAAGTCCTATGTCTAATGAGACCCAGCAGGGGGAGCCCTCCAGAACATTTTGAGCTAAGAATGGCGGGAAGCCGGACTCTTGTTTTATTCTCAGTATATCTCAGCACTTTAAACGGTACCTGACAAGTATTAGTTGCTCCGTAAATATTGAAGGAAGGGGAGGAGGTTCCTGGGCCCTGTGCAGCTCTGAGTTAATTACCAGTGGCTGAGGCCAGAGATGCACAAGGAGCTGATCCTGCAGCTGCTGGTGTTAAGTGGTTCTTGACCATGGCCTAAGGAGCTATCTGCCTAAATTCAAAAACATAATCCAGGCGAAATGATAGCTTTGCTGTGGAGAAATCTGGCAAACAACACCTTAACCAGGTAATCAAACAACAACTAGAAACAGGATGAACTGATACATGACTTCTGATATGATTGCTTCACTGAGGACACATCATGACTTCTGTGGTATTTCTGGCGAAAATGTGTAACCCGAATCTAATCATAAGGAAACATTTGAGGGCGCCTGAGTGGCTCAGTCGTTAAGCGTCTGCTTTCGGCTCAAGTCGTGATCCCGGGGTCCTGGGATGGAGCCCTGGATCGGGCTCCCTGCTCAGTGGGAAGCCTGCTTCTCCCTCTCCCACTCCCCCTGCTTGTGTTTCCTCTCTCGCTGTGTCTCTCTCTGTCAAATAAATAAATAAAATCTTAAAAAATAAGGAAACATTAGACAAACCCAAATTTGGGGTAGAGTGTTGGCCTGTGTTCTTCAAAAGTATCTACATTATAAAAGAGAAGCATTGAGGAATTGTTTTAGATTAAAGGAAATTAAAGAAATATAATAACTAAAGTCAATGTATAAGCTAAGGTTGGATCCTAGATTGGAATAAAATTTATGTAAAGAATATCATTGGGACAGTTGGTTTAAAGTAAACACTGACTATACGTTCAATAACAGCATTGCATCTGTTCAGTTTCCTGAGTCAATCATCGTTTTGTGGTCACAAGACAGAAGGTCTCTTCTCTCAGAAGGTACTTGCTGAAGTGTTTAGGGGTGAAGGTTCTTTGTACTGCAGCAAGTTTTTGTTTTTGTTTTGTTTTGTTTTTAGATTGCATTAATTTGAGAGAGAGACAGCAGGAGCTAGGGAGAGAGGGAGAGGGAGAAGCAGACTCCCCACTGAGCAGGGAGCCGGTTGAGGGGCTTGGTCCCAGGACCCTGGGATCATGACCTGACCAAAGGCAGACGCTTAACCAACAGCGACCCAGGTGCCCCTGCAACACATTTTCAAGGGGTTTAGTGGATTAGCAGGTAATAGCAGTAAAGTATATATGAAGGAGAAAACAAGTGGCAAGCATTAATAATAGGTGAATCTAGGGAAAAGGAATATAGTGCTCATTCCATTGTTCCTACAATTTTTTCTAAGTAAAGGTCAAAATAAAAACAATACTTACACCAAAACAAACCCAAAGAGTGAATATGAGGTATTGATTTTGATTGGAGAATTGTAGAGGGTAAGTGAGGTATATGCTGTACATATCTCAGTATAGTGAAGGTTGGGCTGTTCTGAGACAGTATCAGTCTTCTTTATATTCTACACTGAATTGATAGCTACACCGTAACACGTAAAATTGTTCACATTTAAGGAATTCTCTCACTGGATCTCTTCCCACCAGCGGTCAATTTGTGCTGAAGTATTTTATTGTAGCATCTCCATTTTCTACTGGATGATTATCAAGCTTCTTTCCAAACTCAGGTCTCCTCTAAGATGAACTCATACGCCACTTACTTCTTAGATACTGAAATTCTTCTAGCGACAGCTCACCTTGCTGGACATAAGCTCTAAAATAATGCAGTTTTAGAACTGGAAGAGATCCAGAACAAAATGCACTCATTCTTTTCTCAAGCCTTTGTTAAGTGCCAACACTGTGCCAACCATATAAAGGAATATGATAAAAAAAAAAAAGTTTAGGGGCGCTTGAGTGGCTCAGTCGGTTAAGCGTCTGCCTTCGGCTCTGGTCCTGATCCCGCGGTCCTGGGATCGAGCCCCGCCTGGGGCTCTCTGGCTACCTCTGTCGCTATCTCTTTTTCTCTCAGGTAAACAAAGTTTTTAAAAAACAAAATAATACTGAAAAAGGTTGAAATGAAAAGGTCGAAAAACAAAGTGAGCAAATGTTGAAAAGTGGCGCCAGGAGACTCGCTTGATGCAGGGCTGTCATATGTGCAGGGGAAAAAGGCAAGTGCAGTCAAGTGAAGTATGCCCCGACCAGACATGTGGTGTGTAAATATTTTCTCCCATTCAGCGGGTTGCGGGCCCTGCCTCCCCAGCGCCGAAACCCGCCCGGCAGTCCCGGGTTTTCGTGCCGAGGCGGCGGGACCTGGGCCCGGGGAGACGCTCGCCAGCAGGTGGGAAAGGTTCGGGCTCCGGGCAGCGACGTCCGCAGGCCGGCCGGGGAGGGCCTTCGGAAGCCCCCGGGAGTCCGGGTGGGGCCCTGCGCGCCCCGCGGACCCAGATCCTGGGGTTTGGCAGGTGGGGTCCTACGGTGGCGTCTGCCACTCCGACGCGAATGCATCTTTCGATCCGTTGTCTGAATGTTAGCGTCCCACGCTGGGCGCGGAGGTCAGGAGCTGGGCTGCGGACACCCGGCGCCCCCCCCTGCAGAGGTGACCCTGGGGTCCCCGGGGTCAGGGCGGGAGGGGGACGCCGTGGGGGCTTGCCCCCGTCACCACCCAGCTGTGGGGGCTTCAGAAGACAGGCCCCAGGAATTACGGAAGCCTGCGGAGCGGCCCCCGCCTCCCCCGCCAACGTCTGGGAGCCGGTCAGGCGCAGTGGCCTCGACACCAGCTTGTGCTCCCCGACCTTCTGCGCTTTCCCGGGAATAAGGTGCAAGCTGAGGCTCGCAGCCGGGGGCCCCTTGCTGGTCTCGGGGCAGAGGCGTGGGGCCCGCAGCCGGGTGAGCACCGCCCAGGCACTTGCGCACCTGGGGCGCCCCGCGGGCTTGTCCAATTTACTGGTTTCATCCACACGCCTTTAGGTTGTCCGTAAGGAATTTCGACAAAAAGGGTGTCAAAACCCCTCCCTCCGCTTTTCTTGTCAGCAAAGTTATATATCTCTGTTTATCTACTTATACTTTCCATGACCATTTTATTAATTCCGCTTGTGCTGGGACCATAACATCTGGCATATTCATGCAATGAAGCAAAGTCAAACATATTATAACTTTTTATTATAGATATTAAAAAATATTTAAGTAAACCCTTCCCCCAATGTGGGGCTCGAACCCTTGACCCTGAGATCCAGAGTCCTATGCTCTACTGACTGAGCCAGCCAAACATCTGCTACTTTCATTACAGAAATTTTAAACACACACAAAGAAGGTAAATAACAAAGCCTCATATGTCTGTCTCCCAGCTGCAAGATTTAGCAATGTTTTTCTAACCTCTCCCTCTCTATATATAATATTTTTCCTCCTGTAGAAAAATCCAGGCATCATATCATTTTATCCATAAATATTCCAGTATGTAAGAGAAGAGAGATGGGAATTTTAAATATAAGCACTACTTATTTATTGAGAATGTCTAGTAGGGAAAAAATGGCTTCTTCAGATTTCTTTGCTTTATCTTTTTTTATTTTGATCAGTGTGATAATTTTTCTTAGAATGGTCTTAAAATAAAGGATCAGGTGAACAGTTCCTTTGCCCAAAGTTAGTAGGGCAGAGATTTGCTTACATGCTCAGCAAGATAAAATTTTTTAAGATTTTATTTATTTAATTTAATTGAGAGAGAGAGAGAGAGCAGGAGCAGGGGGAGGGGCAGAGAGTGAGGGAGAAGCAGACTCCCCGCTGAGCAGGGAACCTGATGCGAGGCTCCATCCCAGGGCGCTGGTTGGGATCATGACCTGAGGCTAAGGCAGACGCTTAACCGACTAAGCCACCCAGGTGTCCCTCTTCTGCCTTTAAGTACTTTGTTTCAATCTATCTTTAATTTTTAAAATGAAATTACTAAGTCACACGTACTCATGGTAAATTAAAATCTTGAAAAAGATTTCATATAGAAAGTACAAACCTCAGATCCTAGCTGTTAACAATTGATATACATCCTTCAGGATGCTTTTTCTGTTTATATCAGAGACTTTCAGAAGTTGCTAAAGGTTCATGCCCAGTATATAAAAAATAAAGAAATGCCAAATAAAATGTGAAAATATTGGAATATATTAAAAACTCTTCAGCTAACTCATAAAAAAGAAATGCACAATGGTATGCATAATAGTTACATAGACATACATAATACTTCTGTGAAGATAACATGGAATGTCTAAGTTTGGGACCTTGATAAAATTGAGACTATAGCTAGATGACTTCAGTGATAATAAATATCTAAACTCTGGGGTGCCTGGCTGGCTCAGTGGGTGGAGCATGCGACTCTTGATCTCAGGGTTGTAAGTTCAAACCTCCCCCCTTGGAGGTAGATATTACTTTCAAAAAAAATAAAATCTTAAAAAACATGATAATTATCTAAATTATCACCTAAAACTAAAACAACACTAAAATAATACAAAAAATACTATACATACTGTTCTGTAATTTGTCTTTGAAAAAATAAGTGGGAAAATATTTGTCAGTTATTACCTGTAGATATGTATTGTTCTTACTTTTTTAAAAGATTTTATTTATTTGTCAGAGAGAGCACAAGCAGGGGGAGCAGCAGAGGGAGAGCATGAGGGAGAAGCAGACTCCCAGAGGAGCAAGGAGCCCGATGGGGGCCTAGATCCCAGGACTCTGGGATCATGACCTGAACTGAAGGCAGCCGCTCAACCAACTGAGCCACCCAGGTGCCCCTGTAGTGTTTTATTAATGATCACATACTCCTCCAATGTTATGTTTAATCATAAGTTATTTGGGGGCACATGGGTGGCTCAGTCGGTTGAGCATGGGACTCTTGATCTCTGCTCAGGTTTTGATCTCAGGGTCGTGGGTTCAAGCTCTGCGTTGGGCTCTGTTTTGCCTGCTTTAAAAAAAGAGTTATCTAAGTATTCCATTTGGTGGGCATTGGGTAGTTTCTAATATTTAACTATCAGCAGGAGTGCCCCACTGTACTATATGTAACGTATGTGTGTGTGTATATATATACATATTTTATTTTCACCTAGCATTGGTATTTCTCTAGCATAATCTACTACTAGTGGTTTGACTTCTGGGTTAAGGAAGGGTATGAACTCTGTAAATTTTAATAGGTCTTTTGCAATTTTCCTTCAGTGTGGTTGAGCCAATTAACACCTGCATAGACAGCATTTCAGAAGTCTAAAGTGGGAGTCCGGGAGGGAGAGTAAGACACTATTGTAAGTGGCTTGTCCTTATGTGTAAGTTAGGTGGAGCATTTCAGTTATGCTCATTAACCATTTAATTTTCTTCTGTGAATTGACCATATGTGGTGGGTTTTGTTTGTTTATTTTTGTTTTTTCCTACCGGGTTTTGTTTTCTTGTTGAATATAATTTCATAGAATTAATCATTAGTTTATTTTATTAGTCATAAACCAACTACAGTGTCAAATGACTTCCACAGCAATTATTATTTGCAAGACAATTTTCTAAGCATTTTACTGATATTATCTAATTTAATAATCATCACAGCCTTATGATTTTTTTTTAAACTAGGAGTATTAACCCAAGAGGTTTAATTAATTGAAAATATCCTTTCTAGGTACCTTGTCTCTGAGGCTCTGATTTTGTATTAAATCCAGAACATTTCATCCCTTCATTTAGCAACAGTTACTGTCTGCTTACTCTGGCCTTGGTGTAATATGATGATCAAGACAAATATACTATTCCCTGCCGTCCAGCCGAGGGTGAGCGAACCCAACTTCAGGGAAACTCGTACTTAGTTAATAGCACGCCCCCCGCCCCCGCACCTGCTTCCGCTGGGACCGGTCCTGAAGTTACTGGGTTCGCTCTGGAGTCTCCGCAGGTGAGTGTGTGTGGTGGTGGACGCGTTCCCCTCAGAGGAACACGCATGATTGTAGCGCGGCTGACGTAGCCCAAGTGGTAGTTTCGTGCGGACCGAAGGTATCTTGAAATTCGGTGAACACAGGAGGGGGAGGAGTCCCCGGAACGCAGTTGAGAACAGAGCGAAGGGATTTCACAGGCAGGCAAAAAGCACCAACATTTTGGTGGGAAAGAAAATTCTGCAGTCACTATCGAAGAGCACACGCACTCTCACGAGTGGAAGGGGTCGCGGTCACTCAGTGCGGCTCCCAAGGCGGGGGTCGCGGTTACGGACGCTGCGCGGGAAGGAGCCGCGCGGGGACCGTGCGCCCCGAGTCCCGCGCGGGCTTGCACCCCGGCCGCTCGGGACCTGGACGGCGCCCGGGAAGCCCGCGGGGGCAGCGTGCACACGCCGCCCAGCGGGGCGCTCGCTCGTCTGCTTTCCCCCAAAGTCGTTCTCACCTGCCGCCGAGGCACCGTAGGCCACTGCCGAGGCCTGGAGTGCGGATATGCCACTTAAAAAAGGGAATCGCAGAGCCAGGGCGATCGGAAAACAGGAATGCGCGGCGAGTTCCGCTCGGGAGGCGGGGAATCCGTCCCGGGAGAGCGGGGTGCACGCGTGGGGGTGCGCGCCCGGGGCGGGGAGGAGCAGGTGTCTGCGGAGGAACGCACCCACCACTCCCGTGCGGTCGGTTTTGGGGAGTACTTTCGGACGCCTGACTGACTGTGGCTGTGACGAGTAAGCCGCGGAAAGGGTGAAGGGACGTGTTGCTGCACACCTTGTGGAGGACAGCAGGGAGGGAGGAATCGGGCGGCTGCGGCTGCCGTGCGACGAGGTGGCCGAGTGGTTAAGGCGATGGACTGCTAATCCATTGTGCTTCGCACGCGTGGGTTCGAATCCCACCCTCGTCGGCCGGTTCTTTTGCTCGGTGAGTTACTGCCTCACTCTCCGCCCAGTTGGGTAATTCCCTCGAATCCTCCCTGTTCTCTGCTTCTTCAGTAGCACTTACTGTACTGGAACTTCCTTCGTTGATTGATTTCCTTCGTGTTTCATTCCCACATCAACTTTTCATTCCCTTGTAAGTTTTGCTTTGCACGGATTCCCCACTGAGGAAACAACTGAAAAATTGAGGACCATAGAAAAATATTGCCTAACAAAGAGGAACTGATAAGATTGTCTACAGAGTAATATACACAAAATTGTCTATATTAAACCTCACAGGTTATTTAAGTCATTTTCAGACTAATGTTACCTCTACTGCAGTTTTCGTCTATTATCTTTTATTAAAAACATTTTATTTATTTATTTGAGAGAGAGAGAGAATGAGAGATAGAGAGCACGAGAGGGAAGAGGGTCAGAGGTAGAAGCAGACTCCCTGCCGAGGAGGGAGCCCGATGTGGGACTCGATCCGGAGACTCCAAGATCATGACCTGAGCTGAAGGCAGTCGCTTAACCAACTGAGCCACCCAGGCATCCTCGTCTATTATCTTTTATTCTAACTTTAAAAGCAACCGGTATTTCCTAAGGATTCTTGTCTTTGACAAGGAGAAGAATGTATTCTTAGAGGTATGACAAAACTAAAAGTGACATTGCCAGTTAGGGCTAAAGATTTCTTCCTGAGGAAAACAAAGAAAAATATTAGTATTGTGTAGTTTCTACTTGTAATTTCTATCTTGGCAGACATTTTGGGGGAAAAAATAACATATTCATTTTTTCCAAGACACCTGCTTTTTATTTATTTTTATTTTTAAAATTAATTAATTTAAGGAAGCTCTATACCCAGTGCAGGGCTTGAACTCACAACCTCAAGATCAAGAGCTGCATGCTCTACGAACTGAGCCACCTGGGTGCCCCTATTATTTCTATTTTTGATAAGTTCTACAGTCACATGATTCAAAAACTATAAAAAGCTATACAGCAAGTTTTGTTTTGTTTTTTAAAGATTTTATTTATTTACTTGACACAGAGAGAGGGAACATAAGCAGGGGGAGTGGGAGAGGGAGAAGCAGGCTTCCCGCGAGCAGGGAGCCCGATGCGGGGCTCGATCCCAGGACCCCAAGATCATGACCCGAGCCCAAGGCAGACGCTTAACGACTGAGCCACCCAGGTGCCCCTATATGGCGAGTTTTGTCACCAGTTACCCTCCCCACCAGGAGGACACTATTAGCCCTCAAGTATCCTTCCAGAAACAAAGTATGTGTATATAATATTTAGCTCTCAAGATATATCATTAAATGAAAAAGAACATAGTGCAAGACAATATGTAGATGGTACTTATAAAAAGAAGTAAACATATCTACATTTGAATATATACACCATTTTGCGTGTGTGTGTCTGCATCTGTCATAAATATCTAGCAGCAGTGTGCTGTGTTCTAGGGTATATTCATTTGTGAGATATTGCCACATTTCCTCCATGGGGGTTGTATTGATTTACAGTCCCCACCAAAGTGGAAAGACCAGACCACACCTGCTTGTGCGACCCTCTAAGGGGGAGTATTATTTGACCTAATGTTGTCACATCATCTAAATGGAGGAACAAGAAGGAAATGATTAGGAATCCCAAATAATGTTATAAGCTTGGTAGTCTTGGTTTATCACAGAGTTTCTGAGTAACCACTGGTAGTTTATAAATTGGACTGATTAAATATTTAAGATTTAATTGATTTCAGGGATTGGTGTGGTTGAACCTGTGTTTGCCCTGAGGGTAAAACTCGTTTGATTGCTTTATTAGAATGAAATCTTGAAATGTCTAAGTTAGAGGTCTGGATGGACCATTGGATTCAAAGCTTTAGATCTTATGCAACACGTGAAGGCACTCTACTTCCCTAGTTCTCAAAAGTGTGTTTTTCCCCGCCAAAATAGCATCATCATCACCAGGAAACTTGCTAGAAATACAAACTGTAGGGCTGGGCGCAACAATACGTGCTTTAACAAGCTCCAGGTAATGCTAATTTATACTACAGTTTGAAGCTACTACTTCTGTTTTGTTTCAAAACATGGCTGACCTGGTTTCTCTTCTCTCCAGTACCCGCGTTTACCCACGTGTCTCCCATCTTTCCAACATCCACGTGATGAGTGTTTGTCTGGAACCTTCCCGGCTCTGCCTGGCGCAGTGTCTCCAACCCCTACGCCGTCCAGGTCTAGAGCGGGGACCCTCGGGGCAAGCTCAGGTGGGTGTGAAAGACGTCAGCCCACACCGCCAGGAACAAACCCGTAGAATGACAAAGTCCGCGTATGGAATCGATGCAGCGACGGGAGACCCCAGAGTCATGGGGGTGCGGCTCCGCAAGGCGGGGAGACGTGGCCTCGTGGAGTGAGTCCCCGGGGAAGCACTCCGAGGACACGGGGGACGAGGGGGTCCGGGCGCTGGCTGTTTCCAGGCGGGACCAGGAGAATCGAGGGTTGTCTGGGGACGGGGCGCGGTCAGCACAGGGCGGCGGGGCGGGCCGCAGGGGGGCGGGGGGGAGCGACCCGGTGTTCACACTCTCATCCGGCAGCCCTTGCCGGTGGCCCCGCGCGCTGGCGGGCGGCAGGGAGGCCCCCGAGGGTCCCCGGGACTCTGGGCTTCCGCGGGACTCACAGACATGGTCGCTCCCTGAGGCTGAGTGAAGGCGGCCGGACCCAGGGCCCAGACCCGAAGTCCTCAGCGCCCACCCTGCCCAGTGCGACGATCCTCTCCCGTCCGCCCCGGGATGCTTGGGACGGATGCACCTGCGCTTCTCCTGCGGTGCGCGACTCAGCGGGGCGGCGGCGTCAGCTCGGGACCCTCCGGAGAGCTGGGTTTGGGCCAAGGCAGGGGAAACCGGAGCGCAGGTGCCACAGTTTGTTCCTGCTGAAGAAGAGGCAACGGAGCGAGTGACCTGGGGTCCGGCCGTGAAGTCGCTGTCACGCACGTCTGGTGGGAGAAAAGCCTTTGCGGGGGAGGGGGCGGCAAACTGGCGCGTTATCGCCATTTAAAAAATAGGTACCAGACTCCAAAAGTAGAGTCACACATGTATGGTCAACTGATGTTCATCAAAGATGCCAAGGTGATTCAGGGAATTCTCTAGACGGAGAAGGAGAGTCTTTTCAACAAACAGTTATGCAGCATTTGGACAGGCAGCTGGGGGGGAGCGGGGAGGCTGAATCTCCCTTCTTAACTCACACCGTATACAAAAATTAACTCACGAGGGCGCATAGACATAAAACCTAAAACTGAAATTTCTAAAAGAAAGCATAAGAGAAAATCTTTGTGATGTGAGTTTGGTAAATATTTTTAGAATAAAACACAGAAAACAAACTATAAAAGAAAAATAGATAACTTGGACTTTATCAAAATCAAAAACTTCTGTTCTTTGAAAAGTACTGTTAATACAAATGAAAGGACAAGGCTCAGACTGGGAGAAAATATTTGCAAAGCACATATCTGATATATATATATATAAAAAAGGCTCGTATCCAAAGTAAAGAACTCTTACAATTCACAATAGGAAAAAATCCCATATTCTATTAAAATGGGGGAACAATTTTAATTTAGACCTCAGCAAAGAAAATATATAGATGGCAAATAAGCACCTGAAAAGATCTCAATATCATAGTTATGAAGGAAATTCAATTAAAACCACAATGAAATACCACTACACTCTTACTATAATGGCTAAAAAAATTATTTTTAAAGATTTTATTTATTTGTGAGAGAGAGAGAAAGGAGAGGGAGTGGCAGGCAGAGGGAGAAGCAGGCTCCTTGGAGCCCAATGGGGGACTAGATCCAAAGACCCTGGGATCTTGACCTGAGCCAAAGACAGACCCTTAACCAACTGAGCCATCCAGGCACCCCTAAAATTTTTCTTTTAAGTAACAATACTAAATATCAATGAGGATGTGGGGCAAATGGAACTCTCATATCTTGTAGTGGGAATACAAAATGGTACAGTCACTTGGAAAAATCAGTTTGGCAGTTTCTTAGGAAGTTAAACACAAACTTGACAACCCAACAATCTTCCTCCTAGGCATTTACTCAAGAGAAATGAAAACATATATCCATCTGTAAGTGAATGCGTATAGCAGCTTTATTCATAATCACCCAAACCTGGAAACAACCCGAATGTCCATCATCCGGTAGATGGATAAGCAAACTCTGGTACATCCATGCAATGGAATTTTAACTCAGCAATGCAAAGGACAAACCGCTAATACACACTACAACATTAATTAATCTCAAAAGTAGTATGCTAAGTGAAAGAAACTAGAAACCAGACTCAAATGCTTAAGCTGTATGATTCCATCCCAGAAAAGGCAAAAGGTATGAGTGAAAAATCTGATTAATGATTGTCAGAGCTGGGGTTGGGGGAAAGATTGATTATAAAGGAGCAAGGAGTGGGGTGCCTGGGTGGTTCAATTGGTTAAGTGTCTTACTCTTGATCTGGCTCAAGTCTTGATCTCAGGGTGGTGAGTTAGAGCCCCATGCTGAGCGTGGAGCCTACTTAAAAAAGGGAGCAAGGGGGATCCTGGGGTACTGGAGGTGTGTGTCTTGGTTGTAGCTCGTGGTCTTTACAGGATGATGCATGCTTGTCCAAACTCACCCAACCGTGCACATAAAAAGGTAAATTTTACTGTATGCAAATTATATCTTAATAGATCATCACTCAGAATTCCACTTCTAAAACTCTATCCTATAGAAATACCAACATATGCTCATCAAGGTATTTGTCAAAGAATGCTTAAGATAGTAGTGTTTGAAATAGAGGGTTAGTGGAAGGTTGATTTAACAAATTTGGTGCATCACTTAATCACACTACCACATAACCATCAAAAAGAATGAAGTAAGTAGTAACTGATCTAAAAAGTACCACAGAACACTAATGTATAGCAGTTTCCATTTTTGTAAATATAATTCTATAAGTACACATAAATTATATATTCATTTATAAATAGCTTGGAGGAATACACCCCAAAATGTTGGCATGGATTTTCTTTTTAAAGAATTGACTTGGGAGTGCAAGGACTTTTCAATTATTACTGAATTTGCTGTTGCAATGTTTGAAGGGGGTAGCTGGTGGAGGGCATGTAAGCTTTAACATTTAAAAAAATTCCATCTGTATAAACAATGGTCATTCACATAGGACTCAGGACTCAATTCCTGTTTGTGCTGACCACCCACCACACCGAGCTGAGTGGAAAACTATGAAAGAATTAAAAGGGGTGGGGGGAGCGCCTGGGTGGCTCAGTCGGTTCGGCATCTGCCTCGGCTCAGGTCATGATCTCATGATCCCAGGACCCTGGAATTGGAGCCCTGCATGGGGCTCCCTGTTCAGCGGGGAGCCTGCTTCTCCCTCTCCCTCTGCTGCTCCCCCTGCTTGTGCTCTGCTCTTTCTGTCAAATAAATAAATAAAATCCCCCCCCCTTTTTTTAAAGAAAGAATGAAGAGGTATAATCCCTGACTGCAAAGGACTTGTCCTTTTGCCTGGTGGAAGTGCCAAGGGGGCACTAAGTGGCACGGGGGGGGGGGGGTAGGTGGTGGATGCGTAGGGCATGTTAGTAGTGACTGGGCAAAGGGATGGGGAGACCCTTCCCACTGCAGACCCAGGGATTTTCAACCGTTTGGGGTCACTCCTTTAAGGATGTGAAGAAAGACTCTCAGAATTCATGATTTCAGGGATTCTCCGGCGACCATTCAAGAACCTCAAGGCAGGATACTAAAGTGGGGGGCTGGGATCTCAGAGCAAAGAGCAACTCCGGTGCTGGCTGCCAGTCTTTGCTGGATAAGTTCCCAGGTCCTTCCAGGCTGAAGATGTTCTGAATCAGAAAGGTCAAAATTAGGAATCCGTGGAGTCCAAACCAGGAAGAAGCACAGAGTGGGAAAGATCTGCTTAGTAAATACTCCCCTCCCCACCTGGTAGGCGTTGCGCTCTCTCGAGCCGCAGGGGGCCGGGCCTCGCCTAGCACTCTCTCAGACTCTCGTTTTCGGCCCCAAGTCCAGTTCCTTGGGTTCTTCATCTTCCTGCACCTCCAGCTCCGCTGACCTTTGGCCGCCCAGGCTTTCAGGGTGCGCAGGTGGTGAGCTCGGTGGGAGACGCGTCGCCCTGCACTCAGCCTGGACTCTGGGCTCTGCTACCCTCTCAGGGGTGACTGCCCACCACGCTCGCGGGCGCCGGGCACAGCGGTGGCGGCAGGAATGTTTGCAACTGCAGATATAGGTGAAACTAAGAGGACACTTTATTCAACGCTACGCAAAAATAATTTAAGAACATTGTTGCAATGTATGTCTAGAAAGTATAGCATCCCAATAGAACCTTAGAAGAAATAGAAAGTCCGGGTGCACCTGGCTGGGTCAGACGGTAGAGCCTGTGGCTCTCGATCTCAGGGTTGTGAGTTCAAGCCTTACACTGGGCCTTGAGTTTACTTAGAGAACAGAAAATCCAAACAAACCATTTACAATGGAAGGCATAAAAGTTGTCAACTACCCCCCCTTCAAATATCAGACAAAACAGTTTCAAGGGTGAATTTTAACCAACCGTTTACAGAACAAATAATTCCAATGCATTTAAAACTGTTCCAGAACATAGAAAAAGAAGGGAATAGTCGATTCTGGGGGGAAACAATACAAATATTAATCTGGAAGCTCAAAATTGATTACCAATGAGAAAGCCAAAAGCCATCTGATACTCATTTATACTTAATCCTAAATAGGAGTAAACAGAATCCAGAAGCACATTAAAGGAGTAAATAATTAACTATGGCAAAATGATGATGAGCATAAAATTGTTTAATATTAAGAAATCTTTAGGGATGCCTGGGTGGCTCAGTTGGTTAAGCGTCTGCCTTTGGCTCCAGTCATGATCTCAGGGTCCTGGGATCGAGCCCCACATCAAGCCCCACATCAAGCCCCACATCAAGCCCCACATCGAGCCCCACATGGGGCTCCCTGCTCAGTGAGGAGTCTGCTTCTGCTGCTCCCCCTGCTCATGCTCTCTCTCTATCCCAAATAAATAAATAAAATCTTTAAAAAATATATTAAGAAATCTTTAAATATAATTCACCATATTAACATATCTAAGGAAAAACAGCATATAGTCATTTAAATAGATGTGTAAAAGCCATCTTATTAATATACATTTTTGATATTAAAATTTTAATGAAGAAGAATAGATGGTTCCTTAACATGATGAAACATACCTAACTTACATCAACAGTCATTCTCCTTTTCAGATAAATATTAGATGCCTTTCCTTTGAAGTTAAAAATATGTTAGAAAAATGTCCATTCTCACTACCATTATTTTATATTGTTCTGGAGAAACTAGATAATGCATTTTTTTAAAGTAATCTCTCCACCCAATGTGGGGCTCGAAATTACAACCCCAAGATCAAGAGTCACATGCTCTACGGAATGAGCCAGACAGGTGCCCCTAAACAATGCATTTAACAAGAGAAATAAGTAAATTGGAAGGTAGTTAAAATTATCATCATATTAGATTTATGATGGTATCCCAGGATATGCTTATAAAATTAAATGTATTTATAAAAATAAACAAGAAAAATCAATTGTCTACACACACACAATGGGAGAAAAGACACCCATTTACAGTAGCAGCAAGACATAAAACATTGAGATATAAATTTAAGAGGAAATTTAAGAGGTATTTCATATAATGCTAATAAAAATTAACATAGAATTTTGTTTTCAAACTCAATAAATTTCTTCTCAAGTTTATGTGAAAAGTAAACAAGCATTAGTAGCCAGAAAAATTCAGAAAAGAATAACAAGGAAAACATAGGCCTTTGGTGTCGACCTCAGAGAGTCGGGGACCTGGGGCGGTGAAGGAACTGAGAAAAAGAGACGACAGAATAGTGAGGCACAGGGGACCCCGAGCTAACAGCCCGAGGTGCCGAGGTTTATTTTCCATAATCTAATATACCTTCTACAACGATACAGATCTATAATGATTTACAGCAGGGGCTTAGTAAGGCACAGTCTTCCACGCACACAGGGTTAGTCAAGTGAAGCAGTGGGAGTGGAGAAGGAATAAAGAAATCTGTAACTGGCTGTGATCAATTAATCGTAAACACCATTGTACTCGGACCTTAACACAGGATAAGAGAACAACGGAGGGAATGCACAGCGTGCTGCTTACAGCTGGCCTCCCATCTACAAAGCATCTTGTACATGCTGTGTGCTTTAGAACAGACCACACACATCCCAAGGGCGTTTCACTCTGATCCTTTCGGGTTATTTTTAACCCTGCAATCTCGAGTTTTCTCAGAGATCTCAGAGTCTGAACGAGCATGCACCAGTGGTCGTTGTGGCGTTCTGTTTCCCACACTTTGGGATTTTAAAACATATTATAAGCTACAATGAATAAAACATTGTAGTATAAACAGGATAGAAAAATCCAGAAGTAGGCCCAAATATTTAAGCATTTGATTAATATGGCATTTCAAATTAGTGAAGAAATGATGGCTCATTCAAGAAATGGTACTATGGGGCGCCTGGGTGGCTCAGTTTGTTAAGCGTCTGCCTTGGGCTCAGGTCATGATCTCAGGGTCCTGGGATTGAGTCCTGGGATCGAGCCCTGCATTGGGGCTCCCTGCTCAGCGGGGACCCTGCTTCTCCCTCTCCTGCTCCCCCTGCCTGTGTTCTCTCTGTCAAATAAATAAATAAAAACTTTAAAAGAAAAGAAAAGAGGGGGTGCCTGGGTGGCTCAGTCGGTTAAGCGACTGCCTTCAGCTTAGCTCACGATCCCAGGGTCCTGGGATCGAGCCCCGCATCGGGCTCCCCGCTCGGTGGGAGGCCTGCTTCTCCCTCTCCCGCTCCCCCTGCTTGTGTTCCTGCTCTCGCTCTTTCTCTCTCTGTCAAATAAATAAAATCTTTAAAAAAATAGAATTAAAAAACTTTAAAAAAGAAAAGAAAAGAAAAGAAATGGTCCTGGGACATCTGGGTAAATAACTGGGGGAAAAAAGTGTAATCCACACCTCACATCTTACCACTGTATCAGTTCCAGGTTCAAAATTTTAGGAAAAAAGTAAAACTATAAAAGTACTAGAAGAAATTACATGAGAATTTTCCCTTCCAGTTTTGGCACAAGGGAGGCCTTCTTATCACAGAAAGCATAGAAGATTAGTAAATTTAACTAAAAAATTAAAAATTTCTGTATACCTAACTAAAGCCACCATAAAGTCAAATGAAAAAATTCCAAATTATCACAAAGGGCTAATTTCCCTAATATATGATGATTATGATTATACAAGTCAAGAGAAAGACCATCACAAATAGGTAAAAAGGGAAAGGATGTGAACAGAAAGGAATTGTACATAAATATTAATATATCAATCTCTTTTCATATTTAAAGAAACACTAATTAGTACTAAGTAATACTAATATTAATGATATACCATTTTTTGCCTATCAGGTTGGCAAAAATAAAAAAATTTGGTGAAGATTTGGGGTGGCATCTCTTTTAAATATCGTTAGAGAGTTGAAAAAAATTTTTAAAGATTTTATTTGAGAGAGAGAGTGCAAGGCGGGGCGGGAGGGGCAGAGGGAGAGAATCTCAAGCAGACTCCCCAATCTTGGGAGCCAGACTCGAGGCTCCACCTCGGGGCTTGATCTCATGACCCTGAGATCATGACCTGAGCTGAAACCAAGAGGTGGGCACTCAACCGACTGAGCCACCCAGGCACCCTAGAGTTGTAGATTTGTACAACTACTTCTTTTTATTTATTAAAATTTAAATTTTTTTAATTCTGGTGTAGTTAACATAGTTATATTAGTTTCAAGTGTATTTTATAACTACTTTGGAGAGCAATTTAGTAGTGTATATCAATTTCATAAATGCATATATTCTTTGGCTCAGCAATTCTACTTTTAGGAATTTATCCTAGAGATTTACTAACATGTGTAAGATGTTGTAGGATACTATTTAGTTCATCATTGTTTATAAATAGAAAATATTTGGAAATAGCTTAATTGCTCATCAGTAGAAGACTAGGTAAATAAATCTGTGTAATGGAATCTTTTGCAACTGTCAAAAATAAAAAGGGAGATCTGTGTGTCCAGCTCTGAGAAAATCTCCAAGATTTATTGTTAAATTAAACAAACAGAATAGGGAACTGTAGGCATCATTTTCTACTATTCGTGACAATAATGGGGAGAAGGTATGTATAAATCTATGCTTCTTCATGCGTAAAATATCTCCGAAAATCTACATAAGAAATCGAAGGTTTTGACTGTTTCTACGGAATGAAATTAGGTGGCTTGGGGGTAGGAGTAAGATGAAGATTTTTAATTAAAGTTTTTTGTTTTGAAAATGTTTAAATATATAAAGAGACAGAGAGAGAGAAAGAGAGAGAAAGACTAGTACATATCCAAGATCCCTTATCCAGTTTCAAAAATCCATAAAATTCTGAAAACTCTTAAAACTGGTAAATCATCTTCATCTGGGGCAAATCTCTGTTATTGTTCTCTTTTTAGAGACTCTAGCTCTGGGAACCGGTGGCCTGCGCGGCGGCCCGGCCCTAACACCCCCCCCCCCCCCCCCCCCCCCCCGCCGCAAGGCCTGGGCGCAGGTGGCCTATTGACCGGCCCACGGCGGGGACACCCCGCCGCCTCCCGGCCGGCGCGCACCCAAAACCCCAAAATAAGTTAGAGCTGGCGAGATGGTGGGAGCGGGCCTCCATCCTGCGGAGGGTGGGGGCTGTAAGCATGGCAGCGGGGGCCACCCGTAGTGGTCTCTAACCACTAGACACAGAGCAGCGGAGCAGGGCGGGCTCCGGCGTCTGAGAGGCCGCTCTGGATCTGGTCCACCCACTGCTGGGCTCAGAAGTTGTAAACGCGACGCGTTTTCACGTCACAGAGGCCTCCTTGCCCACGGTCTTGGGGAGCCCATGGTGGGGGTGCCAGGTCGGTGGCACCCTTGCACTCCGTATCCACACGGCGGTCACCGCGGCGCAGCTGCTGCTCAGGCTTGGCCAGCACGAAGGCCCCCTTCTCGGACGGGGTGCCCTGTAGGACCTGTCTCTCTCTCGGCTGTCTGGAGCTGGCTCTAGTGCTGGTGCTGCGGCTGGCTGTGCGGCGGGAACGGGCCGCGGTCGGGCCGCGATTCTGGGCGCTTCCAGGCTGAGGCTCGGAGTGGAGCCCCGGGGCCTCCTGCAGGTGCGCACCTAGCGAGCGGCGGTGGTGGGCACACTAGACACCAGCAGGGAGCTGGGGGTGCCACGTCCGTCTGGCCGGCCTCTCCGCCCCCTCCCCCATCCCAGGGGTCGGCCCAGCTCGGTCTTCCAGCCGCGGCGGCTCCTCCTGCTGGCGTGGGGTGGCGTCAGGCGGGGCTGGGGCTGTTGTCGTAGCAGGGCCCCCCCACGCGGCCCCTGCTCTGGGGAGTACCCCCCCATCCCCCTCTGGGAGCTCGGGGTGGGGGGAGGCTGGGCCAGCTCCCAGGCATAGGGGAGTCCTCCCGGCCAGCGTCTCGTCGGTGCAGAAATCCCACACCTTTAGGTTGGACCCGTTGCAGGAGGGCCGCCAGACCTCCGTGTCATCGGGTGCGTAGTGGTGGCACACGCGCATCCTCCCGCTCGGCTCGTGCACGCAATCCCTCACGGGCCTGCACGCCTGCTGACCCTGCGCTCCCCCCTTCTCCTGGTGCGGCAGCCCCGGCTCCGGGCGCTCCCAGTCCCGGTCCAGCAGGAAGGTCCGGAGGCGGCGGGAGTAGCCAAGGAACTTGAGGTAGAAGGGGCTGAACTCGAACTCCAGGGGGGAACTGCAGGTGGACCTGGAGCACGCAGGCCGGGAACTGCAGGACCCCGGGTGTGGAGCCGCTGCTCTGCGGGGCCGGCGTGTGCGCCCCGCGGCGGCTGAAGCCGCTCCTCGTCTACCAGCGGCCGGAAGCCCCCCTGAGTGTGGTGGAAGGGGTCCGAGAACAGCCGCGCCAGGGCCAGCAGCTGGGTGCTGATGTCCCAGCCGTCCACCAGGCTCACCAGGACGGAGGAGCCTGAGATGAGGAGCTCCACCGCCATCCACACCCGCGGCGGCTTGTGGATCTGGATCCACTCAGTCCCGCAGCGAGTGCGGGGAAGGAGGCGGGGCCCGACTCTGCGGCCGGACAGCCCGGAAACAAGCCTTCAGCAACATTTTGAGGCTGGTCTTCACTTGCCGCGCCTCCAACACCTCGATGGGCACCAGCTCCCCGTGCTGCACACCTTTGAGATGGGCTTTGTCCCCAGTGATGTAGAGGGCTGTACGCTGGGGCGCAGAAAGCCCCGGAGTGTGTGTGTGTTGGGGGGGGGGCTCGCGCGCTGGGGGCGTTGGCCAGGGAGAGGGTGAAGGTAGCATTGTCACTGCCCACGTCATTGCGAGCCCACCCCGCGCCCACTGCTCAGACGCTGCCCCATTTACCTCTGGGCGTGGTCCGTCTGGAGGCCAAGACTGCCACAGGCTTGGACAGCGTGGTGACCCTGGCTCTGGGGCTGGGCACGTGGCTGTCCGTATGGGAGGAGGAGAAGCCGTTGGGGTTCTGCGTCCCAACGCACCGGTCATCTGGGGCATATCTTGAAGTGGATTGAAATTCGTTAGTCTTAAGAAAATCTGAATTCAGAAACCCAGTTACTTGCAAAGGTTTATGTGTAATATAGAATGAACACCATGTACTCACCTACATTTATAATTGTTCATTTTGCCATATTTGCTTTGTTTCCCTCTGCTGAAGTATTTCGAGGTAAATTATAGACATTACACATAACACTCTTGAACACTTCAGTATTCATCTAAAAAATAAGGATATTTTCCTATGGAACTACAATATCATTATCAAACTCAACAGAAGAGAAAAATCAGAGGGAGATTTTTCAACGTATGCCCTTTTGAACTTTTTGTAAAACTTTGAATCTGTGGCTATGTAACTTATTCAATAGGTAATAAATTTTCAAATTAAAAATAAACTGAATGGGATCTTTGATACTTAAAATTGACCAGAAAGCTATGGGATCTGCCCAAGATATCACTAAAGGACAGGAAAGAAGGATTATTTCAAGAACCCAGTTGAAAGTACAGATTGGGGTGGGGGGGACATTTCATTTTAATGCCCAACTAAGTTAGGGCTGGTGTGAGTGGGTGGGACTTTCATCCAATCAATACTGATAGCATGGTAGGCACGGAAAGCCAATAGAAGTTCAACACAAGTGTCTAATACTTTGAAGCAATGTTTTGTTCTCTCCATCATAGACAGGGTCCAATGTAATCAACTTGCCACCAGGTGACTGCTATTCCCACTGGGATATTACATCATACTTAGGGTTTAGAATTGGTTGGTGACATGCACAGGGCAGATCACTTGCCCACTTACTGAAACTATCTTGGGTTAGTGAAGATTCATATGGGACATAAATATTTTTAGACTTGGGTCTATCCACATACCAGCTAGTTCCCTCAGGCTCTTTGTTAACAATTCTCTTAATTCTTCTCCCTCCATCCCTTCTCCTTTTGTTTCTCCCTTTCCTTCTCCTCCTCCACCTCCACTTCCTCCCCCTCCTTCTTCACATTTTTTAAGCTCATGACATAACTTGCAGAAGAGTCGCAATCCCAGTATACCTGTTTCCAGATTCAGGTAACACTCAATCTTTATACTTAGTCTTGTAGTCAGCATTTCTTCTTGTCTGAGCGGAGTGGTGTTTGAAGTATTTTCAGTAGAGATTCCCAATTCTAAGTAAAAAGTAATCCCTTCTGTCCCAAGACAATCATCAAGGTACTGCTATTGCTATAGGGGAATCTCCCTCCACACAGACAAGCGGGAGCCCGTCTTTCTCAGAGCTGTTTAACTACAGGGAAGTCCAGTGCACTATCCACTGGATCCTAGGGTGGAGGCTGCCTGAGTGCTATAGTTGACCTACTTAAGGAGCACACATGATCCAGTTAGAGAGCCTAATCAACTATCAGTGACACGTTTGAGAGTTTCATGCCAATAGAAACGGTTTACTTGTCACAGGTGGGCATCCAAAATGTAAGAGAATAACGTATTTGAATGGTATTCCAGTTAAAGAAAAGCTGAAAATTTACAGTCATTATATAGTTTGTTGGGAAAGTTTGTACTGAGGGCTTTGGGAGTGTGTTGAAGAAAGTGATCAGGATTTTGAGCATATTTTCTTCATGCTGGTAGATTATACACTTATTGGATATTTAGAAGAAATTAAAATAAAGGATGAAACTTGACCTTATTTAATGCCCTCAGATGGCCAGTTTGAGTAAAACAATCACAGAAATTTACAAAGCTATGGTTTTGGAGTTAAAATACTGCATCAAAGAATTTACATTAACATGCAAGATATTTTCCTACTGCTGTGATAAATAATGAGGTTCTGTTAAAAAAAAACAAACATAATTTATGCAATACCATCATTCTGGTTGGCATGATAAAATTGATGGATGACTAACAGTACTAACTATGCTCTTTTGTACCAATAAAGCTAATTTAGTTGATTTTGGATTCCCACCAAAATTCCAAGAGATTTCTGTATAGCAAAAAATGAAGGAAGGAAGGAAAGGGGCAAAGGAGCAAAGAAGGAAAGCAGAAGGAAGGAGGGAAGTCTACCAAGACCCAGGGCCCGGACAAATACATTGCAGTACACGCGCTTGATGTACTGTTATGCAGCCACCAAAGGAGTTAGAGCTACAAGAGCAATAAAGAGGTCTAAGTACGTGAAGTGAAAACGTTAAAATAAGTGGAGAAAAAGCTAAACGTCAAATAGCTTCATGCCTGTCTATCTAGCTGTGACGGAGAGATGGGAATTACACGCGCGAACCCCCAGCTCACCCCGCCCCAGGGAAGTGGGACCAACGAGGGACAGGATGGGATTTCACCTTTCGCTTTATTAATTTTGGCCTTGCCTGAGAATTTTAAAAAATCATAGGTAATGTTTTAAAAATAAGCATTTTCAAGTTAACGGCCGAGGCTGCACGCGTTTCTTCCCTTTAAACGTGTCCCGCGCGCTCCCGGGCGCGAGATTCCAACCACGTGCCCCGCCGCGGGCGGCGGGAGACGAGACGCGGGATCCTAGAGCGGCCCGGAAGTGCTCCCGCCCCGAGCGCCCCGCGCGGCGGGCGGCCTCCTCGCTGCGGCGCATTGTGCCGGCTGGCGCGCTCCCGCCGACGCCGCGCCGAGAGCCTCCGCCTCCGGGCCTCGTCCCGCTCCCGAGAGTCGGCGCCGGGACCCCGGGGCGGGCGGGCGTGGCAGGGAGAGGGCCGTGGAAGGTAAGCCTCCGCCCGCGGCGGGCGCGTCGTCCCGGCTTGGGGACATGGCGCGGGCAGGGCCTGGGAGGAGCGCGAGGCTGGAGGGCCGTGCCCGGGGGTAGCGGCCGCAGGTCGGCCTGGGCCGGGAGCGCCTGGAGTGCGACGGCCTCGGGCGCGGGGAAGTTAAGCACAGGGTTCAGTCCCTCAGGTTTGGCTCTGAGAGCGGGTTACGGGGCTGTGAGCGGACTGGCTTTCGGGTGCGGGACCCTGGAGCCCTGGCGTGCGCGCACTCACGGGGAGCCTGTTGGCGGTGCGGGCGCCGGGGCTCCCCGTGCTGTCGCCAGCCCGCGTGCCCGGGCGCCCACTCCGCGCGAGGCCGCCACAGCGCCTGTCCCGCGGGAATTCAGCGGCAGGGCTGCACTTGCTGACACTGTGCAGACGTACAGGTCTCCTGGGTCGCAGGCACTGCCTGCGTTTCTGCCGATTCTAAGGACTGTCCTCCTAAAGAACTTGACCTTAGGCGGCCTACCTGAATTCCCCCGACAGCCGTTTCTTATCTCCTGAAGTAGCGGTTGTCATCAAACCTCAGAGGGTCACGTGAACATTAACTGTGGTCCGGTGTTGAAAGCAGGAGTCCCAGGAAAGTAAGTTCATTCATTAGTCAAGGACAAGCACAGTTTCTATCTCTTCTCTGTCTAATTTCACTTTTACGTAATGAGTCTGAGCTTTTTAACCATGCTGAGTGAACTGTGTGGCCCCTAATTTCTCCATGAGCGCTGTAAGGTATTTTTATTGCTATTTCTTCACATCGAGAGACTGAGATTGAAAGAAGGTAAGAAGTTGGCTGAAGATCACACAATTAGTAAATGTTAGAGCCAGAATAAAATCCAGTTCTGAGTGACTTGAAGGTGTATGCCTTTTGCACGTTACGACCTTCTATTTCCCATTCTTCCCACATCCTTTGGTCCCCAAGCGACTTGACTTTCAGTGAAGAGCCTGGGACCTGTGACAGTTGCTTATATAATCAGTGCCTATCGTTAGCTATTGCCATTTTTCTATGTAAACGGTGATTTTTACTGCTTAGGAGGGAATCTTCAAAGGTGTTTCTAAAACGTAGCTCCAGCTGGAGGGTGCTTTTTAAACTGTTCAAGGACAAGATGAATGCGGACTCAAAGGAGGTTTTACCCCTGGATGTGCAAGTTCCTGAGGTTTGGGAAGAACTTCTGACAGTGAAAATGGAGATGGAAAGTCGCCTCCAAGTGCAGGAATCCAGGTTGAAATGTAGTAATCCCCTGGCAAGGGAAATTTTCCGAAGGCGCTTTCGACAGCTGTGCTACCAGGAGACCCCTGGACCCAGGGAGGCTCTCACCCGACTCCAGGAGCTTTGCCACCAGTGGTTGAGACCACATGTGAGCACAAAGGAGCAGATCGTGGAGCTGCTGGTGCTGGAGCAGTTCCTGACCATCCTGCCCGAGGAGCTGCAGGCCTGGGTGCGGGAGCACTGTCCAGAGAGCGGGGAAGAGGCTGTGATTTTGCTGGAGGATCTGGAGAGAGAGCTCGATGAACCTCAACATGAGGTAGGAAGGGAGATTTGCCAGGAAAACGTATATATGTGTGACCCTTGAGTCCTTTGTCTTATACCCCCTTGACTAACTCTAATCCTGCTTTCTGCTTCTTTCTGGGAAGTGTTTCTTTAGACAGTTTCCTCTTCAAAAGTCAAATCTCATCTCTCTGTTTCCAGGTGGTAGCCCACACGCAGGGGCAAGAAGTCCTCCCTGAAGAGACAGTGCCTCTGGGAGCACAGACATCACTGAGCCTCCAGTCCCGGCCTGAGGAATCCCTCACCCGTGACACTGCTCGGCAGCCCCACCCTATTGGAGAGACAGGTGAGGGACAGGATTTTTCTGGTGCTGAACATATGAGCCCCCCTTGTCAAGCAAAAACAAATAAAAAGCCCGGACCTGGGGAGCCAGGGGGTCAGGAGTCCCTTTGCCAGGTGACAGCAATGCTCCGGGTTTCCAAGTGCACAGTGTGCTCACTGTGTCCCTTTGCCCCACACTCAGGCTCCCCCCGAGTCCCATCCTGGAGGCTCTCTGGTCTCCTGGCACGTGGCACCTCAGGGAGACTTCCAGGAAGCACTGTGGGCAGCGGCTTTAGAGAATCGGTGTAATAGGGTCAGATCATGACTTTGCCTCTGGAAGCTGCTTGTACGTGGGCAGGTCACTTAACCATTTGCTCTCAGTTCCCTCATCTCCAGAATGGGGTTGATCATAGCATTGCCTTAGTCTGCTCGGGTTCTCATGAAAGAACTAGCACATGCTGAGGGGCTTACACAACAGACTGTTCTGGAGGCTGGATGTCCAAGATCAAGGTGCCTGCAGGGTGGGTTGTTGGTGAGACCTGTTTTCCTGGCTTGCTCACGGCCACCTTCTTGCTTTGTTCTCACACGTGCCTTTCTCTGTGCACGTGCTTATTGGGGCGAGGGAGAGAAAGAGGGAGGGAGAAAGAGAAAGCTCTGGTGTCTCCTCGCCTTATAAGGACATCAGTCCTTTTGCATTAGGGCCCACCCTTAATTATCTGAATTCCTTTCCTAAAAGGCCCTGTTTCTAAATACAGTCAGGGCTTCAACATGTGACTGGGCGGAAGAGAGATGACACAATTCAGTCGAGCAGGTGTGCACCACAGAAGGCGGTTGTGAGCACTGAACGCGAGCAGCCGACGGAAAGCACTTGGCGGGCTGTCCCTCAGGGTCGCCTTTGCCAGTCTGGCCGACGTTCGCAGGGCAAAGCTGTGAGCGCACTCAGTAGGTGGCAGACTGGCTGGGGAAGTCCAGTGGAACCAGCCTTTGCCCCTCCTGTCAGGTGACGTCGTGTGGGTGCCGTCCTGGGCACGTGGGGCCGAGCCGGCTGCCTTCCTGTCCTGGCTCCCCCGCCACAGCTGGCCCAGCTTCCGTCCGATTTCTCACACCAGACTTCGTCGCCTCTCACTGCTGGTTAGCCGTCTAACAGTCGGCGTGCGGCTGTTGCCGCTCTCACACCAGCCCCATGCGGATCGAAGCCAGACTTCCCTTGCTGCCCTGCCTCCTGCCTGTGTTTATTCTGCCTGCCCTAGCAATCATACGGTTATCCTGGATTTCTGCCACTTGGAACACAGCTCTTGACTTAAATTAAAAAGATGTTTTTGAGTGACTTCTGTTGCTCTACAGACCTCCTTCCTCTGGCTTCTGTGACCTCATCAGATTATAAGTCCTTTGGTTTCTGGGCCCCTGGGTGTCTCAGTCCATTAAGCATCCAATTCTTGATTTCGGCTCAGGTCATGACCTCAGGGCTCCATACTCAGCGGGGAGTCTGCTGGAGATTTTCTGTCTCTCTCCCTCTGCCCCTCCCCACACTTGTGCACTCTCTCTATATAAAATAAATACGTCTTAAAAAAAGTCCTTTGGTTTCATTTTCCTCCTTCATGAACATCTTTGCAATCTGTTCGTTTCTTCCTCGTCTCCCTGTGAACTTGAACTTTTTATATTCCAGCCATCTTTTCCTTTCTTCTGCCTTCCAAACTGCATCTAGAACCCTACTGGGAACCCCTTCTTTCAGGAAGCACATCTGAGCCAGTCCTTCCTCCTGTCTGTCCATCGCTCCCTCCCTCCATCCAGTCATCCATTAAGCATTTCCTGTGGCCCCAGGAGAGTATCCTGAAAGCGTCTACAAATCAGAGTTCTCTTAGTGGGACTATCACTGCAGGTATGTGTCTTCAGGAAAAGCCAGTTTTGCAAAGCAACATAGTAAGTGTTTGAGGTTACAAGGACCAAATCCAAGTTCCAACTCTTCAATTTTTTTTTTTAAAGATTTTATTTATTTGACAGAGAGAGACACAGCGAGAGAGGGAACACAAGCAGGGGGAGTGGGAGAGGGAGAAGCAGGCTTCCCTCAGAGCAGGGAGCCCGATGCGGGGCTGGATCCCAGGCCCCCGGGACCATGGCCTGAGCCGAAGGTAGATGCTTAACTGACTGAGCCACCCGGGTGCTCCTTCAATTTTTCTTTTTTAACTAAGGAACATTTAAGGTTACTTTGTATCACTGAGTTTGAGTTTCTTTCAGAACTGCTGATGGTAAAAAAAAAAATTCCAAATAATATAGACGTTTATGTATTAAAACATGAAAGTTCTCCAAATTTTATTCCCTAGGAGTGACCATTCTTGTCAAATTGCTGTGTATTTTCCAGACTTTCTCTACATATGTACAGAGTCTGTCTAGCTATTTGTCTGTCTTTTATTTGCTATTCACTTCTTTCAAGAGGTGGGGTAATAACATCAGGGGGTTTTGTGGTGCATAGTTTGATAACATAGGTGACAGTGCTTCGTTAGTCACGGACGGCTGTATAAATGGTCATTATTAGAAGGTGAGAGATGTCTTTGTTTTTATGGTCTACCCAGTTCTCTTGTACATTGCAAATATAAGTGTGCTGTCCGGGCAGAAGGGCAATACCGATCCCCCTCGTGGCCTGTTTCTTCTCTGAAGACGCATTTCTGTTTTCCAAACCTGTTGTCATCCCCCAGCTAAAAGGAGCGGGAAAACGTGGTCTAACAAGAGAGGAGTCCGCAGAGGCTCCTGTTCAGGTGCGTGAGGGACAATAATCAGATGTGGGAGAAAGAGCTGGGTGTTCTGGTAAAAAGAGGAGGGCTGGAGGCTGATCTCTTTGGGCTCTCTGGTTGCAAGGGGGAAGTCTGTTGGTGTGCAGGCTCCTTGGGAGCTTCCCAGGTGTAATCTGAAACCAGCCCCCTCGTGTGGGGGCCAGGGAGAGACTGAAGACAGCGGGTAGGTGGTGGTTTTAATAAGCAAAGGAGGCTTCCCCGGGAGGCTCTTCCTGGGTAGCAGCAACGTGAGTAGATCTCCACACCCAGCTGCCAAATCATGGAAGTTTATACAGACGCCTTACCTGCTTCGGTTGTGTGTACTGTCCAGATGGTGTTGGCCCCCTGTCATTGTCACTGACCTTGGGGTGGCTCCTGGAATGGGGCAGGCAAGTGGAATTCACATTCCAGGGACAGAGGAGGGGGTGAGGCGCTTCCAGTGGTCAGGGTCCAGCTCACGGGTCACTTGGCAGTCATGTTTTCTTGACGGCTTCCCCGAACAGTCCTATCCGCAGAGCCTGAGACATCCTGAGGATACCACAGGGCTGCTCCCTAGTGTTTAGACAGTTTGGGTCTGTTTGTCTCCATTCTTTCCTTCAACTGCTCCAAGTCTGATGGGGTTGGTTGGACAACTCTCCAGTATGGGCCGGTTCTGTTGGGAGTGTTTGCCTCAGGTGCCTGTCCCTGGGCTGTCATTTGAGGCCATAGTAGTGGATTGGTTTCAATGCTTTCTTTTATTCATTCAACAAATATTTATTGAAAACTGCCTTGTGCCATCTGTGATTCAAGGAATAAAACAGAAAGATCCCGCTGTCATGGAGATTAGATTGTGGCAAGGGGGGGGCGGACAAAGAGGGAGGTGATGCAGGGTGTTAGAAGGTGGTAGGTTGTGGAATGGGACCGAACAGGAGCAGGGGAGGGAGATTGTGAGTGTGGTGGGTGGTGAGATGCTCGCAGTAGTAAGAAGAAGTAAGGAAGTAGGAGCTGAGGGAAAACTTGAAGGAATGAGGGAGGGAGACTTGCTGTCATCTGAGCAGAGCCCATAAAGGTCTGTGCGGGGAACACACCGGGGGTGGTGCTGATTTCACACTTGTCGAGTACTCCTGAGACCCCTGGTTGGCAGGATTGAACACTTGTCCCATAAAGGAATGAATGAGTGCATGGGGTGAATTCCCTTGGTCACTGTGAGGCTCCCCACCTCAAAAGGGGGAGGGACTTTTTTTTTTTTTTTAAGATTTATTGTTTTTTAGAGAGTGTGTGTGCGAATGGGGCTAGGGGCAGAGGGACAGAGAGACTCTCAAGCAGACTCCATGCTGAGTGCAGGGCCTGATGTGAGGCTCAATCCCAGGACCCTGAGATCGTGACCTAAGCCCCCAGGTGCCCCGTGGTGAGGGAGTTCTAAGGGAGACCTAAGAGCAGCCACCCTGATCTCGACCCGCCCCTCCCCGTGAAGAGGTAGAAGCAGTTCTTTCCAGGCTCAGACCACGTAAGGTTGGACTAGGCGCATTTTGCCTAAGAGGCCAGACTTCCTTGTTACCTGGAGGAAGGCGTTAGCATGCCGACGCTGCTGTTCCTAAGCTCCTTGCTGCTCTGTGATGTGGGGTCACATCAGGTTAGAAGCATCCTCTCCTTTTGCACACGCAGTGACCCTCCCGTAGACTCAGGGAACAAGTGACATGTGCCTGGTCTTTTCTGTTTCAGATGGAATGACCAAGGCTGAGGACAGAGAGCTGGTGCTGAGGAAAGACTGTCCTAAGATAGTGGAGTCCCATGGGGAGATATTTTATGGACAGACCTGGGGGGATCCCCCCCAGGACCCCCGACACGGAGAGCTCGGGGACCCTGAGGGTTGGGCAGTGGGGCACTGGGGCAGCCCCCGAGGGGAGGGACGGCACAAGTGCGACGCGTGTGAGAAGAGCTTTGCCCGGAGCTCAGGCCTTGTTTGCCATCAGAGAATCCACACCGGGGAGAGACCCTATGAGTGTAGTGAGTGTGGGAAGACCTTTAGTCGGAGCTCTGGCCTTTTCAATCACCGAGGGATCCACAACCTACAGAAACGGTACCGCTGTGCGGAGTGCGGGAAGGCCTTCAGTCAGAGTGCGGGTCTGATCCAGCATCAGAGAACCCACCGGGGAGACAGGCCCCATCTGTGTGGCCAGTGTGGGAAGAGCTACAGTCGGCGTTCGTTCCTCATCGAGCACCAGAGGAGCCACACGGGTGAGCGGCCACACCAGTGCCCCAAGTGTGGGAAGAGCTTCAACCGCCACTGCAACCTCATCCGCCATCAGAAGACCCACACGGCGGCCGCACTGGCCTAATCGTCGCTGGCTGCAGATTTCCTGGATCACTGGCCAAGTCGCCGGGGGAGGTTAAGGCTAGAAAACGTCTTTCTTCATGTCCCACTAGGTGCGTTTTGGAACAAGTACTGACCTGAGGCCTGGGCACATCTGAAGAGGAAGGTGCAGGTGTTTGAAGCTGCTGCTTTCCCTTTGGTTCCTTTAGCTGTTCCCGGGTTGGCCGTGCGCCCATCCCTCGTAGGTACTGGCTTTGGGACGGCTGCACAACTTTCCCCATCACATAATCAGTAGCGCTGCCATGGCCACACGCCTGAAGGTCTGTATCTGTTGAGTTCCTTAAGAGCACATAGAGGACTGCTGATGGTTTACAGTAGATGGGCCTGTGGTGTCCCTGTGACCAGTACCTACGGGGCCGACCCCCTTCCCACTCGCTTCTCCGGTGCCCGACCAGCGCTGTCTGCAGACTGCATCCATTTCTGAAGCACAGCTGGCGGGGAAATGGCGCCATCATTGTCCATCTTAAAGACAAGGAAGCCGTGAGGAGTCAGGGTTTGAAAACCTGGACTTTTGGGGCGCCTGGGTGGCTCAGTCATTAAGCATCTGCCTTCGGCTCGGGTCATGATCCCGGGGTCCTGGGATCGAGCCCCGCATCGGGCTCCCTGCTCCGCGGGAAGCCTGCTTCTCCCTCTTCCACTCCCCCTGCTTGTGTTCCCTCTCTCACTGTGCCTTTTTCTATCAAAAAACATAAAATAAAATAAAAAATAAAAACCTGGGCTTCTGTTTTGGGATAATTTAAGCTAATAGAAATGATAGAGCTTTCATATGCTCTTCATGTCCCACCCGTGTTTTTAGTTAAAGCCCCGGCTTTGGGCTTCACTCCCCAGGAGTTTATGGTGCTGTCCTGCTTCACTGGGGTCGTCAGGCTATGTCTGCGGAGCTCGGTCACCCAACAGTCCCTTTGTGCTCGTCCGTCACATCTGCAGCTTTGCAGGCCATCTGTGTCCCGAGTCCAAGGCCGCCCTGCGGAGTTGGGTCACCAGCCACATAAGGTGCTTATATTTTTATTCATTCATTCATTCATTCATTCATTCATTTATTTATATTTTTTAAAGATTTTATTTATTTACTTGACAGAGACACAGCGAGAGAGGGAAGACAAGTAGGGGGAGTGGGAGAGGGAGAAGCAGGCCTCCTGCGGAGCAGGGAGCCCGATGCGGGGCTCGATCCCAGCACCCTGGGATCACGACCTGAGCCGAAGGCAGACGCTTAATGACTGAGCCACCCAGGCGCCCCTTTATTTATTTATTTTTAAAAATTTTATTTATTTGACCTGAGCTGAAAGTAGCTGCTCAACAGACTGAGCCTCTTTTGATCCAGTCTCCCTCTCCTTTTTCCCATTTCTCTACTGAGTGGGTGGCCCAGGAAGTCTTATGAACAAAGGTCTTACGAACAGTTTCCCGTCACAGAGATAAATTACCGAATGCACAGCATTACCTACAAATTCCACACAACGCCATCTTGAGGCAGGGCATCCATTTCCCTCACTGTGGGGGAAAGTTCTACCTGCTGCGAGAAGCCCAAGATGAATTTCTGCATCCTAGCAGGCTTAAAGATAGGCCCTGAGACCATCTGATAGAAATGTTGGGCATGAAATCCAGGAATGGTCCGAGGATTGGCTGTTGCTGATTACATTAGGGCTCCCTGCCTTGAGTGAGTTGAGATTCAAAAGTTCAACTCTGAAAGTTGCCTGTCCTCATGCCTTGTTGTGTCTCCAAACCGTGTGGTACAGCGGGGCATTAAGGACCAGGAGCCAGGTCGCCGGGGATGGAGTTCCTGCCCAGTGAGGTCTGCAGGGTGGGGCCTTGGAGAAGTCACCTGGAGTGCATTTCCGAGAAGCAGAGCCTGGGCAGGGATTCAGGTCCGGGGCATTTACTGCAGAGGGGCAACTGCAGGGCAGCAGGGGAAGCAGGACATGGAGGAGAGGGCTGAGCAAGACGTGGTCTCAGAGTCTAGCTGTAGCCTAATTTGGGGGAAGGGTGTCTGGAACAAAACTCACCTTGGAGGCCAGGGGCTAGCCTTGTGTGTCCGCACTCACACTCATGAATCGAGGGCGGCCCGGAGAGCCGCGCAGCTGCCCTTGTCCAAGGCCAACTCTGCCGAGAAGCGGTGGCTTTGAGCCTTCAGCAGCTGGCGCTCGCGGTGGCCAGGGGAAGGGGGCACTGGCTGCGTGCGGGGCAGGGCACAGGACACGGGCAGCTTTCAGCGAGCTCAGCCTCTCAGGCCTGTTCCTGCGCTTGGCTGCCCGCTTCTCACGGTTTCTCTGAGGAGCAGCAGGTAGCAATGAGAGGAAGGGACACTGTGATCTCCAGAATACACATCAAGTGAAGAGAAGGGGACGTTATTACTAACCTTGAATATGATCTGTAACGAGGCAAAAGGAGGGCTGGGCAGCAGTGAGAGACCTCCTGAGTTCAAGTGTTTGGGGGACTTTTACCTCAGTTCTTTAAGAAAGTATCTTACAGACTGCTGTCACGTGGGCTTTAGAAATAAATTAATTTGGATCAGGGGAGCAGAGAGAAGAACGTAAGTTGATATTAAAAAGTGAAGACGTGTCCTGAGTGGAATTCCCTGTTTTCCCTGAACTGGGAGCATTTAGTTCATGCGTAACATAAATGTGCTCTGCAACAGTCTGTCCATTAAATTGGTGTGGGAGTTCTCCCCTCCCGGGGGCTTTCCCCTCCTGCTCATCGCCCCGGGCCTGGCAGGCTGGCACGGGGCTCGGGCTCCATCACGGCACAGGGCAGGCGGGCAGCTCACACAGCAGCCCTGTATCTCCCATAGTTCTGGAGACGGAGAGGCCTGCATCCAGGCACCAGCTCAGGCTCAGGTGACTGCACCGTCCTTTGTGCTCACGCGACCTCTCTTTTGTGTGCCTGGGGGAGGGAGGGAGGGAGACGGAGAGACAAACCAAGAGTCAGAGACAGACAGGGGCAGACAGACAGCAAGCCTCTTAAAAGGGCACTAATCCCACCGTCATGACCTGACCTGACCCTAATTACCTCCCAAAGGCCCCATCTCCAAATACCATCACATTGTGGGGTTAATTTTAACATATGCCTGTAAGGGGGGGACACACAAATAGTCCATCACATGACCCCACTGCTTCCAGTGGCTGCTCTCAACAGGTCTCCATCTGGTTTTTCAGCTCTGCCTGAGAACTAAACATACCTGCATCTTTATATAACCCTGTTACTGTGAATAAGGAGTTTACTTCTTCCTTTGCTCGTTTCTCTTAATTGTGATGCACTAGCCAATCTCTGCAGCACAGTGTGGAGCACAAGTCATACGAATAGTCACCCTCTTATTCCTAATTTTGAATGGATGTATCTGATGATTTGGCAAAAAATCACATTTTCTGTGTGTTTCTGATAATTATCCTCATAATATTAAGAATATTCCCTACTCATTTGCAAAAATTCTTTATCATGAATGATTTCTTTTAGAGAATATTAGTCTAGTACCTCTTTCCCATCCTTTACTTTCTCAAAAATTATTTCCTTTGGATATCCTATGTACAGAATTGGATTAATTACAGTCCTTGGTATGATTCATGACACACTGTCATCATTGGTCCTTGAATGCCATGATTTTGATTATTTGGTTGGTAACTTAGGTAGTTAATTTAGTACCTAGCACTCATTAATGTGTCATTAAACACAAACAAAACAAAAGATGTTGAAAAACACCTGTATGGCCAATCACTTGGCACCCCTCATCTTTGCCACCCGAATTTCCCAGTTAAAGGACATCATCTTGAATCCTGATTTTATAATTTTTTGCTTTCCTATTCCTAAGAACTATAATTTTTAATTGATTTTAATAACTATAAAATTTCCTATGTTCAGTCTTGTCTTTTAACTCATCAATTAATCCAGTCGTGTTTATTATGATTATCAGTTTATCGCTACCACCCAATTTTGTCTTTTCTACCATGATCTTTCTTTAATTTTTTTCTCAGTTCCTGTTTTATGTTGGTTAGTTTATGTTTTCTTCTCTTTCCCCCATTTACATGTTTGAAAATTACACATTTTTAGTCTTTCTTTTCACTGGTGACACATGAAATTTCAATATGCCCACCTGACTTGTGAGATTATGAAACTAATCTCTGTGTGTGCCCATCTGCATGATATTGCACAAAACTTGAATGCCTCCCAGGAGCCTGCTCCAACTGTTGATTAGGATTTTAGTTACACTTGACCTCAAGTTGAGCTTGTCATTATAATTATTGTTATTAGTGGGTTTTTATAATCAACGACTAATTAGATTTTCACGTATGTGTTTTAACACATTGGTTTTACTCACCTAGGCTTTCTCGAAGATTCGCTTTTGTTGTCACTGGAGCGCGCTTTTCGGTGGTTTGGCATTGGCAAGCTCTGTTAGGCTTTGTGTGAACATGTTTTCGTTCCACTCTCCCCCTTGAATATTGGTTTCCGTGTATTTGCAGTGAGAGAGCTCTCATGAACTCAGTCTGCTTAGAAGGCTGACTATTCTTTTCTTTCACCACTTTGAAGTGTTTCTTCCAACTTGAGATTTAGGTCATCCATCAATTCCTGCAATTCTCACTCAACGTCTCCCTCAAAGCTCTCTTGGCTCTCCTGTTACTTGTATGGATTGGGCTTTCTCGCACTCTCGGCCAGGTCTCTTACTCCCATCGTGTTTTGCTGATCTTCATCTCTCTGTGATATATGTCTTCAGATCAGTCTTACAATTTACTTATTCTCCATGAGCCATATTTAATATGTTGTTTATTTAACATAGATTTTCATCTCAATGCTTATATATTTCATTTCCTAATGTTTTATTTGATTCTTTTCCAAATCAGTCTGCTCTTCTCATTTTATATCATGTTCTTCCATTTATGCCTTCTAGGCGCCTAAAACATATTTAAATGTTCTAAATACAGCTTCCCGTTGCCTTCAGACCATTATATATCTGAAGCTCTTAGGGAGCCAACTCCGCTGCTCATTTCTACAGACTTTTTCCAGGGTAAATGCTTACTCCTGTGGTCCATTATTTTCTGCCATTGCACATTCTCAAGACGGATATTTTTTTATCTGTGGCAGTGCCCTTGTTGTAGGGCATGGAAGCGTCACTATGGGGTTGTTCTTTTTTTAAATATTTTATTTATTTATTTATTTATTTGAGAGAGAGAAAGAGAACGGGGGGGGGAGGAGGAAGGGGAGGGGCAGAGGGAGTGGGAGTGTGGGAGAAGAAGAACCCCCATGGAGCAGGGAGCCTGATGCGGGGCTCGATCCCAGGACCCCGAGATCATGACCTGAGCCCTGAGCTGAAGGCAGAGGCTTTACCAACTGAGCCACCCAGGTGCCCCTGTTTGTTGTGGTTTTAACATATATCCACAAATTCCCTTACCCTCCTGCCTTCCAAATTCAGAGTCTAATTCCATTCTTCTTGAGTGTGAGCTGAATTTATCCTCTGGTTCAGAGATTCCCTCGTCATCTGTGCCCAGTTTTCTAAAAAGCCCATCAAAGGCACTCTTCATTTTTGTTACAGTGCTTTTGATGTCTAGCGCTTCTTTTTTGGTTCTTTCCTAAGATTTCCATCTGTCTGCTGACATCGCCAACGCACCTGTTCTTGCACACTATCTGCTTTATCTGTTAGAGCCCTTAGCATATTTTTCGTAGTTATTTTAAATTCATGGTCTGATAATTTCAATATTCCTGCCATGGGTTGTTCTGATGCTTGTGCTTTCTTTTCAAATTGTGTTTTTTCCCTTTTGGTGTGTCTTGTCATTTTTTTCTTGAAAACCAGACAAGATGTACTAAGTAGAAGGAAGGGCTTTAAAATGGCCTTTAGCAATGTGGTAGCAAGGTGTGGAAAGCATTCTATTTTTATTTATGTATGTGTGTATGTATGTATATATGTATGTATGTATTTGTCTTAGAGCGTGCATGTATAAGCAGGGTAGGGGAGAGTTGGGGGTGGTGTGCAGAGAGAGAATCCCAAGCAGACTCTACACCCGGCACAGAGCCTGAGTTGGGGCTCGGTCCCACAACCTGAGATCATGACCTGAGCCAAATCGAGAGTTGGGCACTTAACCAACTGAGCCACCCAGGTGCCCCCAAAGGATTCTATTATTAAAAACAGGACAGGGGCGCCTGAGTGGCTCAGTCCGTTAAGCATCTGCCTTCGGCTCAGGTCATGGTCCCAGGGTCCTGGGATCGAGCCCTGTGTTGGTCCCCCTGCTCAGTGGGGAGTCTGCTTCTCCCTCTACCTGCTGCTCCTCCTTGCTTGTGCTTTCTCTCTCAAATAAATAAATAAAATATTAAAAAAAAAACAAACTATAAGACAGCAGGCCCCACATGCAATCACTTATGCTAAGCCTCACATCATCAAACTGAGATGTAACTTAAATACCGCTTCAGCTCTCCTGGAACTGGAATCATAAACCAGTCGATCAGGAATCAGCTGGTCAGCACTAGTTAGGGAACGTGCCTGGTAGGTGCCTCTTGCCCCTACAGGAAAGTGGCCTTGCAATGACCAACCTGATTTTTCTGCCCAGAGTATCTTCCTTGTTCCCAGACCCTTCTGCCTTTAAGTCTTTCAGTTTGTACAGCTTCTCTCCATCTGATAGATGGGGTGCTGCCCAATTCACAAATTGCTGAATGAAGCCAATGAGATCTTTAAAATTTACTCAGTTGAATTTTGCTGTCAGTGAGCCTCTGTGTCTGGACTGAACTTTGCAAGTGTTCCCCAGTGCCCCCTTGTCTTCGATGGAACGTGGTGGCTGAAACTGGTGATTCCTTTCTCCCACAAGAAAGGCTAGAGCTGGCTGAATTGGGGATTTCTCTTCCCCCAGGTCAGTGAGGATCTGATAGCACCCTAGCAGATTAGGCTCAGGATAGCCAGTCTCTCCTGGAAGGCAGGCCTTATTAAAAAGAACAGAATGCTCTGACATATCTAAATGGTCCCCTTTCCTCTCCTCCAGCTGGAAGCACAAGGGCATTTTTCTCTACTATTTCCTATGGAAATCTGGTCAAGCTCCTGGAGGTAAAACACACAGTATTGTGGGGGCCTCCCTGTGACCGGAGCTCCCTGGAGTGTTCATCTCTCAGGGTTGCCCGCACTGAGCCTCCAGCCATTCCTCCATTCGTATTCGGGCTTTCCTACCCTCGCCTGGTAGCAGGCAGTTACTACTCTGGAGTTTCTGCTTCCCACACCTTCCCTTCCTGGGTTCGTCTGACTGTCCAGTCACGGGCCTGCGGTTCGTCGCGTCCTCCCCTCTCCCTGCATCCAAAAGAGCTACTGGTTTCTCAGTGTGTTCAGGACAGACTGGCAACTCGCAAGCTCCTCACATGTAGAACCAGGAACCTGACGCTGTGTGTAAGCAGAGGTCAGCCACTCGCTTCTCACAGCTAGACTGGGGCGGAGGGGGGGGGGCTGTGTAACACCTGAGGCCAGATCACTGAAGAGCGGGGTGTCCAGCTGCCTCGCAGGCCGTTCCCGGGAGGGACGTGAGCCACCATATGCCATCACACTCAGTGAGCTGGGTGGATGGGCCCTGGGAGACCTGAGGCCTCCTGCCGGCCAGCCATGCTAATGAGCCCTGTTGGAAGGAAGTCCTCCAGCCCCAGTTGAGGATGACAGCAGCCTTGGTTGAGCCTTGACTGGAACCGCAAGGAAGACCCTGAGCTAGAATTACCCACTTATCCTGAGTTCCTGAATTACAGAAATTGTAAAAGATAATAAATGTGGTTTCAAGCCACAGAGTTTTGAAGTAATGAGTTATACAGAAATAGGTAGGGGCGCCTGGATAGCTCTGTCAGTTAAGTGTCTGCCTTCGGCTCAGGTCATGATCCCAGGACCGAGGGATCCGAGGACCGAGTCCCACATCGGGCTCCCTGCTCAGCAGGGAGTCTGCTTCTCCCTCTCTCTCTTCTGCTCCCCACCGCTCATGCTCTCTCTCTCAAATAAATAAGTAAAATCTTAAAAAAAAAAATGAAAGAGCTAGCTCAACACACTGCCTTACTGGTGGCCTATATCAAGTGTAGTATCGCTGAAGGTTTCTTTAGCACCATTTCACAACCGTGCCTGGTACCTGCATGTTCCCTCCTCATTTCTGGCACCTGGGAAATTTCCTGTTCTTTCTTTGAAGCTCAGCTATTTAAATTTTCTGTTGTTATACTTTATCATTTACTTGTGCCAGTTGGCCATGCTAACATGATTTTCTGTAAAATTATAAATTACTAAAATTAACTCCAGAAAAGATAGAAAATTTAAAGAGACTACATATTTCTTAGAATCAAGTTTGATTAAATATGATAACGTAGTTCAAGTAATGGCTTAAATAAAACTTCATTTATCTTTTGTATAAAAGAAATATAGAGACAGATAGTTTAGGACTGGTATGGCAGCTCCATTATGTCATACATACACACACACATTGTTTCCAGGGATATAGGCTTATACATTTCTGTTAAACCACTGTGGTATCTGCTGACATTTCTCATGATCAACTTAGGATCCAGTGAATCTGCTAGATCTCCAGCAATCACATCTGCAATATAAGAGTAAAGGAGTAAGGAAAGCAGAATGAAAAATAAAAGTCCAGCCCTAGCTGAGTCAACTCCCTGTAGGTCCTTCTCTGAAAGCCCCACAGAGCACTTCCACAGGTGCCCCATTGACTTGAACATAGTCTCGAGGCTACGATCAGCTGCTTGGGAGACTGTAAAAAGTTGTCCCATATTCCAGTGGTGCTGCATTCAGATAGAATCAGGATTATGGCTCTGAGGAGGAAAGGGAAAATGGATGTTGGGTGGACAGTGAGCAATCTCTGCCGCAGACTGAGAAGAAACAGAAAAATTATCAAAGTTCTAGCCCTAGGACAGTGCCAGGTTCAGTGAATTTCACAGTAAAATCTATAAAAACTCTAAGGAACATAAAGCTGTTTTTATTTAAACTTTCCTGGAGCATAGAGAAAAAAAGGAAATTATTCCAAATAGGGTTTTTTTTTCTAGTTTTGTTGAGAAATAATTGACATACATCACTGTATAAGTTTAAGCCAAGTTCTTTTATAAAGTAAATATTACATTGATATTAAGACCTGTCAAAACTAGCATAGAGAAAACTACCAATCAAATTTACTTATAAATATTCAAAACTCTTAAATAAATACTAGCCCAAAAGGTCCAGAGCACATTGAAAGAAGGATGGACTATGACTGATAAAAATTTAATACCCATTATTAAACTAGGAATAAATAATTACAAGTTAAATCTTAAAAATAACTTCCAAATTGGCAGCATGAGGAGCTCCAAGGACCCACTCAGAGTGAAACAGTCATAACTGGTGAACACTACCACTGACAGTCTCTGGAAATTGTCCTAAGAGCACACAGCAAATAAGGAAACATTTGTTCAAGAAAATCTACTAAATTTTGGTAAGAACACGATCTGTAGCACTTGTGCCGTGAACTGCTTCCTGTCCGATCCCCATCCACGGGCTCAGCGTGAGGGAAGCTCCAGTCTGGTGCTTCTGTCTAAGAACATGGGGCTCCCAGTTCCCCAGGCTCAAGCAAAGCCTACGGCACCCCCCTCCCCCAAGAGGGACAAGGTACCAGCATGTTTTTAATCCCTTCAAAGCTCTATTTTTTCAGAGACTAAACTCCAGGCAAATATGACCAGTAAGTCCAGAAGAGCTCTTTCCCCGACCCAGCCCCCATTCATGGGGCAGAGGGTCTATGAAGAGCTCTTTCCCCCACCCAGCCCCCGTTCATGGGCAGAGGGTCTACGAAGAGCTCTTTCCCCTACCCAGCCCCCGTTCACGGGCAGAGGGTCTATGAAGAGCTCTTTCCCCCACCCAGCCCCCGTTCATGGGCAGAGGGTCTACTTCAGGCATGGCAGGCTGAGAGAACTGGAGCCCCAAAAGCCCTCACAGAAGCTATAGGGCCGAGGTTCCATGCTGGGAAGACTAGAGGCTACACCCTAATCATAATGCAGAAGTGTCACTGAGAGAAGTGGGTCACTGTCCCTGTCCTCAGCTCTGGAGCAGTGACTCTTATTTTGCCCCGGTGAAGGGGCGGGTGTAAGAGCAGAGTGCTTTGAGGCTCTCCCCAATGGAACTGACTGTACTTGGAACAGATTATGGGAAAGGTCAAGCCTAAAGGTACTCTCTGAAACAGTGTAGATTTTGGTATTAGGCAATTTAAAGGAAGCTGATAACTCCATGAAAGCTAAGTAATAAATCTTAGGCTGGCTAGTTTACCAAGGAGAACCAGGAAAAAAGACAAGTAAGAAGAACCCTCTTGGAGTCAGAAAGAAACCTTATACATACTGGCCCTCAAAACTATCCCTACACAGGGGTTTAAATTTAATTGTATCATACTTGAATATTTTATGGCACAAGGTATTGTTGAAAACAATAGAGCAATCAGCCACCAGTTAATGATGCCGAACTGCTGGATGTGATACCAACAAAGACAGGTTCCTAAACAAAGAGGGCCTACAGAGATAGCCCTTCTAAACCACTATCATATCATATCCCATTGTGTATATATACCACAGTTTCTTTACCCACTTATCCATCAGTGAGCACTTAGCTTGTTTCCGTATCTTGGCTATTGTAAATAATGCTGCAGTGAACATGGAAGTGCATATATCTTTTTGAGTAGTGTTTTTTTGGTTTTTGTTTGTTGTTTGTTTTGTTGTTGGTGGTTGTCTTGATAAATACTCAGAAGTGGAATTCTGGATAATAGGGTAGTTCAATTTTTAATTTTTTGAGGAACCTCCATACTGTTTCCGTGGCTGCACCAAATTTACATTCCCACAAACTGTGCATGAGGATTCCCTTTTCTCTGCATTTTTGCCAACATTTGTTATTTCTTTGTCTTTTTTGATGATAGCCATTCTAACAGGTGTGAGGGGATGTCTCATTATGGTTTTGATTTGCATTTCCCTGATGATTAATGACGTAGGGCATCTTTTCCTGTGTCTGTTGGCCATCTGTATGTCTTCTTTGGAAAAATGTCTATTCGGATCTTTTGCCCATTTTTTAGTAGTTGGATTTTTGTTTTTTTGTTTGTTTTGTTTTGCTATTGAGTAGTATGAATTCTTTATGTATTTTGGATATTAGACATTTATCAGATAATGTGATTTGCAAATATCTTTTCCCATTCCATAGGTTGCCTTTTCATTTTGTTGGTGGTTTCCTTTTTTGTGCAGAAGATTTTTAGTTTGATGCAGACCCACTTGTTTACTTTTGCTTTTGTTGCTATTGCTTTTGTTTTTGGTGTCAGATTCAAAAAATCACTGTCAAGACCTACATCAAAGAGCTTACTGCCTGTGTTTTCTTTTAGGAGTTTTATGTTTTAGGTCTCCCATTCAAGTCTAATCCATTTTAATTTTTGTATATGGTATAACATAGTGGTTCAGATTCATTATTTTGCATGTGACTGTCCAATTTTCCCAACACCATTTATCTAAGAGACTGTCTGTCCTTTTCCCATTGTATATTCTTGGCTCCTTTGTCATAAATTAATTGATCATATATGGGTGGGCTTATTTCTGGGCTCTCTATTTTGTTTCATTGATCTATGTGTCTGTTGTTATGCCAATGCCATACTCTTAATTACTATAATTTTATAGGATAGTTTGAAATCAGGGAGCATGATGACTCCAGCTTTGTTCTTTTTCAAGATCGCTTTGGCTATTCAGGGTCTTTTATGGTTCCATACAAATTTTAAAATTGTTTGTTCTATTTCTTTGAAAAATGCCATTGGAACTAAAATTTTTTTTATTTAAATAAGGAGAATTCTTTCAGATGAAAAAAATTCCTGTCTTTGAAAGGAGAAACAACAGGTACTGATCCAGAGGGAAGAGCAAAGGGCAAGTGTGCCACCATGGCATGCTGAATCCATGATTCCATTTTCCATCCAAGGCAAAAGCTTCCCAAATCATTGGAATTTTAATAGGGATTTCATTGAATCTGTAGATTCCTTCAGGTAGTATGGACATTTTAACAATATTAATCCTTCCAATTCATGAACATTGAATATCTTTCCATTAATTTGTCTTCCATTTCTTTCATTAATGTCTTATAGTTTTCAATATATAGATCTTTTACCTCCTTAGTTAAATTTACTTCTGGGTATGTAAATCTTTTTGGTATAATTATAAATGGGATTATTTTCTTAATTTCTCTGATAGTTCATTATTAGTGTATAGAAACAACAAATTTTTGTGTATTGATTTTGTATCCTATAACTTTACTGAATTCATTTAGTGGTTCTAACTGTGTGTGTATGTCTAGCATTTTTTTTTCTTTTCTTTTTTAAGATTTTATTTATTTGTCAGAGAGAGAGCACAAGCACACAAGCAGGGGGAGTGGCAGGCAGAAGGAGAAACAGGCTCCCTGCCGAGCAAGGAGCCTGATGCAGAACTCAATCCCAGGACCCTGGGATCATGACCTGAGCTGAAGGCAGATGCTTAACTGACTAAGCCACCCAGGCGTCCTGCATTTTCTTTTTTTTGTTTTGGTTTGGTTTGGTTTGTTTTTGGCATCCTGCATTTTCTATATATAATACCATGTCATCTGCAAATAATGACAATTTCATTTCTTCCTTTCCAATTTGGATACCTTTTTATTTCTTTTTCTTGCCTAATAGCTCTGGCTAGGTCTTTCAATACTATGTTGAATAAAAGTGGTGAGTGGGCAGCCATATCTTGTTCCTGATCTTAGAGGGAAAGTTTTCAGCTTTTCACTTTTGATTATGATGTTAGCTGTGGGCTTGTCATATATGTCCTTCATTATGTTATATTCTCTCTATACCCACCTTGTTGAGAGTTTTTATCATAAATGATGTTAAATTTTGTCAAATGCTTTTTCTCCATCTATTGAGATGATCATACAATCTTTCTCCTTCATTTTGTTAATGTGGTGTATCATATTGACTGATTTGCAAACCATCCTTGCATCCCTAGAATAAATGCCACTTGATCATATGTGTGATTCTTTTAATGTATTATTGAATGTGGTTTGCTAATATTTCGAGGGTTTTTGCATCTATATTCAGTAGGGATATTGGCCTGTAATTTTCTTTTCTTGTGCCATCCTTGTCTGGTTTTGATATCAGGGTAATGCAGGCCTCATAAAAGGAGTGTGAAATTCCTTCCTCTTCTCTTTTTGTGTAAGAATTTAAGAAAATCATTATTCTTCTTTGAATATTTGGTAGAATTCACCAGTGAAGCTATCTGGTCTTGAACTTTTTTTTTTGTTAGGACCTTTTTGATTACTGATTCAATCTCATTAGTAACTGTTTTGTTCAGATTTTCTATTTCATCATGATTCGGTCTTGTTAGGTTGTATGTTTCTAGGAATTTACCCATTTCTTCTAGGTTGTTCAAGCTATTGGCCTGTAATGTTCATAGTAGTCTCTTATGACCCTTTGTATTTCTTTGGTATCGGTTGTAACATCTCTTTCCTTTCTGATTTTTATTCCAGTCCTCTTGTTTTTTATTTTGGTGAGTCTACCTAGAGGTTTGTTAATTTTATCTTTTCAAAGAACCAGCTTTTAGTTTCATTGATTTTTTTTCTACTGTCTTTTTAGTCTCCATTTCATTTATTTCTGCTGTAATCTTTATTATTTTCTTCCTTCTACTAACTTTGGGCTTCCTTTGTTCTTCTTTTTCTAGTTTCTTAATGTATAAAGTTAGATTGTTTGAGACTTATTTTTCGAGATAGGCATTTATCACTATGAACTTCTTAGAACTGCTTTTGCTGCATCCCATATAGTATGTTACATTTCCATTTTCATTTGTCTCAAGGTATTTTTTTGATATCTTTGACCTGTTAGTTGTTCAGTAGCATGTTGTTTAATCTCTACATATTTGTGAGTTTTTAAGTTTTCCTTGTGTAATTAATTTCATACCATTGTGGTTGGAAGATACTTACATGATTCAATCATTTTGAATTTATTAAGACTAGTTTTGTGACATGATGTGATGAGCACTGGGTGTTATACACAAGTAATGAATCATTGAACATTATATCAAAAACTAAAGATGTACTATACATTGTTGGCTAATTTAATTTAAAAAAAGAGTTGTTTTGTAGCATAACATATAATGTATCTTGGAAAATGTTCCATGTGCTCCTGAGAATGTGTATTCTGTTGCCTTAGGCTGGAATGTTCTGTAAATATCTGTTAAGTCTATCTGGTCTAACATATCCTGTAAGGCCAATGTTCCCTTATTTTCTGTCTGGATGATCTATCCATCAATGGAAGGCCCTACTGTTGTTGCACTGCTGTCTATTTCTCCCTTTATTACTTTTTAAAATATTTAACATACAGTGTAATATTGGTTTCTGGAGTTATTTCTCCCTTCGTGCCTGTTTAGTATTTGCTTTACATACTTAGGCACTCCTAAGTTGGGTGCATAAATATTTACAAATGTTAAGATTTTATTTATTTATTTGACAGAGAGATGGAGAGCACAAGTAGGCAGAGCGGCAGGCAGAGGGAGAAGGAGAAGCAGACTCCCTGCTGAGCAGGGAGCCCGATGCGGGGCTTGATCCCAGGACTCTGGGATCATGAACTGAGCTGAAGGCAGACGCTTAACTGACTGGAGCCACCCAGGTGCCCCCAAATGTTATATCCTCTTGTTGGATTGACCCCTTTATCATTATGTCATGTCCTTGTCTTTTATTAGTCTTTGTTTTAAAGTTTATTTTATCTGATATAAGTATAGCTACTCCAGCTTTCTTTTGGTTTCCATTTGCATGGAATATCTTTTTTCATCCCTTAACTTTCAGTCTTGTGTGTCCTCACATCTACAGTGACTGTCTTGTAGGCAGCATATAGGTGGGTCTTGTCTTTGTATCCATTCATCCATTCAGCCACCCTATGTCTTTTGATTGGAGAATTTAGTCCATTTACATTTAAGGTAATTGATAGGTAAGTGCTTATCGACATTTTGTTAATAGTTTTCTGTTTTTGTAGTTCCTCTCTTCTTTTCTTGCAGTCACAAAAATTGGGGCACCAGACTGGGTATGAGCTCCTTTTGGAGGTGACGCCAAATACTACAGTCCCATGAGACCAGGAACATAAGCTTCCCTGGCCTCCAGAGCCAGATGATCCAGAAGCATCCCCTAGGTGGCAGCCACTAAAATGGAAACACCAGAGGCATGTAAAAGCTTGTTTATGAGAGATACTGGTGCTCTAGAGCATGGTAAAGGGAGACTGCAAAGATGGCACCTGCCAGTTTCCTCTCTGGAATGTTCCAGCAGACTCCTGGGTATATATTCAGTTAGATGCTTGCTCCTCAGGCCAATGTTTTAATAGAAGCAGGTGAGCCTCCTTCACCTTTGATCTGAGTGCTATCAGCTGCCTCTGAGCCCTGTAAGAGCAGTTTCTCAGATCACATCAGTCTTTTGGGTCTTGGGACGCAGGCCCCTGTTGGTCTTCAGGTGTATGTTTTGAGGAGTTGTCTCTCAAGTGTATGTCTTAAAAGTTGGTATACCTGACGTGGGTTTGAACACATTGCTCCTCAGGGAGAAGCTCCAGGTTTTGAGTTCCTTCCCACTTGTGGGTCACTGTGCCAGGGGTGGGCTTTATTGTGAAATTGTGTTCCAACTCTTTTACATGCCTCGATGTGGTTTTCTTCTTGTTTGCCAGGTGTGTAGTTGTCACTCAGCCAACCTTTGTTTTTTAAGAGGAAATTGTTCCATTCTAGCTGGACTCAATGTGTCTCTGGGTGGAAGCAAGTTCAAGGTCTCCTATGGTGCCACTTTGAACCAGAACTTCCCAGCACTTGTTTGTATAAGTGGTCCTCACAACCCTGTGGGTAATCTGTCCCTTTTTTTTTTTTCCTTCTGAAGGAGAAAACAGTGTTTCATAGGGTTATATACTTCACCAAAATTAAGAACACATCTAGGAGGGCTATTCATCAAAAGCTCCTTTCCTAATAACTCTTCATTCTACCCAAATGGAAAAAATGTTATAACCAGCTACTTACTCATGCAAAGGGAGAAAAAATAAAATGGAGCTTTTCTGCATTGCAGCAGTTGGAAAAATGAAGTAGATGGCTGACTAATCAACACTAAAATTCATAAAAACAATTTTTAAAACAGCACAAAAGTGGCATTTTATTCTACTTTAAATACTGGCCATATCTTAACTAAGCAGCTTATTGTCCTGGATTTAATTTCATCTGGAAATAATTTTTTGACCACACTATTAAATAGGCTAGGGTTGAAGCCATTTTATAATTTACTTCATAAACATACATTTGCTTTATACAAAAGCAAGGTGTCCAAGACTACAAGCAAAGTAATTTTTTAAGTTGAAATTACACAATACTGCCAGATGGATAATACTTTGATCGTGTCAGTGGCTCCCTGGTACTTACTGAATACAATTTAAACTCCTTGCTCTGGCACTGAAGACCCCTACAATGTACCTATTTCAAACTTGCCTTAGTTCCTAAATCTGACAAACTCCTTTAGTAATCCCAGCTCTTTCACACATCACCCTATCCACGTGCTAACAGCTCACTGCCAGAAATAACCTCTTCCTGAGATTCCTTGTCTTTCAGCTCACCATTCCCAAGGCATTTCTCATGGCACTGTCCAATTTATGTGCACGTCTTATCAACTTTAGTATACTGCAACCCTAAGCCCAGGTATGTATGTGTGCATATGTTTTATCTTTCATTATCAGACATACTAAGCACTTGGAAGTATTTTTCTACAATATTTCCTCCTCTACAGAGAAGGCTTTAAGGCTGGGAAAGAGCAGACAGAGTGAAGGAGGCACAGTGGTCCCGTTAATCCCAGTTAAGTTACACGTGTATAATGCTTTCTGGTTTATAAAAAGCTTTCACAGGCATTTCTCCCCATGACATAAAAAAAAATACCGAAGAAAAATGAACAATGTTTAAGATCAAGGCTATGAGCCGATATTTAGGAAAAATAGAGAAAAGGAAATTGCTAGCTTTGTGGAAGTTAACAAAAGATTAATTTAAGGAAATGTTAAAAGGCTAAAAAAGATTAAGTGGAGAAAACCTGTAAAAGTTTGGAAAGCTATAAAGTTTTAAATTAGACTGCAATGAGGGGAAATGAAGGCAATGAAAGACTGCAGGAAAGTGATGAGGGAAAGCCCCAGAACCTGCAAAGTCTCTTGTTAGCCTGTGTTGCTTCAGAGTAGGAACCCAGAAAGGGGACTTGAGAGCACAGGAAACACTATGCTGGTGACTGAACAAAACATGGCCCTGAGATCCATGAGAAATGGAATCCATTCTTGGCACAGCCTGGTAAAGTTGGAAGCTGGTGATACCAGGAAGATGTCAGCCTTTGAAGAACTCAGTAGAAGGTGATTTGGGTGAAAACAAGAGATATCACAAAATTCTTATTGTGGCTTCACATGTTGATACTTTGGACATTGTCGAGAACGATTCCAATGTAATTCTGAACAGATACATTTTCTCCTACTGCCCATACTTGGGTTCCCATCCTCATTGGCTGCCTCTGACTTTATCTTCCTATCCTGACGCATCCAAGGAGCAGTTCTGAAAACATGAATGAAGCTTGTTATAAATATATGGTGTGAATCCTCTCACCCGGAGGAAATCATAAGCTGTGATTCAAATTGGCTCGAAGTTGGGAGGGAGGGATACAGATGGTGTCTTGGCAATTTGTTGGGCCCCAGATAACTAAAAGGTGAGAAACAAGCTGTTGAACATCAAAGAATTTACATCAAAATTCATAACCAGTTGGATCTGACTTGATCAATTCACTTTTTATTTACCTGAATGTGAAAGGTTTCCCACTAAAAAGTAGCAAAATTAATGTGAACAAATATATAATTAACATCGAAGAATGGAGTTCTCTGGATGGAGAGGTCTCACCACATCTGAATGACCAGCGGCTTAAGGCATTCTTCTACAAGTACTATGCTGATGAAGAAATACGGATTCCCCCACCCCAACTCTGACGATCTTATGTACGTGGCCATAAGTACACAACTGACCCACAATCTCCAAGAATTATACACAAAAACAAGTGGCCTCAGTTAGAAAGGCCTCAGAAATCTAGACCACACTAGATTTTCAGAGCTATGGAGGTCACTTCACTGGTATATTTAATGTTTATAAGCACCTATATGAAAGGCACAGTGGGGAGTGTAAGATGTCACGGATCGGACCAGCTGATGGAGGATTCTTTATAGGCAAAATGGTCAGAGCAGCAGCCCCCAGCCTTGTGCCCACGAGACATCATAAAGTGCTGGCCGGCGGTGGTGAGCCAGTCTGGAAGCCCGTTTCAGTCCAGTAGGTGAGAATAAACATTTCAGGTCCTACCCCTTCCAGACAACTCTCCTGTAACCTCCTATCAAATAAGCTGTTCCTCAGCCACCCTCCAGAACGTAGAAGAGAATCCATCTCAGCCAGACTCCGCGTCTTCTAACACAAGGTGATGGGAATGGTCAGTAAAGCCCAGCCCAGTTTCTGTGGTCAGGAAGGGCTGCGGGTGGCTTCGGTTCAATGAGGAACGAGCACGAACTCTGCCACATAGGACGTGGGTCACTGCGATAGGACTTTTTTTCCGACGTGGCTTCTCTGATGTTGAACAAGGTATGAAGTCCGGGTGAAGCCTTTTCCACAGGTTTCGCACTGATAGGGTTTCTCACCAGTGTGGATTTTTTGGTGTTCGATAAGGCTTCTGTTCCGAGTGAAACTTCTCTCACACTCGTTACATTTGTAAGACACGGGGGCCTCGACGTTTCCCCACTGGCCTTCCGCCCTCCCCTGGCTCTCCCAGAGCTCTCCACGTCCGGGATCCTGCACGTTTCTATCGCCATGGATCCTCTGGTGTCTCAGGAGGTGTGAATTCCGCCTGAAAGCTTTACCACACATGCTGCACTGGTACGGTTTCTCCCCCGTGTGGATTTTGTGATGTTCTAGGAGGCTGCAGCTCTGGCTGAAGGTCTTCCCACAGTCCTCACACTCATAGGGCTTCTCCCCAGTGTGGGTTCTCTGGTGTTTGATAAGGTTTGAGCTGTGACTGAAGACCTTGCCACATTCTTCACACTCATAGGGTTTCTCCCCAGTGTGGACTCTCTGATGGATGACAAGGGCAGAGCTCCCGATGAAGGTCTTGCCACAGTCTTCACATTCATAGGGTTTCTCACCAGTGTGGATTCTCCTGTGTTTAGTCAGGCCCGAACTCTGAGCAAAACTCTTTCCACATTCATGACAATAGTGCCGCCTACTTCCCGTGGCATTTTTCTGCTTTCTTGGTAACCTGCCCTCCTGTTCACCAGCTTCTAGACAGGCAGGAGTCTGGGCAACGTCTTCACGCAAGTGGCACGGTACTTCCCCAGGCTCTTGTCTTGGATGTTGCTCATCTGGGGGCAGGTCCGTGATCTCGGCCTGCATGTTACCACCTGAAATAACAAGTGGCCAGACGTGGTCACTTACGCCCTGCCACAGGGTTCCACAGACGCTGGGATGAGGCTTTCCGTGAAAGGGTAAGGGTGGAATAATGGGGGACCACGGGTGCCGGGGAGGAAGGAGACCGGAGAACAGGCATGGGGCCATCGGGAGCAGGGCGCACACGGGGAGCGGAGGAAGGTGGTGAGGACTGTGCTGGGGACACACACAGGGGCTCCAAGTCCTCGGGACGAAGGCAGGGCCCTGCGCTGGGGCTGGACGCTAGGAGGGCTGGGCAGAAGGCAGCAGGAAGCAGGCAAGTGTAAGGACTTGCAACACGTTCTGTGAGAAACGGGGCAAGTGGGAACTCAGAAAGTGACCCCTAATCAGGGATACGAGCAGTCACTCTGATCGCAGACAAGGACTGGCCTCGGTGCTGACAGATGTGAGCTGGGGCTCCCACTGTACCGGACGGGGCGGCGTGAGCCCAGACGCGTCAAGCTGTTGCCCTGTGCCCTGTCCCCTGATCTCTAGGTCAGCTCTGCTATCCATTCCAGGCCGCTTCTTGCTCTCCTGCTGTGTGGGCCCACGGCCCATTTCCTGAAGAGGACCCAGCTCTCCTCTGTCGAGGCTGGCAACGGGGAGGGGATCAACACTGCGCACCTCCTGGGAGCGAGGCCTGTGCTGGGGGTTGCATGGGCTGCATCCCACTTCACCAGAACACTGGCCGACGGGGAAGGAGGCAAGGTCACAGGGGTTAAGGAGCTGGTCACACGTGTGGGTAGGAGCTGGGGTTCAGAAATGGTGGCTCTGAATGCAAACACTTCAAACAGGTTCTCACAGCCCGGTAGGTTCTGACTGATAAAGGAAGCCCCGAAAGCCTAGGAGAAACCAGCACCCCTCCGTCTTACCCAGGGGGGTCAGGCCGCCACAGTTCTCCTGCCTCTCATCTCTGTGGAAGCTCCCCCGAGGTGAATCCAGCTGTGTCCATGCAGGGGAGAAAGCCAGGGCCACATCTTCCGTTTTCAGCAGGCCCTGAAACGGCACACAATCCCACCTAGCGCCTCTTCCCCAGTGTCACGCCCACAGCGGGGCACAGGAGAGTGAACGTGCCCCTAAAGGGGCTCTTTAAAAAGACCAAGTGTGGTGCACTATACCTATTTACCCCTATCTCTAATAACATTTTTTTCAAAAAAATATATATAACCATTAAGGAAGAAATATCACACACATTTGAAAAATACTTTCATATAAATATCTAAATAGTTCAGAACGTAAAAGGGTTTGGAAAACAAGGGACAGTACAGGGCAAGGAAGAGAAACATACCCAAACCTTTCAAAATATTTGTGCTGTGCTTTGGCAAAGTGGCCTGGGGGCTTATTTATATTAACGATTTTAAATATACAATGAAATCTAGGTCTAAAGTGGAAAAAGAAAAAACAGGGAAAACATAGATATTATAGGGCCTCAAACACTGAGATCTTCAAGCAGGACATGAAAGACAGGGTAAGGTATTAAAGTGAAGAGGTTAAGTAAAGAGTGCTGAGATTGCAATATTAAACCTTAGACTAAAGAGTATGTCTCATCTGTTCCTTCAAGTTTAAGTTCCTAGAGGGCAGAGGCCATGTGCTTATAACTCGCACTAAGAGCACAATTTATGAATCTTTAACAAACAAAGCTAAATCTTCATTACAACAAAGTGTTCGGTTTGTATTTGCTAAATCGCCTTGTGGAAGAAGAAAATCCCACTGATAAAGAAGCTGACCAAACAGATGGGGCATGAAGACTGGGGAATCAGATAGCACCCCGCGCTAGGAGTACAGCAAAAAAATTCTTGTAAAATAAAGGCAGATAATAGTAAGCAACCTCGGGATTGATGAGAAAACTCCAAGTCCATGTGGATGTAGGATGAGGGAGGGGGGTGGGAGAAAGGGGCCTAACGGGAAGCCCAACAGCAGTGAGGAGTGCTGGGGAGGGGGCTCCAGCTCACCTGGGCCTCTGAGGGCAGCCTGGCAGCCACCACTGCGTCCCGTCGGCAGCGCCCTCCCGGGGCCAGCCCAGGAACCTGGAGAACTAAGAAGGAAAGACGCTCTGGATGAGATGGACCCTGGCACCCAGCCTCCCTGGCCTGTGGATTCCAAGTTCAAAAACTGGGCTAGTAAATTCCTGCCAGGAAGTTCATACAGAATGTGCTCCGTTCCCCAGTGCCTGGTCCCTACCAGCTCCAACCCTAGGGCCTAGAGAGGCGTGGTGTGCTCCTGCAGATATGCATGACATGAAAGCAACAGCGAAAGAAAACAAAGCTTGGGACACCTGGGTGGCTCAGTTGGTTAAGCGACTGCCTTCGGCTCAGGTCATGATCCTGGAGTCCCGGGATCGAGTCCCGCATCGGGCTCCCTGCTCAGCGGGGAGTCTGCTTCTCCCTCTGACCCTCTTCCCTCTCATGCTCTCTCTCTCTCATTCTCTCTCTCTCAAATAAATAAAAAAATCTTTAAAAAAAAAGAAAGAAAACAAAGCTTTCCATTTGAAGATCTTCAGTCTTGAATTTTGCTGAGAGAATGGATAAGATTTTTGATGTTAAAACAACTCTACTAGCTCTTAGGGTGTTTCTGCTTTAGTTTTAAAAAACTAAGAGTCAGATGGGGTTAGGCCTAGAAAGAAGAAAATGAATAACGCTTACATGGAACTTGCTTAGATTTGAGAGAAATAAAGGGTCACTTCCAGTTTTCCTGGAAGAGCTGAACTTTGCAAGGGGCAGAGAACAAAACAGTTTAGGTCAGAACCTGTGTGGAGAAATAAAGACTGCGTGTTGGCTGGTGTGTCCCAGGGCTGTGTGTCTTGGGAATACACCCAAATGTGCACAGCATACAGGGGACATATGTTGCTTTCCCATGGAGTGATTCTCACCCTGTTCTAGTTACAGACCAAGGGTTTAGAAGATTTATACTCTTTGATTTGCAGCAGTCCTACAATGTCTGGGATTTACATTTCTTGCCTTATATTCTTCATAGCACTTACCAATAACTAAAATTTCATCTTTACATTCTTTGCCATCTTCCCTTTTAGAATGTAAGCTCCAGCGAAGCAAGAAATCTGTCTTACTGACAGCTCTATTCCTGGTGCCAGAACACTGGCTACCACCCTGGGCGGGGGGAGGGCCCTCCATAAATTCATGTTAAATGAATGGAGGTCACTCTGTTATTAAAAAATCAATTCTTTCCAAACACCAGTTTTAATAGTCTTATATTTACTAGGTCCAGGTTTGGTTAGAAAAGCTTCCCACCATTGTTTGAAATTTCCCTATCATCTCAGTCTAAAAGTAAAGTAGATCTGTGATGGGCATATAAAGCACCTGTCAACAGATCTGTCTTTTAAATGAACCTGGATGAAGTCTGTAGAATTCTTACTGCCCAGAAGATAACACTCACCTCTATCTGCGGAGGCCTGGGATCCCAGAGATTCGTGCTTGAGCAGAGGCTTCACTGGCTGGAACTGGGTACTCCATGGCCTCTGAGCTGGTGTCAACACCGCCATCTTGCAACGGAGTAGCTGCCTCTGGTCACCACCTGGGACCTGGAAGTCATTCACGTATTGATTCGTCAAAACTTCTATTATGTTTTCTATGTGCTAGTAACTTTCTATTTTCCAGGCACTATTTCTAAGAGCCTTATGAATATTCACTGAATGCAGATAACAATACTATGAGCTAGGGACTATTATTATCTGTATTTTTGTAATGAGGAAATGGAGGCCCAGAGCTGAAGCAACTTGCCCAAGGTCATCCAGCTAATAAGTGGTGATGCTAGGATGGGGGGTCAGGCAGAGGGGACCCAGAGTCCATGCTCTTAACCACTACCGCATGCTCCTTCATTATATACATTGTGCTCTTTGGGAACTAGTGTTAAGTTCTCAGAATATTCATAATTTTTATTACTGAAAATAGAAATAATACTTTCTAGCTTACAAGGTCTGGAGGACTAGTAAATAAGATGTGAAATAACCTAACACATGGCTTGGTACATGGTTCATCCTCATTAAGTGCATGTTTCTTTCCAGGCATTTGTAATTAGTTCTGAATCCACTTTCATGATCATTAGCTTATATGCAGCTTAGAATTCCCAAATCCTCTATATATAAACGCACAACCTGATATTAAGATCCTTGAAGTTTTCACTGTTATAGGGCTCGGAGGCACTACTGCCAATGCAAGTAGTATGGTCTCCTAGTCACCAGTTACTCTGGTTATGTGTTCCCTGAAAGGAACGCACAAAAATACAGGATAATGCACAGGGAAAATGGTCTACAGGGCACCTGGGTGGCTCGGTCGTTAAGCGTCTGCCTTTGGCTCAGGTCATGATCCCAGGGTCCTGGGACTGAGCCCCACATTGGGCCCCCTGCTCTGCAGGCAGCATGCTTCTCCCTCTCCCCCTGCTTGTGTTCCCTCTCTCACTATGTCTCTCTCTGTCAAATAAATATTTTTTAAAAATAAATAGTATCTTTTAAAAAGTGGTCTACAAAAAGCAAGAAGATGCAGATAAAAATGAACCCAGGAGTTCTTAACCTGTGGTTCACGGACTCCCTTCCAAGTGTTCCATGAATTTAAGTAGGAAACATATTTCTATTTTTTTTTGGCGTCTAAGCAAAATTTAGCAATTCCTTCAATTATGAGCGGAAGCAACAAACCAAAGTGTTATAATCCTAAGTAGGCACAACCAGGCAAACACTATCAAAGTCATTCAGCACCACTTTGAAACTCCACCAGTTACTGGGCCTGTCCCTAGGTCTTACTATTTGGTGCATTAATTTTAAAGAACATATAGATAATTTTATCACTAATTTGTTTCATGCTGTTAACCGTGTTTCCATATAATTGAGTTCTTTGGTAATCCTTCATGTTCTTAAAAATGCTAGTATGAGGAGGGGTCCAGGGACTTCTCCGGAGGGGCAAAGAGGTTCATGATACAAAAAGAGATTGAGAACTTCTGGATCTTACAGAAACGCCCCTCACCCCGATCTTGAGGCTTCAGGAAGAGACAGAGCTCGGCTCTCAGATACTAAGCCCTTTGCCTCTACCTGCGGCCCTGGCTCCTCCAGCTGCCTCTGCAAATACTCCAGGAGCACCACCGCCTGCTCCCCGGTCTCGGGGTGCTGCTCCCGCACCCGGGCCTGCAGCTCCTCGGGCAGGATGGTCAGGAACTGCTCCAGCACCAGCAGCTCCACGATCTGCTCCTTGCTGTGCGTCTCGGGCCGCAGCCACTGACGGCACAGCTCCCGGAGCCGGCTCAGCGCCTCGCGGGGCCCGTCGGCCTCGGGGTAGCGGAAGCCCCGGAAGCGCCGGCGCGAGCGCTCGGGGCCGGGGGCCGGGCTGCCGCCGGGCGCACCCGCCTCTGCCGCGGGCGCGGGCGCGTCCTCCTCCTCCGCCTTCACGGTCAGGAGCCCGGTCAGGAGCCGCGGCCGCTCCTCCGCAGAGTGGGCGTCCAAGGCCGCGCTGGCCGTCGACTCTCTGGCCATCCCGGGCCTCGCGCCGGCGAGCGCCCCTACTTTCCGGGCGGATCCTCGAGCGTGGAGTCGCTGCCGGCCGGCACGACGGCGGGCTGCACGGGGCACGGCTTTCCCGCGGCCACAGGCCGGCCGCGCCGTCCTCCGCCGCCGCCCCCCCGAGGCCCGCCGCCAGGGTGCCCGCGGCGGACCGGCACAGGCGGGCGCCCTGAGCGCGGGAGTGCGCGCAGCCCAGGCCGGGGACGCTCCGCACCGGAAGCCGGGGGCGCGCGCCCTGCCCGCGGCTCCTCTAGGACGCGCCTCTCGGTGGCGGCGCCGAGTTAACCCTTCAGCTGCCGGGCCCGCCGCGGACCGAGGCCGGCTCTGTGGAGGCAGTAAGACCTGAGCTTTAAATCCCGGGGCTCTGATGGAAGCTAGGCTAAGGAGCTGGCGTGCATCGGACACTAACGTCCAGAAGGAGGTCCGCTTCCTCGGCGAGCTGAGCGGCCTGGCAGGAGGGCCTGCACAAGCAGCCGGAGCCATCACCGGGCGCCTGCTCGGGAGAGAGCAGTGGCTGCCCCGGGTCCCTGCCGGCCTCCGGCTGTCACTATCCTGCCCTGTAAGGTCAAAGGCTTGGAGGAACGCCCTCCCTATCGCCGTCCAGGCGGCTTCCATTCATCCTTCCCACGCTGAAGGCAGCAAACCGCCCGCGAAGCCATTCCGACCCCTCCAGCCGACCTGACGAGAAGTCCGCGCCCTCCCCCACCAGTTACCACTTTCCATTTTCCAGGGCCTCCTTTCAGCAGCCAGGCTTGTGCGGCGCCCTACGTCGGGGAGCTCTGCTGTCCCTGCTTTCGGGACCCGATTCCCTCCTGCTTGCTTGCTTTTTGTTTCTTCCCAGTTCCCATTCAGAGTCTAGCTCAGTGAGTAGATCCACGGACTGAAGTCAAGATCCCTGGGCTCCTAATCCTGGCTTTATTTACACTTACGAGGTGGGTGACCTCCGTTAACTACATAACCTCTTTGTGCCTGACTTTTCCAATCTGAACTGGGGGTAGTAATAGTAGGTAGGGATGTTGTGAGCAGTAAATGAGTTTTTTGTGTATGTAAAGTTCTTAGAATAATGAATGGCTGACCTATAGTAAGCTAGGCCTTCACTAAAATGGAAGGAAACCCTGAGATTCCTTTGAGCCAGAGGGGACGAGATTTAAGCCAGAAGTGACAGCAGTTATTTTGCTGGACTGAGATGTCCGGAGTCCCCTTTCTACTCAGTGGAATGCAAGTTTGGTATAGAAGTTTATAAAGTGGAAAAATACCATGCTGGTACCTTCCTGAGTTTTTATTCCTCAGTCTATCCCTCTGCAGTTCAAAGGGTAAGGAAGGGATAGGACTTAAGAAAATGAGAGGTCCCAAAGGCTGTTACAAATGAAAACTACTAGAAAATACTTTTCTCTTGATGAGCTGCCACAAGAGGTACAAGGCATTGCTATGAAGTATTGTTGGCAAAATAAGTGAACCTGAATCAAATTAGATTTCTAGATCCTAATAGTTGCATATCGGTGAGATTCAGAAGCAGGTTAGCATTTTTCACACTGCATGGCACGTTAGAATTATTGGGGAGCATTAAAACAGCTTGATATCTTGGTTGCAACCAAGATCAATTCAATCAGAAGGTTGAAGGATGGAACTTAGGTGTGCATAACTATAAAATTTTCATGGGTAGTTGTGATATGCAGGTACGTTTGAGAATTAATGAGCTCAATGGTACTTAAAAGAAGCAATAAATAAAATTCAGAATGTGGGATATTCCATAGGACAGAAAAACCTGGATCCTCAACAAATAAATGGCATTTTTTGAAAAGGCAGCAGAGAAACGGGAACTGTTTTAGATTAAAGGAGACTGAATAGATGTATCAGCCAAATGCAAACCTTATTTGGAACCTGATCAGAGCAAAACAGCTGTAAAAAACACATTTGGGACAACTGGGAAAACTAAAACACGATGATATTAAGAAGTTACTATCAATTTAGTTGTCATAATGATATTGGGGTTATGTTAAGGAAAAAAGTCCTCATTTGATAGAAATTTATACTGAGGTACTTGTGGGTGTACTGATATAATGTCTGGATTTGCTTTAAAATAATCAGAACTAGGGGCACCTGGGTGGCTCAGTTTAGCCTCAGACTCTTGATCTCAGCTCAGGTCTTAAGCTCTGAGTTTGGGCCCCACGTTGGGCTCCACACTGGGCATGGAGCCTACCTAAAATAAATACATAAAATACTCAGAACTAGAGAAAACACACAAAGAAATGTACCACGATAGCTGTTGAAGTTGAGCAAGAGGCATAGGGGTTCATTGTAATATTCTCTTTACACTTGTACATATTTGAAGTTTTCCACAGAAATTTACCTTTTAAGTATACGAAGTACTACTTCTTTCTTGAATAACTCAGTCCAAAAGCCTTTAAGTGGTGCCAGGACGCTGGGATCATGACCTGAGCCGAAGGCAGATGCTTAACTTTAACCGACTGAGCTACCCAGGTGCCTCACTGTAGACATATTTTAACCGCTACACTGCTTTTACCTGTTGAGGAGCAGTCACCTTGCTGCCAGAGAAGATTAAAAAATGATAGTATGGCTATATGACCTTTTAAAGATATGATCAACTTTTTTTTTTAAGATTTTATTTTTTAAGTAATCTCTACACCCAACATGGGGCTCAGACTCACAACCCCGAGACCATGAGTCCCGTGCTTGCTGACTGAGCCAGCCAAGGACCCCAATATGATCAGCTTTTAAAGCTCCCTAGAAACTAAAAGACTCACTTCTATGCTGAGCACAGAGAAATTTAGGGGCTGGTCAAGTTCCTCACCTAATTGGTAGCAAAGTTAGGACTAGAAGCTTTGTTATTCAGAGCTTCAGTTACCCAGTGAAATTTTTACCCATTATTGTTTCTCATGAACTCATGAACAGTGCCCCTCACCTATACTATTCATCAGTCACTGTCCAGGTAACAAGGGTTACTCTCTCAGCTTGGGGAATTTAGAGTCCCATGAATAAGACTGGAATTTCAGTCATACCTGAAGAAGCAGATTCAGGGGAGTAGAAAATAGAATTTGAGAACATGGGAAAGAAGTACATTACACCAAGTGCTTATATTTCCCCATTATATTCATTATGTTGAAAACTGTAAGTAGGTATCTTTGATTTAATTCTGAGGTCTCCAAAAGTCCCTCAGATGGTATATTTCTTCTTGTTTATTGCTTACAGACATAAAAACTTAATCCTGACACACCTTAATGGTAATATTAAGATCAAATTAAGTGTCCAAGTAACAGTTGAGATGTTGCTTTAACTGTTAGAGGCAGGTCTGACCCTTCTAGGCATCAGTATATAGAAACCTTCAGAACAATGGAGAAGAAACAATTCTCCAACCTGCACAGAAACCTTAAAAATGCCTACGTGTTAGGTATTTTGCCATCCTTTGTATTAAGGGAATCAACCGTATAGATTCTTACAAAACTGTTACAACATGAACTGTACTAGTTCCAAAATTATGCAGTATTTTTCCTAATTCTGTATCCTCTGTGTGAGACTATAGATAATTCAACAGAGTTTCTTTTATATGTTGCATCAGGAAAAATAGGATGCTCCTTTGTCTACACCTATTGTTTATAGAGCTGGGAGTAGGGTGAGGTGAGAGAGGCACTTAGGTCACAGAATTTAAGAGAGTGAATGTGTCCTTAGATTTGGGCCCTCAGTGCCTCTCTCACCTCACCCTACTCCTGGCTCTGTATAGACACAACATTAGAATCCATTAAGCATTTTTATATTTATCTCCTCCGACTTCCATTGGTGAGGAAGTGGCACTGCTAGGAGTCTCCCTCATGTCTCTTCACACTCTATTCCTAACTTCCACTACCAGTCTCTTTCCTAGAAACTGCACGTTTAAGCAAGAGTCTTGTTTCTACAGTGAGAGGGTCCCTGATTAATTCATTCATCCAGGCGTGTTTATTTTATTTCACCCCAGATACAAAGTGGAGTTTGGGAGAAATCACAAAAGAAATGAAAAGTGTGATTCTTGACTTTGCGATGCCTAGAAACGTATCAGGGAGAAAGTAAAAGGCAAAACCTAAAAATACAGAAAGTAACACTACAAAATGATAATGTGCAGAGAAGAGGTTGAATACAGCTTTTTTTTTTTAAAGATTTCATTTATTTATTTGAGAGAGAGAGAATGAGAGATAGAGAGCATGAGAGGGAAGAGGGTCGGAGGGAGAAGCAGACTCCCTGCTGAGCAGGGAGCCCGATATGGGACTCGATCCCAGGACCCTGGGATCATGACCTGAGCCGAAGGCAGTCGCTTAACCAACTGAGCCACCCAGGCGCCCTGAATACAGCTTTAAAACGGCTGTAGGATCGCCCCTTCAACAGCACGGTGGTTAGGAGCGCCGGCCCATGCGTAGTCCACCCTTCACAAAATCATAAGAAAGAAAATACATTTACAATACTGCATGTGCATTTATTGTAAAAATAAACAAACAAACAAAAAAACCCAGACTGTGGGCAGCACTCTTCCCAGGTGGTTTTCCCCTTCCTGGAGGCTTGGGCTCAGCAGCCGCCACACCAGGAAAATTTATGGAAAACAATTTTGAGAAAGATCGTAAAATATTACCTGTGAGAACAATTTCATTTTAGCTGAGCTTTCAACATCTGGTGCTTTTCTTAATGATTAGAATGTATTGCTATTTCAAAAACTACCTATTTTCTTTTTTTTAAGATTTATTTATTTGAGAGAGAGAGCAGCCACATGTACAAGCAAGCCTAGGGGCAGAGGGAGAGGGAGAGAGAATCTTCAAGTAGACTCCCCACTGAGCATGGAACCCAACGCAGGGCTTGATCCCAGGACCCTGAGATCCTGACCTGAGCTGAAATCAAGAGTTGGCCACCTAACCGACTGAGCCACCCAGGTGCCCCCCAAACTACCATTTTTTAAAAAAATATCTTCAAATACATTTTTGTGCTCTATATTTGCTCATCTATAAATAAAATTAAGAAAATAAAAGCCCCTCCCCCAAAAAAGGTATGGTAGGCATTTATTTTTATTCCTATCAGCATATTTTTTGTCCCACTGCTTTCTCTACTAAATCAGGGGTCAACAAACTACTGTCTACAGACCAAAATTGGCCCACTGCCTGTTTTTATATGGCGTGAGCAAGAAATTATTTTATATTTTCATATTGTTGAGGAAAAATCAGAAGACTATGTGAAAATTGCAGAAATTCAAATTTCAGTGACTACAGTTTTATTATAACACATTCATGTTCATTTACATATTATCTATGGCTGTGTTTGTCCTATAATGGTAGCGCCCCAATTAAGCAAAATGTTATTCCTCAATTTTTTTATTCTTCCCGTTAGAAAACCTGTCTTACAAAAAGTGTATCAATTATTACTTTCCTGTGTAATTTTTATTAAGTTTCTAATCAAATACTATAATAATTTATTTCCTTTCATTAAAAGACTTAAATATTTACAACATTATCAGTTTGGGAAGACAAAGAGTAAAAATGGAGCAAAGTGATCAAAAGACAAATTCAGAGACAGAATAAATGCAGCCTATTTAAATGCCTGCCTGGCCCTGGTGGCTGCTGCCAGAGTGCTGGTTCTAAGCCTCAGAATAAGTAATAGTTCAAAATCTCCTCCAGCTTCCACATGTCCCAGGGAGAGATTTTGGTGACTTCAAAGAAGACCTGGTGACAATACTTGGAATGCACAGTCTTGAGCCTATTACAAAGAAGCAAAATCAGCAGGATGTTCAACTGCTTGCCCAAGGGGTGAAGATCAGAGGTCTTGTAGCCGCTGTAATACTCCAGGGTAGGAGCCCAGTGTCTGAACTTTTTCAGTAGAGGGTCAGGAGGAAGGAGTCAGCAGCTAGCTTGGAGGCCCCCTCTACTGGATATTCAACTTAACTATAGAGAACCAAGATGATGGTATATGCCTACATACATTTTAAGATCAAAGAAAAATGATCTTGCACGAAACGCAAATGGTCACATTTCAGAGAGTGAACAAAGTGTGTGCAGAAAGTGGTTCCCAATCACAAAGTTTCTGGAGAAATTAACCAGGTTAGGAGACATCTACAAGACTGGGTTGGAGGCCTCCCTGCATTTCAGGGGTAGAAAAGTCTGTGAATTTAAGAATTAAAGTCACACTTGATCTTAGCCAAAAGGCCGAGAAGCGATTAAAATCGTTAACTCTGGCCTTCGCTTGGCTCAGAGGCTGAGCTTAAACTTCGATTCCAGAAGAAGTTCTGGTTCTTGCCTCCAGTAGGCCCAAGTGGGGTTTGCAATTCCCTCGAAGTAGTTCCTCCACGAAGACGGCGGACAGGTTCCTTTCCGAGGACCGACAGAGGAGCGTGGGAAGTAGGAACCCCCCACCAAGGGGCAATGATAAAGAGCGCCGAGGGCAGCAAGGAGGAGCGAAGGACACCAAGACGGTTGAAGGCGACTATCCAAGCGGCGACGACGACGTCGGAGCAGCAGCGGGGTCACCGGTACAAGCCCCTCTTCTGTGACCGCGGCGCAGGGCACAGACGCAGACCCGAGGCGCGAGCGCCGCCTCGCCGCCCGCCCCCGGCCCCAGCGCCGCCTCCAACGCCGGCGTCTCGCGTCCCCGCCCGCGCGGCGGCCTCGCCGAGCAAATCCGCCGGAAGCGGAAGTCGCGGCAGCCGCGGTGCTGACGCGCCGGAGCGGGGGGCGGTGGCGGGCGGCCGCTGCGTCTGCGGGAGCGGCCCGCGCTGGTCCCTTGGTCGCCGGTGGGGGCGTGCGTCATGGCCCCGGTGTCCCGGGCCCGTTATCCCGAGGACACCGCGGGCTCTCGGGGGTGGCGACGCGGCTCGTCGGGGAGCCCGCCGTCCGCGCAGGCCAGACGCTCCCCGTTGGGCGGCCGTGCCCGCTCGCACTCCCGCGGCCTTGAGGGCCTCCGGCCCCCGTGCGGAGGGTCGGGCGCTGGCGCCCCTTGCCCGCCCGGCCGCCCTCGAGAGCAGGCCCCGGCGTCCCGCACCTACGCCTTCTCCTCCTCTTCCGTCTCCTGCGGCGGGTACCGCTACCACCACCACCACTGTGTGGGCGACCGGCGGAGGAGGCTGGGAGAGAGACAGAGGATCGGGGAGGTGGGAGCGCCGGAGGTGTGGGGGCTGTCCCCAAAGTTTCCTGAGCCGGATTCCGATGAGCACACCCCCGTGGAGGACGATGAGGTAAAGACTCAGAAGACCAGCAGTTCAGACTCCAGCTCCGAAGGAAAAAGGAAGAGCAGTCGTTCAAAAAGCAAGAAAAAAAGAAAGAAAAAGTCCAAAAGGAAGCATAGGAAATATTCTGATAATAGTGATAGGAATTCAGACCCCGACACGGATTCTAGCTCTGATGATGATAAAAAGAGAGCCAAAAAAGCCAAGAAGAAGGAGAAGACAAAGAAACACAGGGGGAAAAAAAACAAGAAAAGGAAGACTAAGAAGACTAAAAAAGAATCCAGTGACTCGAGCTTCAGAGGTTCAGAAGGGGAGTTGCCGGAAGACCCCCGGCTGAAGCGGGCGGAGACGGCCGGTCCCACGGATCTGGTGGGTCCAGAAGCACCTGTAACATACAGCGCCCAGGATGAGAAGCCTCTCAACTATGGCCACGCTCTGCTCCCAGGGGAGGGCGCGGCGATGGCTGAGTACGTAAAAGCTGGAAAGCGAATCCCACGAAGAGGTGAAATTGGGCTGACGAGCGAAGAGATTGCTTCATTTGAATGCTCAGGTTATGTTATGAGTGGTAGCAGGCATCGCAGGATGGAGGCTGTACGGCTGCGGAAAGAGAACCAGATCTACAGCGCCGATGAGAAGAGAGCCCTTGCATCCTTTAACCAGGAAGAGAGACGGAAGAGAGAGAACAAGATTCTAGCCAGCTTCCGGGACATGGTGTACAGAAAGACGAAAGGGAAAGATGACAAGTAAGGGCTCTCTGTTGTTCAGCAGGACTTTTGACGACAATTTTACATGACCAAAGTAGTGTGAAAAGACCTCATGGTGCTACTGTATCGACTATGTTAGAAAGTCCGTCGAGAAAAAGCTGCCGTTTGAGATCTCGTTACCGATTTATTTTGTTATTTTTAATTTAATATGTGCACATGGCTTAAATACTCAAATACTGCAGTCGGAGAGTTAATAAAAGGTCTTTCATCGTAGTCCCTGATTCTTCTCCCCAAAGAGATCTCTGTTTGATGTCTTTTATACACGTAAGTTCTGTGTACATACAAGCACATTGCAGGATAAAGGTTGGAGTTACTAACCTGAAGATTATCTTCCCTGTTGACCCTGACCTCTCTCTCTCGAGGGGCCTCATGGAGCCCTTCACATGCCCCCAGGAGGACCAGAAGAATCCCAGAAGGAACAAAGGATTCAAATGAGTGTATACTTCTGGTTGCAGTTAACAGATTGAGTTAAAAAATAAAGGAAGTTTATTGGTTTGTGTAACTGAAAAGCCCTGCAGGAAAATGGGTTTCCCGCATGGCTTTATGGGACCTTGACTTTTTTCTTCTCCATGGGTCATTTTCCTCCGTAGCCTGGTTTCCAAAAGGGTTGCCAAAGGTCCTGAGTTCGGTTATATACTTCCTGGTCCACCTCTGAGGAGCAAAAACATTTCTGTCTTGGCATTCCAAACAAGAATCCCGAGATTGACCCAAATTGGATTAGCTTAGGTCACATGCCCACTCTCAAAAAAGGTACTGTTGTTGCGGAGATAGGCCTCCTCCTGGAGCTGTGAGTATAGTCAATTTATAGGCTACATGGGGAGGAAGTGGATACCTGAATGAAAATCAGGGTAATGCTGGGAAGGTGTATAGTCGACCGACAAATGCCCACTATAGTTTTGAAGGCTTTCTAAAAAACACAGTTCATGTGCTGAAAGCCAAAATTTTCCTGAAGCTTGCTTTTGACTATCGGGGAATACCTGGCTGAAGGGGACATAGGGTTGATCCATAAAAATAGATCTAAAAAGTAAAGACGAAGGTCCACTGTGCTTGGGTCTTCCAAAGAGTAGACCAGGTGCCACCTTAGACTAAGAAGAGACAGAAAAAAATGAGAAGGTATAAAGAATGGAGTTGGTGGAGTTCCCGAAAAGGTCAGATCAGGAGGGACCCCATGGACAACAAAGTTAAGCATTGAAAGCCCGGCTCCGTCTCCGTCGTTAGGGCTTTAGAGTGAGCTCCGTTCATGGTCCGTGACAAAGCCTTCATTGTCATCCAGTGACATCTGCCTGAATCCTAAGACTTCATTTCATCGCTAAGCAAACTATCTCATTTGAAAAAGGGAGCCCCTTTTCAAGGCTCAAGACCCTATGGAGCCCCACAGAGCTGAGGGTGAAGGGGTGGGGTTCTAGAATCTCACAGGGCAGTATGAGGTGGAAGGGCACCTTCATCCTAGTAGATGACTTGATTGGCACTGGACCACACTACCTTGAGAATTTCCCCAGAGTATTGGGGAGCACTGGTAAAAGCCAATATTACATATGTATATTTCTATCTTTAGAAACAAACCATACCACATTTCACCCATGAACTTACACCTTGCCTTTTTCACTTAGTACATCTTGGAGATGTTTTAATCGATGCATATAAATCTTATTCTTTTTAATGACTTTATAATGTTCTACTGAATGAAAGGACCATATTTTATTGGATGTTTAAGATGTTTCCTATATTTTGCAATTACACAGTACTGAAGTGAAAATCTTTGTGGATATGTGAGAATATTATCTGTAGCATTGTCATCTAGAAATAGAATTATTGGGTCAAAAAGAATTCTTTGGATCATCTAAAAATGGCCACCTATAAGTGGAATTCTTGGATTAAGTGGAAAATATTTATTAGGTGCTTTTTATATGCTAGGCACTATGGCAGGTACTGGGTACAAACCAGAGAGCAGGTTAAGTTTGATCCTTGCCATCACAACAGAATTTTACATTCTACTGGAGGAGATAGACCTTTAAAAAACTACCAGACAAGTATGTATTAACTGCGGCATGCTATGAAGAAAATAAGGGACTAGAGACAATAATAGGGGGAGGTTTTTGATAGGGTGGTCAGGAAAAATCTAAGAATGTCACATGTTCTATGTGCTTTTACATTTTAATAGATTTTGCAACATTGCTTTCTAAATAAGCAGTACCAGTTTACACACTGGTACTGCTTTGTAAATAAGATGTACCAGTTTACACACCTACATCACCAACAACATTGTACTAAACCTTTTGATCTTTGCCAATCTAATAGGTGAAAAATGGCATTTCATTTTTTCTTTTTTTTTTTTTAGAGAGAGCATGAGCGGGTCTGGGGGAGGGGGAGAGGGAGAGGGAGAGACAGTCTTAAGCAGACTCCCCGCTGGGTGCAGGGCCCAACACGGGGCTCAATCTCACAACCCTGAGATCAGGACCTGAGCTGAAATCAAGAGTCAGATGCTTAACCAACTGAGCCAACCAGGCGCCCCTAGGATTTTTCTTTGTTTACTCATATGATGGTTTAAAGTTATAGATTTCCTCATATAAAACCATGAGTTAAGTTTATTGGACTCATTTGTAGGTTTTTTATTGTTTAGAACAATCACTGGTCACATAATTTTCTATTTAAAATTCAGAATAATGAATAATATTTTGCTGAATGTGTGGAAGCAGAGAGAAAAGCAGAAAGCATCATTACAAAAAGATAAGAACGGCTATCTTATGCTATAGCATGGTAGCATGACTTGTAATGCAATAGTGCCTCTACAGATCCTATAGAAAAAGAAGCTTTCATTTTGAATATCTTAAGAATGGACCTGATGAAAACATACGGACCACCATTTTGTTTACAAAAATAAAGATAATCCTGTAAAATGATAATCTCAAATTTGAAAATTGATTTTTAAAAATTAGCAACATGTAGTCTGTCCTGTAAGATAGCATCTTTATTAATTCTTATCTACCTCTACCCCTTCCAAAAGTACAGACTACTTAAAAATGCAGATCTTGAATTTTTTTTAACTCTGTGCGTTAAACTACATTTTGACGTTTCTTTTCTTTTTTTTTTTTAAAGATTTTATTTATTTGACAGAGAGAGAGACAGTGAGAGAGGGAACACAAGCAGGGGGAGTGGGAGAGGGAGAAGCAGGCTCTCCGCCGAGCAGGGAGCCCGATGCAGGGCTTGATCCCAGGACCCTGGGATCATGACCTGAGCAGAAGGCAGAAGCTTAATGACTGAGCTACCAAGGTGCCCCTACCTTTTGAATTTCATGGGTTATTCAATACAATGCCAATAATCTAAGCCTTGATACTATGAGTGATGTTTAAGAAGCCAGCCATGGTAGGGAGTTTGAAAGGGGCAGTCAATTAAGATATATTTACTTCCTTTTTAAATTAAATTTTGTTTATCTCTTACATAATTTTTGAAAAATATATAAGCCCTTCTTTTGAAAGAAAGAAAACCAGACATATGAGTTTTCTATAAAAAAAATGTTAACTTCTAATTAGTAAAGTATTTGCATTGACTGCATTTGTTTGCCTAAGGAAGTTTTAGGGTGAATATATTTAATTGCTATTTCTAAAAGATACTTCCAAGCTTCTGGTACCCAAGGAGGAAATGTTAACTCTCCTTGTTGTTGTAATGAAACGTGTTTTTTTCTTTTGCTGTGATAATTTCAATGCTGAAAACACCAAATAAATTACCTGTCATAAAACAATGATTAGTATATTTAATGATATTTCAAAACTATCAACTAATTAAACAAGTTGTTTAGATTTTTAAAAGGATTTATTTTATTCAAAGACTATAAAAAAGTTTTTGGTAAGGTGAATAAGAAGGAATATTTCTCTTCTGTAGAATTATTTTGGTAAAGTGATATGTTTTTTTCCCCTTGAAACCTACATTCTCTGCAAAGTATTGCTGATTATACTTTTATAGTAATCTACTTAATTTTTCATTACCTTAAGTATTTTTTTTAAGATTTTATTTATTTATTCATGAGAGACAGAGGAGGAGAGAGAGAGAGAGAGAAGCAGAGGGAGAAGCAGGCTCCCTGCTGAGCAGGGAGTCCCAATGCGGGTCTCGATCCCAAGACTCTGGGATCATGACCTAAGCCGAAGGCAGACGCTTAACCATCTGAGCCACCCAGGCGCCCTACCTTAAGTATTTCAATACAAATATATTTTCATTGTTCAATTTAATCTTCAATTCTTTGATACTACAAAAAAAAAAAAACACACACACAAAACGCCAAAACGGTGTCATTTATTTTTGCCGCTGTGTTTGACGACTTTTTAAATTGGGGAGAAATGGAAAGGTACGCGTCTGTGTTTAATTTGTGAGTGAGCAAAGTAGAGATGCCGGTTCTTCACGCTAACAGTAAACCGAGCTGGCCCGTTCTCACTCTACTAAAACCAACTTCGGCGCGCAGACGAGGACCGCCCGCGCTCGCACCTGCACGCCGCCGGGGGGCGGAGCTCCGCCCCCAGCCGCGCGCCGGAAGCCGGACACCATCGAGCCGCGGTCCTCCCGCGTGCCTAGAGCGGAGGCGACGGTGCGCTGGGAGGCGGGCGTCTGGGGCTGGGCGAGGGTCGCGGACCGTGCTGGAGCGCGCCAGGCCACCGCTGAGGGTCGGAGCTGGGTGCGTGGTGTGTGCGCTCCGCCTGGGAAGGCCCTGCAGACCCGGGCTGGGGAGCAGCTGGTGCCCTAGGTGCTGCGACAGAGGGCCCGCAGGCCGGGGCTGGGGCCGGGGGCGTCCTGAAGCTGCGGATCTGCTGACCTGGGCCCAACTTAGGCTGCACTTGTTTCATCCATTGAGCGCAATTTTAAACACGTGTTGGAAGGTAAGCCTTAGAAGGCAGTGCTTGAGCAGAAACCTGAAGAACCTGGAAAGACCTGTGTGGCCTTTGGGGGCACGCGCTTTCAGAGGGAACAGCAAGTGCAAAGGCCTCCGAGGTGCTGGGCATTCTCGAGCAATAGCAAGGAGACCGGGCATGTAGACCCGACCGTCAGGAGCGGGGGGCGGGGTTTGTAGAGGACCGTATTGAGAGGTTGGGGAGCGGGAGGAGGTGTGTGGAAGTGGGCGTTTTATTGTGGAAGTAATTTGGTCGTTTCTTGGTGTGAAGAATTTTTGGAGGATTTTAAGCAGAGGGAAAACATGATCCGATTCATGTTTTAAAGCATCTGTAGCTGGGAACTCACGATGAGATAAGACCGTAAGGCCGCAAGAATGGAATCAGGGGAACTATTGCAAGTAATTCAGGTAGGAGATGAGGCTATCTTGAACTTGTATTATTGTGGAAGTGGTTAGTCCTGGTCAGATTAGTGATCTACGTGGAAGGCGGAGCCAGCAGGCTTTGCTGTTGGATCACATGTGGATTATGAGAGAGAGAGAAGGCAAAGTTAAGTCCAAGGGTTTAAGAGCTCTTGGAGGAAAGATCTGAGGTTGAGCTTTGGGATCTTGTGTAAGTTATTAAACTCTCCATGTCTCAGTATCCTTCTCTGTGCAGTGAAGTTGGCAACTGTGTCTTGATACAGTTGTGTGAAGATTAAATGCACTGACACTCAAAGTACATAAAACAGTTGTGTTGGCTTATTGTTTTATTCTGAGACATGAAGGGTATATGGGCACTAAGGAGAAAAAAAATTGGGGAGTTGAGTGTTCGATGTGGAAGGACCCAGGAACAGGAAAGAGTATCATAAATTTGAGGACCTGAAAGTTCATTAGATCATAAAAAATTTTAAGCCATATTAGATGTCTTTAACTTGATGCTAAGGTAAGTGATGAGTCACTAAATGCAGTAAATGCACAGCAGAGATACAATCCTATCTTCTCTTTAGAAATATCACTGTTTGCAGTGTGGGAAATAGATTGGTGAGTCAGAAGACCAGTCACAGTAGTCTGGGTAGGAGGAGATGGTGGCAAGGGGGATGAAGAAGGGAGGGTAGATTTGAGAGCTATTTAGGCAGAATCAATAGATCTTGATTGATCTGATGCACAAGATGTGAAAGTAGGCTGGAAGTGTCCGTTTATCATATTATTTATTATATATTGTGTTTGATGCATTTAGTCATGTCATAGAAATGACCACCACTAATTCAGCAACCTATGCTATGTATCTGTATTAGAGTTCTCCAGAGAAGCAGAACCAATAGGAAATACATAGACATAGACACACAGAGACAGATTAATTATGAGGAATTGGTTCATGGAATTACAGAGACTGGCAAGTCCCCAAGATCTGCAGGGTGAGTCACTGAGCTGGAGACCCAGGAGAGCCGATGGTTTAGTTCCATTCTGAGTCCAAAGGCCTGAGAACCAGGGGATCCGATGGTGCAGTGACAGTAAGAAGTAGAAGGCCAGCAGTCCTGAGATTCAGGAAGAGCCTGTGTTTCCATTTGAGTCTGAAGGCAGGAAAAAAGCTGATGTCTCCGTGTGAAGGCAGTCAAGCAGGGAGAATTCTCTTACTTGGGGGAGAGTCAGCCTTTTTGTTCTATTGAGACCTTCAACTGATTGGACAAAGCCCACCTACATTATAGAGGGCGTCTGTTTTACTCAGTGCACTGATGTAAATGTTACTCTCATCCCAAAACACCCTCACAGAAACCCCCAGAATAATGTTTGACCAAATATCTAGGCACCTCATAATCAAGTTTTCACATAAAATTAACCGTTGCAATACGAAACTTTTATTTCTGGCTAATAACCATCACTTTCTTTGACTTTTTCATTTCTATTAAGAACAGTAGGATTTGACTTTTTAAATTTTAAGTCCATTTTTTACCTATGTGTGTGTGTGTGTGTGTGTGTGTGTGTGTGTGTGTGTGTGTGTATTCAGCTCAGGTCATGATCCCAGGGTCCTGGGATATATATATCAGGTGGGAGTTACCATCTCCACATCCAGGACTACATAACAGCAAAGCTGTATTTGGAGCCCAACCAGGTTTTATAGTGTTTTTAAAACCAAGAGCCAATTTTCACCGTTCATTTAGGTGTCTGTTTAATCCAGAACAATACCTCTTTTTATTTTTGTGAAATTGACTGTTGTAGATGAGCTGCATTCAGGATTTATTGGAAAGTCTCCTCATTATTAGATTCATATGAAACATTTAGTAAAAATGCTGCATAAGTGATAGGCACAAGCTCAGTTGTCTGACTGTTGGTGTTGCTGGGCTTGATCATTTAAGTTTGTGGCTGCCAGATGTCTCCATTGTTTTTTTGTAATTAATAAGCAGTCAGTATGGTGGTTCTTGGAGACTGTGAGAATGTCCTTTCTCCCCACTCCTTTTGCCCAGTGACTTTACCCATTTGTGGTCTTTGATTCAATTACTTATTTCACCAAGCTGCAAAATGGTGATCTTTTCAGATTTGTTATTCCTGCTCTGTCAGCTGGCAGTCTTGTGTAGAACAGAGTTTTCTCCTTTTGTATGTGTGTTCTGTTTTTAGGAATGGTTGTTTCGGAGAGAAGGGAATTGATAGTAATTATTGGAATTGTATGAAGCCAACAGAGGTGTATTCCTGTGGTTACTGTTACTGCTACTGCTACTGTTTCTGTGATTCTTTTTTTTGGGGGGGGTAAAGATTTATTTATTTGAGATTGGGGGGAGGGGAGGGGCACTGAGCAGGGCACCCGATATGGGGCTCCATCCCAGGACCCTGGGATCGTGACCTGAGCCGACGGCAGACGCTTAACCAACTGAGCCACCTGTTTCTGTGATTCTTGTTTTTACATTTTCAGGAGGAGACCGTGAAAAGGAAGTTCTCCGGGGCAGAGAGCACCAGCCGGCTGATGCTGGGGATGGCGACAGCACTGGCTAATGCCCATTCCCCAGCTCCGCTGAATCTGAAGAAGGAGGGGCTTCAGACAGGGAAGGAGGACCCCTGCTCTACTTGGGAACAGGGATTCAAGCTGCCAGGAAACAGCACCGGCCTTGGGCAAGAACCGCTGTGCAAACAGTTCAGACAGTTGCGATATGAAGAGACCACAGGACCCCGCGAGGCGCTGAGCCGGCTCCGGGAGCTCTGCCGTCGGTGGCTGCGGCCCGAGACGCACAGCAAGGAGCAGATCCTGGAGCTGCTGGTGCTGGAGCAGTTCCTGACCATCCTGCCCGAGGAGCTGCATGCCCGGGTGCGGGAGCAGCACCCGGAGAGCGGGGACGAGGTGGTGGTTGTGCTGGAGGATTTGCAGCCAGAGCTTGGAGAAGCAGGACAACATGTGGTAAGGAGCAGATTCGTTTTTTGTAGAAAAGCGGGAGCTGAGGCCTGGGCCGACGAGGTGGGCATGAGCTCAGTAACAGGAGAACTGCTAAGCTTTGGTTCGGTTTCTTTCCAGTCCGGCTGCTCGTAGCTGTAGGTCAGCCTCCCCTGCTGTCTGCTGGGATGAACTGAACGTACTGATTCCCTAGCCGCTTTTCTCCGACCCCCGGTTTCTCTTGACTCCTTTCTCACGTAGAAGTGTTTCCTGAACAGTTTCCTCCTAAGCCCACATGTCCCTAACTGTCCCTACATAACCGTCCCTAGGGCCCAGACCAGGCAAAGAAGCAGAAGATGCTCGCAGAGGAGGCAGCCCCTGTGGAAGCAGCGCGGGAGCCGCAGGTCCAGCCTGAGCGTGACGTCCCAAAGCCTGAAGAAGAGAAGGGTAAGAAACAGCTGTGTCTTCTCATGTGTGACAGCTGGGCTTTGGTGTCCCCTCCGGCGGCCCAGCTTTTGTGTTTGTTTTGAGTCAGGTTTATTGAGGTGTAATCTACACACGGTAGAAATCACTCTGTAAGTGTCCGGGTCAGTGAGTTTTCACAAATGTGACAAAACTCAGTCATCTAATCACCACCACAATCTAGATCTGGAAGATTACCATCACCCCAAACATTTCCCCCCATCCTTTCCTTGGTGTTTCTGTTCAGCAGAAACCAAAGGCCCTTCCTGTGTCACGCTTCATCTCCTCCTTCTTCCAGTTACCATGGGGGTGAGCAAACAAGGTTCGCTAGTTTCTCACCCGAGGCAAAGAACCTCAGCCACGTGGGCCAGTGCCCATTTTCTCTTGTCTCCTTCAAGTTATTGTAGTATTATTACTGTCTTTTGTTTCTAAATGTTACCTAAATTCCTTTTTTACTATATTGTATTTTCTTTGTCACTGAAATTCCTCTTTCTTTCTGTCCCTTACATTTTTTTTTAAAGATTTTATTTGTTTATTTGAGAGAGAGCACGCGAGAGCATGAGCAGGGTGAGGAGCAGGGGGAGAAGCAGGCTTCCGATGGAGCAGGGAGCCCGATGCGGGGCTCGATCCCAGGACCCTGGGACCATGACCTGAGCTGAAGGCAGACGCTTAACGACTGAGCCACCCAGGCGCCCCATGATGGGCTTATATTTTAAATATGACAAGTAAATGTATTCATAGTAGATCCTTGACACTGTCTCTTGCCTTCCTGGTCTGTTGAAAATGCTGTTTTACACTCAAAGTTCAGGTCGTTTTCCAGTTTCAGAGCCGCCCCCGCTTTTTAGTTGTTTATGTCATTAGATCATTGCTGGAAAAGGATCTCTCTTCCTTTAAGCCCTCCCTCCCCTGTGCGTGGCCGCAGGAAGATGTGCACAAGGTGCCTCGCACAGGATTCGCTGTCTCTGGCTTCTCCTTGCGAGTCGTCCACTGTTGCCTTTGGCTCTCGTGTGCTCTCCCTTTGCAGTTGATCTGCTGCCTTTATGCGGCTCACACTCATGAACTTGTGCTAGCTTGTTATTGGTGCTGCTGAGGACCTCTCTCCTGCTTTCTGTCTCATTCCAACTTTGCGTCTTCATTCAGGTTCCTGGCCTTGGAAGGCCCATTCTACTGGCCCACCTGTCCCTGTATGTCTGAGCTTAGGTTTTATTCATCAGACATTGCTTACACTTTTTCACGTACCAGACATACGAGCAAATTATTACAGCATCAAGATACTCGGTATCTGTTGAGCCACACAGGAAAGCAGCTGCTGCTGTCCAAGGAGATCGGGAAAGTTCAAGACATTTTTGTGAACTTCATGTTACCCTTGAGGGTAAAACCCAGTGGTTTTGATCTGTTGGTGAGGACAGTGAACCCAGAGGGTTTTGATTACACAGCCAATCAGTGATAAAATGGGCTCTGTGTCTGCATTTCTTCATTTCCAGTACTTTCTCTTTCTTATTGGCCCCAGGGCCCTCAGTTGACCACGCTTTTTTATACTCCAGCTGACAAACCATTTTCAAGAATGTACAGCCATGCCCTTTGAGACTGTTTGCGTGCTTGCTAACTTTGTGTGCTGTGTGTATGTCACATGATCAAGTTCAAACCATTTTTTTTTTTAAGATTTTTTATTTATTTTTGACAAAGTGTGTACAAGCAGGGAAAGGGAGAGGGAGAAGCAGGTTCCCTGCTGAGCAGGGAGCCTGATGGGGGCTCAATCCCAGGACCCTGGGATCATGACCCGAGCTGAAGGCAGACGTTTAACCATCTGAGCCACCCAGGCGCCCCAAGTTCAAACCACTTAAGATCAGCTGCCTCCTACCACAGTCCCCATCCTCCCCCGAGCAGCCGCTGTTAACAATTTCTTGTGTACCGTTGCGTGTATATTCTGTGCAGATGCAAGCATCCACAGCATTTCCACTTGGCACACATGGCTTGATTTAAATTTATTCCTCCTAATTGCAGATTCCCTTCCCTAAGCATTAAAAAACAAGTAATTGGTAGTATATATTTAATGTTTCAGGTGAGGAGACAAAGATTGAGACTGGGAAGACGGTGGTAGAGCCAGATTCTTGTGGAGGAGTGGAATCATCTGGGAAAACATCTGAACCCATAGAACCTCGTCATGAGGACCCTAACTTGGAAGGGCAGCAGGTCAAGCCCAAGGAGAAGACTGAATATAAATGCTCAGACTGTGGGGAGGGATTCACCCAGCGCTCAGACCTGATTAGACACGAAGGGACACACACACAAGGGAGGCTCTGTGAATCTGAGGCTTGTCCGAGTCCTCGTCCTACTGCACATCAGAAAATCCACTCTAGAGAGAAAGGTCATCAGTGTCATGAGTGTGGGAAAGCCTTTCAGAGAAGTTCTCACCTCGTCAGGCACCAGAAAATCCATCTTGGAGAGAAGCCTTACCAGTGCAAAGAGTGTGGAAAGGTCTTTAGCCAGAATGCAGGCCTTCTGGAACACCTTAGAATCCATACTGGAGAGAAACCTTACCTGTGCATCCACTGTGGGAAGAACTTCAGGCGCAGCTCCCACCTCAACCGACACCAGAGAATTCACAGTCAGGAGGAGCCCTGTGAGTGCAAGGAGTGTGGGAAGACCTTCAGTCAGGCCCTTTTCCTCACCCACCACCAGAGAATCCACAGCCACTCCAGAAGCCATCGCTGTAACGAGTGCGGGAAAGCCTTCAGTTTGACCTCGGACCTCATTCGCCATCACAGGATTCACACTGGAGAAAAGCCTTTTAAGTGTGCCATATGCCAGAAAGCCTTCCGACTGAACTCCCACCTGGCTCAGCACGTGAGAATCCACAACGAAGAAAAACCCTATGAGTGTAATGAATGCGGCGAAGCCTTCAGGCAGAGGTCGGGTCTTTTTCAGCATCAGAGATACCACCACAAACACAGTCTGGCTTGATGGGGCATCCTCTCTGCAAGGAACATGACGGACAGTATGTTGACAAGCAAACAGCACTTTCGGAAGAGTCACTCCAGCCAATTCTAGCCTCAGAGAACTCCAGGCGGCCAAGTGGGAGGCTCTGTCCCTTCACTTGTGCTCAGCCTTGGACCACAGTGATTTGATCCTCGATGGGACTGTGGGAAAAAAGCAAAGCCGCATTCTTCACTGCAGAACTTCTCTGAGCCTTTAACATGGTAAATGCATGATTGCACGCCTCCAAGTAGTAGAGAGCCTCGTGATTGAGCGAGGGCTTTGAAGTCACCAGTGAGTCAGTCAAGTATCCACAGATTTATAGTCTTGACCAGAGCAAGAGCAGGTCAGTATTTTTGCATCTGCTACAGCAGCAGCTATAAAATAAAACTAAAGATGTTTGGAAATACACCACTCTTAAAGTGCAGGTTAATGGTGGGCATTTTCCCCCACTGGTTTTACTAACCACCCCCTACTGGCATCCGCCACTTTCCCCACCCCCAGTCAGCAGAAGCATTTTGGAAAGCAAAGAAAATTTAATTTGACCACTTCCCACCCCATTCTTGCCACAATACTTCACTGATTCAAGTTGGAAATCGAGGTTTTACTTAAAGTATGGAAGACATTTCATAAGTCATTTGAATGAATTCAGGTAGCAGCTGTCTTACTTGATACCTCCGGTGCCAGGGTAGTTGGCTCCTGCATAGGCACTGTTTAGTAAGTGAGGAAAGAAATTGGACTTTTTCCTTTTAATACTGATAATGCAATTTTATTTTATTTTTTATTTATTTTTTAAAGATTTTATTTATTTGAGAGAGAGCGTGAGCGGGGGGAGGGCGGAGGGAGAGAAGCAGACTCTCTGCTGAGCACGGAGCCCGACACAGGGCTCGATCCCAGGACCCTGAGATCATGACCTGATCCAGAATCAAGAGTCAGATGCTTAACCGACTGAGCCACCTAGATACCCCTGATAATATAATTTTAAAATGTTGCTTGTTCTGGAATTCTTTGGAAGTCAAACAATAAAGTCAGCTGGGAGGAGATCATGATTTTATACTGTGAATACCAAAATGTTATGGTAATGGTGAAGAGTATTGAGCTTAGGGGAGTCCACTCCTGAACCATCATTGCTTGCTGATTGTCAGTGGCTGCATAGGGTATTGTGTCTGGAAGAAGTGTCTCAGTCTGCCGTGAGAATGAACCCTCGTGCATTGTTGAGGGTTTGGTGCATCTGCATATAGTTTAGAGACAAACGAGGAGTGACTTCACAAAAGCTTGTTTTTCTCTCAGGTGGAAAAATCTGGAGACAAGCAGTCCAGGACTGATACAGTGTTTCCTTGACACCACTAGGGATCCTGCTTCTGCTCCAACATCCTAGTGCACACCATCAGTCCTGAGGTGGTCACATGATCCTGGGTGGCTGCTTAAGCTCCAGCCATCACATGCAAAATGCAGACAGAGGCAGAAGGACAAAGATGCCTCCCAGCTCAGCCAGCCCTCTGTGAGCAGCCTCCCAGAAGTCACTTCCACACATACTCTACAGGCCAAAACTTGGGAAAGGGAGTTGGGAGAGTGTGTCTTATTCTGGTTTGCGGAGTGCCCAGCCAAAAACTAAGCTTCTGTCACTAGGAAGAAAGGGGGGCATGAAGGCTGGAACAGGCACTTTGCAGTCTTTGACCCACTTCCCACCTGCTGCGTGTGGTGTGACCAGGTGCCACCGTTAATACCGTTTCCTGGAGGAGGACCAAATCTGTGGGAGAAGCAGCAACTTTTTGTGGCTCTAAAGAATTTCATGGAAACAGTCATGTTCCATTCCTTAGGAAGTCGTAAAGCTATCTGTCTTTCAATCTGCCGATGAATAAAATTAAGTTGGTATCAGGAATTTTCTCCCAAGTGTTTTGACGGCTGTGCTGAGGTCAGTGCCTAAGCATTCAGCTCTGTGTCATAGTTTAAATCTGTTCGATTCTGTTCTATTTTAGAAGGAAAGAACAGAGAATGTCTGTTTGCTTCTCTGTTAAGAAGGAAAAAACAATTCTCATGAAAAAGCAATGACAACAAGAGTTACAGTATGAAGAGTGATATAGCCTTAAATATTTGGAAAATTTAGCTTTCTTTGTGGTGATTCTGTAGTACACACATTATAAAGTTTTCTAAATTTGTTGATACCTTAACCAACCTAATCCCTCACACAGTCCCAAAGGAAATGGTGTTCTCATCAGTACCCTGGGGGCATACCCATAACGACTTGGACATAAATGTTGGACACAGGTATATTTTATTTATTTTTTAAATTTTTTTGAAAGAGCATGGGGGCGGGGAGGGGAAGTGGGGGCAAGACAGTCTCAAGCAGGTCGCACGCCCAGGACCCTGAGATCGTGACCTGAGCTGAAATCAAGAGCCAGGTGCCCCTGGATACAGGTATATTTTAATAACATGCTTTTCTTTTCTAGAAGAATATAGAAACATTGAACACACGGCAAAATGTTATAACAGATCTTGATGAAGGTTTTGCTTGCAGTGCAACACATGATAGAGGCTCTAGAAGGAAAGCTCAGAGTCGATTCAGAGGGCAGCAACCCAGAAAGGATGAGCTCTGTTGCAAAGTATCTTCTCCTGATCAGCTTTTCTGTTGGGATAGTATCCTATAATGTTCAAAAAAGAGTGGTCCTTGTGTGTCTTCATTTCCTCTTCACTCTCCTGTTTAAAAAACTGATAAAGTTATTAATAAGTGTGCCATTATAAATGTAGTATGGAAAAACAAGAAAGGGAAAAATAAAGCACCCTAATTTTCACCTGTCAAAAATAATCAGTTTAATGTGCATATATACACACACATACTCGAATTGTGATTTGTCGTTACTAATAATTTCTGCTTAATTTTTAATACCAATTGTCCATGTTTATCTTCATAAATTCTTAAGTTAACTCTTGTTTATTATGATAGAAATTCATATATTTTGTAAAAACCTTTGAAAATGTAAAGAAAGCAAATCATCCTGCTCCATGGGCCAGATACAATCCCTTAATAAAGTATTTTGAGATACTGGTCTTTTTTTATGCATAGAAACACTTTACTTTTCTACTGGATTTCATATTGCGAACAGTTTTGATTTGTAAGAGAAAAGGACAGTCCATTTGCCTATCTGCCCCGTCCATTCTAGACCAGTTCTGCCATGATCCTGGGTGGGCAGCTTGCCACGTGACCCTTCTCAGACCACTGAGGATTGGATTGGGTGGGGGACCCCTAAGTCAGGCTTGGTCATTTGGATACCCCCAGAAGTTTGATATTGGGTCACAGATTCTGGTTGGTCTCTGTTAGACACTTGAACAAGAAACGAATCTAGAGCTGGAACCATTTTTGTGGTCACATAAAAACCAAATAGAAACAAACCAGCCTAGTGAGAAGTAAAAGAACGAAAGCAAGTCCTGAAGCTGGGACCCTATGAAGGCTCAGAGAAACTCAGGATAAACGACTCTGGCCCTCAGCTCCTGAGGTCCGCCATACTCCCAACTGGTCCTGGGAGTCCAGGGAATACCCTTGTTTCCTTCTGTCGAAGATTTCTTTTAAGTCAGTTTGATTGGGTATCTGAACCTTGCTAACAAATAAACCCAGAAATCCCTGATTAAGACACCCGGATAACTAAAAGTCTTCATGGAAGATCATTTATTTTTATTTAAAAAAAAATTTTTTTAGAGATTTTATTTGAGAGAGTGAGCAAGAGTACAAGCAGGGGGAGAGGGAAAAGCAGACTCCCTGCTAAGCAGGGAGCTGATGCAGGACTTGAACCCAGGACCCTGATATGACCTGAGCCTGAGACAGCTGCTTAACCAACTGAGCCACCCAAGCATCCCAGAGATAATTTTAATATAGGTTGCGCAATATTCTACAGTATATGTTCCCATTGTTAGTCGTTTAGTTTATAGTTTGTCACCACAAACATTTCAGTAAACATCCTTGGACATAACTTTGCTCACTTTATAGAATTCTTTTCCTTCATTCAATTCCTGAAACTAGGATGTAAATGAGACAAAGGGGTAGGCACAATTTTTTGTTGTTGTCTAAGGTTTATTGGAGATATTACAGCACAGCAGAAAGATTCAAGCGGCTCCACGTGGTGTTTTGAAATTCATCCCAACTGTAGGCTGGGTGACCTGCAGGTTGGACAGACTGCCAAAGTCCACGAGGTTCGACATTTCCTTAATGTCAGGGTCTATCTACTTCAATGATCTCCTGATCCAGGGCTGAGACCTCGGGCCCGTAATTCTCCCTTTCTCTCTCCTGCAGCTTGATGGAGATGCCTCGCACCGGGCCCCTCTGAATCCGCTTCATCAGGTGTGTGACAATAGCCTGCGGTCTTGTTGCGGAGCTTCTTGCTGGGCATGATGGCGATCTCCTCGCACACGTGCTTGTTGGTGTGGAAGTCGTTGCCCAGGCGCGCCTAGTACCTTTCAGTGATGACCCGGGCCGCCGCCTTCACGGTTTTGGTGCGGACACGGCCCATGTCGGCGGGTATAGTAAAAAAGCAGTAGGCACATTTTCTAAGGCTTTTGATTCATTTGCCAGATTTGCCCTCCATAAAGGTTATGCTAATCTGTGCCTTCTGTTAGCAGTCTGTGAAAATACCCATTTTTACATACCCACATCAAACCTGGGAATTACTCTTTTGCACATCTGATAATCTGGTGCATACGAAATGAATCTTTTTAAAGGGGTTTTAAAAGAATACTTTTGCTGCCAAAGTTGAACATCTACTTGCATGTGAATTGGTCATTTATAATTCTGGTTTTGTGAACAGCCATCCTCACATTTTTCTGGATTTTTCTATTAGATTCTTTTAAACAGCAGTGCTCTTAAAAATTAACAGGGGAGCTGTATATAAAATTTTAGATGCACATGCTCTTTGACAGATCAATTCTAATGTGTAGTATTTAAGCTGGAATTATAAAAATATGTGAAGATACTGTTCTCTGCAGCATTACTTACTGTGCATACATACACATGTACTATAAAACAGTAGGGATAGTTAGGTAAATTGGCGTGCATCCATACAATGGAAACTATTAGGCTGTTAAAAAATTAGCTGATATGGAAAGATCTCCAAACTATCCTAACAGAAAAGGCTGAGGTGCAAATTCATGTTGTGATCCCGTGAGTTTAAAAATATATAGCTACAGGGGCACCTGGGTGGCTCAGTCGTTAAGCGTCTGCTTTCGGCTCAGGTCATGATCCCAGGGTCCTGGGATCGAGCCCCGCATCGGGCTCCCTGCTCCGCGGGAAGCCTGCCTCTCCCTCCCCGACTCCCGCTGCCTGTGTTCCCTCCCTCACTGTCTCTCTGTGTCAAATAAATAAATAAAATCTTTAAAATAAATAAATTTGTTGGGGAAAACTTTAAAATATATATATATAGCTACATACTCACTAAACAAATGTTTATTGTGTGCTACTATGTGGCTGGTAGTGTCCTGGGAAAACACACAAAATATTAACAATGGTTAACTTTGGGGATGGGGTACTTTTCATTTTATAGTTTCTAAGCAACTTGATTTTTATTGGGCATATATAATCTACATATTTAAATTTTAAGAACTTGTGCCGTATTGTAATTGTTCATTTATGTGACCCGCAACCTGAGAGGATACTAAAAGCAGAGTCTCGGCTTTGCCTTTGCTGTCTCGTCTTTAACTGAAACAATTGACAGAGGTGAGGGTCCCGCTCGGGTCTTCGGGACGCGCCTGCGCGGGACGGCGGCAGGGGTCCTCCCGGCGCACTAGAGAGGAGTGCGGCCTCGATCCTAGAGAGGCCGGGACCGCGTTCCTAGAAAAGCCCGCTACTCGGTTGCCCGAGCGGCGGAAGCCGCTTTGGAGATTCAGGCGCACCGCCGCCCGGGACCTGTGGCGAGCCCGCAGCGTCTTTGCTGAGCACGTTCCTTGAGCTTTTGGTCCGCTGACCAGCCGTCGGACGCGCGCGTATCGCGCGCCCGCTTGGTGCCTCCGGGGTGCTCCGTGCGCCGCAGGGGCCCTCCGGGCCGCCCGGACAGCAGGTGGGAGCCGGGCTCGCTGGGGCTGCGCGGACCGGGCCTCTGGCCTCGGGGGACGGGAGCCGGGTTCGCTGGGGCTGCGCGGACCGGGCCTCTGGCCTGGGGGGACGGGAGCCGGGCTCGCTGGGGCTGCGCGGACCGGGCCTCTGGCCTCGGGGGACGGGAGCCGGGCTCGCCGGGGCTGCGCGGACCGGGCCTCTGGCCTCGGGGGACGGGAGCCGGGCTCGCTGGGGCTGCGCGGACCGGGCCTCCGACCTCCGGGGACGGGAGCCGGGTTCGCTGGGGCTGCGCGGACCGGGCCTCTGGCCTGGGGGGACGGGAGCCGGGCTCGCTGGGGCTGCGCGGACCGGGCCTCTGGCCTCGGGGGACGGGAGCCGGGCTCGCCGGGGCTGCGCGGACCGGGCCTCTGGCCTCGGGGGACGGGAGCCGGGCTCGCTGGGGCTGCGCGGACCGGGCCTCTGGCCTGGGCGGGGCGTGGGGGCGGCGGGAGCCGCGGAGGGACTGGATGGGCGCAGTGGGTCGGGCTGGCTCTCCCGCGAACGGCCTGCAGAACAGACGGGTTTCCTCCCTGCGGACGTGAGGTGTCCGGGGCCGTCTGCGCTGGGACTTGGGACATGAGCCCCCCAGAAGGGCGGTCCTGGCCGTGAAGGACAGCGTGGGTGGGAAAGAGCCAAGCCGGTCAGCATGGCGTGACGTGAGGAGTTTGCGAAGGGGGTAGGGGCTGTGCCTGGAAAAGAAGGACGTGCTCGGTAGTTTATCGAATGACAGACAAACCGGTAAAAACCCAGAGGAGGTTTGAATCCAGTCCGAGGAGGAGCACTGGGAACCGTCTTTCTGGTGAGGGAGAGGTGTTGAACGTGGTCCGAGTGGTGCTTTGGGAAATACTAACGCAGGGATGGTGGAGTGGCCTGTGGGGCAGGGGTCACACAGAACGTTCTTGTCGTGAACGTCCATGCGAACAGGGAATGAAAGGGAATGGCTGCCAGAGGTGTTTTGGAGGAAGGACTGACTGGACTCCGAATGACTGTGTAGAGAGGCTGGTTTTTGTTTTTTTAAAGATTATTTGACAGAGAGACAGGAAACACAAGCAGGGGGAGTGGGAGAGGGAGAAGCAGGCTTCCCACGGAGCAGGGAGCCCGATGCGGGGCTCGATCCCAGGACCCCGGGGCCATGACCTGAGCCGAAGGCAGACGCTTAACGACTGAGCCACCCAGGCGGCTGAGAAGCAGGTTTTGAGCCTGAACGCATGGGGGATGGTGGTGATGCCAAGGGAAACGGGGAGAACAGTGAGTACAGTTTTGACAGGACTCCGGTTTCAGCTTGGGATGTGTTGAAATTACGACCCAGGAGAAGCTGGAAGGCATCCAACTGGCATTTCAAGATGTGAGTCAGGAATGTAAAGGCGAGTTGGAGTCAGCCAGAGATTTGCGTATTCTTGGAATAGAGGTATACTGAAATTGGGATTAATGAGATCACAAAAGGAGAGAGTAAGGAGAGAGAGAAAAAGAACTTGGAAGTATGTTTCAATTTTCTATTCTTATATTAAAATAAGTTGAAACCCCAAACTTAGTGCCTTAAAACATCCTCAGCTTATTTTCATGATTCTGCGGGTTGACTGGGCATTTCTACTGGTGGAGTTACTGTGGTTGCGATCAGCTGGGAGTTAGGTGCTGCTGGACTTCAGTTGGGGCCCCCAGGTTCCAACCCACATGACCCGTGCGTGGCCAGCTTGGGCATTCTCACAGCGTAGCAGGCTCACGGCAGTGTGCCAAGGGCTGCTGCGCACTTCCTCTTGCAAAGCTGTTTCTGCCATGTTCTCTTGGCCAAAGCAAGTCAAAGGTCAGCACAGATTCAAGGGAAGGAGGAAGAAATAGACTCCACCTCCTCCTGATGAAAGGAGTGACAAAATCTCATCCTGAGAAATTTTAGGAGACAGGAGACTTTGGAAACGGTCTACCCTCCCCTGCATTTGAGGTGGAATATTATGTGGGAAGTACACAGATGAGAATATGTTTGGCTCTGCCATGGATAAAATTCTCTTCTCTCCAGCTGAAGTAGAGGCTGCTCAAGCATCCTTGTTAACCCTGCTTGCCTCACATGCTTTACTTTCCATCCCTTACCTCCTGGCTCAACCCCCTTTGGATTCAAGATAGATTTCTAATTAATCTCACTGGTAACGTTGGCAAGCAGGCTGTTTCTGAGCATAACTTACAGTGGGGACAAAAACATGTTTCATGGAATTTTGAAGCTCTTGTAACTTACATGTTACAGATCCATTCTTATGCCTCCGATGTGGAAAACCATTTTTGAAGTGTACACCTGGGCTAAGTGAACCTTTTCCTTTAAGCCAGCATGGACGAAGCTTTGCCAGGCCGCACACCTGAAAATGGAGACAGCCTTGTCAAAGTGAAGGAGGAGGACCCCACCTGGGAGCAGACGTGGGGCTCATGGGAGAGCAGCCGCCAGGCTCAGGAGCTTTGCCGCCTGCGATTCCGGCAGTTCTGCTACCGGGAGGTAACTGGGCCCCGCGAGGCGCTGAGCCGGCTCCAGGAGCTCTGCCGTCGGTGGCTGCGGCCCGAGACGCACAGCAAGGAGCAGATCGTGGAGCTGCTGGTGCTGGAGCAGTTCCTGACCATCCTGCCCGAGGAGCTGCAGGCCCGGGTGCGGGAGCAGCACCCCGAGAGCGGGGAGCAGGCGGTGGCTGTGCTGGAGGATCTGGAGAAAGTCACAGGAGACGGAGGACAGCAGGTTGGGGAACATCTGTCTGTTAATTTTTAAGTTTCTATTTTGAAGTAATTTTTAACTGACAGAAGTATCTGGGAAAGTAGCACAGAGAAGTCCTGTGTCCTCTTCACCCAGATTCACCAGTTAACACTGTACTCTTGATACGCGCCCTCTTGTGCGAGCACTGTCCCTCAGCCTCTCCGCATATGCACAGGTCTGTGTATCACACACACACACTCATGCTTTGTGTTTCCTTCCACCATCTGAGAATTATCTGGGGACACCATGCTTCTTTATGTAGGAACACTTCAGTGTTCAATATGTATTTCTGAAGAACAAGGGCATTCTTTTGTATAACCAGAATACAAAGATCAAGTTTTAGGAAATTAAAATTGTTATGTACTATCACCTACACAGTAGTCCTGGTTCACATTTTGCCGTATCATCCCAGTAGTGGGGGTTTTTTTTGGCAATTTTATCCTGATCCAGGATATAGTCCGGCATCATATGTTGCATTTAGTTGCTTTTACTTTAGTCTCCATGAATCTGGAACAGCTGCTTGAATCTGGGACAGTCTTTCTTTGTCTGTCATACTGATATTTTTGAAGAGTACTAACCAGTTACTTTATAGAATGCCCATAAATTTGGGTTTGTCTTCTATTTTCTCATGATAGAATGCAGCTTGTGCATTTAGGCTAGAATCCCACAGAAGCTATGTGTTCTCCTTAGTGCATCGCATCACAAGGCACACGGTGATGGGCTGTCCCGTTACTGATGAGGTTAAGGTCGGGTCTGTCAGATTTCTGTATTACAGTTACCATTTTCCCCCTTGTAATTAATAAGTAATCCTTAGGAGAGGTTTTGAGGTCACATACATACCCTGTTCCTCATTAAAGTTCCATCCACTAATGTAAGTATCCATCTGGGTTTGTTCTGTTTTTCTTCAGGGCAGAGATTCTGTGTCTGCCTTGTCTCTTGCTTGCCACGATCACCCCAGCATGTAGAACAAAAGTCTGAGTCTTAGTACATGTGCAGTCCTTGTTTACCACATGGATGAATGTCTCTGTGTTGCTCATTTGTCTTACTCGGTGCTTCTTTAAAAGACAACACGGGGCCCATCTGGTGTTCTGGGAGATGTCCCTAACTGCTGTTCAGTCTGGTTCCCACCAGGATGCCTTTTCAAAGTGAATCTTTTGTCCTCAGGCTTCTGTCTATACTCAGGGACAGGACATGTACCCACTGGTGACAGAATATCAAGGAGCCTCTTTGGAGTGTCAGAGCCTCCAGCTCCTGCCCCGGGTAACCACCTTGAAGTGTGAACCTCCAGAGCTCTGCCAAGGGAACCCCCAAGAAGTGAGTGGTGAGTGCCGGTGGGTGTTCAGTGTGGACGTTGGCAGCAGACACTGACAGGTGCTTGTGTATCTGTGTCCTCCACTTTTTATATTTTGTTTTTTCTTTGTCTCACTCTGTATCTAAGCAAGCTTCTAAGGACATGTGGGATTGTAAAATGTTGGAATCCTTAGATCTTCTTGTCCAATACCCTTCCCAGTAGTTGGGAAAACCAAAATTCAGGTTGTTTAATGACTTGTGCAGGGTCAACAGAGGCAGAGCAACATCTGGAATTCAAGTCACCTGAGCTTCTGACCAGAGTCTCTCTGCTATATACCTCTGCTCTACACCTAAATCGATACTTGTGGGTGTTTTAAGTATTTACGTGGTAGCTTTCCACAAACTTACCTTTCTCCCATAGTAACATTTTCTTCAGTATCCTCCCGGCCTCTAATCTTGTGTCATTTTAAATGCAGCTTTGGGCGTAAGCAGGTTCTCTCTGTTTTCCATTTGGAATGCAGTCTCCTGTGTGCAGGGCCCCCCCACTTTCCATCTCCAGGCTTCACCTCCAGGTAAACCACCCCAGCTGTTGGCTGTTGTTCAGCTCTGTGCAGGCCTCTGGCAATAGGATAAGCCATGCAGAGAATACAAAGTTTACAGTCTGCAGATGGATTGAGAACAGAAAAAGTACACAGGAAGTTCAAAGAGGAGATCTTAGAACTCCACAGTGCAGTGTTTTTTAACCTCTGGTGAGGGGTGCTACTAGTTTTTCCCCAGAAGTTGTTGAAAACTTGACTCTCCTCCCTGGAAATTGCGGGTACATGCAAAAGTATGCATACAATTTCAGAGGGTTCATGATTTACCCCAGTCGTGGTTACCGATCACCACGTTGGTAATCTGTGAATACTGATATTTTGACAGTAAGTGTAGAATATATGGTTCATGTAATAAAATCATCAGAGGGAGATGAAATGTATAGGGCTCATATAACTTATGGTGTTTACCATATCATGTAGCATAAATAGGCCTTGATATTTCCCTACTTACATGGCTGATGTCTCTATCATATTTCTTCAGCTATGAAAAACCAGCATTACATAAAGCCCCAGAATGGTTTGTTTATGTGAAGTTGAGAGGTGGTAGAGAGCCCCACAGTGGGTAGACATTCCTACTTACCTAGAAGACAATGTAACATTCACATCTGCTGAAAGCGATTTCATTTTGACTGGAGATGGGCAGTTGTCAGAATGGTGATGATAATTGACCAAAAGATAGCAGCGGTCGTAGGATGTGAGATTGTTTCATGTAAGTGAATGCTTAAAAGTTGCCTGAGATGGCTCATAGAACCAGACCCCGGGGCACTCTGGGCAGAGTGGTGGCCTCCTGTGGTTTCCTGCATCCCCATAGGGAGGCACCACCGCTGTGGTGTGTGTGTGACTGGGATGACAATGTTCTCTGGGCCCTCAGGAAGCATGCCTTGTCATTTTCAAGTGCTTTTTTTTTTTTTTAATTGTTATGTTAATCACCATACATAACATCATTAGTTTTTGATGTAGTGTTCCATGATTCATTGTTTGTGTCAAGTGCTTTTTTTTTTTTAAAGATTTTATTTATTTATTTGAGAGAGAGAATGAGATAGTGAGAGAGCATGAGAGGGGAGAGGGTCAGAGGGAGAAGCAGACTCCCCGCTGAGTGGGGAGCCCGATGCGGGACTCGATCCCGGGACTCCAGGATCATGACCCGAGCCGAAGGCAGTCGCTTAACCAACTGAGCCACCCAGGCGCCCTGTGTCAAGTGCTTTTTAAAAATATATATCCTTTTAGCTCCTCCTGAATATTCTAGAGACTCTAGCTAAAGGCCTGCCTACCAGTTATAATCCCAGCACATTTCTCCAGGTTACCTGAGACCACATGAACTGAAGACCAGTTTCCCAGGCTATTGGCATCCCCTCTTCCTGTGCTGGTATTTTCAAGGGATAGTAAGTCGGCCAACATGGCAAAAGGGTAGGTAGGGTTTCTTTAGCAAGAATGTGGGGAAGAATGGGGAGATCACGTGGAAATATCTTGCAGGGTTCTTAAAATTTGGACTCTCACTAAAAAGTTGGGTGCTGGGGCATCTGGGTGGCTCAGTCAGTTGAGTTTCTGCCTTTGGCTCAGGTCATGATTTCAGGGTCCTGGAATCGAGCCCCACATCGGGCTCCCTGCTCAGCAGGGAGTCTGCTTCTCTCTCTCCCTCTGCCCTCCCCCTGCTCATGCTTTCTCAAATAGATAAATCTTAAAAAAAAAAACCTCTTTATGATGACTTTTTGCCATTTTAATTACTGTGTGTCTTGGTGTGGACCTCCTTAGGTTGATCTTTTGCCTTGTATAAGATTTTATTTGAGAGAGCAAGAGGGAGCACGAGCTGGGGGAAGGGGCAAGGGGAGAGGGAGAAGCAGACTCCCCACTGAGCAAGGTGCCGATGCAGGGCTCCATCCCAGGACCTTGGAGTCATGACCTGAGCCAAAGGCAGATGCTTAACCAACTGGGCCACCCAGGTGCCCCCAAGAGGCTGTTTTTGATTTTTTTTCCTTTGTTTTGTTTTTTAAATTCTACATATGAGTGAAATCATATGGCATTTGTCTTTCTCTGAATTATTTCACTTGGCATTATACTGATCTAGAGATCCTTCCATGTTGTTGCTGATGGCAAGAGTTCATTCTTTTTTATGGCCGAGTAATATTCCATTGTAGAAACATACCACATCTTCTTTATCCATTCATCTGTGGATGGACACTTTGACTGCTTCCATAACTTGGTTACTATAAATAATGCTGCTTAAACGTAGTGGTGCCTATATCCTTTTGAATTAGCATTTTCATATTCTTTGGGTAAATATGCAGTAGCACGATTCCTGGATTATAGAGTAGGTCTGTTTTTAATTTTTTGAGGAACCTCCATACTGTTTTCCACAGTGGCTGCACCAGTTTGCATTCCCACCAACAGTGCAGAAAGGTTACTTTTTTTTTCATATCCTCACCCGTACTTGTTTTGAGTTTTGGATTTTAGCCATTCAGACAGGTGTGAGGTAGTATCTCGTACTTTTGATTTGCATTTCCCTGATGATGAGTGATGTTGAGCATTTCTTCATGTATCTGTTTGCCATCTGTATGTGGTCTTTGGAGAAATGTCAGTTTGTGACTTCTGCCCATTTTTTTATTGGATTATTTTGTTGGGGTTGAGTTGTGTAAGTTTTTTACATATTTTGGATATGTCATTTGCAAATATCTTCTCCTATTCAGTAGGTTTTCTTTTAGTTTTGTTGATTGTATCCTTTACTGCACAGAAACTTTTTATTTTGATGAAGTCCCAATAGTTTATTTTTGCTTTTGTTTCCCCTTGCCTCTGGAGACATACAAAAAAATGTTGCGGACGATGTCAGAGACATTACTGCCTGTGCTTTTGTCTAGGATTTTTGTGTATGGTGTCAGAAAGTGTTGCGTTTCCTTCTTCTATATGTGGCTATCCAATTCTCCCAGCACCATTTGTGAAGAGACTGCCTTTTTCCCACTGCATAGTCTACCTACTTTGTCGAAAATTAATTGACCATAAAATCGTGGGTTTATTTCTGGGATCTCTAGTCTGTTCTGGTGACTTATGTGTGTATTTTTGTGCCAGTACCATTACTCTTTTAATTAATACAGTTATGGAGTCTAGCTTGAAATCTGAGATTGTGACACCTCCAGTTTCTTTTTAAAGATTGCTTTGGTTATTTGGGAACTTTTGTGGTTCCATACAAATTTTAGGATTATTTGTTCTAGTTCTGTGAAAAATACTGTTGGTACTTTGATAGGGATTGCATTAATCTGTAGATTTCTTTGCCTGGTGAGGATATTTTAACAGTAAGTCTTCTCTCACTACATGAGGATGAGTATCTTTCTGATTGTGTGTCAGTTTCTTTCACCCGTGTTTTATAGTTTTCAGAGTACAGGTCTTTCACCTCCTTGGTTGAGTTTGTTCCCAGGATTTCATTATTTTTGGTGCAGTTGTAAATAGGACTGTTTTATTAATTTCTCTTTCTGCTACTTCATTTTAAGTGTATGTATAGAAATGCAGTGGACCACTGCATCTTGTGACCTTAATGAATTCATTTATCAGTTCTCATAGGTTTCTCGTGGTCTTTAGAGTTTCCTCTATATAGTGTCATGTCATCTGCAAATAGTTTTCCTTCTTCCATAGCAGTTTGGATGCCTTTTAGTTCTTTTTCTGTTCTGATTGCTGTGGCCAGTACTTCCAGTACTATGTTGAGTAAAAGTGGTGAGAGTAGAAATTCTTGTCTTGTTCCTGATCTTAGGGGAAAAGCTCTAAGGTTTTCATCATTGACTATGATGCTGGCTTTGATTTTTTTCATATATGGCCTTTATTAGGTTGAGGTATGTCGCCTCTAAACCTTCTTGAGGGTCTGTATCATGAATGAATGTTGTACTTTGTCAAGTATTTTTTCTGCATTTATTGAAATGATCATGACTTCAGTCATCAAGACTTGTTTTGTGGCCCAATATGTGATCCATTCTGGAGAGAGTTTTGTGTGCACTTGAAAAGAACGTGTATTTGCTGTGTTAGTATGAAATGTTCTGATTATATCTGTTAGATCCATCTGGTCCAGTGTGTCATTCAAAGCCACTGTTTCATTGTTGATGTTCTGTCCATCGATGTACATGGGATGTTAAAGTCCCCTACTATTATTGTATTACTATTAATTAGTTTCTTAATGTTTGTTATAACTATTTTAAATATCTGGGAGCTCCCATATTGGGTACATAAATATTTACAAATAGTATGTCGTATTGTTGGATTGTTCCTTTTATTATTATGTAATATCCTTCTGTCTCGTTTCAATCTTTGTTTTCAAGTATATTTTGTCTGATAGAAGTGGTGCTACCCACTTTTCTTTTCACTTCCATTTGCATGATAACTGCTTTTCCACCTCTTCACTTTCCATCTGCATGTGACTTAGGGCTGAAGTCTCTTGTAGGCAGCATATAGATGGGTCTTGCTTTTTTATCCATTCCATCACTTTTTTTTTTTAAGATTTTATTTATTTATTTGAGAGAGACACAGTGAGAGAGGGAACACAAGCAGGGGGAGTGGGAGAGGGAGAAGCAGGCTTCCCACGGAGCAGGGAGCCCGATGCGGGGCTTGATCCCAGGATCCTGGGATCATGACCTGAGCCACAGGCAGATGCTTAACGACTGAGCCACCCAGGCGCCCCATCACTCTGTGTTTTGATTGGAGAGTTTATTCCTTTTATAGTCAAAGTTTATTGATAGGTATGTACCTAGAGCCATTTTGGTACTTTTCTTTTTTTTTAAGTTCTTTTCTGCTCTCTTGCTTTCTTCTCTCATGGTTTGTTGAGTTTCTTTAGTGAGATATTTGAATTCCTCTTTGTTTTTTGCATATCACTGGTTTTTGATTTGTGGTTACCTTTAGGTTTGTATATAACATCTGCATATAGCAGTCTATATTAAGTTGATGGTTGCTTATGTTTAAACCCATTCTTTACTCCTCGCCCCCTCCACATTTTTGGTTATGGTTTCATACTTTACATCCTTTTATTTTGTGAACTCCTTGGTTGACTTTTATAGATATACTTAATTTTACTCCTTATGTCCTTCCTGCTTTTCTTACTCGTGAGTGTGGTCTTTCCTTTCCACTCAAAGAATCCCCTTTAACATTTCTTGTAATGCTGCTTTAGTGGTGAATTCCTCTAACTTTTGTCTCGGATACTCTGTCTCTCCTCCTATTCTGAATGATAGCATTTCTGGATAGAATATTCTGGGTTGCAGGTTTTTTTCTTTAAGCATTTTGAATATATCATGCTACTCCCTTTTGGCTTGTATAGTTTCTGCTGAAAAATCAGCTGATAGCCTTATGGGGTTTTTCTTTCTATGTAATGGTTTTCCTTTTGCTGCTTTTAAAATTCTCTCTTCATCATGAATTTTTGCCATTTTAATTACTGTGTGTCTTTTTTTTAAGATTTTATTTATTTATGAGAGCAAGAGAGAGCATGGGCCAGGGGGAAGGGTAAAGGGAAAAGCAGACTCCCCACTGAGCAGGGAGCCTGATGCGGGATTCAATCCCAGGACCCTGAGATCATGACCAGAGCTGAGGGCAGACACTTAACTGACTGAGCCACCCATTACCACATGTCTTGGTGTGGACCTCCTTGGGTTGATTTTATTGGGGGTTCTCTGTGCGTCCTGGATTTGGATTCGTGTTTCCTTCTCCAGATTGGGGAGATTTTCAGCTGTTACTTATTTAAAGAAATTTTCTGCTCTCTTTTCTTTCTCCTCACATCCTGGGATACCTCTACAATGTCCGTGTTATTATGCTTGATCTATCTTCATTATTTATTAATCTTTGTTCTTTCTGTTCAGCTTGATTACTTTCCATTCCTCTATCCTACAGGTCACTGATCCATTTTTCTGCTTCCTCCTCTACTATTTATTCCCGCTGGTGTATTTTTAATTTGTTGGTCATCTCTGGTTCTTTTTAGGTTTCTTGTCTCTTTAAGGGTCTCACTGAGATCCTCCACTCTGTTCTCAAGTCCAGTGTTTATCTTTATGATCACTACTTTAAATTCTATCAGGCATAATACTTCACTGTTTTATTTAGCCGTCTTGCAATTTTGTCTTGTTCTTTCATTCGGGACGTATTCCTCTGTCTCCTCATTTTGTCTCTGTGTCTATTTCTGTGTTAGGAAGGTCAGCTACATCTCCTGCTCTTGTAAGTAGTGGCCTATGAAGAGTTCCAGGAGTGCCTGCAGTGCGGTGTTCCCTGTTCATCAGAACATGGTGCTTCGGGGGGCTCTCTATGTTGTGTGTGCCCTAAGGTTGTGGGCGAGCTGCGTTTGCCTTCAGCGTAGTCCTTCGCAGTGGCTCTCTTTTCCTGTTGTAGCCTGCTTTTGGTCCCAGTGTTAGTGGGCCAGTCTGGGGCTGCCTGGGGCTTGAGTTGAGGCAGTCCGGGTGTTTGCCAAAGATGCAGTGGCACCAAATTGCAGGGTGATCTCCCTGTGTTGTCCCCCGAGCAGCTTGTGTTGACAGGTGGAGCTGCCATCAGACCAGTGTGTGTTGTTCCCTTACCGTCTCCCGGGGGCAGGATTCACTTGGGAGTGGTGCTGGCCCCTGCCGGGGCTGCTTGCACACTGCCAGGCGTGTGGCCCAGGCTTGGATAGGCTTTGGCTAATGGTGCGCGGGAGGGGGCAGGGTCGTGGTGTTAGCAGCTTTTGGGTAGGTTGGCTGTGGGGGGTGGTCTAGAGCCCCCCCTTTAAAAAACTCCTGCAACAGGCTGGGATAGGGGAGTCCCTTGAGTGTGTGGACGTGGCATGTGGTGTGGCAGGGCCGTGCACGTCCACGGCAGGAGGGGACTGCAGCTGCCCAGAACTCCTTAGGCCGTAGGGATGGAGGGGGTGTGGCTGTAGGAGAAGGGGGGCGGGGGGGGCAAGGCTTGCTGTTACTGTGTTGGGTGGGGAGTGCTGCACTACCCTGGCTCCCGTATGTCTGTGGATCTAGGCTGGGCTGAAGCAGAGGAAAGCGGAGCCAGCCAGTGCTTTTGTTCTTGAAGTCTCCCAACGATTCCTGTCCCTCTAGCATCGCTCTGAGAGCAGTAAACAAACCTCCCTCCATTTACCCCAGGCAGTTCTCAGACTGCCTGGCGTGCTCTCTCCCAGTGGGGCCGTTTGTGGTGTGGTCTCTTTAAGGGCGGGGACTCCTTTTCCTCTCGCCCTCCCTCCTCAGAGCCCAGCAGGCTGATTTTCAAGTTCCAGCTTAAGCACTGCTGATTGTATGAAATTCGGCTGCTCTGGTTTTCAAAGTGAGGTTATGGGATTCATCCCTGCCCCCTCGGGCTCCCCAGTTTGTGGGGTCTGTTTCTCTCCCCTCTCCCTCCTTCCTGCAGACAGTCTCAAGGCTCAGTTTGCCTCCTGACTTGCACCTCCGGCTTCCTGTCTTCTTTGATGTGGCCTCTTGTCTACATTTAGCTTCTGGAGAGTCTGTTCTGCCAGTCTTTGGGTCATTTTCTGGGTTCTTTACACTGAAGGGGGTTATTATCTAGTATCCATGGGACCAGGTGAGCTAGAGTCCACCCACTCCACCATCTTCCCTGGATGGCCCTTGCCTTCTTCTGTTTTTGCACTTAGCTCTGATCCCCCTGAATCTGCAGGGGTAAATGGAGAGGAGGATCTGGACTTGGGATTATTTTGAGTTGGAAACAATCTTTTTAAGCAGCAGCACGGTACCCAGCACTGTGCAATCATCCTTCCTGTTTTATTGTGGGTCCTTTTAGAATCAGCAGCTTCCAGCATGGTGGATTGCCAGCATCTCTACCGCCTGCACAACGTGGCTTCTGTGCGTGTGAGGGGGGACAATTCCCAGAGCGCCCCGCCCACCCACTGCGTCCGCGCACAGCCGCTGCCACTTTCTGCTCCCGTTCCCTCGGTTCTCTTCCGCTTTCCTGTCTCCCCTTGCCGGGTACCTCTACTCTTCTCAAGTTTCCCTTTAGCACTAGCTTCTTCCTCCTGTTTATTTTCATCGGTGACTTTAAAATTTGCTTTATGTGAAAGTGCATCACTATAAAGCACTTGAAGAGTTTGCAAACACTCAGTCGTGAGGGTGGGAGACCCTACAGTTTTAGAACTAGGATTCTGGACAGAATGGGGACAGGTGTGGTGTTCTATCTCAGACAGTGTTTCGTGCACATCAGAGGCTGTGCAGGCTGGGTCCCCACCCTCGCCCCCAGAGGGCGCTGCTCCCGGCTGTCGTGGCTCATGCCAGACTCTGGTCTCCTCCCCCCACAGGGCCTGCTCCCCCCGGGGACGAGCCAGAGGCAAGGACGCAGCCGGGTCCCAGGTGAGGAGGGTGCCCAGCTCATGGGAATGTGGTGGGTGGCAGCCCCCTTCCCGGCCACCTCCTCCTCGCCCTGCACCTGGGGGAGCTTTTCCAGCAGCTCCGCCCCTCTGCCTTCACCTTGTAACAGGTGTCAAGGCCACGGATGCCTCCTGCAGGGGGCCCGTGTGGATGACGTACCGTTGCCTATTTTGTGCCGTGTGTTCAGGAGGCACAGCCACATCTCAAGTATGAGAGGGAGGGGGCAGTTAGACCCTTGCATTCAGAAAGTGCCTCCACTCTTAGCTTTGGGGGCCTCTTGTCTCCTCTACCTGGCCTCCAGGATTCTTCCTATTCTTGGCGTTCTTGCACAGACCTAACATTTATGATGGTAATGTTCGTTCTGTGTATCTGGCACAAAACTTCACATCACCACAAATGGACCTTTTTTTCCCTTAATCTCTCAGTGGTTCACTCATTTTCCTAGTCGTTTAGTTAAAAAATAATTAAGTCTTCCATTAAGTCCTGTGCTGCTGAATCAGTTTTCTCAAAACATGGTCCTTGTGGAGTCCTCTCTTAGTCCTTTTTTTGTGACTTCTAATTAGTTCTTAATTCTGTGAAACTCAGTGCCTTCTATTCTTAACAAATACTTTATCTTTATGAAAATAATTGCATAGAAAAAATCACCAATACGTTTTTAAATCAACATAGTTGATGATGTGCGTGGAACTGTGTCCCCCTGAAACACATACTGCAGGTACGTGTCTGTAGGTGTGACGAAGGTAAGATAAGGTCATCTGGGGGGGAGGGGGGGTCTGGGGGGTGGTGTCCTCAGGAGAAGGCCTTGTGAAGGCAGAGACTGGAGTGACGCGTCTACAAGCTGGAGGACATGGACTCCTGCCAACCACCAGCAGCTGGGGGCGGGGGCAGCACTACTGCTCTACAGGGGGTGGGGGGTGGCCACGCCCTTCACAACGGGACCCGCCCCCCCCATCCTTACCACAGGGAAGCCGTCTTTTGCTTTTGCAGACATCAGTGAAGACTGAGGAAGAAGCCGCCCAAGGCCCTTGTGGCAGAGCAGCGGCCCCCTCCTTGGAGTCTGGCTTCCGGGGACCCTTGTGGGGACTCCGCTCAGGGGAAGGTTACAAAAGTCCATCTGATGGGTGAGGGCAGCCTCTGGCGGGTCCCGTGTCTGGGCACACTGTTTCCTTTAACGCTGACTTGGCCCTTGGGAGCCGACATTCCCCTTCTCTGTCCTCTGCCTGCGACTTGTCTCAGCGCTTACCATTTCACATCCCTCCCCATCACGTTATCTTCTTCTGTCACTAATCAGAGAAGTTCTCTTCACACTCCGAGACTATTATCCACATATTATTTCCTTTAAATCTAGAACTTGGTAGACTCTCTCCCCAGCTAATTGACCTTTCATGTATTATCTTCCCATACTGTGCCAGACTTTGTAGGACCGCTGGGACAGCACTTCTGGGACAGCTGATGATTATGTTAATTTGAAAATCCCGTTCCCAGGGCGCCTGGCTGGCTCAGTCAGTAGAGCAGGTGACTCTTGATTTTGGGGTTGTGAGTTTGAGCCCCACCTTGGGCACAGAGCTCACTGAAAAAGAAAATCCTATTCCCTGCTCTGGAGATTTTTTTTTCCTCTTTCTCAGTTCAGGCAACAGATGACATTTAAATGATTGTATTATTTTAGCTGAAGAAGTTGTAACTAAAGATGGATTATTTAATGCAAAGAAAGAAACTTCTCAAGAAGTGGAGCACGGTGCTGAGGCCCCAGGAATACCCGACAGGTGAGTGTCCATGGTTGTAAGTGGAACAGATCCTGCAGCTGTCAGAACAGATTAGAATGGAACCGGAGAAACCAACTGGTCCGAAGCTGCTTCCCTGGGGTAATGTAGGAAAAGTAACTCTCACTCGTGTAATCACAGGAGGCCCCACGCCCCAGTGACCTACCGTTATCCGCATTACACCAAACCTTCAGTTGGTGCACAGGTGCCTCCAAAAATCCTATCCTGACTGTTGACCTCGCCTGGTCACCCTTCCCTGAGCGCCCTTAGGTCTTTGCGGAGCTACAGGTAAGCCACAAAAGGCAGAGAATTTAGACAAGACAGCGAGGCCATCATGGCAGTGAAGAAAGACCTAGCATTAGGAAGTAGCTGATGGCACAGATATTAAAGATAGTAGTAGGTACTTAGTTAAGTGCGGGTTGTGGGAATGAATGAATGAACATGGAGCACAGATACTCCTAAAGCAGGACAGGAGGGACCTGGTCAGAGGCAGAGGGTTAGGTTTGGGTGAGGCCGTTAACTCCTCGGAGGTAAGAAAAAGAGGAGAAAGGAAACAGTGTGGGATAATTAGCCTGGCACGCAAGGCAGCAGCGGGGACATTTGTTCAGAGCAGGGAATCGGAGCTAAATCTTAGTGAAAATGGAAATGTCTTGAAGCTTAAGAAAAATGAAATTTTTCATAAAGCCCAGAGGCCTGACCCAGGCTCCCACTAAAATAACGTTTTGTGAAGTCACTGTACCGGCACAATAGGAATCTGGTGGTGTGCCTGTCAGGTACATTTAACCTTAGCGCCCAGAAACCTGCCTCCCCATGTCTTCATCCCCCCACGGCAGCATCTGCACAGGGTCCCTGCAGTTGAGAACATTAGGGAGCTCTACGAATGGTAGGGATCGTGCACACTGGAGACACCCAGGATAAATGCTTGAAGCTGATAACTGAATACATGTAGTACAAATTGTACTCTTTTCAGTGCTTTTCCCCCCTTGTGTCCTCTGCAACTAGACTATTTACCAATAGGACATTAGTGAGTGAAATGCAAATTTCTCAAAAAGAGAAGCTTGTGTATAACACTTTTCATCTTGGTAACTTTAGCTTGCTTCCTTGTAAACCCCATAAAAACCAGTTCAGCAGCAGTAAGTTTGAGTTTCTCTTAAGTTTCTCTCCAGAGCAGTGTGTCCACCAGATGAATGCAGAGCTAGGAAAGACTTAATCCTTCCATGTTCAGAAATTCTGAGAGAGGTGTGAGGGAGCCCAGTAAATAACCCCTTTCCTTGTCCAAGTTTAAAACCAAATGATGGAGATACAGGAGTAAAACAGATGATTCTGGAAACCCTGGCTTCATTACTGACGGAAGCTTGGCTAGGAAAGGAGCAGCACAGCAGACCTCCCCCTACACAGCCCTGCCCGATACAACTTGGGGTGTCTGCCACTTGCTTCTGAGGAGGAGGGAGGTGCTGCACAAAGATGCCCAGGTTCCTTCTTTCAGATTTCACAGCTAGTTGTCTTGAGGAGTGAGACCATGCTAGGGAGAGGCCAGAGGGTTAGGTCCTAGGAGGGAGAAGCCAAAGTCCTAGGAGGGAGAAGCAGGTCATCTCCACACAAGACTACTTAGGTGTCATGAGATTCATGTCATAGTAAGACTAAGGATTTTTATAGCCTGTTTTTTTTTCATTCCTAGAAATTGTGTGCCCCAGCCACCTTGTACTTCTGTCCATACGGAAAGAACAGTTGCACATTTGAACACTCTGAAGGACCGTCACCCGGGTGACTTGTGGGCCCGAATGCACATCTCATCCTTGGAATATGCTGCTGGAGACATGACCCGAAAAGGGAGAAAAAAGGACAAAGCTCGAGTGAGTGAACTGCTACAAGGCCTTGCATTTTCTGGTGATTCAGATGTGGAAGAAGATAACAAGCTTGAGACCCACCATGCTCAAAAAAAGCTAAAGATGTCAAATGTGCCAGAGAAGAATTGGGCCAAAAGAGACATTAAACCCAGCTTCCCAAGCTGGTCGGCACTGGATTCTGGACTTTTGAATCTCAAGAGTGAGAAGTTGAACCCAGTAGAGCTCTTTGAGTTATTTTTTGATGATGAAATATTCAACATGATTGTCAACGAAACCAATAATTACGCATCTCAGAAAAATGTCAACTTGGAAGTCACAGTTCAGGAAATAAGGTGTGTGTTTGGTATCTTGCTTTTGAGTGGATTTGTGAGGCGTCCCAGAAGGGGAATGTATTGGGAAATCTCTGATGCTGATCAGAACCTGGTTAGAGATGCAATTAGAAGGGACAGATTTGAATTGATTTTCTCATACCTACATTTTGCAGATAATAGCCACCTAGATCAAAAAGATAAGTTTACAAAATTGAGGCCTCTCATAAAGCAAATGAATAGAAATTTCCTCCTGTATGCTCCCTTGGAAGAATACTATTATTTTGATAAGACAATGTGTGAATGTTTTGACAGTGACCAGTTCCTGAATGGGAAACCTATTAGAATTGGCTATAAAATTTGGTGTGGCACAACCACACAGGGTTATCTGGTGTGGTTTGAGCCCTATCAAGAAGAATCAACAGTGATGGTGGATAAGGATCTTGATCTTGGTTTAGGTGGAAATCTAGTGATGCATTTTGCTGATGTTCTTTTAGAGAGAGGCCAATATCCCTATCACCTGTGTTTTGATAGCTTCTTTACAAGTGTAAAATTGGTGTCAGCCTTGAAGAAAAAAGGAGTGAAGGCAACAGGAACAATTCGTGAGAACAGGACTGAAAAATGTCCCCTCATGAGTACAGAACATATGAGAAAAATGAAGAAGGGCTATTTTGATTTCCGAGTCGAAGAAAATGAGGAGATAATTTTGTGTCGTTGGCATGGTGATGACATTATCAGTCTGTGCTCCAATGCTGTAGGCATAGAACCAGCCAGTGAGCTAAGTTGTTCTGCTGATGAGGACGACAGCCATCAGATAGCTCAACCATCTATAGTGAAATTGTATGATGAATGCAGGGAAGGTGTAGCTAAAATGGATCAAATCATTTCCAAATACAGGGTGAGAATAAGAAGCAAGAAATGGTACTCCATTTTGGTAAGCTACATAATTGATGTAGCCATGAACAATGCATGGCAGCTACACAGAGCCTGTAACGCAAGTACCTCTCTAGACCTCTTGGATTTTCGGAGATATGTCGCACATTTCTATTTGGAGCACAATGCTAATCTGTCAGATTAAGGCAGATAAAATGAACACAATGCTAGTATTAAGACAAAAAAATTACAGGTACAAAGCAGATTGTACCCTTCCAAAGTAAACCTGATGTATATAATGGAATTATTAAGTAATATTTTTTAGAAGTCAAACATCTATGTAGAATTTCAAAGACATTATTATAACAAGTAATTTTAAAAATTATCTGTAAAAATGTTGAACTTACCTTTCTCTATGACTAATTTTTGGTGTGAGACACATGAGAAGTCATTTGTTAAAGTGATTAATTTGTGCCCTGGAAGAATGAAATTGTGCCTTTTTAATTTTTTGTGGAGATTTTTAAAAATGCAAGCACTGTCATAGTAACCATAGGACGATGCTGAATCTACAGCTGAAAACTGAGGCAGAGCCCATGACATAAGGATGATCTAAGAAAGACCTTAGGTGATGAGGCTGAAGACCTCAGTGTTGGTATAAAACTGGATCAGATGGTGGGCAGGAGAGAAGGGCCAGGCAGGGGCGCCGGAAAGGAGTACTGTAAAGGAGAAATTGGAAGCGAAGAAGTACCTCTGAATACTGAAATAAAAGGTGTATCCTGTTGGGACTGTGGGAGTTGGCAGAGGCAGCTAAGAGTAAAGAAAACTGAGGAAATAGGAAGCAAATCGGGTAACAGTCGCATCTTCAGGAGAAGAAAGGAAAAGTCAACAGTAGGATGAAGTTGACATAAAGCCCATGGTGAAAAACCTGTATGCCAACAAACTGAAATGGATAAATTCCTAGAAACACATAAACTACCAAAACTGAATCTGGAAGAAATAGAAAACTTGAACAGACCCATAGCCAGCAAAGAAATTGAATCAGTAATCAAAATTCTCCAACAAACAAAAGTCCAGGACCAGGTGGCCTCACAGAGGAATTCTACCAAACATTTAAAGAAGAGTTAGTACCGATTCTACCCCAAAATATTCCAAAAAATAGACGACGAAGGAAAACTTCCAACAAAGCATTCTATGATACCAACGCTAGATAAAGACACCATAAAAAAAGAAAAGGGAACTAGAGGCTACAGCACAGAAACAGGGATGACTGGGCCTTGTAGCCCCTTATTCACACTAAAGTAGAGGTGTTAGAAACAGGAGGGCAGCAATTGCAGGATGGAGCAACGTGCATGAGAGCTGGCTCATCTGAGAATACAGGCAGACTGCTTGAGCGCTCTCCCAGGCTGTTGACTTCAGAGCAGTCTGTATGGGACTCGCACCCCCCAAAACAAGCTACCTCTTTTCATTGCCAGATCTCACATAATTTTGGGGCAAATCTCACGAGATTTCAGCCCAAGTCCCATGAGCTCTTGGGCCGTATCTTGTGGGAACCTGGTAGGAGAGGGAAGTCCCTAGCTAGCTTCCTTTGTGCACGATAAGTAGGTCGTGATGAATACAGATGCAAAAATCCTCAACAAAATAATAGCAAACTGAATGCAACAGTATATTAAAAAAATCATACACTACCATCAAGTGGGATTAATTTCCCAGATGCAAGGGTGGTTTGATATACGCAAAACAATCAACGTGACAGATCAATAAGGGAAAGGATAAAAACCATATGATCATTTCAATAGATACAGAAAAAATATTTGATGAAGTACAACATCCATTCATGATAGAAACCCTCTGCAAAGTAGGTCTAGAGGAAACATACTGCAACATAAGTAAGGTGTGATATGAAAAACCCACAGCCAACATAATACTCAGTGGTGAAAAACATAGCTTTTCTCCTCAGATGAGGAACAAGACAAGGATGTCCACTCTCACCACTTTTACTCAACATAGTACTGGAAGTCCTAGTCACAGAAATTAAACAACATAAAGAAATAAAAGGCACGTTTATTGCTAAGGAGTTAATAAAACTCTCCTTGTTTGTATATGACGGGATACGATATATAGGAAACCCTAGAGACTCCACCAAAAAAAAATTTTTTTTTTAAAGATTATTTATTTGACAGACACACAGTGAGAGAGGGAACACAAGCAGGGGTAGTGGGAGGGGAAGAGAGCAGGGAGCCTGATGCAGGGCTCAATCCCAGGACCAGGGAGCAGGGAGCCTGATGCAGGGCTCAATCCCAGGACCCCAGGACCGTGACCCAAGCCAAGGGCAGATGCTTAACGACTGAGCCACCCAGGCGCCCCTCCACCAAAAAACTTCTATAACTGATAAATTCATAAGGAAAGCAGGATACAAAAGCAATATACAGAAGTCCATTGCATTTCTATACAGTTGTAACGAACTAACACGAAGGGAAATTAAGAAAACAGTCCACCAATTGCACCAAAAATAATACCTAGGAACAAATTTAACCATGGAGGTGAAAGACCTGTACTCTGAAAATTATACTGATGAAAGAGCTAAAGACAACAAAAATCAAAGGCATTCCATGCTCATGAGTTTGAAGAACAAATACTATTAAAATGCTTAGACTATGCAAAGCAACGTACAGATGTAAAGCCTTTCTAATCGAAATACCAACAGCATTTTTCACAGAACTAGAAAAAATCCTAAAATTTCCTAAACAAAAGACCCCAAATAGCCAAAGCAATCTTGAAAAAGAACAAAATGGGAGGTATTATAATTGCAGATATCAAGTTATATTACAAAGTAGTAGTAATTAAGGGGACCCTATTCTAAGCGGTCCCCTGAATTGAGCCCGGTGTCTTCCAGACCACTCTGAACACCCACAAAATCGGCGTGAAATGTAAGAAGATATATCTGGATCTCTACAGACAATATGCCAGGCAGTTGGTATCGAGGTTTGAGGCACGGAGCCATGATTTCACAGACAGATATCGGAAGATAAATGGAAGAGGAAGGGAGCCTTCAGGATCCTGCACCTCGGGTGTGTGAAAACCTCCCGTGCTGGGAACGGGGCACAGGCTCGCAGACCGGTAGCGGTGGGGAAAGGACTTTAGGGCAGTCCCCTGGACTGGAACCTGGAGCAGCGGGGCCATGAGAGTGAACTCAGGGCGGCTGGCGGTTTTAGAAGCACAAAGGGCAGAGATGTGCCCTGATCTGGAGGCGAGGACTGGGAGCGCTGCTAAGGGGCGCACAACCCAGGACCCTGCAGTTTATAGCAGCACAGACAGAAACGGAGATAATGTGGCCTGGAGAGCTCACTGAAGAACAGACTGAGATCTATGCTCTGAGGCAGAGGATTGGAAACGATCTCTTCTGCTCTCGGAAGAGATGCGGAAAGTCGCCAGGGAAAGCCGCCAGAGAACAAAAGCCCCAAAGACCCGGTTTTCAGTGAGCCCACTCCCCCCCCACAGGCGGCAGGGCAACTCTGCCCAAACAGGGTTGCCTGAGTAACAGTGTGGCAGGCCCCTCCCCTAGAAGACAGGCTGGGAAAACAAGAGGCCAACAACCCTAAGGTCCCTATAAAACAGGTGCGTCTTGCTTGGGTTGTGGTCAGTAATTTGGACTCTGTACATTCCCTCAACCACCCCTCAACAGAATGACTAGGAGGCAGCACCCCCAATATAGGAAAGACTCAGAGACTGGGACTTCTGCCACAGATTTACAAATGGATACAGATATAACCAAGATGTCAGAAATGGAATTCAGGGTAGCAACTGTGAAGACAATAGCTAGAATGGAGAAATCGATTAATGGCAACAGAGAGTCTTTCTAAAAGCAGAAAAGCAAGACGAACTGGCAGAACTTAAAAATGCTATCAATGAGATCCAATCTAATCTAGATAATCTAACAGCTAGGGTAAGCGAGGCAGAAGAAGGAATTAGTGATCTAGAAGACCAATTGATAGAAAAGAAGGAAAAAGAGGCCTGGGAGAAACAACTGAAAATCCATGAAAATAGAATCAGAGAAATAAGTGACACCATGAAACATTCCAATGTGAGAATTATTGGGATCCCCGAGAGGGTGGAGAGAGAGAGTGGACTAGAAGAAATATTTGAGCAAATCATAGCTGAGAACTTCCCTAATCTGGGGAATGAAACGAACACTCATATCCTAGGGGCAGAGAGGACCCCTCCCAAGATCAAGGAAAACAGGCCAACACCCCGGCATGTAATAGTAAAACTCGCAAATCTTAGAACCAAGGAAACCATCTTAAGGGCAGTTAGGGGAAAGAGATTCCTTACATACAGAGGGAGGAACATCAGAATAACATCAGACCTATCCACAGAGACCAGGCAAGCCAGAAAGGCCTGGCAAGACATATTCAGGGTACTAAACGAGAAGAACATGCAGCCAAGAATACTCTATCCCGCAAGGCTGTCATTTAGAATGGATGGAGAGATGCAGAGCTTCCAAGAGCAGCAGAAACTGAAAGAATATGTGACCACTAAGCTGGCCCTGCAAGAAATATTAAGGGGGGTTCTATAAAAGGAGAAAGACCCCGAGTGTTATAGAAAAGAAATTTACAGGGACAATCTATAAAAACGTCTTCACAGGCAACATGAAGACAATAAATTCATTCATATCTTTCAGTAATCACTCTCAATGTGAACGGCCTAAATGCTCCCATAAAATGGCACAGGGCTGCAGACTGGATAAAAAGACAGGATCCATCCATATGCTGTGTACAAGAGACTCATTTTGAACCTAAAGATACATCCAGACTGAAAGTGAAGGGATGGAGATCCATCTTCCATGCCAACAGACCTCAAAAGAAAGCTGGGGTAGCAATTTTGTATCAGACAAATTAGATTTTAAGCTAAAGACTGTAGCTAGAGACACAGAAGGACACTATATCATTCTTAAAGACTCTATCCAACAAGAAGATCTAACAATTGTAAATATCTACACCCCCAACATGGGAGCAGCCATCTACATAAGCCATCTGTTATCCAAAATAAAGTCATATCGATAACAATACATTAATTGTAGGAGACCTCAATACACCACTCCCAGCAATATACAGATCATCTAAGCAGAAAATCAATAGGAAACAAGAGCTTTGAATGACACACTGGACCAGATGGACCTCATAGATATATACAGAACATTCCACCCTAAAACAGAATACTCTTTCTTCTCGAGTGCACATGGAACTTTCTCAAGAATAGACCACATACTGGGTCACAAATCAGGTTTCAACTGATACCAAAAGAATGAGATTATTTCCTGCATATTCTCAGACCATAATGGTTTAAAACTGGAACTCAATCACAAGAAAAAATTTGGAAGAAACTCAAACACTTGAAGGTAAAGACCACTCTGCTCAAGAATGTTTGTGTCAACCAGGAAATCAAAAAAGAACTTAAAACAGGGGTGCCTGGGTGGCTGAGTCGTTAAGCATCTGCCTTCGGCTCAGGTCATAATCCCGGGGTCCTGGGATCGAGCCCCACATTGGGCTCCCTGCTTGCCAGGAAGCCTGCTTCTCCCTCTCCTATTCCCCCTGCTTGTGTTCCCTCCCTCACTGTCTCTGTCAAATAAATAAAATCTTTAAAAAAAAAAAAAACTTAATTCATGGAAAACAATGAAAACGAAAACACATTGGTCTAAAACCTATGGGATAGTGCAAAGGCGGTCCTAAGGGGGAAATACATAGCCATCCAAGCCTCACTCAAAAAAAGAGAAAAACCCCGAATTCACCAACTAACTCTACACCTGAAAGAACTAGAGAAAAAGCAACAAATGATGCCTAAGCCACGCATTAGAAGAGAAATAATTAAGATTAGAGCAGAGATCAATGAATTAGAAACCAAAAACACAGTAGATCAGATCAACGAAACTAGAAGCTGGTTCCTTGAAAGAATTAGTAAGATCAATAAACCACTGGCCAGACAATGCAAAAGAGAAGAGGACCCAAATTAATAAAATTATGAATGAAAGGGGAAAGATCACAACTAACACCAAGGAAACAGAAACAATTATTAGAAATTGTTATCAGTAACTATATGCCAATAAGCTGAGCAACCTGGATGAAATGGATGCCTTCCTGGAAACCTATAATCTCCCAAGACTGAAACAGGAAGAAATTGGCAACCTGAATAGGCCAATAACCAGTAAGGAGATTGAAGCAGTGATCAAAAACCTCCCAAAAAAATGAGTCCAGGGCCTGATGGGACTCCCTGGGGAATTCTATCAAACATTCAAAAAAATAATACCTATTCTCCTGAAGCTGTTTCAAAAAAAGAAACAGAAGGGAAGCTTCCAGACTCATTCTAAGAGGTCAGCATTACCTTAATCCCCAAACCAGGCAAAGACTCCATCAAAAAGGAGAATTTCAGACCAATATCCCTGATAAATATGGATTCCTAAATTCTCAAGAAAATCCTAGCTAATAGGATCCAACAATACATTAAAAGGATCATCCACCACGATCACATGGGATTTATCCCCGAGATGCAAGGGTGGTTCAACATTCACACATCAATCAGTGTGATAGAACACAGTAAGAGGAGAGAGAAGAACCATATGGTCCTCTCAATTGATGCAGAAAAACATTTAAAAAATACAACATCCTTTCCTGATTAAAACTCTTCAGAGTAGGGGCACCTGGGCAGCTCAGACGGTTAAGGGTCTGCCTTCGGCTTGGGTCGTGATCCTGGGGTCCTGGGATCAAGCCCCACATCGGACACCCTGCTGAGCGGGGAGCCTGCTTCTCCCTCTCCCTCTGCCTGTTGCTCCCCCTGCTTGTACTCTCTGTGTCAAATAAAAAATAAATCTTTTTAAAAAATAAAAATAAAACTCTTCAGAGTGTAGGGATAGAGAGAACATTCCTCAATTTCATAAAATCCATCTATGAAAAACCCACAGCGAATATCATCCTCAATGGGGAAAAGCTGAGAGCCTTAATCTTAAGATCAGGAACATGACAAGAATGCCCACTCTCGCCACTATTGTTCAACATAGTACTAGAAGTCCTAGCAACAGCAATCAGACAACAAAAAGAAATAAAACGTATTCAAATTGGCAAAGAAGTCAAACACTCTCTTTTTGCAGATGACGTGATACTCTATGTGGAAAATCCAAAAGACTCCACTCCCAAATTACTAGAACTCATATAGCAATTCAGTAATGTGGCAGGATACAAAACCAATGCACAGAAATCAGTTGCTTTCTTATACACTAACAGTGCAACTGTAGAAAGAAAAATTAGAGAAACGATTCCATTTACAATAGCACCAAAAACCATAAGATACCTCAGAATAAACCTAACCAAAGAGGTAAAGGATCTATACTCTAGGAACTACAGGACCCTCATAAAAGAAATTAAGAAGACACAAAAAGATGGAAAAATATTCCATGCTCATGGATCGGGAGAATAAACATTGTTAAAATGTCTGTGCTGCCCAGAGCAATGTATACCTTCAACGCCATCCCGATGAAAATTACAATGACATTTTTCAAAGTGCTGGAACAAGCAATCCTCAAATTTGTATGGAATCAGAAAAGACCCCAAATCGCCAAGGAAATGTTGAAAAAAACGAAAGCTGGGGGCATCACGCTGCCTGATTTCAAGCTATATTACAAAGCCGTGATTACCAAGACAGCATGGTACTGGCACAAAAACAGACACAGAGACCAATGGAACAGAATAGAGAGCCCAGATATGGACCCTCAACTCTATGGTCAGATAATCTTCGACAAAGTAGGAAAAAATATGCAATGGAAAAAAGACAGTCTCTTCAATAAATGGTGCTGGGAAAATTGGACAGCCACATGCAGAAGAATGAAACTCGACCATTCTCTAACGCCATACACAAAGATAAGCTCAAAATGGATGAAAGACCTCAATGAGAGACAGGAATCCATAAAAATCCTAGAGGAGAACATAGGCAGTAACCTCTCTGACATTGGCCACAGGAACTTCTTTCAAGATACATCTCCAAAGGCAAGTGAAAATGAACTTTTGGGACTTCATCAAGATAAAAAGCTTCTGCACAGCAAAGGAAGAAGTCAACAAAACACAGAGGCAACCCACAGAATGGGGGAAGATATTTGCAAATGACACTACAAAGGACTGATATCCAAGATCTATAACAACCTTCAACACCCAAAAAATAATCAAGTCAAAAAATGGGCAAAAGACATGAACAGAGACTTCTCCAAGAAGACATACAAATTGCTAACAGACACATGAAAAAATGTTCATCATCATTAGCCATCAAGGAAATTGAAATCAAAACCACATTGAGATACCACCTTACACCAGTTAGAATGGCAAAAATTGACAAGGCAAGAAACAACGAATGTTGGAGAGGTTGTGGAGAAAGGGAAACCCTCTTACACTGTTGGTGGGAACGCAAGTTGGTACAGCCAGTTTGGAAAACAGTGCGGAGGTGCCTCAAAAAATTAAAAAGAGAGCTACCCTATGACCCAGCAATTGCATTCCTGGATATTTACCCCAAAGACACAGAGGCAGTGAAAAGAAGGGCCACATGCACCCCAATGTTCATAGCAGCAATGTCCACAATAGTCAAACTGTGGAAAGAGCCGAGATGCCCTTCAACAGATGAATGGATAAAGAAGATGTGGTCCATATATACAATGGGATATTACTCAGCCATCAGAAAGGATGAATACCCAACTTTTACATCCACATGGATGGGACTAGAGGAGATGATGCTCAGTGAAATAAGTCAAGCAGAGAAAGTCAATTATCATATGGTTTCACTTATTTGTCTAACATAAGGAACAACATGGAGGACATCAGGAGAAGGAAGGGAAAGATGAAGGGGGGGAAATCGGAGGGAGAGATGAACCATGAGAGACTATGGACTCCGAGAAACAAACTGAGGGTTTTAGAGGGGAGGGGTGGGGGGATGGGTTAGCCCGGTGATGGGTATTAAGTAGCGCACGTACTGCATGGAGCACTGGCTGTTACACGAAAACAACGAATCATGGAACACTACATCAAAAACTAATGTACTGTACCATGACTAACATAACATAATAAAATAAAATTTTTGTGGGAAACAGAACACCACAATGACCACTGGTGCATGTTCGCTCAGACTCCGAGATCTCTGAGAAAACTCGAGATTGCAGGGTTAAAAATAACCCAAAAGGACCAGAGTGAAATGCCCTTGGGATGTGTGTGGTCTGTTCTAAAGTACACAGCAGATGTTTTGTAAATAGGAGGCCAGCTGTAAACAGCACACTGTGCATTCCCCTCTTTGTTCCCTTGTTCTGCTTTAAAGATTCTTATCATACACGGTGGACTAATCCTATGTACATGGAGGAATGTGCCTTATGTGCCCCTGCTGTAAATCATTATAGCTCTATATCGCTGTAGAAGGTATATAAGATTATGGAAAATAAACCTCGGGACCTCGGGCTGATTGCTCGGGGTCCCCTGTGCCTCGCTCTACTGTCGTCTCTTTTCCTCAGTTCCTTCGCCACCCCAGATCCACGACTATCTGAGGTCGACAAACTTTAAAAAAACTTACAGAACTAAAAAAAAGGTAGTAATTAAAATGGTATGGTACTACATAAAATTAGACATAGATCTATGAAGGGAACAGAAAATCCAGAAATCATCCCACAGTTAAAGTCAATCTTTGACAAAGGAGGAATGCATATACAATGGGAAAAAGATAGTCTCTTCAACAAATGGTGTTGGGAAAACTGGACCGCTTTTTTAAATTTCTTATAAAGATTTTATTTTGGGGGCATCTGGCTGGCTTAATCAATAGAGCATGGGGCTCTTGATCTGGAGGTTGTGAGTTCAAGCCCCATGTTGGGTGTAGACATTACTTTTAAAAAAAATACACACACACACACACACAGATCAGTTTGTACTTCTTAGTTTGTATTTTTAAAAAATTATTTTTGAAAGCTTTTATTTTTAAGTAATGTCTACACCCAACGTGGGGCTTGAACTCACAACCCTGAGATCAAGAGCCACATGCTCTATTCACAGCCAGCCAGGTGCCCCAGAACACTTTCCTTCACCATACACAAACATAAACTCAAAATGGATTAAAGACCTAAATGTGAGATCTGAAACCCTAAAAATCTTTGAAGAGCACAGAGGCAGTGATTTCTCTGACACTGATCGTAGTAACATTCTTTTTTTTTTTTATTTTAAAGATTTTATTTGACAGAGAGCGACTCAGCGAGAAAGGGAACACAAGCAGGGGGAGCAGGAGAGGGAGAAGCAGACTTCCCCCGGAGCAGGGAGCCCGATGTGGGACTCGATCCCAGGACTCTGGGATCATGACCCGAGCGGAAGGCAGACACCCAACGACTGAGCCACCCAGCCGCCCCAGGAACATTATTCTCATGAGGCAAGGGAAATAGAAGAAAAATAAACTATTGGGACTACATCAAAACAGCTCTGTACAAAGAAGGAAACAAGAAAACTAAAAGGCAACCTACTGAATGGGAAAAGGTATTTGCATATGACATATCAGATAAAGGGTTAGTATCCAAAATATTATACAACTCAACACCAACAAAAGAAATACTCCAATTAAAAAATGAGCAGAAGACATGTACAGACATCTCTTCAGAGAAGATCTCTAGATGGTCAACAGACACATGAAAAAATGCTCAATATCACTCGTCATTAGGGAAATACAAATCAAAACCACAGTGAGGGGCGCCAGGGTGGCTCAGTCGTTAAGCGTCTGCCTTCAGCTCAGGTCATGATCCTGGGGTCCTGGGATCGAGCCCCACATCGGGCTCCCTGCTCAGTAGGAAGCCTGCTTTTCCCTCTCCCACTCCCCCTGCTTGTGTCCCCTCTCTGTCAAATAAATAAAATCTTTAAAGAAAAAAAAACAACACAGTGATGTATTGCTTCACATCTCAGAATGGCTAAAATCAACAACAACGAGAAACAAGTGTTAGCGAAGATGTAGAGAGAGGGGAACCCTCTTAAACCCAAGGGAATCCACACCAAGACACATAGCAATTAAAAAGGCAAAAGTCAAGATAAAGAGAATTTTAAAAGTAATGGAAGGAAAACAGGTATACACAACAGAAACCCCCTAAAGTTATCAGCTGATTTTTCAACAGAAACTGTAGTCCAAAAGGGAGTGGCAAGATATGTTCAAATGCTAAAATAAAAAAACCCTGCAACCCACAATATTCTATCCAGAAAGGCTATCATTCAGGATAAAAGGGGATAAAAAGTTTGAGACAAAAAAAAAGTTAAAGGAATTCATCACCACTAAATCAGCCTTACCAGGAATGATAAGGGGGACTCCGTTAGTGGAAAAGAAAAACCATAAGAATAAGAAAAGGAGGAAGCTAAAAAGCAGTAAAATTAAGTATATATATAAAAATCAGTCGAGGGACTCACAAAGAAGTGAAAGAAAAAATATAACTGACACTTACCACCACAGAAATACAAAGGATTATAAGAGAATACAATGAAGAATTATACGCCAACAAATTGGACAACCAAGAAGAAATGCATGAATTCCTAGAAACATAACTGTCCAAAGCCGAATCAGGAAGAAACAGAGAATAGAACAGATTAATTACCAGCAATGAAACTGAGTCAGTGATTAAAAAAAAAAAAACAAAAAACTCCCAACAAACCAGCCAGGGTCAGATGGCTTCACTGGTGAATTCTACCAAATCTTTTTTTCAAAAAGGTTTATTTTAGAGAGGGAGAGAATGTGCGCAGGTGAGGTGGGGCAGAGGGAGAGAGAGAGAGAGAGAATCTCAAGGGAGATTCTGGGCTGAGCTCAGATCCTGCCTTGGGGCTCCATCCCAGGACGCTCAGATCATGACGTGAGCCGAAATCAAGAGTCAGACACTTAACCCACTGAGCTACCCACGCACCCCTACCAAACATTTACAGAAAATCTAACACCTATTCTTCTCAATCACTACCCCCCCCCAAAAAAAAGAAGAGGAAGGAAGGCTTCCAATGGAAGTCATGTACAGACATCTCTCCAGAGAAGATCTCTAGATGGTCACCATTACCCTGAGACCAAAACCAGATAAAGACCCCACAAAAAAAGAAGTGTACGGCCAATATCCCTGATGAACATAGATGCAAAAATCCTTAAATTATTAGCAAACTGAATCCAAGAATATATATTAAAAAGCAGGCATCATAATCAAGTGGGATTTATCCCTCAGATGCAAGTGTGGTTTGATATTTGCAAATCAGTCAAGGTGATACCTCACATCAACAAGGGTAACAACTATATCATTTCAATACATGCAGAAAAAGTACTTGACAAAGTACAACATCCATTCATGATACAAACCCTGGACAAAGGTTTAAAGGGAACATACCTCAACATAATGAAGGCCATATATGAAAAAGCCAAAGCAAACATCACACTCAAAGGTGAAAAAACTGAGAGCTTTTCTCCTCAGGTCATGAACAAGACAAGGATGTCCATTTTCACCACCTTTATTCAACGTAGGAAATCCTAGCCCCAGCAATCAGAACAAAAGAAGAAATAAAGACATCTAAGTTGGTAAGGAAGAAGGAAACTTTCACTATTTGCAGATATGACACTACATAGAGAAAACTCTAAAGACACCACCAGAAAACCATGAAAACATAAATGAATTCAGTAAAGTCACAGAAGACAATCAATACACAGAAACCATTGCATTTCTATACACTTATAATGAAGTAGCAAGGAGAAATTAAGAAAACAGTCCCATTTATACTTGCACCAAAAATAATGAAATACCTGGGTACAAACTTAATCAAGGAGGTGAAAGACCTGTACTGTGAAAACTATAAAACGCTGCTGAAAGAAACTGATGATGATACACATTCCATGCTCATGGAGTGGGAAAATTATTCTTAAAATGTCCATACTACCCAACGCAATCTACCCATCTAATGCAACCCCTATGGGGCGCCTGGGTGGCTCAGTCGGTTAAGCGGTTAAGCGTCTGCCTTAGGCTCAGGTCATGATCTTAGGGTCCTGGGATAGGGCCCTCTGTCCGGCTCCCTGCTCAGCGGGGAGTCTGCTTTTCCCTTTCCCTCTGCTGCTCCCACCCCACCTTGCTGTGCATGCATGTGTGCACTCTCTCTCTCAAATGAAATCATTTTTTAAAAATTTTATTTGAGAGCAATAGAGAGGACGAGTGGGAGGAGGGGCAGAGGGAGAAGCAGACTCGTCCCTGAGCAGGGAGCCCGATGTGGAACTCGATCCTAGGATCCTGGGATCATGACCTGAGCCAAGGGCAGACGCTCAACCAACTGAACCACCCAGGCGCCCTAAAAAAAAAAAAATCTAAAATTGTTTGGAAGCACAGAAGTTTGCAAATAGCCAAAGCATCCTTGAAAAAGAACAAACTTGGAGGTGTTGAGATTTCAAGCTATACTCCAAAACTGTAGTAATTAAAAACAATATGGTACTAGCACAAAAACACACGTTAAGTCACCACCAGAACAGAGATTCCAGAAATAAACCCATAATTTTATAATCTTCGTTCAACAAAGGAAGCAAGACTACCCAGTGGGAAAAAGTCTCTTCACAAATGTTGTTGGGAAACCTGGACCACTCTGTTCACCGTAGACGAAAATAAACCCAAAATAAATTAAGGACTTAAGTGTGAGACAGGAATCCATCAAAATCCTACAGAACACAGGCAGCAACCTTTGTGACCTAGGCTGCAGCAACCTCTTGCTAGACACGTCCTTCAAAGGCAAGGGAAACCAAAGCAAAAATCAACCACCGGGACTACGTGGAGATAAAAGGCTTCTGCACAGCGCAGGACACAACCTGAGAGACAAACGTGAGACAACCTACAGAACGAACGCAGGAGCCGTGCGGTGTGTTTAGTGAAGCGGCTGCAGCGCTTCCGCGCAGCAGGGACTCTTCCGGGCTTGGCTTCGGAGTCTGGGGCGGGGAGAGTGCGCCTGCACCGGACGGGCGCCGCCCTGCGCCTGTGCTCGGGATTACACTCTGACGACCACGCGCTCCGCGGCCGCACGGACGCCGCGCTAACCCAGGCCGGTGCCAATCCCGCCGGTGAGCACACCCCACTTCTCACGGAGGTGGACTCAGGGGCATGTGGGCTTTACGCTGTGCATCAGCGGCCAGCAGAGCGCCAGACCCCGGCGCCCGAGATGCGGGCGCTCTCCTTCCCGGGGCCCCCCGTGCTCTGCGCCGTCGCCCCAGAACCGAGACCTGCATTCACCCCGGCCCCAGGGGGCTCTCGCTGAGAGCGCACCGTGGGAACGGTGGGAAGCCGGCCGGCGAGGCAGCACGGACCTTCCGCTGCCTCTCTAGGGGCTCGGAGGCTGTTTCGGCTCTCTGGCCTACTCGCTAGCGGCCCCCCGCCCCCGACGGCTAGAAACGACCCCCTTTCCCTGCTTCCGCTCCCCAGAATGGAATGGGACGTCCTGTTAGAGACAAGCCTGGCCCTTGCCCCACCCCACTCCTCACCTGCCACGAGAATGGGTCTCGTTTGGAGAGTCGGGCGCACCACACCGTTGTCTTCCGACAGTGGCGCAGCGGGTCAAGGCGCGCGTCCGCGCTCACTCAGCTGCCGGGGACCCACGGCCCCACCGCCGTCCTCAGCCTGCCCCCCGAACGCTGCGTTGTCGCCGCGGGACCTTCCCGACGCCGCACGTCCCCCTGAGCGCCCCGCCGGCCGCCAGCTCCGGACACGTGCGCGTGCGGCCTCACCTGCGCTGCCCGGAGCGGGAGGAAGACCCCAACTTTCCAGGCACCGGGGAGGAAACAGGCGACGGGGCCTCCGCGAGCGCCAAATATCAACCACATCGAAGCGAAGCCGAGCCGTTCACGCAGTTATAAAGGCCAGCGGGAAGTACGCACGCCTTCCCCTTGGAGGGCGATTGTGAGGTCAATCCGCAAGCCCAGAGGAAAGCTTTTCATCCTAGCCCTCAGGGCCTTCCCCCGGCCTGATCCTTCTTCTGGGAGGCGCACCCTCCACCGGTAATGAAGGAAATGTCCAGCCTTCCCTGCCCCTGGGCTCCCGGGGAAGCTCTACTCTAACATTTACCCAGGTCGGAATGACTCAGCAGAACCTCAGAGCGTGGGCTCCATTTCTGCCCTGAGCACCATGTGCATCTCCTTCCTTAAATTAATAAAAAAGGAGCATTCTGAACACAAAGGCATCAACTTCTCTGGTTGCCATGACTCGTGCAGCCCTGCAGATATTAGAAGAGTAACATAAGCTCTGCAGCTTCCGGAAATGTCCTTTGTCTAATGATTTGTACTTTTTCTGTAAAAAACGAATATAGCCCTACACCAAATACTCCCTCACCAGAGCACTGCATTCTTTGTGCAGATTGTGTATTCCGGGCAGCAGTCCTAACTTGGGCTTGAGTAAAAAAACTCTCTTCCTTTTTAAAATAAATTCTAAAAGGTTCATTCTTGCGTCAACATTTCTTGGCGCAGCTGTAGGATCTCAGAGCCACTTGCCTGCAGACACTTGGGGGGTCCTCTGGAAATGGGTGCTTGGGACCAGCATGGGCCCCTTACGCCCCTCTGACGTCTCAGCCCCTCACAGGTGTATCTGGTGAATTCTCCGGATATACAGACCTGACTTTGACTTGAGCTGTTGAGGGTTACTGATAATGCTCTCTAGGTGGGAATAACTTAGAGGGGGTGATTTATGGGTCGTTTAATTTGGCATTACACTAATTGATGTTATTAATATAAGGCTTGAATAAAATTTTCTGGCTGGAAAAATGAGACTGAATCATTCAGCTCAGAAGAGAGGGGACACTTGCTACTTACACGCACGTGGTGCTTTCAGGTGACTGATAGCCTAGCAGAAGTGTCTGAGGATATTCCTCCAGATGCAGAGCTCTCCTATAGGAACTTCCCACCTCATAAGGTGACTAATGATTGGCTTGTCCAGGGATGCACACATAAGGACGGGCCATCCAGTGTACTGAGCACCCTCAGTGGTTTTAGGCCTTGCTGGGAGAAACCAAGACACAGACACTCACATGCAGCACCCCCTTGATCCACATCTAATATCCTTAGATCTAACTCAAGCCATCGTCTACAAATGAAATGGAAACTAAAAGGAACAGGGAACCGTGTTTCAAAACTGCTGGAAAACCAACAACTGCCCACAGAGAACTCCGGCAGGCTTTATGAACAATGGATACAAGCTTATATGTGCAAGTACTTCCTAACAGGAAAATTTAAGGATAACCTGAGTCTCAGATGGCCCAAATGGGGTTCTTTTGTCATGTCTGAAAGCCAGCTATAAGACTAAGCAATCAGAAACAAGGAAACCATTTGGTTCAGTCAGTAAAGCCCCCAACTTTTGGGAGGAACCAACACTCACAGAGACACTCTGGGCTTCATGTGGTTTGTTTTTGCTGTAGCTTTTGTTATCTTTGCACCAAACAGGCCGTGTTCTAATTGGAAAATGGAAAATAACTAATTAATAGATTCATGAATTATAATGCTATCTTACGATTAATTTTAATTAAAGGGGGATATTTGGAAATTGGGTCTTTAATGTTTTCTTCACAAATATTAGTGAAACTATTAGAGTAGGCAGGGAGGCTCTAACCGGATGCCTGGAGGCCAGCAAGGAGGTGGCCATGGGCAGCTGTAGGGAAGGTCAGAGGCCTGTCCTGGCAGCATCCACGAGAAGCCGGATCCCACCACACAGGCCCACGATGGTGGCGCCACGACAGGAAACCCCTGGTCAAATAAAAAGGCACAAAATCCTGCTACCAAGAAATCCTTACCTCCAATAATGAATATCCCACCCACTTGTTAAGAACTGTTAATAAGGGGCACCTGGGTGGCTCCGTCGTTAAGTGTCTGCCTTCGGCTCAGGTCATGATCCTGGAGTCCCAGGATCCAGCCCCACATTGGGCTCCCTGCTCAGCAGGGAGTCTGCTTCTCCCTCTGACCCTCCCCCCTCTCATGTGCTCTCTCTCTCAAATAAACAAAATCTTAAAAAAAAAAAACCTGTTAATAAAAGGTAAAACCCAAACCCCAGGAATGCAGCTCTCTCTCAAGCTGGCGTGTCCGCTTTAATAAACTTTCCTGGTTTGTGTCGCTCACCTGCTGTGCTGCATGTCCGTCCTTGAATTCTTTCTCATGAGGAGACCAAGAGCCTTTGGCAACATCTTTGGGATAGGCCGGGTTGAGACCCCAGGGCCCAGCATCTCCCCAGTGCACCAGGCAACATTTGGACCAGATCATTGAAACAGAATCTGAAAAAAAATTAACATTCCCAAATTCCCCCTTCAATTTTCTCCTTCTGGCAGGACTGCCCTTTCAGGCCTTTCTTCCCCTAGCCCACCCCCATCTCCACTGGGAAGCCTCTCCTGCCCTTTGCTCTTCTCCTTTACCCTCTGGCCTCCTGTCTGCTCCCTCCTCTGTAAGGTGAGAAGCGAGGGGGCTGTGTGAGCACGGGGGGGGGGGGGGGGGGGGGGGGGGGGGGGGGGGGGGCGATCTCCGGAGGGACGGAGCTGGAGCTCAGTGTGGTTTGTGCTGGCACCGCAGGGAAGGACGCAGTGGAGACCTCGTGTCCTGAATGCCCACGGCCCCAGGGAGGGCCGACGGGGAGGTGTGCTCAGGAGCAGGGGGCAGCCCCCCACCCCCCGGAGCCCCTGCCCGGAGGGAGGACGAGGAGCAGCTTCCTCTCGGCAGACACTGCTGGGCGAAGAGCTGGCTTTATCTGCCGGCGCCTCATTTCTCAAACCCACCCGCTCCCTGCGCTCGGGGGCAGCTCACTCATCTTCCCGCGGGGAGCACGAGTTTAGGGGTTTCATGCTCCATGCTGCTGTCCGTGGAGGCTGCGGGAGCGGGGGGCGAGCGTGGGGAAGAAGGCCGCCCTGCTCGGCACCCGGCGCACAGCCGAAGGGCCGCATCTGTATTCAGGGCTGCGGGTGAGGCTAGTGCTCTGAGCGCGCTCGGGAACCAGCAGCAGCAGCGCGGGGAGCTTGCCGAAAATGCAGATTCCTGGCCTCCATTCTGACCTTTTGAATTAGACTCTGTATTTTAAGAAGATCCCACGTGATTTGTAGATACTCTAAAATTTGATAAGCATTATTCCAGATAACCTGAATTTAGCTAATTGTTCTATTCACAAATAAAACGGTCAAGGAATTTTAAAAAGGTTCTTTTTGCTAGGGTCCCTAAAGTCTAAGGAAAACCAAATATACACGCACACACTTCTTTTTATAAACTTCAAGGGTAAAAGTTTAGCACGGTACACTTCTAAGCTAAACTTTTATCTCCTCTCTTTGGAAGTTCAGCTTCGGATTCTGACCTTGGGGAAAGGGATAATGCAAATATCAGAAGAGGCATTTCATATCCGGCTAAGTTCCAACAACTCCGCCTGCGCCCATCAGATGGTGGTGGTTCTTTTATAAACCAGAGTGCACGTTTACTGAGGGCCGTTGGACATGTCCTACAAGTTTGCACGCATTTAATCTCAAGCGCCCTGTGAGGCGCGCACGGTTAATGCCCCCGTTACAGGTGGGGACACTGTAGCCCGGGGTCCTCTGAGTAAGTCACCCAAAGCCGCGAGGCTAACACGGGGGGGGCAGGACCCGAACCCAGGCCGCCCGGCGCCAGACCCGCGTGTCGCTCTGACAGTAAATGCCCGGCGCGCTGGTCCCCGCGGCTCCCCCTCTTCGCGGAGCCGCACGGAGGCGGCCTGCGAGGGCACCGGGCTAACCTGCAAAGGGCTGCGGCCGGCCGCTGGCGCCGACAGAAAGCCTACGAGGGCAGGAGCGCAGCGTGTGCATTTTCGAGCGTCCCCTCGTCGTTTGTCACAAACGCAGGCCCTCGACCCGGCAGTGACCCGCCCCCAGGCACGGAAGCCGCGCCGCTGCGCCGCGCGACGGCGGGCTTCACGCCTCCGGGAAGAGGCCGCGTTGCCGGGCGGCACGCCGTCCCTCCCGCCGAAAGCCCCGCGGAGGTGCCCAGCACAGCCCTCGGGGAGACCCTGCGCGGACCGCGACGTTCCCGCTCCCGAAACTTCGGTGCGCCTAAGACGTGGCCTCCTCCGGGCACCGCACGCCCGACTCCCCCGAGCTTACCGTCTTCAACGAGTGTACACGGGCACCGGCCTCGCACCACTCCGGAACAGCCCCTCCACGCCACTTTACTTCCGGGTCACTTCTGGCCCTTTTACGGAAATCATCGGGGCCGAGGCGAGGGCCCGGGCAGGCGGAGGCTGCTGGGAACCGCCCGCACCCACCCACCCGAGGCGCAGCACCCGGGCTGCGACAAGCCACTCGCTCCGGCGCAGGGAACACCTGGCGAAAGCAAAGCAAGCCGTGTGAAAGCTCACTTTCCACGACGGCCCCATCTAAGCGCCTGGGGTCCATGGGATGAGGCCAGTGCGGCATCGGACGGACTCCGAGGCGGGGGCGGCAGGCCGGCCGCGCTCCTCACACGCGGCCCGAGACCCCGCGGGCGCTGCCCGAGGAGCGTCCGCCGGCGACGGCGCTTGCGCACTGGCCGCGCTGAGGGGGCGCCCCCGCCGTGTGCACGCGCAGGCGCAGGGGGAGCCCCGCGTTCGGGCGGACGGCCTCGGCGCACGCGCGACACCGACCGCGCCTGCCGCCGGCGCGGGCGCTGGGGGGCCGCACGAGGTCTGCGCTCAGGCGGAAGGCTTCCCACACGCCCCGCAGCGTACGGCCTCGCCCCCGTGGGGCCCCTCCCGGGGCCGCGCTCCTCACACTGACAGGGTTTCTCTCCGCTGCGGCTCCGCCGCTGGCCGGTCAGGCCCGACCCCTGGCTGAAGGTCTTCCCACATTTTTTCACACTCTGGGGCTCCTCCCCCGGTGGGTTCCCCGGGGCTGAACGAGGACTGAGCGCCGAGGGACGCCTCCCCCACGCCCGCCGCCCCCGTGCCGTCTCCCTCCGGCGGCCTGCCCGCTCCGCTTTTCCAGTCCGCGCCCCTGGGCACAGGGGTCCCCGGACGCGCCGCCTAGAGGAGCCTCTCCTCGGAGTCTGCTATTTTTCCAAAACGTTCCACTTCCTTCAAGACTTCCTGCCGCGGCGCCCGCTCCCGGCTTCCACCAGCTGGGAGAGCGCGCACGCGGTCACCTCTCCGTCCCCTGGGCACCGGCCCCCCCCCAGGGCGGGCCGCCACACCGGAGGCGAGGCCCGGGGCCCAACGACGGCGCTGAGACGGAGCGGGGCCGGCAGCAGGGCCGACGGCGCTGCAGGCTCGCGGGGGGCGCGCAGGTGCGGCTCCACCCTTCCCGCTCTGCTAACTCCTAAAGGTCCGCACAGCCCCGTGGCCGAGGGACTGTGCCCCTCTCCAGCCCACGGACCTGTGAGCTGACGGTGCGGGGAGGCTGCCTGACCCGCCCCACGTCGCAGAGCTACCAAGAGGCAGTGTTTAAGGTCTGACCCCCGAGCCTACAGCCGTCACCATTACGCTCTGCAGAGCCACCGGAGATCCCGAATGGACCCATCAAGCCCTTACCCTGTAAGGGCAAATCTGGGGGGACCCAAAGACTCACCTCTGAGCCGTGTCACCATGCACCGAAGCTGGATGGCTATCGGGTCCTGCTTGGCCTTCAGATGCAGCACATCCTCTGAGAGCGCCTCAGAACGGCCATGTTCGTGGTCTGGGGCCCGGGTAGGGATATTTGGGTTCATGAGAGGGATTCCAGGAGCCCAGGGTAAAACTCAACGGAAGACATCACATGGAGCCGGAGGACACATTCCGTAGAGAAATGGCACAGGGCGAGGCCCAGAGTGTGATCCCACGCCCACGAGCAGATGGCGGGGAACAAGGTCGCCTGGCGTGCTGGTGCTGCTTTCAAGTATGCTCCTAAGTTCTTGGACACGCCTTCCTTTCAAGGGTGGAGCCTAATTCCCCCTCCTGGAGAGGGAATTGTATTAGTGACTCGTTTCTACGGCAGAGAATGTGTGGCAAAAGTGACGGTACACGACCGGAGAGACCAAGTCCTACAAAGCACTGTGGCTCCTCCTCATTCTCTCTCTCTCTCTCTCTCTCTCTCTCTCTCTCTCAGACAGGAAGACACTCAGTGAGCCCTAGGCAGAAATCCACTTGGCAGGGAATGAACCCTCCTGCCAACAGCCGGTGAGGAACTGGGGCCCCCTCCCAGCAACCATGGAGGGGAGCCAACCTGGAGGTGGATCCACCAGCCCGGCCAAGCCTTCAGATGCTCTCTGGGAGTGGGGTCCCCACTGCCTGGGGCTGAAACAGGCAATCCTGAAGGAGCTCTGCAACCCCAGCACTATACCTCACCTCACCGTGACTGGGTTCTGGGTAATGGGCCCTGACTCACTGAATGGCCCTGTTGCTCTGTGCCTCAGTTTCCCTCTCCACCTCAAGAGTGGATTAGATCGCCCCACCCTTACAGGACTGGTAAAAAAGAGACGCCAAGTTAAAAAAAAAAAAAAATCTTCACTGCAAACTCATGAAACGTCCTCCTAACTTGCTTCCTAAATCCTGACTTACAGAAACCAAGAGATAATGTTTGGGTTTTTTAAGCCATTAGGCTTGGGGACAGTTCATTACACAGCAGCTGAGAACCAGCTGCAGCCAGCCCGCTGAGGCAGCAAACTTCACCCTTCGTTTAGAACTCAGCGTCTGGGAGCCCATCTTCCTCCTCTCACCTGGTTCTCAGGCTCACTAAGCTCCTTCTCCAGATCTTCAACCACAGCCACCGCCTGCTCCCCGCTCTCCGGGTGCTATTCCCGCACCCGGGCCTGCAGCTCCTCGGGCAGGATGGTCAGGAACTGCTCCAGCACCAGCAGCTCCACGATCTGCTCCTTGCTGTGCGTCTCGGGCCGCAGCCACTGACGGCGGAGCTCCCGGAGCCGGCTCAGCGCCTCGCGGGGTCCAGGAGTCTGATAACAAAAGTGCCTAAAAAGTTTTCAGGAGGCCTTCTGGCTAGAAAAGTTGTTCTCTCGATGGTAGGTTTCCTGGTCCCAGATCACATCTTCCTCCACCTTCACAATCTTAAGTCCCTCCTGTTCCTCTCTTGAAGCTATTCTGGGGTTAATTTAGAAGATTCACTCCAGCCTGGGGTGAAGAGGAACCCCATTTAAGAATTCATGATGGGGGCACCTGGGTGGCTCAGTCATTAAGCGTCTGCCTTCGGCTCAGGTTATGATCCCAGGGTCCTGGGACTGAGCCCCACATCGGGCTCCCTGCTCGGCAGGAAGCCTGCTTCTCCCTCTCCCACTCCCCCTGCTTGTGTTCCCTCTCTCACTGTGTCTCTTTCAAATAAATAAATAAAATCTTAAAAAAAAAAAGATTTCCTGATGTATTCTCCTTTAAGAGGACACACCTGATGATGAAACATCATGTATTAATGGAAATCAAAAAGTAGTGGGGGAAAAACTGAAGGACAGGAACAAAGACGATCATGCTATCATCTATGTTATATGTGAAGCATCTGGAGAAAAGCATATGGCAGAATACACTAGTTGCCCCGATGCTTCCCCCTTTCCTGTAGCCATGTACTTGTAGCCCGCCCCCCACCCACCAGCCCACTGTGAGGCTGTGCTTAAGCACGTGGTCAGATTTGGCCAGCGTCACACCGGCAAGTCACACGAGCAAAGGCTTGGGAAGTACTTGTGCGACTCAGTAGCTGGCTTGCCCTTGCGCTCCACAACTGCAAGGGGGAGGAGATGCTTCCTGATGAAAGAGGCACGTGGGACAGAACCCGTCACCCCCAGCAGGGCAGATGGATCGCCCGGGCTCAGCTCACCCCCAGACACGTGAGTGAGTCTGGATGAGGTCTGCAGAACTGCTTGGCATACCCACAGGTCACTGCAGATACACAAGTCCGCCCTGCCCAGGTCAGCTGAACCCCACAGATTCATGTGCTAAAGAAATGCTGATTGCTGCCGGCCACCAAAGTTCTATGGCCGTTTGTTATATCACGTTACTATGGCAACGAAAAACTGAAAAACTGACACACAGGGGTGGCTACTGGGGAGGGAACTAGGTAAGTGCAAAAAAGAGAAAGGGAAATTTACCTTCACAGAATACTCTCTGTACTTTTTCTCATTTTTGTATCATTTGAAATACTTATTGCAAGAAAACAAAGAAATAGTAGTGATTGAAAAGCCTGGTAGGCTATCAATATACAGTAGCATCAGGTAAAGAACAGGACGCACAAAACCAGCGATAAAATCAAATGATGATTGCTATCATAGAGGATTCAACCAGGAAAGCAAAGAGTAGAAAAAATAATCCTGACTGGGTACAGAGCAGTGAAAGCATGTGGCTCAGGAGCAAGTGTGTTTGAATTAGGCCTACAAGGACAAAGAGGAAATTTTCAGGCAAGGACAGGGCGCCGGGAGGGGACTCAACATGACAGGCCAAGCAAACAGGACCTCAGTTATTTTCGGTCACACTGCGCAGGGGTCCTGGTGGATGAACTGCAGGCTACAGGGTGAGGGTAGAAGTGTGGGGAAAGATGCACTGTACTAGAAAACAGCCTTGAACTCTAGGCTAAGATGTTGAGACTTTATTATATGGAAAAGTGAGGGGCATGAAGCTCTTATTTCATTGTCCCAGCATTAGATCTGTATTTTAAAGAAATACTGAGTACGATTCAGGAAGGAAATGGTAAGAGTATGTTGCAGGGTTGTGGCACTTAAGTCGGGAGGCTGAATGGTGGCTATACTGGTAGTTTACTTTCATGGTAGAATTTGAGTTTTATATATGACTTCAGCTCTGTGTTAATAAATTATTAATGTATGAGAGAATTTAAAGTTTTTCAGCTATGCTTTATTGTGGGAAAATGTATTTATTCCATTCATGCAAATGCTGTGTGTCCACCAGAAGCCTGGCACGGTGTGGGGCACCTCGGCCACAGCAGTAAGAGGAAGCAGACCTGGTCCTTGCCTTCCTGGCATTTAAAGTGGGAGAGACAGACGTCTGTGCAATGTTCACATAAAATTAGGTTACAGGGTTGAAAACACAGAGAGTTAACCAAGATTGTGGAGCTTGCTCTTTGCCAATGTCCAAGGCCCACGACTGCACTGTTTTCACTCCTTACTGCAGCATCTGGGTGTCAGGGTTTTTGAGTCTTCAGTCCAGGAAGCCTGTAAGTCTGAGAATTCCTAACTATGAACTTGCATTGGATTTCGTTATTATTAAGTGTGGCTTCCCACAGGGTTAGATTTACAGGCACAAACTGTTCTATGACTATGGGGCTGCACCTTAATGCTACTGAGAAACCATGGAACACCACAGGAAGACTCCTCACAGCCCCACCGCCACAGGTGGGGCGGCCTCTCTATTTGCTGTGCTGCTCCCCCGACTGTTGCTGGGCTTAGGACTGACCTCCTGAAAAAAAAAAAAAAAAACGGACTGACCTCCTGGTCTTGTGCCACAGTGAACCCTGTCTTTACCCCTAATGCCCGGCACGGTGCCGACCCACTGCAAGGGCTCCATGGACATTCTCGGGATCAGTAACTGAATTCTCCCTTTTCATTTCATCAAGCTGTGGCAAGGAAAGGGAAGGGAAGAAGGGTGGGCACACAGCCTCTTTCGATTCTCCCCACACCACTCCTGCTCCCAGGATCTGTATACGTTATCCAGTGTTCTCAACCAGTCCTCCATGTCTGTCCCCACTCCAACCACGTTCCAACCTGCTACAGATCCTAAACACCTCTTATGACAAAACACCTAGAGGATTTACAAGTTTAGATTTGCCACGAAATTATGGATGAATCTTTCTTTTTTTTTTTAAACATTTTATTTATTTTTTGACAGAGAGAGACACAGCGAGAGAGGGAACACAAGCAGGGGGAGTGGGAGAGGGAGAAGCAGGCTTCCCGCTGAGCGGAGAGCCCGATGTGGGGCTCGATCCCAGGACCCCGGGACCATGACCTGAGCCGAAGGCAGACGCTTAACGACTGAGCCACCCAGGCGACCCTGGATGAATCTTTCTTAAATGTTTTGTTTACATGATTTATTCAATTATGTGCAATTTGGTGTCCTCTGATGAACCAAATGGAATGAGTTCTTTAAAATCGTCTTTAGAGAAACAGGGTTGCATAGTGAGTAATGTTCAAATCATGTGGCCTCTGTCAAGTGGGACTGACCAAAGCACCCATCTCAGAAGACTGTTGTGACAATTATATAATGTATATGAAAAGCTCAGCACAGTACCTGGCCCACAGCAACTGCTAAATAAATATTAATTACCTGGTATTCTTAGCAAAGCAGTATTAATGACTTGAATATCCTTGTATAGAGAAAATAAGGCAAACAAAATAAAACATTGAATTCATAGACCAATATTCAGTAGATAGTTGAAAATCCTGGAAGAAATATTCAAGAAAGGCCAAGACAGACTATGACCTGCAGTGACCTTCCAAATGTGTGCTGAAGCCTAATTCTAGATCCCGAGAGGGGCATAACCCTGAAATCCCAATGGCAGCTCAAAAGCAACAAATCGAAGATTGGATTCAGATTTCCAGAGTAACATGGTACAACCAGTTATGCTTCATTACCAACTGGCTCCAAACATTAGGAGATGATACATAAGAAGAAATAAAGAAAAGGACATGGCCAGGCACAAATACAAGATAAAAATCTCAGTGGACTGAAACAGACACACAGAGTAGCAAGTGCAGTGAGGCTATGGGCTAACGGGTCTCCAAACAGCTGGGGACAGCCTAGAATTCAGGATTCAAGGTGGCAGTGGCGTGTGTCAGAGTGCAGGCATCCAGGCTCACTTTCTGATGGCAGGGGCCTCAGGGGAGTTCCACACTCATGGGGGTGTGGGGGTGGCCAGCAGGAAAAAAACGACTCTGCTGCTGACTTGGCCTGTGGCTTTATCAGGAGCTACAGGCCCAGCCAGCGACAGGACCAGCCTCATTTGCAGTAATCAAGGCCAAGAGCTGCTGGCTCCATACCAGGTCTGTCCACCTAATAACCACTCGGGGCAGTGACACGAATGCCCTAGATGTAAGACCCAGAAAGGGTCTTAGATGTAATGCTGAATGAAGTGAGAAAAATCTAAAATACTTTCCCACTCAAAAGAAATTCCAAAACATGCAAAATTCTAACCCTAAGAAAAACAATCAAAAATTAAAATAGAAATTCACTTGGGATGAAATTTATTCTATCCATAGTCCAAGAAATTTATAGAGTAAGTGATTTTGAGAAATACAGTGAAACGAAAACAGGTAAAATGTAACATCAGGTAGATATAAAAAAGTATTCGAAATCTTAGAAAAAAATTTTGACACTGAAAATGCATTAGAGGATAAACCACAGAATGGATACAGCTGAAGAATAACAGTGACTTTTAACTATTCAGTATCTGACAACACTAAAGACTTCACTCTGAATGCAGCAAGAGACAAAAACCATGGAGCAATTAAGATGAAACGATGTATGTTGAGAGAATACAACTTTAATACAAGAGGTTCAGAAGAGGAGAATGTAGTGAATGGCTGAGAAATAAATCACGGATGATAATAAAACTAAGAATTTTCCAGAAATAAAGGCATGATTTCTCAGATCAAGAGTACACACCGAGACAGAAATATAGTGAAGCTGCAGCCTACTGAGAACAAAGAGACAACCTTAAAAGCTGACCAGATGACCTACAAAGGAAACAGCAGACTGCTCATGAAAACGGGAGAACAGAATGCAACCAGAGTGGGGAAAGGAGGCCAGCTCAGAATCTGCCCCCAGCCAAACAGAAGGAAGTCATATGCTACCCACAGACCCCTCGTAAAAGTCAAGGATGCAGTTCAGCAAACAAAAGTGAACTCAGAGAGAAGGTGTGAAAAGAAGAAGTAACATAAGCCCAAGAACTTAAAAATATGACAATAAATGTAAACGATTATGGCAAAAAATCCCTAAAAAGTAATATATTCAATCATATGTAAAATGCTGTACGTACAAGCTTATTTACTGAGGCACGGCTTGTGACAGGAAAAGGCTGGGAACAACATGAACGTCCGCCAGCAGGGCACTGCAAATACACATTCCAGTAATTAGTATATGGGATTACGATGCAGTTTAAAAAAATGAGAAAGCTCTTTATGCACAGATAGGAAAGGACTGCCAAGACAGTTAACTGGGAAGAGCAACGTGAAGAACGAGTGTGACTAACATGCTATCAGTTGTATACAAAATATGTGTTTATGTGTATTTGAATTCCCAAGCAACATTATTTGTCTTTGGGATGGAAAAGGAGTGGCTGGGGGCAGGGATGACATGCAATTTTTCAAAGAATATCCTTCATCACTTTTTTTTTTACATAAGAATATTTTACTACACAAAAGGGGAAGGATATGAAATTAAAATTCTAGCGTGTAATGACAAGATGAGGTACGTGTTCAGTTCAGTTAAATGTTACAGTGTTAAGGCCCCTGTCGTCAGGGGAATAGAAATACTGAACAATGAAACACTTCATTTAAAAAATTCTAAAGGTAAATACACCTCTTACAATTTAAGGGTAAATCACAAGCATATGGAATGAATGGAGCACTCACATAAGAATGCTGATAGTTCAGTATGTACAACCACTTTGGAAAATTCTTTTTTTTCTTTTTTAAAAGATTTTATTTACTTGAGAGAGAGAGAGCAAGCAAGAGAGCACACGCTGGGGGGAGGGCAAAGGGAGAGGGAGAAGGGGGGCTCTCTGCTGAGCAGGAAGCCCAACGCAGGCTTGATCCCAGGACCCGGAGATCATGACCTGAGACCAAGGCAGAGGCTTAACCGACTGAGCCACCCAGGCACCCCTAGAAAATTCTTTAGAATTATCTACTAAAGTTTCAGAATGAAAAAAAAGTTCCCTCCTTCCCAGGAAAAGACTGCTTGGTCTGTACCCATGGTGTCAAATAGCCCAGATGTGGTTTGTTCAATCACTGAACAATTCACTTCAGAGAACGTATTTTTGCAAGTCAATCAATTAGTGACAACCCATAGCTTTTGAAAATCAGCCAATTCAGAATAACTCATTCCAATAAACACATCTGAGTCCCAACTAACTGACGACAGTCTGTTCCATGAAACCACGCTTCCACAGACGACGTCAGCCCACTTAACCCCATAAAGATCCAGCAATAGTGAACTGCATGCTTCTCAAAACTCCTATAGAAGGTCAGCAATCTCTTCCGTTCAGGACTGTACCCAGTCAGCATACATCTTCAGCTCTGTCTTCGAGTTTCAGATACTGAGTGATAGTGTCATCATTTATTAACAAGTGGAACACAGGTGTACCCCATAACTAAGTAATTCCACTCCTAGCTACAGATCCTAAAGAAACAAGTGCTTACTCCACTAAAAGCTAAATACATGTTCAGAGCAGCTTTATTCATAATAGCTCCAAACTTGAAACAACTCAAATGTTCATCAACTGCATAATAAATAAATAGTAAGATTGTGGTAGGCAGAATTCAAAGATGGCCCCATGATCTCTGTCCTCTAGTATTTCTCTTTTGACTGTTGGTTTCCATGCCAAAAGTTATAATTAAGATGTAATTGTCAGAGTGGGCAGTTAGTGAGGCTCTAACAGGATGCCTGGAGGCCAGCAAGGAGGAGGTCATGGGCAGCTGTGGGGAAGGTCAGAGGCCCGTCCTGGCAGCACTCCAAAACAAAGCCACAAGAAGCCAATCGAACCAGCACAAAACCCTGCTTCCAAGAAATCCCCGCCCCAAGAAATGAATATTCCACCCCCTTACTGACAACTGTCAATAAAAGAAACCCAAACCGCAGTAGGCAGCAGTGCACTGGTGCTCTCACATCTCGAAAATGTATCATTACTGTGTTGTGTCTGTCCTTGAATTCTTTATGTGACGAGACCAAGACCCTTTGGCGACATCTTTGGGACAGGCTGGGTCAAAGCCTCAGGGCCTGGGGTCTCCCAAGTTCACCCAGCAACATAATTAAGGTTACTAATTCGTTGGCCTTATGATAGGGAGATCCATCTCTGGGTGGGGCTAAACTACTTGCATGATCCCTTTAACAGTAGAATATTCTCTGGTGACAGAAGAGCTCTGTCTGGTGACAGAAGAACACGTCAGATTTGAAGCAAGAGGAGGATCTGACGCACATTTGCTGGCTTGTCCATGGAGAAGGGAACCTCGGGTAAAGGAATGCAGGCAACCTCTACAAGCTGAGGCCAATCGCCAGCTGGCAGCCAGCAAGGTGAGGAGAACCTCAGTTCTACCAGGAACTTCAATCATACAACCACAAGAAATTAAATTTTGACAACTGTTTAAGACTCTTGTGTTTTTTAAATATACGGTGTAGATTTGGTGCCGTTTATATTACACACTCAAGTTTTCCTATTTGATTTTTTCTGATGTCCTGGTTCCTGACTGTGTTCTAGACAGATAATGTTGCCATTTATTCATTCAATAAATGTTCTCTGAGCACCTATGACATAGCCAGCCACTTTGCGAGGCACTAGAGATACAACTGTGAAAAAGAACCACCTCTCTGTTTGCTGGAGTTTACATTCCATTAGGAAAGACAAACCGAAAGTAACATTAACAACAACAAAAGTGGGTAAGGAGGCAGGCAAATAAGGACCAGGTGACAGAAGTACTGTGAGGAAAACCAACCAGACCCTGAGGTATCAAATAAACGGAGGACCTATGAAGATAGAGTGGTAGGAGGTGAGGTAAACATCTAAGTGGAGTCCTGAAGAGTGAAAAGGAGTGAGCCATGCAAAGCCTAGAAGTGGGGACAGAAAGAGCACCTGACTCTGTTCAAAGGCCCTGAGGTAGGGTAAGGTGTGGTCAAACAAATGAAAAGAGCCTGGAGTGGATCCAGCCAAATGAGAGAAGAGTGGTAAAAATTTAGGCTGGCAAGATAAGCCGGATCATGCAGGACAGGAGCTTGGATTTTAAGTGCAAAAGTCATGGAAGACTTTTAAGAAGAGACGTGAAAAGACTGGATTTAACTGGATTTATGTGTTAAGAAGCTCTGCTCCTGGGTGGTGAATGAGCTTAGGGAATGAAGGTGGAAGCAGAAAAGCCCAGTTGAAAGAAGAACGGGGGTGGAGGCTATTGCACTGGATCCAGAAAGACTTCCACCCAAGTATGTTACTGTATTCTTCAAGTTAACTTAACTTTGAAAAATACTCCTGAAAGCAAAACAGCTTAATCTTTATTTGTAAAAAAGTGCTTCAGTCTTTGGACAGATGTTTCTGGAGCTGTATGAAGAGCTGGGTATACACAGGAGTTTGTAGCTCACAGAGGGAGGCAGGAAAGAATTAGAACTTGGTGAAATAAAAGCCATAATGTTGGAGGCGTGTTAGGTATACTCCTGAAGGAAGTAGGAGAGCTCATTCTAAATCCAGTATTCGGTTTCTATGCATTACCTGTAACCCACAAAAGAATTCACTTCACAGATGCTCAGTGCCTATGAGGTGTCAGCCAGCAAACACATGATAAAGGGTGATACAATCGCAGAATTTGATAATGTGTCGTCCTGTTCCTTAACTGAACTAAAATCACGGAGGAAACAGCACAAAAGAGCACTTTTCCTATTAGCTTCACCATATTAGCAACAAGAGAAATAACAAAAATCGTCAACCACTTCTGTTGCAAAATAAACCCCAAAGCATAACCAAATACAATGACAAACGAATGGAGGAACCATTTAAATCCATGAGGAAACAGGCACATCCAGAAATCGGCGCTCCTCTACCAGAGGAAGGGCAGGTATTCCCGGCAACAAGGCAGCCGACGGGGCACAGACACGGGACAGGCAGCACTGTTCTAATTTTCAAAGACAGGGGCGCCTGGGTGGCTCAGTTGGTTGGGCGGCTGCCTTCAGCTCAGGTCATGATCCTGGAGTCCCTGGATCGAGTCCCACATCGGGCTCCCTGCTCAGGAGGGAGTCTGCTTCTCTCTCTGACCCTCTTCCCTCTCGTGCTCTCTATCTCTCATTCTCTCTCTCTCTCAAGTAAATGAATAAAATCTTAAAAAAAAAAATTTTTTTTCAAAGACAACTACATGCAATGAATGGTCTTTAACTGGATCCCAGTTGGTGCAAATCAGTTGCAAAAGACGCCTGTAAGACAACTGAGGGAAGGGGAACTAGGCGTTAGGTGCTTTGACGGACCGCTCCCGCAGTCAGTGTGGTAATGGTACTGCCGTCAGGATTCGCGTCCGCAAGACGCCGATTTCTGAAGACACACACTGGGGACTATTTAGGAATGGCAAGTCCTGATTCTTGTTACCTCCCTGGAAATATTCAGAGAAAAGAACACATGCGGGAAGTGCTTCACAGTGCTGACACGGGCTAAACAGAGGGGCATGGGGGTGCGGCTGTCCACGGGGAGCAGGACCCCAGCCGCGCCCCCAGCCCCGCCCTCGGGGGGAGTCTCTCCCGCCCCGCCCGGGCTGCAGGAGTCCGGGGGCCAGGCCAGCGCCCACGGCTCCTCCCCGCCTACTCCAAGGCGCGGACCTTCCATCTTCCCGGGCCGAAACTACCTTCGGTCCAGGGCAGCTTGGCACCGCGGCGGGTAGCAGCACCCCGGCAACCGAGCGGCCCCAGAGGCCGGAAGTGCGTCAGCCGCCTGCGCCCAGTCGCCTTCCGGGAGCTCTCCTGTCCTCTCTAGGACCCCGGAGGGCGCCGCGTCTCGGTGGCCACCTCGCCGCCCAGCTCCGGCTCCCGTGGGGGAGGGCCAGGCCTCGGAGTCAGGCGGCTTCGGAAACGCATTGGTCTCTCGGGTTCCACCGCTCGCCCTTGGTGTTGACAGCACCAAACGAGACGGTGGTTGTGGGGCTGAGAATACAGGGTTTTGTTGCAACTGTCTTCTGGATTCTCGGAGTCGAGGAGGAGACGCGGGCGGGTGAACAAGTACTACTTTAAGGCTGATGGGTACGTGCAATGAAATAAATGTTTTGTGAGTCAGCCTAGGCTGTAGTTACCGCAGTGTACTTAGAGCACAGATACCTGTACTAAGCCGAATCGGCGGCCAAGAACACCGAGGCGAGCTGGCGGAGCTCGCGCGGAGCATCGGAGGAGCACCAGGGGAGGAGCGCGGGAGCATCGGGAGATGGAGGAGGAGCGCGGGAGCATCGGAGGAGGGCGGGGGAGGAGGGCGGGGGGTAGGAGCGCGGGAGCATCGGAGGACGAGGGAGGAGCGCGGGAGCATCGGAGGAGGGCGGGGGAGGAGGGCGGGAGCATCGGGAGATGGAGGAGGAGCGCGGGAGCATCGGAGGAGGGCGGGGAGGAGGGCGGGGGGTAGGAGCGCGGGAGCATCGGAGGACGAGGGAGGAGCGCGGGAGCATCGGAGGAGGGCGGGGGAGGAGGGCGGGAGCATCGGGAGATGGAGGAGGAGCGCGGGAGCATCGGAGGAGGGCGGGGGAGGAGGGCGGGGGGTAGGAGCGCGGGAGCATCGGAGGAGGGCGGGGGCATCGGAGGAGGGCGGGGGGAGGAGCGCGGGAGCATCGGAACAGGGGGGTAACATGGGAGCATGCTCAGTCTCACAACCCTGAGATCATGACCTGAGCTGAAATCAAGAGTCAGACACATAAATGACTGAGCAACCCAGGTGCCCCTGATCAAAAACATTTTATTTGGGTAAACCTCTATCAAGTTTCTTTCAGGGGTGCCTGGGTGGCTCAACTGGTTGAGCCTCAACTCTTGGTTTTGGCTCAGGTCATGATCTCATGGGTCATGGGATCAAGCCCTGCATGGGGCTCGGTGTTCAGTGGGGAGTCTGCTGGAGATTCTCTCCCTCTGCTCCTCCCCCCAAAAGCTCTCTCTCTCTCAAATAAATAAATCTTAAAAAAATAAAAATAAATTAAAAATGGGCATTAGACATGAATGGACATTTCTCCAAAGAAGACATACAAATGACCAACAGACACATGAAAAGATGCTCAACGTCACTCATCATCAGAGAAATGCAAACCAAAACCATATCATGTCATATCTGTCAGAATGGCTAAACTCAAAAACATAAGAAACAACAAATGTTGGCGAGGATGTGGGGAAAAGGAACCCTTGTGCACTGTTGGTGGGAATGTAAATTGGCATAGTCACTGTGGAAAACAGTATGCAGGCACCTTGAAAAATTAAAAATAGAACTACTGGGTATTTGCCCAAAGAAAATGAAAACAGTAATTCAAAAAGATAGATGCACCTTTATGTTTATAGCAGCAGTGTTTACAACAGCCAATATATGGAAGCAGCTCAAGTGTCCACTGATAGATGAATGGTTAAAGAAGTGGTGTGTACACACACACACAATGGAATATCGCGCAACCATAACAAAGAATGAAATCTTGCCATTTGCAATGATATGGATGGATCTAGAGGGTATAATGTTAAGTGAAAAAAGTCAGAGAAACACAAATACCAAATGATTTCACACTCATATGTGGAATTTAAGAAACAAATGATCAAAGAAAAAAAAGACAAAAAAACCCACACTCTTAAATATAGAGAACAAAGGTGGGTGGAAGGATGGGTGAAGCAGGTGAAGGGGATTAAGGATACACTTATTGTGATGAGCATTGAATAATGTATAGAATTGTTGAATGACTACATTGTACACTTGAAACTAATATAACAATGTACAGTAATCATACTGGCATTAAACAAATAAATAAAAACCCATGGAGATCTAAAATGCACATGGAACATTCTTCAAGACAGATTTATGGTAAGTCATAAGACAAGCAGTAAATTTCAAATGATTGAAATCATACAGAGTATGTTCTCCAACCACACTGGAATTAAATTAGAAATGAATAATGAAATTTGGGGAATTCACATATATTTGGAAATTAGACAACACACTCCTAAGTAATCAATGAGTCAAAGAAGAAACTTCAAGGGAAATTAGAAAATACTTTGAGATGACTGATAACAAAACAACATACCAAAATATATGGGATGTAGCTAAAGCCATGCTTAGTGGGAAATTGATAGCTGTAAGCGCCTGTATCAAAAAAGAAAGATCTCAAATCAATAGCCTATCCTCTCAATGTAAGAAACTAGATAAAGAACAAACTAAACTCAAAGCAAGTAGAATGAAGGAAAATAGTGGGTACTCCTGAGAAGATTTGCATTTGCCTCTGTCAGGTAGGTAGGGGAATACTTTAAACTGAATTCATGATTTGAGACTTTTTGGCCCATCTTGGTTTTGTGAATTTGGAATGCAAATGCATGCAAAAGCAGGCTTGTAGTTACAATTCTCAGGCACTGTTGTGTTGTGTTGTGTTCTGTTCTGTTCATACCAAGGCAACTTCCTTTACAGTCTGCTAGAGGTAGATGTAGGTAGGAGTAGGGTTACTTTTGGTTCACCGCTGCCACCGCCCTATGGAAGCTGGGTTTATCAAAGAAGGACCTCTTACCAGATGCTTACCTTAGGCAGGCCAGCGGCTTTGCCTTATACTTTCAGGACCATCAGACTGAAGATGAAATTGTTGTTTGGCAAAAGGTCTCAGGATAAAAATCAACTTAAGTATCTGATTGCCTTTCTGCATTTTCACTTCTACTTTGATTTTAAGTTGAGATTCCTTACTATTTTATCAGCTCTGCAATGCTTTTAAGAATTTACTTGTAAATAATGTATGCTGCATGGGTTGTTTTTACTAAGAGAATGGGTCTGAATAATTAAGATTCATGTTTCAGAAATGGAAAAATACCCCTTCTTTTATAAACTCACTGAAATCATGTGTTTATGCTTGGCGTTCCATTGAAACTTCTTGACCTCCACATTCCCAACTCTAGTGATAAATTGTCACCCTAGACTCTTGGCAACATTTCACATTTTTTAATACGCCTTCTTCCTTGAAACACACTCTTCTTTGGGGCACCACTCTCATAGTTTTCCCACCTTGTTTACTGCATCATTTCCATATGGATCCTATCTATATCATTTCACTCTCTAAATGTTGGGATGTTAGAGTTCAGTCATTGCTTCTTGTAGTGAATCTATTGCTTGATGGTCAGTTCCTTCTGTCACAAGTGAGGCACTCATTCCCCCTGCTGCTTACAATGACTGAGAAGCTCTTGATACACGTCCTTCACCACAATGACAACTCCATAGCTCAAGATCAGGTCCCCAAACATGGCATCTCACGTTCAGTGGCCAATCATTGCTGAGGGGTATATGCAACTTTGACTCCTTGCTTTGAGGCAAGACAACTCTGAAGGACAATTGCTCTGGTTTCAGAGCTCCTTGTAGAATTAGTTGATGTCTCTGTTCAACTTCCCTCTCCACCCAATACTGCTTCTCTACAGCACTCACTCAATAAATTTCTTGCACATACATCTCAGAATCTCTTACCTAGAGAATTGAACCTACATTTGATATTGGAAATGATCCTAGGAAGTAGTTTCAAAAATGGGATTTGGGACTTGGAGACCTGATGTGAACTGGTGATGAGAATCCGGGGCAAGGGCATAGGGCAACACCCATAGCCCTGATAGGAGGTTGCAGTACAATTGTTAAAAACTTCAATGGTGGTGAGAGTAGAATACTTGTGGGAGGTAATAAATTTTGGGGTGCGTTATTTCAGGTGAGGTGAATCTAGGATTTGATTTTATTTATCTTACAAACTAAAAACTAGCCTGTTAATGTTTCATGGATGGTCTCAAAGACATAAGACTTCAGTGTCAGAAACAAAGGACTTCATTATTCATAGAGAGCAAGCAGCATGAATATTCATACATGTGCCAGTTCCACTTGCCCCCAACTCTGAAAGAAGTTACAAGATGGATCCAGATGGATGAGATGCACACAGTGAGTCTATGTTGCATCTCGGGGGCGGGGGAGACCTAAGCTTAGGGAATCTGCCACCTTTTAAAATTTTTTTTTAATTTTTAATTTTTATGTATTTATTTGACAGAGAGAGACACAGCGAGAGAGGGAACACAAGCAGGGGGAGTGGGAGAGGGAGAAGCAGGCCTCCCGCAGAGCAGGGGGCCCGATGCGGGGCTCGATCCCAGGACCCCGGGACCATGACCTGAGCCGAAGGCAAGACGCTTAATGACTGAGCCACCCAGGTGCCCCAGGAATCTGCCACTTTTATAGTATGTAGTTATCTAAGTTTACACTTTGCCTAGAGGAAAATGTCACCTCATTTCTCAAAGTTACAAGCTGCATAAACAACTCTCAGAAATAGCTTGGCCAAAAGAACGGTCAGGGTTTTGCACTGGTGGCCACTGATGTATTAAAGGAAGGCAGTGAAATTCTGAGGGTGATTAACCACTAATATAAGGTAAAGTGTGAAATCCAGAGGGCTTCTTTGGCACCATATAAAGTCTTATCTCCTTCAGCCAGAAGGCAGAAAAAGCAGAGGATCAGATCCAGGACTTAATTGAAAGAGTAGCAGAGCTCCAAACAAGGATATTATCAAACCTGGTAGGTATGCTAAGCCACTGCCAGAGAGCTGACTGAGAAGGATTGTAACTCTGAGACTTCAGACAAGGATAGCTCAGTCAAAGCCTCAAGAGTCATGGATCCTCAGATTCCTCAATGAACCCTATGGGCCTGCAGAATTATTCCATTATGCCCAGTTAAAAGCTAGTGTTGCTTGAAGATGATGTCGAGGTTCTGCTCAGCAAGACATCATATGTCTCTTCAGGATCTATCCACATCCACATCGGGCCACTAGGTCAGTTCCTAGGGTTATATGCAGCAAAAGCTGGTTGGGGCAGCACTGGGGGTCTGTTAAGGAAGGGAAGAGACTATATGTCACCACGTGGGGAAATTTGTGCTTTCTACCCTCCGAGTCTGGAAGTCTCAGTTCCTGGATGCTTCTGCCTTGAGAAAGAGGGAGACTGTAAACTTAAAGGTAGGGCTGGCACCCAGACATTTAAGCCTCCTTTTTCCAAGACTCCAGCAGACGAGGAGAGGAGTAACCACCCAGGCAGGAATTGATGGTCTCATCATCAGGAGGTAGGAGTGCTGTTACACAATGAAGACAGGGAACAAAAAGTTTGTCACTCAGGTGATCCACTTGAGTGGATGTGTCTTGGTTCTTTGCTGAGCAATTTTTATAAAAAATGGACAAATACAACAGCTATCGCCTGAGAGGAGCGTAGTGACCAGAAGTTTAGACCTATCAGGGATGAATGTATGGGTCACCCACCAGGAATGCCCCCCAGATCATCAGAGGGAGTAGTCAAGGATGAGGGGAATCTAGAATGGGTGGTAGAGGAGGGGGAAGATGAATATTCTTTATGACTTTAAGACGTGCTATGTCAGCAGGGGCTGCAATTCTTCCTACTCATCTACCCTTATAAGCTTGCCCCAGGAAGAGAGGGAAATTCTGGTGTAGTTGTTCCTACTTCTTATTATAGCAAACAAATAGATCGGAAGGTTCAAGGGTAGACTGTGGTACATGCTCTGCTTCTGTACCCAAAATGAGGCATTTTCTTCCCCAGCTGTTTGGAGAATTGATAGACAACGGCTCCTAGTTGAGTCTGTGGGAATTGCCCCCTTAAAAAGAGTTGCCTCACACAAGGGTATTCTCTACTCCCAGACACCTTGCACCAAGGCAGGGCAATTCTTAAGGACCATCCCAGCTCATGAGCTTCTGATAAGATCAGCTGGAGCCTCTCTTGTAACCATATCACAGTTCAATTGCTCTGCCTGGTCCTGTTTCCTTAATCTCCTCATGAGTCTTATTCCTGAAGATATATTTCAGTAAAATTCCTGCATACAAATCTTGGAGCCTTAGGTCAGCTTCCTGCAAACCTGATCTATAACAATTCCCTTTTCCTCTCTCTATACTAACTTTCTATGTGATCTCACACACCTTCATGGATCTAGATGCTGTCTTTCTGCTTCTGAGTCTCAAATTCATATCTCCAGCTGCCTTCGCAATATTTCTACTTCAGGGTACACTCAGAAATCAGTCAGAGTACACTCAGGGAAAAGAAAGTACTCTAGGCATATCACATACCAGTAATTTAATACAGGGATTGAGTTACAAGATGGTGATGGGAAGCTGAGGAGTTGGGATGCATTGCCTTCTCAGTGTCGGTGTGCTCACCAGCCTGGAAGCTCCCTGAACTCTACATCTGGGATGTTATGGAGGCTTCCTCGTGTAGCCATGATGAATTATCAACTCCATTTCCAATATTAACCCCATTTCTCCATTATTAACTCTCTGGAGAAGTGGGAGATGGGTTGAAAATTCCAAGCTTCTAATCATGGCTTGGTCTGTCTGGTAACAAGCCCCCATCCAGGAGCCCACCCAGAATCACCTCAGTAGAACAAGAGATGCTCCTAATGTTCTTATCACTTAGGAAATTACGAGGGTTTTAGGAGCTCTCTGCCAGGAACCAGGGGCAGAGACCAACTACCTATTATCTCACAACCCCTGGCTTCCTTGCTGTTTCCTCTACCAGGAACACTCTTATCCAGATATGCACTCCATATCCAGATATGGCTAACTCCATCTCCTTCAGATTTCAGCCAAAATATCACCTCCTCAATGTGATTTACACTGACTTCTCCACCTGATATTTTATCTAGCCCCCTCCCGTGCCAGGACTTCTAATCTCTCTACCCTGATTTTGTTCTTTTTTCTTTTATCATGGTGCTCATCAGCTTCCATTTACCATTCTACTTTATATATTATTCTGTTTAAATTTTGGTTTTTGTTTGTCTTTTTTTGGGGGGGGTGTCAATCCCCACTGGAACATTAGCTCTATGAGGGCAGGGATCTTTGTCTCTTTTCTGTGTGTGTGTGTGGGGGGGGGGACACTTTTGTATCCTGAGCATCAAAAGCTGTCTAGCCTAGAATAGTATTCAATAAACACTCTTGTTTAAGTTCAAAGCTCTTACAAGGTAAATACTTTGAAGCTGCTGGGCTAGTATGCATATCATTTTCAACTTTAATATATATTTCAAAGTTGCTTTTTAAGTGAGTACAGTAATTCATACCCCTACCAACTGTGTATGAGCATTCCATTTTTTTCCACAAATGTTATTGTTAAGGTGTGGGTATGATATGGTTTTAAACTGGCCTTTCCTTAATTACTAATGATTCAGCGTATTTGCCTATGTTTACTGGTCATGCAAGATTCCACCTCTGTGAATTGCCTGTGCACTTTTTTTGTCATTTTTTTTGTTTGGTTGCGGGCTTTTTTCCCCTTATTTATTTATGGATATTCATTATATATTCAGTGTACTGAAACTTTGTTGGTTACACATGTTGCAAATATCTTCTCTCAGTCATTTGCTTAACTTTCCCACTAGTTTCTGGTGTTTTTAAATATAGTTTTAATTTTTAATAAGGCCAAATTTATTTATTATCTATTACTCCTTCACAGTCTATGCATTTTAAAGCAAATCCTGCTCTACTTGAGGTCACAAAGAAATGATCCTAAGTTTTCTTTTAAAAGTATTAAAGTTTTGGGGCACCTGCGTAACTCGGTTGAGCATCCAACTCATGATTTCAGCTCAGGTCACCATCTCAGGGTTGTGGGATGGAGGCCCAAGATGGGCTCCATGTTCAGCAGAGAGTCTCCTTGTCCCTCTCCCTCTGCTCCTACCGTGCTTGTGTTCCCTCTCTCAAATAAATACATAAAATCTTTTTTAAAAAAAAAGTATTAAAGTTTCACTTTTTGACTTTTAAGACTTTACTCTTGGGGCACCTAGGTGGCTCAGTCGGTTAAGTGTCTGCCTTCCACTCAAGTCATGATCTTGGGGTCCCGAGATAGAGCCCCTAGTTGGTCTCCCTGCTCATCAGGAGAGTCTACTTCTCCCTTTCCCTCTGCCTCTACCCCTGCTCATGTGCACGCTCTCTCTCTTTCTCTGTCTCGCTTGGTTGCTCACTCTCTCTCAAATAAATAAAATCTTTAAAAAAAAAAGAAGTAAAATTAAAAAGAACAGTTAATTTCCATGGAACACATTCTTGGGATTTTGCTTGACTTTGCATTGAATTTGTATACTAACTTAGGAATATCATAATGACATCTTTATGATACTGAGTCCTTCTATACACAGACATGATATATAACTCCATTACCTACACTTAATAAATAAAAGTTTATAAAATGTTTCCATTAAGGTACCTCATGTATTTCTTCACTCCTGTACTAGCTGTCTTCCCCCCCCCCCCATTTTTAAATTTGAGTGTAGCTGACACAGACTGTTACATTAGTTTCAGGTGTACAACATAGTACAACTTTATACATGCGGCTGTGCTTACCACAAGTGTGGCTGCCATGTGTCCCCACACATCACTACTACAATACCATTGACCATATTCTCTGCCTTGTGCCTTTGATTCCCTTCGCTTCTTGATTCCGTAACTGGAAGCAGTACCTCCTACTGCCCTTCACGCAACTGCTGTCTTTTACAATCGTGTTTCCTAACTTGTGCTGGGGATAGGAAATGAAATTATGATTATACATTTTTAAAAATTACACCACCTCGGGGCGCCTGGGTGGCTCCGTCAGTTAAGCGTCTGCCTTGGGCTCGGGTCATGATCCCAGGGTCCTGGGATCGAGCCCCGCATCGGGCTCCCTGCTCCGCGGGGAGCCTGGCTCTCCCTCTGCCTGCCGCTCCCCTTGCTTGTGCTCAGTCTCTTTCTGACAAATAAAGAAATAAAATCTTTAAAAAGGTAAAACAAAACAAAACTACACGACCTTGCCATACTCTCTTATTAATCATTATAATTTGAGTATTAGATTAACTTTTCTCTGCAAACAATTCAGCGTGCTGCTTAACAATCATGTATAATTCATGCTTTCGTTACGCAACACAATCAGCTCTAAAACTTAAAATACATTAAAAACAGCAAGACTCCAGGTCTCACCCTCGTCCTCCTTTTCACTCAGTTTCTAACCATTCACCTCTCCCAGGTAACCAATTATTAATTTTCTTACGTATTTTCCCAGGGTTTCTTTCTGACTGCACAGGAAAATACAAGTCCTCTTTCCTTCCTTCTATTTGCCAATGCAGCCAGCTGCAGCCGGAGGTCCCTCGCCGACCGCCGGACACCGGCTTCGCGCCCGCAGCACGGCCAGGGCGCGAGGCGCACAGGTGGCGGGGAGACCACCGAGGGCCGGCCCGGCGGCGGCTAGAGCGGCCCGGGAGTCGTCTGCGCAGCCGCAGCCCGGCCGGGCCGGCCCCGCCCCTGGCGCCGGGCGGCTAGTTTCAGGGCGTGTGCGGGTGTCCACGGAGCGTCCCTCGGGGGCTCCGGTCGCCAGTGCGGCGGCCCTGCGTCTGGCTCGGGGTGCGGAAGTGCCCCCTCCCCTCCCCGGGGCGGCCGTGCCCGCCTCCGGGCTCGGGCCGCCGCCTCCCCGCGTTTGCGGACGGGATACTCGGGTCACACGCACACGCCAGCCGCCAGGATGGGGGCCGCGCAGTTTGGCTCCGTCTGTGGACAAGGTCAGTGGCGAGGTCTCTGAGTTCCCCTGTGGTACTGGACTGGAGCCGCTCTTCGCAGTCGGCCTGCCTCGTTCCATTCCTGCCCCTGCCACGTCCTGGCTGTGTGGCTTTGGGCTGGTCCCTTCACCTCTCTGTGCCTCAGTTGACTGCTCTGTAAAATGGGAAGAATGAGGTCACCTAACTCACGGGCTTGTGAGCATTCCGCGAGTTACTCTGCGTGAGGCCCCTAAAATAGTGCCAGGCACAGCGTAAGGACGGTTTCAAGATTTGCCATGATTGGGGCGCCTGGCTGGCTCAGTCGTTAAGCGTCTGCCTTCGGCTCAGGTCATGGTCCCGGGGTCCTGGGATCGAGCCCCGCATCGGGCTCCCCGCTCCGCGGGAGGCCTGCCTCTCCCTCCTCTGCTGCTCCCCCTGCTTGTGTTCCCGCTCTCGCTGGGTCTCTCTCTGTCAATTAAATACGTAAGTAAATAAAATCTTAAAAAAAAGTTTTGCCATGATTATTGCTGTGGTTCTAATTATGACAGCACATTTATTTTTAATGAGTGGTCTTGGCTTTTCTGACGTTTCTTTAAATCTTATCTTTCATCAGTTCTCTTTGTAATGGATGATTTCTCTATTTTAGGAGGGAAAGGAGCCTGTCCCTAAGCAAAGACCCAAACTGGCTTGTGTTGTGTGTTGTGACGCTTAAGCTCCCCAAGGCCTTACAATCTGGGGATGCCTTTTCCTTGGGGCCGCCTGGATTTAGCAGGAGCAAGGATGGTTTTTAACAGTGAAGGTCTAGGGCCCCAGGTGTTATAAATCAGGGCCCGGCCCAGTGCTGGACACGTGCCAGTGTTTGAGCTCCAGGAGAGTCCTGAGTCCCAGCCTGATGTATTTCAGGACTTAACTTCTGTGTTTCCACGTGTTACCCTAAGTGTGGGAAACTGAGTTCATACTGACACCGGTAACTCCAATCCAAATTACAGGGTTCACATCAGATTGCTTTTTTCCCTATTTGTAACTCTCTTCTCTGATCATGAGCAACTTTGCTCTCATTCACTTCCATACATTTCCTTATTTGATCAACACTTCCTGTTTATAACAAGTCTCCCAATCCAGTGCCTTCTCACCCCATTCCCTTGGGCTAAAACCCCAAACAGGACAGGTGGTGACACGTGCATGGGGACGTGGAATAGGTGGTGGTGGTTTTCCTGTCATTCCTGCCTCCCCACCACCATGACACCCTCCTCACACCACCTGGGCTCCAAAGTGGCTGAGCTGTGGCGCTCTCCCACCTCCCATGACCCCACCTAAATGCTTTTATGCTGTGTTATTCAGGAAGGAAAGAAGGTCGGATTTTAGTGTGGTTTGTTTTTTTAGATTTTATTTATTTGACAGCAAGAGAGAGCACAAGCAGGGGGAGTGGCAGAGGAAGGGGGAGAAGCAGACTCCCCGCCGAGCAGGGAGCCCGATGCGGGGCTCGATCCCAGGACCCTGGGACCATGACCTGAGCCGAAGGCAGACGCTTAATGACTGAGCCCCCCAGGTGTCCAGGATTTTAGTTTTTAAATGGGGTGGGAGGAGGGATTTCAAACATCTCAGCATGAACCTCAATATGCCTGTCCCTGAACTTCAACAAATACTGTCTTTTGGCCATTTTCTTTCATTCTTCTATCCCCTTTCTTTCCCTTTCCCTTCTTCCCCTCCCTTCCATCTTTCCTTCCCTCATTCCCCTTTCTTTTACTAAAGAAAACTCCAGCAATCATATCTGTTCACCCGTAAATACAGATGCTTAAGTGTGAATTTCTAACAAGGTCCTTAATGTGATCATAGTCTTATTAGACTCAACAAAATCAACAGTAATTCCTTAATATCACTGTGTTCGAGTTTTCCTAATTATTTGAAATGTCTTTTTTTTTTTTTAAGATTTCATTTTTAAGTACCCAAAGTGGGTCCGGAACCCATGACTCTGAGATCAAGAGTTGCATGTTCTATGGACTGAGCCAGCCAGGTGCCCCTGAAATACATCTTTTTACAGCTGTTTTTCCCTATTGGATCCAGATATAATTTACCATTTGCATTTCGTTGACTTGTCTACTCAGTCTCTTTTATTTATTTATTTTAAAGATTTTACTTATCAGAGAGAGGGCATGTGAGCAGGGGAGGCGGGGGAGAAGAAGAGGAAGAGGGAGAAGCAGACTGTGGGCTGAGCGTGGAGACCGTCACAGGGCTCGATCCCAGCACCCGGAGATGGTGACCTGAGCTGAAGGCAGCCGTGCACCCGACTGAGCCACCCAGGTGCCCCAACTCAGTCCCTTTTAGTGTATGACAGTTTTCCTTCTCTTCCCCCCCCTTTTTTTTAAACATTTATTTAGGGAACAGCTTCAGTCTTCTGTCTATAAAATGTTTCACATTCTAAACTTAGCTGATTGCTTATTTTTAGTATCTTTAAATTATTACTTTTCAAACCCAGCTGCATGTTGGAATCATCTAGAAAAATTTAAGTTATTAAACACCCAGGCATCTCCCCCACAGACTAATAATACAATTGATCTTGGTTCAGCCAAGGTATCAGGATATTTTAAAAGTTCCCTAATGATTCTAATGTGTAGCAAAGTTTGAAAACCTGTAATTTAATTTGCTTTTGTATTTCACCTGTTTGCTGGTATTTGGATCTAGAGACTTGATGACACTGATTCACTGACTTTGGCAGTATTTGTTCACATAACAGTGCCCCAGATCTCCCTGGTAATGTCCTCGACTCGTGGGCCCGAGGGAGGCTGCTAGCACTTGATGGGTTAATAGTGATTTCCCACTTGCAGGCATCTTCTGCAGAGATACAGCTGCCCACTAGAGAGAGGCCCAAGTACCGCCTTGGCCCAGGATGGCTAGAGAATCCAAGGAAGGCACAGCCTTGGACGACCAATCTGCAGAGAACCAGATCGGGCTTCTGGTCGTAAAAGTGGAAGACGAGGCCAGCCCTGTTCAGGGTTCAGAAAACTCCCGCCGGCGCTTCCGGGGCTTCCGCTGCCCCGAGGCCGACGGGCCCCGCGAGGCGCTGAGCCGGCTCCGGGAGCTGTGCCGTCAGTGGCTGCGGCCCGAGACGCACAGCAAGGAGCAGATCGTGGAGCTGCTGGTGCTGGAGCAGTTCCTGACCATCCTGCCCGAGGAGCTGCAGGCCTGGGTGCGGGAGCAGCACCCCGAGACCGGGGAGCAGGCGGTGGTGCTCCTGGAGTATTTGCAGAGGCAGCTGGAGGAGCCAGGGCCGCAGGTAGAGGCAAAGGGCTTAGTATCTGAGAGCCGAGCTCTGTCTCTTCCTGAAGCCTCAAGATCGGGGTGAGGGGCGTTTCTGTAAGATCCAGAAGTTCTCAATCTCTTTTTGTATCATGAACCTCTTTGCCCCTCCGGAGAAGTCCCTGGACCCCTCCTCATACTAGCATTTTTAAGAACATGAAGGATTACCAAAGAACTCAATTATATGGAAACACGGTTAACAGCATGAAACAAATTAGTGATAAAATTATCTATATGTTCTTTAAAATTAATGCACCAAATAGTAAGACCTAGGGACAGGCCCAGTAACTGGTAGAGTTTCAAAGTTGTTATAAGCATGAATGACTCTTGACAATGTTTGCCTGGCTGTGATGTGGTGTGAAAACATCTGTAATTTCTATTGGTGACTAAGTCCTGTGGCTTATGCCACATTGGTTTGTTGCTTCCATTTACAATGGAAGGAAATGCCAAATTTCTCTTAGAGGCTAGTAAGCATTAAAATACTTTTTTCCTGGACCACTTGGGAAGGAGTCCAAGAACCTCAGGCTCAAAAACGCCCCTGCATCTTCTTGCCTCGCCAATCTTTTATGAGATTGTGTCGTCTGTGTACCACCTTGTGAATGTTCCTTCAGAGGACATGTGGCAGAGCGTTCCAAGCACTGACCGGGAGCCCAGGGCTCTGGACTGGGATCTGCTGCCCACCAGCCCTTGAGCAGTCGTTTCAAGGCTCTTAGCTTCAGCCTCCTCATTCTTCACAGAAGTGGTTAAGTCTGAACTGCGTGTGAGAAAGTAACTTGGAAAATGTAGTTTAACTATAAATGTCTAAAAGGAAGCCTGCTTTTCGTGGGGACAGACCATGTACGGGATCCTGAGTTAGGTGATTGTACATATTGTCATCTTATTGGTCCCAAAACCCTGTAAGTGAGAAATGATTGCCCTCACTTTTCAGATAAGAAAAGACACAGTATTCTGAGAACACTAGTTCCCAAAGAGTTTTCACTTAGAGCACAATGTATATAACAAGGGAGCATTGGTAGTGGTTAAGAGCATGGGCTCCGGGGTCTCTCTGCCAGACCCCCCATCCTAGCATCACCACTTATTAGCTGGGTGACCTTGGGCAAGTTGCTTCAACTCTGGACCTCCATTTCCTCGTACAAAAATACAGGTAATAATAGTCCCTAGCTCATAGAGTTGTTTTTTTTCTCATAGAATTGTTATCTGCATTCAGTGAATTAATATTCATAAGGCTCTTAGAAACAGTGCCTGGAAAATAGAAAGTTACTAGCACATAGAAAACATAATAGAAGTTTTGATGAATCAATACGTGAATGACTTCCAGGTCCCAGGTGGTGACCAGAGGCAGCTACTCCGTTGCAAGATGGCGGTGTTGACACCAGCTCAGAGGCCATGGAGTACCCAGTTCCAGCCAGTGAAGCCTCTGCTCAAGCACGAATCTCTGGGATCCCAGGCCTCCGCAGATAGAGGTGAGTGTTATCTTCTGGGCAGTTTGAATTCTACAGACTTCATCCAGCTTCATTAAGGATCACCTAATAGGTCCATTGACTGCTACTTTGGCCATCACTGACTGACTCTTAAACAGTGGTGGAAAGCTTTCCTAATCAAGCCCGGACATAATAAAAAGCTAAATAAGTAAAACTTGGTTTGGAAAGAATTGGTTCTCCATTCATTTCACACATAATTGTGAAGGCCTCCTACATGGTAGCCCAGTGTTGTTGGTGAGACAGTACTGGCTGCCACAGAGCTTATGTTCTAGTGGGGACGACAGTAGATAAACACAACAGTATAGTTTCAGACAGTGGTAAGTGCGAAGAAGAAAATGACCAGAATCTGTAAAGTCAGTAGGAATATCCCACAGATTATAGGACTATTGCAAATGAGAGTATAAATCTTCTCAACCCTGGGTCTGTTGTTAAAAGAGCATGAATCACTCCACAGGACATGACCATATGTCCCGAACGTGTGTGTGGGTTCCCAGGACACAGCACCAAGACATGGAAGCCACCACAGTCTTCATTTCTCAACACAGGTTCTAGCCTAAACCAACTGTTCTGGGCCCTTCTAAAGTCTGCCTCCTGCAGGGAAACCTGAAGTTCTTGCTTTTCTCTCTTGACTCTGAGCAAGTTCTATACAACCAGATGCCTGTGCGTTTCTGGTTCTAGCCTTCTTTGACTCTGGTTTTTCAAAACCAAAGAAGGCCCTTAACAACCACTAAAGGCATTTTAACCAAAATCTTATTTTTCTCCCCCTCCCAAGCAAAATTCAGAGGATCTTCAGATGAAAAGCTTGTTTTATGTTCCTTAAATTCACCATTCCTTCCAAGGATCCTGCCCTTTTTGTATAGTTTTTGTATATTGACAGCACACCACGCCTCTCCAGGCCCTAGGGTTGGAGCTGGTAGGGACCAGGCACTGGGGAACGGAGCACATTCTGTATGAACTTCCTGGCAGGAATTTACTAGCCCAGTTTTTGAACTTGGAATCCACAGGCCAGGGAGGCTGGGTGCCAGGGTCCATCTCATCCAGAGCGTCTTTCCTTCTTAGTTCTCCAGGTTCCTGGGCTGGCCCCGGGAGGGCGCTGCCGACGGGACGCAGTGGTGGCTGCCAGGCTGCCCTCAGAGGCCCAGGTGAGCTGGAGCCCCCCTGTTGTGCATCCTGTGCCCGGCCCTCCCTCCCACCCTACATCCTACACCCATCCAAGTCCTAGATGGGATTTTAATTTTCTCATGTATGCCAGTTTCGTTTGTCATGGTCTAACTTCTTGGTGCCTAGTTAAGAGCCTTTTCCTATTTTATGACTAGCTTGGGTGCTGTACTTCCCACATCCTCCCTACTCCGTCTCTCTGCTCAGCCCCTGCTTCAGTGGGATTTCCTTCAATAAGTACAATTCAGCAAATGCAAGCAGAAGTTTTTGTGATGGTGCTTTTGAAGTGGTTTTTTTTTTTTAAAGATTTTATTTATTTATTAGAGAGAGTGTATGAGAAGAGGGGAGAGGCAGAGGGAAAGGGAGAAGCAGGCTCCCCGCTGAGCAGGGAGCCCGATGCGGAGATCATGACCTGAGCTAAAGTTAGAGGTGAGCCACTCAGGCGCCCCAAGTTTTGTGTTTTTTTAATGCTGTTACTAGGGTATAAACACACGGTCTCTGGCTCTCAAGGGAACTTAAAAGTTGAGAGGACAGATGAGCCATGTCCGTTTATCTCAACTAATAGTACAGTCCGAACAGTCTCTACTTAAACTGGATTTTACTTTTCTTATCCAGTTCTTCATGTCCTTGAGACTCTGTACAGCCCCCCTTTCTTCCCTGACTGTTCTCACTTCAGACCTACATTTCATTGTATTTTAATAATCATTCATGTCAATGAGCCCCCATCACTACTTTGCTGAAAATCACCCCACGAATCTTCTGAGAGGTTTCGGTTTGGTTCCAGTCCTTTCACTGGGTTGGCCTTTATTTTGTCTAGATACTGACGTGAAGACACTTGTCCTCATGTGTTCGCTGATGGTTTACTTCCATGGTTGTTCTGTTGACCGGGTGAAATAGGTACTAAGGTGCTGCACTGGCGTCGTCTGCAGAGCCTTTAGGGGCACGTTCACTCTCCTGTGCCCCGCTGTGGGCGTGACACTGGGGAAGAGGCGCTAGGTGGGATCGTGTGCCGTTTCAGGGCCTGCTGAAAACGGAAGATGTGGCCCTGGCTTTCTCCCCTGCATGGACACAGCTGGATTCACCTCGGGGGAGCTTCCACAGAGATGAGAGGCAGGAGAACTGTGGCGGCCTGACCCCCCTGGGTAAGACGGAGGGGTGCTGGTTTCTCCTAGGCTTTCGGGGCTTCCTTTATCAGTCAGAACCTACCGGGCTGTGAGAACCTGTTTGAAGTGTTTGCATTCAGAGCCACCATTTCTGAACCCCAGCTCCTACCCACACGTGTGACCAGCTCCTTAACCCCTGTGACCTTGCCTCCTTCCCCGTCGGCCAGTGTTCTGGTGAAGTGGGATGCAGCCCATGCAACCCCCAGCACAGGCCTCGCTCCCAGGAGGTGCGCAGTGTTGATCCCCTCCCCGTTGCCAGCCTCGACAGAGGAGAGCTGGGTCCTCTTCAGGAAATGGGCCGTGGGCCCACACAGCAGGAGAGCAAGAAGCGGCCTGGAATGGATAGCAGAGCTGACCTAGAGATCAGGGGACAGGGCACAGGGCAACAGCTTGACGCGTCTGGGCTCACGCCGCCCCGTCCGGTACAGTGGGAGCCCCAGCTCACATCTGTCAGCACCGAGGCCAGTCCTTGTCTGCGATCAGAGTGACTGCTCGTATCCCTGATTAGGGGTCACTTTCTGAGTTCCCACTTGCCCCGTTTCTCACAGAACGTGTTGCAAGTCCTTACACTTGCCTGCTTCCTGCTGCCTTCTGCCCAGCCCTCCTAGCGTCCAGCCCCAGCGCAGGGCCCTGCCTTCGTCCCGAGGACTTGGAGCCCCTGTGTGTGTCCCCAGCACAGTCCTCACCACCTTCCTCCGCTCCCCGTGTGCGCCCTGCTCCCGATGGCCCCATGCCTGTTCTCCGGTCTCCTTCCTCCCCGGCACCCGTGGTCCCCCATTATTCCACCCTTACCCTTTCACGGAAAGCCTCATCCCAGCGTCTGTGGAACCCTGTGGCAGGGCGTAAGTGACCACGTCTGGCCACTTGTTATTTCAGGTGGTAACATGCAGGCCGGGATCACGGACCTGCCCCCAGATGAGCAACATCCAAGACAAGAGCCTGGGGAAGTACCGTGCCACTTGCGTGAAGACGTTGCCCAGACTCCTGCCTGTCTAGAAGCTGGTGAACAGGAGGGCAGGTTACCAAGAAAGCAGAAAAATGCCACGGGAAGTAGGCGGCACTATTGTCATGAATGTGGAAAGAGTTTTGCTCAGAGTTCGGGCCTGACTAAACACAGGAGAATCCACACTGGTGAGAAACCCTATGAATGTGAAGACTGTGGCAAGACCTTCATCGGGAGCTCTGCCCTTGTCATCCATCAGAGAGTCCACACTGGGGAGAAACCCTATGAGTGTGAAGAATGTGGCAAGGCCTTCAGTCACAGCTCAGACCTTATCAAACACCAGAGAACCCACACTGGGGAGAAGCCCTATGAGTGTGAGGACTGTGGGAAGACCTTCAGCCAGAGCTGCAGCCTCCTAGAACATCACAAAATCCACACGGGGGAGAAACCGTACCAGTGCAGCATGTGTGGTAAAGCTTTCAGGCGGAATTCACACCTCCTGAGACACCAGAGGATCCATGGCGATAGAAACGTGCAGGATCCCGGACGTGGAGAGCTCTGGGAGAGCCAGGGGAGGGCGGAAGGCCAGTGGGGAAACGTCGAGGCCCCCCTGTCTTACAAATGTAACGAGTGTGAGAGAAGTTTCACTCGGAACAGAAGCCTTATCGAACACCAAAAAATCCACACTGGTGAGAAACCCTATCAGTGCGAAACCTGTGGAAAAGGCTTCACCCGGACTTCATACCTTGTTCAACATCAGAGAAGCCACGTCGGAAAAAAAGTCCTATCGCAGTGACCCACGTCCTATGTGGCAGAGTTCGTGCTCGTTCCTCATTGAACCGAAGCCACCCGCAGCCCTTCCTGACCACAGAAACTGGGCTGGGCTTTACTGACCATTCCCATCACCTTGTGTTAGAAGACGCGGAGTCTGGCTGAGATGGATTCTCTTCTACGTTCTGGAGGGTGGCTGAGGAACAGCTTATTTGATAGGAGGTTACAGGAGAGTTGTCTGGAAGGGGTAGGACCTGAAATGTTTACTCTCACCTACTGGACTGAAACGGGCTTCCAGACTGGCTCACCACCGCCGGCCAGCACTTTATGATGTCTCGTGGGCAGAAGGCTCTGCCTATAAAGAATCCTCCATCAGCTGGTCCGATCCGTGACATCTTACTTACACTGCCCACTGTGCCTGACCCTGTAGCTCTGGATATGACATCATCTAGACTTCTGAGGAGCTTCTCACCATAGCCTTTTGAGCTTGTGTCTAATTCTGAGGCTCTAGATTCTGAGTTAATCTAGCACATTTTTTGCAGATCACATAAGATTGGCAGGTTGGGGGTGAGGTTACTGTGATAGAAAGAATTCAGATTTCTTGACCAGACTAGGCATTCCAATGTGAATACCTTAGGTTCTTCATCATGAAATCACTGTAAAGGTATGCCAGGCATGGAATGCCATTCTTTAATATTACTACTCTCTGCAGAGAAAAGATTCCTACGCAGACAGTGTGAAAATTAATCAAATCAGAATAAAATGATAAATTTGCTAATGCTTAGCCTCTTGGTTCTCAGCTTTCGGTCCTCTTGGGCCTAACCCATGTGCTCGCTACAGCCACAGACACTATGCTGCCCACAACCCACTCCACTGGAAAGTGTGGTAGACTGAATCACAACTTATGCCTGCTAAGTTCAAACTTCCTTCAGGTCAGTAGATTCATACCAGATATTTAAAGCAAGTATCACGTATGGTTTCAAAACTCCATTATTAGTGTGCAACCATCTTGGTCTTTTTTTTTTTTTTTTTAAGGTTTTATTTTATTTTTAAAAGATTTTATTTGGGAGAGAGAGAGAAAGTAAGAGAGCGAGCGCACAAGCTGGGGGGAGAGGCAGAGGGAGAGGGAGAAGCAGACTCCCCCTGAACAGGGAGCCCAACGCAGGGCTCGATCCCAGGACCCTGAGATCATGACCTGAGCCGAAGGCAGACGCTTAACTGACTGAGCCACCCAGGTGCCCTATTTTGGTCTTACATATTAATTTCTAGGTCACCAATGTGGTACCATCTCAATTATTCATGATGACAGTTTTAGCCATTAAGTTAATTCCTCAGGCTATCTTCTTTCTTTCCTTTTTCTTTTTTAAAGATTTATTTGAGAGAGAGAGCATGAGCGGGAGGGGCAGAGGGAGAGAGAATCTCAAGCAAACTCTGTGCTGAGTGGAGCCCAATGTGGGGCTCAATCCCAGGACCCTGAGATCATGACCTACGCTGAAATCAAGAGTCAGATGCTTACCCAGCTGAGCCAACGAGGCGCCCTGCTATTTACTTTTCTTAAGCACACTTCGTAGACCATCTTTTTTTTCCTTCATGATAGTCAAAGTTTCAGTTTTGTGAGAAGACTTTAAGTCACCATTATAGAACAGTGACCATTGAACAACACTGGTCTGAACTGCACATGTCTGCTTATATGCAGATTTTTTTCAACAAATGCAGTACTGTAAGTATATCTTATTATTAATAACATTTTTTCTCTAGTTTACTTCAAATATATAGTATGTAATACATATAACAAAAAATACATGTTAGTCAACTTTATTGGTAAGTTTCCTGGTCAACAGTAGGCTATTAGTAATCGGGGTATTCACTACAGAATTGATTTCCAGTTATTACAACTGATAGTAAAAACCTAGGAATAATGTTTGTGCCTCCCACATTAGGGAAGAGATTCTGCTTTACGCATATACCAGTTCAGATGTTAGTGTCTTCCCAAACATCCTCACAGTCACACCCAGAATATGTCTGGGCACCCCGTGGCCTGGTCATGTTGACCCATAAAACTGATCATTATAAAACTGTAGTTTGGGGTATTCACTACAGAATTGAAACTTTTAACCATGCTCCTCCCCACTCCCCCCCACCTTTTGATTGCAGTTATTACAACTGATAGTAAGAACCTAGGAAATAACGTCTGTGCCTCCATCCCCTGCTTACAGATCAGGATAGAGAAGAGGGCTGCCACGAAGCTGAGACAGAGGTGAATGACTGGCTCTCTACTGTATGCTCAGCACCTGGCAGACCTGACGAATGAATGATTCTGAAGATGGGTTGATTCTACTTGCTCTCTCCTAGTAACATAAAATCCCTACTGCTAGAGAGCACAGTGTTCACAGCCTTATTTCCAGAAATAAACTTTCCTTCCCTATTTCTAAACAAACTCTGTTTACAGCCATTCAGTCAGCAAATCTCACAGTGTTAGGTCACACACTAAGGAATCGAAGATGAACAGTTGTCTCTTCCTTTGAAGAGCAGGAGAACTAAACTCTCTTTTACGGTGTTCTGTCCATGCCTGTTCTCATTTTGTGAGTCGGCCTGGCAACCCCCATGTCCACACAGGTGCTGCACAGACCAGGACTCAGCAGCAGCTGCTCTAGGCCTGGGGTCCACCCAGCATGTGAGACTGGGCGAGCACGGGGCGCAGCCTGTACAAGGCCACCTGCCCCTCCCCTGGCCAGCACGGAGACTGTCATGAGGGGTCTCCTCTCCCGTGGAGTAAGGCCCACTCAGCGGCAGCCATACCAGCTCCTCGGCAGCAGTCTGTTCCACTGTATGCACTGCTATCACATGGCTTCTTTGGCGCCATCCTGTGGGACACAGGGAGCGAATACATTCGCCTATTACTGCTTTTGCTGTTTACACAGATTCAAAAATTGCTGGGGCGCCTGGGTAGCCCCGTCGGCTAAGTGGCGGACTTGATCGTGGCTCAGGTCATGATCCCAGGGTTGTGAGATTCAGCCCCACGTTGGGCTCCATGCTGAGCGTGGAGTCTGCTTGAGATTCTCTCTCCCTCTACCCCTCCCCCTGCTTACATGCTCTCTCAAATAAACCTTTAAAAAAAATTCTTTCTTAAACATTGCTTCAATCTAAAAGGGGCTATTTGTTTTCTGACCAAATCTGTCGGCCTTTCTTTAAAAAAATCTGGTGCCAAACATGGGGCCATTAAGGGCACAGTGCCCTTTTTTGAAGAAGGACATGGCCACACACAACAGGATAGCATATGCGTTAAGAATTCCTGGGATCTGGCAGCACACGTTCTTGACTCTGTGGTGGGCGAGAGAGTCCAAGGAAGAGTCTTCCCACTGTTGTACCGGTATTGCCCTGGCTAAGTTACAGAACAACGTAGCATGTGCTACCTGCTCATGAACGTTCAGAGGCTGTCACCAAACGTAGGACTGAATCCAGGTGCCCCATGCCATAACTGTCACTAAAGTTTGTCTCTTGAGGCTGAGTGGATAGCCACTTAAAAATGAAAGTCAGTATAAATCTAAGCTTACTGGTGTGGAGCTGATCCTTCCGTGCCTCTGAGCCTTCCCTGCCCTACACCCCAGCCTCACTTCCGGTAAGGAAACAAGGCTCCCTAATGCTCCAGCCACCTCTGCGATGGACTCGTCCACATCACTCCCGTGCTCCCTGAGCTGCCAGCCAATCACACAGTGTCCTCTCCTGGCAGTTGTAACCCTTCAAGTGTCTTGGTATTTCTATAAAAAAGAGAAAAGTGTCTAAATTCATCAGACAGAATTTGAGAAAAACTTGCAATGAAGAGAAGAAAGTTAAAGTAACCCTGTGAGTGAAGGTGCCTGAGAAGTGATGTGGAGCATGAATGGAGCCTGCCCGTGGTTGGGTGTTCTTCAGTCAAGTGCCTGTATGGGACTTTTGCCCAGGGCTAACTGAATTGTTTGTTGCTTGAGATTTTATGAGTTCTTCTATATTCTAGACACAAGTCCTCTGTTAGAGATATGGTTTGCAAGTATTTTCCCCTATCTGTAGCTTGTCTTTTATTTTTTTTAAAGATTTTATTTATTTATTCATGAGAGACAGAGAGAGGCAGAGGGAGAAGCAAGCTCCCTGCAGAGCAGGGAGCCCAATGCGGGACTCGGTCCCAGGACCCTGGGATCATAACCTGAGCCGAAGGCAGACACTTAACCAACTAAGCTACCCAGGCGCCCCTGTAGCTTGTCTTTTAATCCTTAGCAGTCTTTAACAGAGCAACATTTTTAAATTTTGATGAAGACCAAATTATTAATTTTTCCTTTAATCAACCATGCTTTTGATATCAATTCTAAGAATCTTTGCCTAAATCTAGGTCCTAATGATTTCCTATCTTTTCTTCTAAAACTTTATAGTTTTAGGTCATATATTTTAGTCCATGATTCATTTTGAGCTGATTTTTGTATAAGGTGTGAAATGTAGGCTATTTTTATTTTATTTTGCCTGTGGATGCCCAACTGCGCCAGCACCATTTTCTGAAAAGACTATCCTTCCTCCACTGAATTGTTTCTGCACCTTTGTGAAGAATCAGTTGGGCTTTTCTGTGTGGATCTGCTCCTGGGTACTCCAATCTGTTATACTGAACTCTGTATCTCTGAATGTCTACACCACCACCCTCTCTTGATCACTGTAGATAGACGGTAAGCCCTGACATTGGAAATAGTGATTCCTCCCACTTTATTCTTGCTCAAACTTTAGTTTTTTCAAGGTCCCTTGCCTTTCCATATAAATTTTAGAATAAGTTTATCTACAGAAAATTCCTGGTGAGATTTTGATAGGATCTGTATTAAACCCATAAATCAGTGTAGAGAGAACCGATATCTTTACTATGTTGTGTCTTGTAATTCATGAACACAGTGTGCCTCCATTGATTCAAATCTTTGCTTTCTTTCATCAGAATATGGGCAACTTAGTGCTGAACTGAATTCCACCAACAACCTGAATGAGCGTGGAATCAGATTCTTTCCAAGTGCCTACCGAGAAGAACCCAAATGGCTAACACCTTGATTCTGGCCTTGTGGAACCTGGAGTAGAGAAACCAGCTGAGTTAACTGGGATTTCTGACTTAAAGAAGTGTTGTTTTAAACCACTGACTTTGTGGTAATCTGTTAAGGTGGCAACAGAAAATGAATACAAGTAATATTATAGGCATCACCTGGAAAATTATTTTTTTTAACTTTTTTTTATTTATTTATTCATGAGAGTCAGAGAGAGAGAGAGAGAGAGGCAGAGGCAGAGGGAGAAGCAGGCTCCCGCTGAGCAGGGAGCCCGATGTGGGAGTCGATCCCAGGACCCCGGGATCATGACCTGAGCCAAAGGCAGACGCTTAACCATCTGAGCCACCCAGGCTCCCGACCTGGAAAATTATTAAAAATTAAGATCCATACCCATAGAATCTGAACCTACATTTAACAAGATCCCCAGGTGATTTGCTTACACTCATTTTTGAAAATCACTGGTAATACTTTGCTGTGGAAGTGGGACAAAGAAAAAGAACCCATGTTTGCATGTGCTTCAAAGAAAGCCAAAGCCACAAATTTTAAGGACCAGAAGAAAAAAAGTAAAGAAAACACCACAGAGGGGGTGTGGGCCAAAGATTCTGGGTTCAGAGAGTCCTATTTTCCCCTGAATCAGTCAGAGTTCAACCACAGAACAAATGATACCTACCTACCTACCTACCATCTAGGTATCTGTCACTAGGCTTATGCATTTGGGGGCTGGCTAACCAGTCTTCATGAGGCTCCAGAGCCCACAAGCAGGTAGTCAGGAAAGGAAGATCACAAGCCGTCTAGTACCTGTGTCCATTTCTGTTGCCTCTGACTTCTGTGACAAAGGTATCCTGTGAAAATGGAGCCCTTCACTGTGGAGTTAAACACACACAGCGGGCCAGGAGTCAAACCACAGGGAAGGTCCAGGGGAAGAGAGCAACTGCAAGCCCAGGTGCTGCCTCACACCAACCAGGTGAGCTGATTAGCAACAATGTATGTATGCTACATAATGGTTGTAACCCCCTTCTGCCCAGTAACTCTCAGGAGACAATCTTCGCGCAACCCACCCTAACTGCAACACACTAGAATGAGAATTCTGGGGAATGTAGTTCAGCTTGGGCAAGTAGGCACATCATAAGCCATCACAATCCAACCCTTGTCAACTTGGTACCAATACACATCTCCTTAACCATACTTAATTGCCTAATACAGACAGTTACAAAACTGTACTTCCGGGGCGCCTGGGTGGCTCAGTCGTTAAGCGTCTGCCTTCGGCTCCAGGTCCTGATCCCAGGGTCTCCGGATTGAGCCCCGCATCGGGCTCCCTGCTCAGCGGGAAGCCTGCTTCTCCCTCTCCCACTCCCCCTGCTTGTGTTCCCTCTCTCAGTGTCTCTCTCTGTCAAATAAATAAATAAAATCTTTAAAAACAAAACAAAACAAAACTGTACTTCCATCTAAATGATACCAGGATCCCCATAAAACCAGGACCACACTAACTCTTTTCTCAGGAGAGGATACGTCCTCTGCCTCTCATTGCCCTTCCCCCACCTTTTAAAAAATGTCTTTACTGATGTTCATTCATCTCCTACCTGATTCACACTCCTTTTGAAACCGCTTAACCTAAATACTGAAGTATAAAGTTAACTATCATTGACATATTTTATACGATAAGAGGACGAGAGAGAAAACAAAAACTCTGGTTGATATAAACATTCATATCAAAACAATAAAACAATCACAACTATTGTCCTTTTTTTTGCAACTAGTCGCATGGTCATGACTGTTATTTATAACAACCTTCTTTCACTATCCATTCCATATTCCCATCGATCCAGCAAGCATCTCAGCTGGTTGTGGTTCTTTGCTTGGTGGAGTGACCCAAGCCTTCATTCGCAAAGCGTCTGAGCCATTAGCAGTCTCAGGCCTGCACTGGGTTGTCACAGTTGTCCACCAGCATTACCCACAGGTACTGTAGACTAGTAACAACCCACTTTCCCCTTGGGGTGGTCAGTCACCCCCGCCAGTACAGTGGTCCTTTGTTGATTCAGGGGCATTAGGGAGCCCAAAGCAGTCAGCCATCAGTCTCAACTTCCAGTTCAATGGAATCCTTGTGTCACGTGGGGACATCTAGGGGGATGTCCCTCCCTAGACCAGCAGAAACTAAGCTCAGTACTGGAAATAAAAATATTGCTAGTGGATTTCTTGTAGCGGTAAGAGTGAGTGAAGTAACTTTTATTTCTACCCCTTGATTTCTGGACTTTTGAATCCTGGCTATGGGAGAAATGGCATGATATATTAGATGTTGATTTCGAGCATATACCGCACCCTGGAAGGCAGTACCAACTCTGCACGTCCACTTAGCTGTGCCGTAACTGAGTCTCTAAGTCCACTTAGCTGTGCCGTAACTGAGTCTCTAAAGGTCATTTTACTGTTTTATCAACCCAAGTGCTTTAGGATGACGATGACTATGGCAAGACTAGTGAACTCCATGAATACAGGTCCAATGCCCACTTCACTGGCTTTGAAATGGGTTCCTTGGCCAGAAGTGATGCTGTGTGGAATACAGGAAATGGTAAGTCCACAGAAGGCAGTTGTGGCAGAAGCACTCACTGTAGGCCCAGAAGGCAAACCATATCCAGAATAAGTGTGTATTCTAGTGTGAACAAAAACACTTCCCCTCCCATGGTGGAAGTGGTCCAGTGTACTTCAGTCAAGTAGCTGGCTGATCACACTGAGAAATGATGCATACTGAGAGTTCACTGTTGGTTTCTGCTGTTGACAGACTGGGTACTCAGCAGTGGCTCTAACCAGGCTGGCCTTGCTGAGCGGAAGTTAGACCGTGCCTAAACTGATTCCCTGCGTCCACGGCCGCTTTGTTCAGGATCCTGTTAAGCAAGGACAGGAGTGTCTGGGGAAACGGGCTGACTGATAGCCACTGAACAGGTCATCCTCTCCACCCGATTATAAAAATCCTCCTCTGCTGAGGTCACCCTTTGGTAAACATTCAATGGCACACATGTAACTTCACATTTTTGTTTACTTGGAGAGGTCTACTCACAGTTTTCCCCAAACCTCCTTGTTTCCAATATTCTAATCCTTCCAATGGTACCTTGACCATTCAGCCAAACTAAGAGGCACAGCCTGTGAATTGTTAGACTCATCCTTCTGGCCACCTCTCCCCTAAACAAAATGAACAACCAGGTGCAATGCTTGAAGTTCTGTCTCCTAGGAGGATTTCATTTTATCACCGTCTTTCAGGACCGTCCCAGAGTAGGCCAGTAACATACTGCTGCAACAGTCTACTTTCGTAGATGTCATGCAGAATCATCTGTAAGCCAGGCCCCAGTTTATTTCTTCCTCATTCAACTGGTCATAGAGAACTCCCCCATGAGGCCACAGGTTCAGGCAGATAGGAAGTAATGTAGTAGGAGTAAAGGCCTGGAGTACTTGGATCACTTCCTCATGTAACTTAATTGTGTCTGCAAGCCTGCTCAAGCCTGACAATATATATACAACTTCCACTTATTAATGAAGGTGCTGTGCACACCCAATTTTATGGCTTGGTATACCAGACAACATCCAATTCATGATGAGCAGATCAGGTCACATGGTAACTTAATGGTCCATGGCCACACATTTATTCTCTATTAAGGTCCAGTAGCAAGCCAAAAGCTATTTCTCAAAAGGAAAGTAATTATTTGAAGAGAATGGCATGGCTCTGCTCCAAAATCCTAAGGGTCTCTTCTGTGATTAACCTACAGAGATCTGCCAATGTTTTTTTTTTTTAAGTTTTTATTTAAATTTCAGTTAGTTAACACAATGTACTACTGGTTTCAGGTGTACAATGTAATGTTTCAACACTTCCATACAACACCCAGTGCTCACCACAGGTGCACTCCTTACTCCTTATCACCTATTTAACCCATTCCCCCCACCCACCCACCTCCTCTGGTAACCATGAGCTGGTTCTCTGAAGTTGAGTCTGTTTCTCGGTTTGCCTCTCTTTTCCCCCTTTGCTCCTTTGTCTTGTTTCTTAAATTCCACATGTGAGTGAAATCATATGGTATTTTGTTTCTCTTATTTCACTTAGCATAATACTCTCTAGCTCCATCCATGTTGTTGCAAATGGCAAGATTTCATTTTTTTGATGGCTGAGTAATATTCTGTGGTATATATACACTAGATCTTTATCCATTCTTCAGTTGGACACTTGGGCTGTTTTCATAATTTGGATATTGTAGATAATGCTGCTATAAACATCAGGGTGCATGTGTCCCTTTGAATTAGTATTTTTGTATTCTTTGGGTAAATACCTAGTAGTGCAATTACTGAATTGCACTATATGGTGGTTCTATTTTTAGCTTTTTGAGGAAACTGTTCTCCAGGGGGGCTGTACCAGCTTGCATTCCCACTAGCAGTGCAAGAGGGTTCCCCTTTCTTCACATCCTTTCCAACACCTGCTGTTTCTTGTGCTGTTGATTTTAGCCATTCTGACTGGTGTGAGGTGATACTGTAGTTTTGATTTGCATTTCCCTGACGGTGAGCGATGTTGAACACCTTTTCATGTGTCTGGTTGCCATCGGGATGTCTTCTTTGAGAAATGTCTATTCATGTCTTCTGCCCATTTTTTAACTGGATTATTTGGTTTTGGGGCGTTGAGTTGTATAAGTTCTTTACATATTTTGCATACCAACCTTTTATCAGGTATGTCATTTGCAAATATCTTCTCCCATTCCATAGGTTGCCTTTTACTTTTGTAGATTGTTTCCTTTGCTGTGCATAAGCTTTTTATTTTGATGAAGTCCCAATAGTTTATTTTTGCTTTTGTTTCCCCTGCCTCAGGAGACGTATCTAGAAAGAAGTTGCTATGGCTGATGTTAAAGAAGTTACTGCCTGTGTTCTCTTCTAGGACTTTATGGTTTCAGGTCTCACATTTAGATTCTTAATCCATTTTGAATTTATATTCGTGTGTGGTGTAAGAAAGTGGTCTGGTTTCATTCTTTCACAAGTTACTGTACAGTTTTCCCAACACCATTTGTTGAAGAGACTTTTTCCCATTGGATATTCTTTCCTGCTTTGTCAAAGATTAATTGACCTTAGAGTTGTGGTTTCATGTCTAGGTTTTCTATTCTGTTCTACTGATCTACGTGTCTATTTCTGTGCCAGCACTATACTGTTTTGAATACTACAGCTTTGTAATAGAACTTGAAGTCAGAATTGTGATGCCTCCAGCTTTTTTTTTTTTTTTTTTCCCTCCAAAGTTGCTATGGCTATTCAGGATCTTTTGTGACTCCATATAAATTTTAGGTTTGTTCTAGCTTTGTGAAAAATGCTTAGTGTTTTGATAGAGATTGCACTGGGATCTTCCAATGTTTTTAGGAAACATCTCTATCTACCACTGACAGTTCTGGATATGCTCTATTATGTGGAAGTTTTTACTTCCTAAACGAGCACTAAAAGGGGCTATAACCCAACCTACTCAAAGGGTGAGTCTGGAAAGTTTGGGTTATTTTAGGGAGTAGTGAGCCAAAGCTGGATTTGACTTAGATGGCCTTTAGGTAAACATGTAAAGAAATGGCCATTGGTAAAGGTTGGGTGCTGCTAGACATCTAATGGGAAGGGAAGTAGATGAAGAGACAGGTACAAATATTTATTGAATATTCTCTATGTGGCAGGCACTGTGCTGGGCTTATATTTATGGTGCTTATATTGATGATCTAATTCCTACAAATGACCAATTTTGGGCTTATAATCTGTTTACAAATGAGGAAATTCAAGTTCAGAATAGTTCAGTGGCATATACAAGAAAAAAGGAAGAAACTAAAGTTTTTTATCTTTTCTTTTTTTTGAAGATTTTATTTATTTGAGAGAGAATGAGATAGCGAGTGCATGAGAGGGGGGAGGGTCAGAGGGAGAAGCAGACTCCCCGCCGAGCAGGGAGCCCGATGCGGGACTCGATCCCGGGACTCCGGGATCATGACCTGAGCCAAAGGCAGTCGCTTAACCAACTGAGCCCCCCAGGCGCCCTAAAGTTTTTTTATCTAAATGTAGGTCTCCAAATCCAAAATTCATGACTTTCACTACACTTCAGGCCAAATAACTGAAGGAAAGAAAGCAGTTGTGGTCTGCAGTGAGGACTATCATTTAGGAATAACTAGATGGAGGAGGGAGGAAAGAGGAAGAGGGGGTGAAAAAGGCAAACAGGTACTAAATGAGCAAGATGGCTGCCCTTCCAGGGGTAAAAGCAGGGAAAGAGTTAAAAGGAGGTCATTGTGAATGTGGGTCTCCTATACCTATATATGTGTGTGTTTTGAGGGAAACAGAATTTTTAAAGAAGACTTTATGTATTCATTTATTTACGTGAGAGGCGGCAGGGGAGGGCACGAGCGGAGGGCAGAGGCAGAGGCAGAGGGAGAGGGTGAAGCAGACTCCCCGCCGAGCAGGGAGCCTGACGCAGGTCTCAAACCCAGGACCCTGAGACCATGACCTGAGCCCAAGGCAGACACTTAACTGAGCCACCCAGGCGCCCCAAGGGAAATAGAATTTTAAAAAAAGTTACGCATACAAAGTTTTATCACCATAAAACTGAAAGGTGATAAATGAATCTAAAAAGAAAATCCATAAAAGGTGCTCCTAAGTATGAGATATATGTGCATGTACAGTCAGATTTACAGACACACTGAATAAACAAAACCACAACGGGCACCAACAAGGATATGTCTTATGCCCTAAAAGCCATCTTTTACAGGAGGTTTTACCCAGAGATAGAAACTAAAACATTGATATCCAGGCTCCCAAATAAATACAATTTTGGAATAGTAAATTTTAAATGACATTAATTTTTGAGTCTTGGGCTAAATTATACTTCCTTATTTTAATATGTTCAATTCAGTTGGTATGTATTTTTTTAAACCCTCAAATTATTTATGGATACCTCACAGTAACTGGATTTATTCCTGTGAATAGAAAATGTTATGTCCTGGGCGCCTGGGTGGCTCAGTTGGTTGAGCAACTGCCTTCGGCTCAGGTCATGATCCTGGAGTCCCGGGATCGAGTCCCACATCGGGCTCCCTGCTCGGCAGGGAGTCTGCTTCTCCCTCTGACCCTCTTCCCTCTCATGCTCTCTATCTCTCATTCTCTCTCTCTCTCAAATAAATAAATAAAAATATCTTAAAAAAAAAGAAGCTCTTTAAAAAAAAAAGAAAGAAAATGTTATGTCCTAACAATAATCCTGTAGAATTAATGCCTTCTTCCATCTCTAAAAGATGTGTTCTTTTAAGTGATTAAGGACTGTAAGTATGGAGAATTCTTTGGCTAATAACACTGTAACAATGTGAAGAGCATGAAAATTAAGTTGCTAAAATGTCAGAAAATAGAAATTGTTAATCCCATTTGTCTCATTCCATGTCCGACAGCAAACAGCCCATAGCTTACATCCAAGTAAGTCCCAACGACTCATACAAAAGCGAAACAACCCGCAAAAATACCCAACAAACAAAAACAACCTAGGAGTGAAGCCTGTATACCACAGCGTTCTCAATGAGATCAAAAACACTTCATTTTCCTTTTCATTTCACATTTTAATTTCTACCTGCATTATTTCCAGGGAACGGAGTGCTGTGTTTGTTAGCTCTGCGTTCACTGAAAAATCCACTGTAATCGAAAGTCATGTGGCCACTGACGTTAGTGGTGCTGACACTGGACGCCAGCTCTCCGTCAGCATTACCAAAGCGCGCAGACGACATTGGCACTTCCCGCCACTGCTGGCCATGTGGTTTTTTGCTATCTATTATACACTTTAAAAACTGCTATCCTTCCCCCGCGTCGCTCCAGCGGCTCCTCTCTGTTAGGAACCTATCTCCAGAGCCCAGCTCAGCGACACAGCTTCGCTAATGACAGAAAATGCTCCCTTCCTTTGTCATACGGTTCTGCTAAGAACCTCATTCATTCACTCACTCATTCATTCAAGAAACAGAGTTCCTACTCTGTGCCAGGCCCCCCGGAGGCTGCCGTGAACAAAATACGAGCCGACACGTTTCGTGGTTCGCTCCCGCCAGACGCGGTTCCGGCAATCCGCAGTTGCTACGAGCTCCACGGACGGACACAAACGTCCGCCCTGGAGGGGCTCCGACTAACGCGAGGGCAGAAGCGACGTGCGCACCGAGGCGAACGGCCGACGGAAACAGCGGCTTACACAGCACGTGCGCTGGCGAGAGCCGTGGACGTAAACACGGCGGCTCGGACAGGCCTCCGCGCGGTGGGCCGAGCGCCTCGGAGAGGCCGGTCCCGCCCCGCACCGGCGGGAAGGACGCGCGACGGAGGCCTCCCCGGCCCGGCCCCCGGCCCCCGGCCCCCGGCCCCCGGCCCCCGGCCCCGAGCCTCCACGGCGCGTTCTCCCGGCGCTCCCCGACCTGCCCGCCGTCCAAGGACCCCGAGAGGAGCTCGCGCACTGCCCCGCCCCCGCCGCGGCCGCGACTTCCGCCGGCCGCATGCACTTCCGGGGCCGCTCTAGCATCGCGGGAAGGTCCCCAGACTCGGTGGCTGCTCGGGGCCGGAGGCCGGGCGCGGCCGGCGCGGCGCAGAGGGCCGCGTGGCACTTCCGGGGCCGCTCTAGCATCGCGGGAAGGTCCCCAGACTCGGTGGCTGCTCGGGGCCGGAGGCCGGGCGCGCGGCGCAGAGGGCCGCGGGGCACTTCCGGGGCCGCTCTAGCATCGCGGGAAGGTCCCCAGACTCGGTGGCTGCTCGGGGCCGGAGGCCGGGCGCGCGGCGCAGAGGGCCGCGTGGCACTTCCGGGGCCGCTCTAGCATCGCGGGAAGGTCCCCAGACTCGGTGGCTGCTCGGGGCCGGAGGCCGGGCGCGGCCGGCGCGGCGCAGAGGGCCGCGTGGTCGCCTTGTCGCGGCCGGCCCGCCCCCTCCCCGCGGAGGCCGCTGCGCCGCGCCCCTCCGCCCCGCGGGCCGCCCCCCGTCGTGGCGGTGGCTGTGCGCGTGGACTCTCCTCCCTCTGCCTGTGCGATTCGGGCACGTTCCTTATCAGGCTGTCCGCCGACTTGACCAGACTCGTTACGGACGGGCGTAGGGAAGTGCTTCTGGAGTGTTTCCCCGAGGCAGGGCCTTGTCCCTACTGGCCCGACCCTCCTCCGCCTGCCCCCCGACCCAGCCTGGTCGCTGTGTTTCTAATCTCAGGGCCCGGGATGAGGTTGAAGGAGGAAAGCTACGTGGTGGGCGTGGGAAGAAGACTGGTTTCCCTTCCACGCCCTGGAAGGGTATTTTGGGTACAGGGTGTCTGACCCCAAAGCAGCACCAGGGCAGGAGGTGTCTGAAGAAGCTAACCGGTGTCGTCAGGCGCCCAGGACTCAAGTGATCCGTGTCCCGTGCTGTGCTCGGAGAAACACCAGGTCGTCCCCCGCAACCCCGAGGCTGTTTGAGGGGGCGCCTGGGGGGCTCAGTCGTTAAGCGACTGCCTTCGGCTCAGGTCACGGTCCCGGGGTCCAGGATCGAGCCCCGCAGCGGGCACCCTGCTCGGCGGAGAGTCTGCTTCTCCCTCTCCCGCTCCCCCTGCCTGTGTTCCCTCTCTCGCTGTGTCTCTCTGTCAAATAAATAAATAAAATCTTAAAAAAAAAAAAAAAAAGGCTGTTTGAGGATCTAAGAAATAGGTACTTCCAGATGCACCTCTTGGGGCTGACATTAAGCCACACAGGCAGCTGTTGCGATGGGACTGTCTCTCCTGCCAGCGAACACCCGAAATCCAAAGGAAGGGTCTTGCTGGCAGGAAGTACGAGTGGGCAGAACCATTGATTCTTTCTCCCCCTCCTCTTCTGCATCGTCTTTCTCCTCCCTCTTTCCGTTGTTAATATAACCTACTGAGAAAACAAACTTCCTACATAAAAACCTTGTGGGGTGTTAAGTTCAATAATGGTGGGGACATGAGTCAGAGGATGACAGTTTCAGTCCTTTATTTCCTGGTCAAGAGAATGCAGCCTAAGGAATCAGGTAGTACATTTAAAAAGCTACAAATATACAGAATTTCAAGCGAGAAAGAGGCTGTCCTGGGCGTTGTAGGATTAACAGCATTCCTGCGGCGCCTGGTGGCTCAGTTGGTTCAGCGACTGCCTTCCGCTCAGGTCATGATCCTGGAGTCCCGGGATCGAGTCCCGCATCGGGCTCCCTGCTCGGCAGGGAGTCAGCTTCTCCCTCTGACCCTCTTCCCTCTCGTGCTCTCTATCTCTCATTCTCTCTCAAATAAATAAATAAAATCTTTAAAAAAAAAAAAAAGATTAACAGCATTCCTAACCTCCACCCACTAGATTCCAGTAGCTCCTTCCTCGCCCCTCTCAACCACTCACCTGCCCCTCCCCACTGACCCCCCACCTCCTTGCCAGCTAGGAAACCACAAGTCTCGACATGGTTAAATGTTTCCTGGGGGACAAAATCACCCTGGTTGAGAAGTACTGATTTAAACTAAGCCTATTTAAGATATTTGAAAACACTTTGAAAGACCTTGTTCATCTAGTCTTTTCCGATTTGCATCTCATGGCAACTCCTAGCCCCCAACCAGTCCAAGCAGCCCTTTTTCCCTGACCTTTCAAAATCTCGTAGTCCATATGAAATCTAAGTTACAGGTTGCCCGGGTGGCTCAGTTGGTTGAGCCTCCGACTTGGTTTCAGCTGGAGTCATAATCTCAGGTCCTTGGATCAAGCGCCGCCCTGCAGTGCAGAGTCAGCTTTTCCCTCTCCCTCTGCCCCTGGCCCCCATCCCGTGCATGCACACTCCTGCAATCTCTCAAAAAAATAAAGAATGAATAATCTTTAAGAATTAAAAAGACTTTGGGGTGCCTGGGTGGTTCAGTCATTTAAGCATCTGCCTTGGGCTCAGGTCATGATCTCAGGGTCTTGGGATCAAGCCCTGGACTGAGCTCCCTGCTCTGTGGGGAAACTGCTTCTCCATCTCCTTCTGCACCTCTCCCCTGCTTGTGCGTATGCACGCTCTCTCTCAAATAAAATCTTTTAAAAAAGAATTTAAAAGGACTTTTTAAAAAAGAAATCTAAGTTACCTCATTTTTAGCATGAAGTCTAATGATGTATCACCACTCTACCTCTTCTGTTATGGCTGACAGCATTGCCCAAGCATTACTGTCCTTTCCTCCAAACAAGGGAAGGCTCTTTTTTTAAAAATATTTTATTTATTTGACAGAGAGAGAGAGAGATAGCGAGAGCGGGAACACAAGCAGGGGCAGTGGGAGAGGGACAAGCAGGCTTCCTGCGGAGCAGGGAGCCCGATGCAGGGCTCGATCCCAGGATCCTGGGATCATGACCTGAGCCGAAGGCAGACGCTTAACAACTGAGCCACCCAGGCACCCCAACAAGGGTAGGCTCTTATGATGAGACATCATTATTCTATTTTGTAGGGTAAAAACAGTAGAAAGAAACTACTGAATAAAATGTCAGGGCTCCAGGTCATGGATTTCCTTCATACCTACAGACCAGTGAAGAAAACTGTTATCATGAAGGGGTGTATGGAGTGAGGGATAGTTGGTCATTTCTACATGATGGCAGTAGCTCCATAGGTATTCTTGAGGTTTTAAGTTCTCTCTTCCCAATTAGTAAGTGCCCTGGAGGTTAGAAGATCATGTTTTTCTACTTGGCTTTTGCATTTAACAAATGCCTGACCCAGCACAATGGACCTATCAAAGTTGATTGACAAAACAGTACTTCTTTGAGATGGATATGCCAGAAGGAAGCTGAACAATAAAATGTAAAGACTGAGGGTTCAAAACTATTGACGTACAAGTTTGGAGGGGGTTAGGAGATTATCCGGTACAACATTCTCTAAATTATTTTGAATGTGACCTATAAAAATGGTAACTTTACAAATGACAGTTACCCATACAAATACAGAATACTGGAACAAAAGTATTGTGAAACAGTACTGTCATTATGAGTGAATTCTGGTATTTTCTGTTCTAAATGCTTCCATTTCATTTTTTGGAAAACCTACTGATGGAGGATAATGACAGCTGCTTCAATCTGTGTCACCAAACATCCTCCAAAAACAATGTAGAACAAGAAAAACAAAAACTATGCCTTCAAAATACCAGAAGACAGAAAATGCCTAAACTTTAAATTACCTGGAATACAAAATGAGAAAACACCAGAATCCCCCTATAGCTAGGCTTTGTGGTGGGAAACAGTCTGAGAAAGTCCTAGACGAGAGAAGAAGGGAGCTAGTAGTGGCCCTAAAAATTGCTCTAAAATCACCACCAGAAGGAGGGAGTCTATCCTAAGTGTGAAAATTGGGAAAAATATACTAGGAGATGAGAACGTTAAGAAAGGGACTTAAAAGGGTGTGTAATTGACGGTGGCATCTTCAAAAGACACACTTTGGCAGGGAGAGGAGTAAAGAAAAGAAAAGAAGCACTTTTTGGGAAACGTGTAGTGAAAGGGATACAGAGTGAGACAAAAATTTTTAGATTCCTGCAAGATATATACACATAAAGAATCTCAAAACCAGTAATCAGAGTCCGCATAAAATAATCCACTAAAGAAACTGGATTTTGTTACACAAACAGAAGGGACCATTGAATAAGGAATCCAGCACACACCCTAAGTTTATAAATAGGAAAAAACATGGAAAAGTCTAGGAAAAGGTACTACATGGAAATAGAAAATCAGAATCAATGCACCTCAACTAGTAAGAATCACCTAGACCACTTCCCCAAAAATCCTTGAAGAAAAAGAAAAATGAAACAGCACTGCAAAGTAAACTGAACATCTCAAACAAGAACTGGAGATATGAAAAATACCTTGAATCAGAAACTCAAAAATTAGGGGGCGCCTGGGTGGCTCAGACAGTTGAGCATCTGCCTTCGGCTCAGGTCATGATCCCAGGGTCCTGGGATCGAGTCCCCTGTCGGGCTCCCTGCTGAGTGGGGAGCCTGCTTCTCCCTCTGCCTCTGCTGCTCCCCCTGCTTGTACTCTCTCTCTGTCAAATAAATAAAATCTTAAAAAAAAAAAAGAAACTCAAATTTAAAAACAAAGACGGATCAAAAAACCAGGAGGAAATGAAGAGGGCTGATTGAACTCGGGAAAGAAATGGAAGAAAGAGAGTCACCTCAGAAACAAACACTATATTAAAATATGCCTAGGGAAGGAAACTCTAAACATAAACCATAAACTGTAAAAGGTGCACTGAGGCAGGAAAGGCAGGAAAAAAAAGAGAATGAAAGTGAAAGGAAAGAAGAAAATGGACGCTGGGCCAATGAAGTCCCTGAAAAATAAAACAATGAAACAAAATTAATATTAAAGCCCATAATCCAAGAAAACATCACAGTGTTAAAACACTGAAAATAAGGGGCACCCGGGTGGCTCAGTGGTTAAGTGACTGACTCTACCTCAGTTCAGGTCTTGATCTCAGGATCATGGTTCAATCCCTGAGGCGTGAGCTCAGCGTTAAGCTTACTTTAAAAAAAAAAAATTTTAAAGTGTGACTCAGGAATTTAATATTCAGCTCAATTGTCCTTCAAGTATCAATATTAGAAAAATAGTTTGAAATCTAGAAGAACTTAGGGATTTCTGTGTCCATGAGTCTTTCTGGAGGAGTCACCTGGAAACAAGCTTTATTCAACCATATGACCTGGAATACTCCAAAATTATCAAGAATATTTTAATATATATCTAAAATTAAAACAAAAGTAAAATCCCAGACTTTTTTTTTTTAGAGGTTTTTTTTTTTATTTTATTTGAGAGAGAGAGCACATGAGATGGGGGGAGGGTCAGAGGGAGAAGCAGACTCCCCGCCGAGCAGGGAGCCTGATGCGGGACTCGATCCAGGGACTCCAGGATCATGACCTGAGCCGAAGGCAGTCGTTTAACCAACTGAGCCACCCAGGCGCCCAATCCCAGACTTTTTGGTAGAAATTGATAAGCTGTTTCCAAAATTCATATGGAAATGGAAATGACCTACAATAGCTGAAACAACTTTGAAAGGTTGAAGGGCTAATGCACCCTATTTCAAGAATTACTGTAAAGATATTAGTAATCAAAAGAGAAAGGTACTAGTGTAAAGGTAGACAAATAGATCATTTGAACAGAATACAAAGTCCAGAAATAGACTCAGACGAATATGAACAACATTTCAGCAAACATTTGAAGGCAATTCAGTTGAGGAAAAAAACTAAAAATTACACAGCATCTAAAAGCAATTATAGGGGCGCCTGGGTGGCTCAGTCGTTCAGCATCTGCCTTTGGCTCAGGTCATGATCCCACGGTCCTGGGATGGAGCCCCGCATCGGGCTCCCTGCTCGGCGGGAAGCCTGCTTCTCCCTCTCCCACTCCCCCTGCTTGTGTTCCCTCTCTCGCTGTGTCTGTCTCTGTCAAATAAATAAAATCTTTAAAAACAAACAAACAAAAAAATAAAACCAATTATAAAACATTTTTTGTGACCTTGGGCTAGGCAAAGATTTCTCAGCCATATCACCAACATGACCATTAAAAAAAAAACATAAAATTGTACTTCATGAACATTTAAAATTCTGCTCTTCAAAGCACACTATTAAGCCCACAGACTGCAAGAAATATTAATACATCCTTGCACTGAGAAAAGACTGGAATCCAGAATATATAAGTGTAGAAAACAAACACCCCAATGAAAAAATGGGCAGAGTCTTGAACAGATACTTTAGCAAAAGGCTTTATAGGAATGACAAATAATCCCAAGAAAAGATGCTCAATGTCATTAGTCATTAGGAAAGGCAAATTAAAATTACAGTAAGATACACACCTATTAGGTTGTCTAAAATGAAAGACTGACCTTACCAAGTGCTGGCAAGAATGTGTAGTGAAGGAAAGCTCATACACTGCTGGTAGGGATGTGAAAGAGAACAAATATAGAAAACAGGGCGCCTGGGTGGCTCAGATGGTTAAGCGTCTGCCTTCGGCTCAGGTCATGATCCCAGGGTCCTGGGATCGAGTCCTGCATCAGGCTCCCTGCTCCTTGGGAGCCTGCTTCTCTCTCTGTGTCTGTCTCTCATGAATGAATAAATAAAATCTTAAAAAAAAAAATATATATATATATATATATTAGAAAACAATATGAGTTTCTTTAAAAAAAAAAATTCTTAGCAGGTAGATCTAACCATCCCACACTCTTAGGTATTTACTGAAGAGAAATGAAAGCATATGTCTATACGAAGACTTGTACACAAATGTCTGCAGCAACTTCATTTTTAAGAGCCCCCAAATGAAAATAACCCAAACATCTATCAATAGGTAAATGTACAAACAAACTGTGGTGTATCCATACAATGGAGTACTCAACAAGAAAAAGAATGGATTATTGATACATGCAACAACAGGGATGAATCTCCAAATAATTATGGTGAATGAAAGAAGCTGGACCAAAAAAAGAGGGTACATACTGTATTCCATTCCTATCCAATTCTAAAAAATGCAAACTAAATCTATAGCAACGGAAAGCAGAGCAGGGGTTGCCTGGAGATGAAGTGGGTGCAGGCAAGTGTGGGAGAGAGGGATTATCAAGGCACACACATTAATATTTTTGGGTGATCGATATGTTCATTATATTGATTGTGGTGATTATTTCACAGGTGTGCACGTGTTAAAACATGTACAACTGTACACTTCTGCAGTTTATTGTGTATCAATTTCCCTCCATTAAACTGTTTAAAAAATTGTAACTGATTATATTGCAGATTCAAGGCAAACAAATTTAAAAATCTAGATGAAATGGAGAATTTTCTAAGCAAATAATATATTACTAAAATTGACCCTCATTATAAATAGAAAGCCTAAACAGACTGGTTTTGTAGAAGAAACAGAAAAAGTTACCAAGGAACTATCCTACAGGAAAGCACCCAGTCCAGATGGCTTTACATCAGAATTCAACCTTCAAAGACCAGCTAATTTCAGTGCTCTATAAATTGTTCTACAGTATTAAAAATGAACAAAAATATAATTACTTTTATGATGCAATTAAAATGTTGACACCTAAACCTGGAAAATATAGTACAAAAAAAAAAGTTACAGACCAATTTCATATAAACATTGAAGAAAAATGTACTAAATAAAATATGAACAAACTCATTAACACATTAAGAAAAGAATACACCATGACTAAGTAGGACTTACTGCAGGAATGCAAGGTTGGTTCAATATTAGAAAATCCTTTCACATAATATAAGACAATAATAAAATTAAGAAAAAAAAAACCCATGATTTCTATAGATGCTATAAAGGCCTTTTACAGAATGCAGTCATTCTTCTTTTTTTTTAAGATTTTATTTGAGAGAGTGAGCAAGAGAGCACGAGTTGCGGGGGAGCAGAGGCAGAGGGAGAAGCAGACCCCCCGATGAGCAGGGAGCCCGATGTAGGGCTCGATCCCAGGACCCTGGGATCATGACCTGGGCAGAAGGCAGACACACTGAACTGATTGAGCTACCCAGGTACCCCAAATGCAGTCCGTCTTCTAAAATGACCTTTTTTTTTCCTTTGAGAGAGAAAGAGAGCACATATGGCGGGGAGGGGCAGAGGGAGAACAGAATCTTAAGCTGGCTCCATGTCTAGCACTGAGCTCGACATGGGACTCCATCTCAGCACCCTGAGACCATGATCTGAGCCGAAATCAAGAGTCGGAGGCTTAACTGGCTGAGCCACCCAGGCACCTCCTGTAATACCTATTCAAAAAAATTTAGGAATATACAACAAATACACTCAGAGTTCTGAAATAATCACTGTAGAGTTTTAAAATCTATGTTTCCTATATTTAGTGACCTACTATAAATTACATAAGCCTCATTATCTCTCATAGAGATTGGGCTATATTAACAACTTGCTGAAAAGCTTCTAAAGATTCTTTTCACCTGTTTTAGAACTAAAAAGGATAATAAGCAAGTTACTTAAAGTATTAGCCTTCACAACATTATATTATGTGTTATCTGTAAGGGAAAATATCTCCATCGTTATCTGTCAATAGGCTGTATGTTAATTATCTTTCACTATCTTAAAAAAAAACAATCAAACCAAAGCTGGAAAATATATATTCTATGAAGGACACTTACACGACCTTATGCTGGAGAACACAGAAGCAGTCTCAAATTTAGGAAAGTGTCCAAAAATTAATGATGTGGTTACTTTCATTGCATGTACTGAAACTTTATAAATGTGATTTTTATGTCCTGGGGTAGAGACACAAACCTATTTAGCCCATAAAGAAAATAAAATGTAACAGTAGACAATAATCTACTCTTGATGAATGAATTAAAGCTATAAGATTAGAGCAGGCTGGGGAAAACATGTATGCACAGTCATCCAGGAGACAGTATCACAAGTCCTGGGATGCAAGGAAGCAACTTGTTTCAAAAGTCCTGGTTGCTTACATCTACAGACTCCCCTAGAAAGCAAAAAAGAACTGCTGGCCTTTCCTCTTCTTGACCTGAGACATTCACTGACTGTTTTTACTCGCTAAATTGGGCAATTAAGAATACCCATTCCCCATATAACTCGCCCATTTACATTAATTAAATTAATTTTCCAATACTGTGGAGATTCTGTTCTGGAGACTTGGTGTCTGTCCATTCAACTTCCCACAATCCTCTCATTTATAAGAACTTTTCTGATATGGATTCACTGATGTCTACCAAGGTCCAACCACTGTCTGAAGACTTCCATACTCATCACAGTCTGGATTTCCCTGTAGCATGAATTCTCCAATGCTGAATAAAGCTGGTGATTCCATGCAAAGCATTTCCACATTCATCACATGTACAAGATTTCTCTCCTGTGTAGATTCTCTGGTGCACAGTCAGTCCTGACTTGTGGTGAAGGCATTCCTCTTTCCTGCACATAAGGTTCGGTAAGGCTTCTGCGCTGAATGAAATCCTCCTCCATAGTCATCACATCTCTGCAGTCTCTCGTTCATGTCTCTGATGTAAAATGAGGCCACCATAATGAAAGCTTTTCCACATTCCTTGCACTGAGCATTTTTCCATGTGGCAGATCTCCTGGTGGGAAAGGAGGGACCCACTCTAAACAAAAGCCTTTCTAAACCTGTTCTCAAAGAGATTCTCTTCGGCATCTGGACTCCCTAATGCTGAGTAAGGACTCACCAGTGACTAAAAACTCCTACACTTACTGCATAGGTGTTGAAGTTCTACAGAGATCCCACCACATGATTTGTAACCTTCAGAATTTTTTTGTGTTGGAGACAAGTCCTTATTTTCATTCTCAGTAACACCACCTTAAAAAAAAAATGCACAGGCATTTCAAAAGTCAGGTGTCTCTTCTGCTGAGATGAGACTTAAGATGAAGAACAGTGATAAAAATAAAACCCAGTTTTATCTAAAGTGCATGCCTGTTCTATGTATCTAAACTGTCGTCTCCATTTGGCGAAGTGCCCAAAAAGGCATGCGAGGTTCCAGTTTGAGTGAGGAGAAGAGACAGCTGGGCAGAAATTTTGGAAGAACATGGAGGATTTTCTCACAAAATGTGACAAAGAATCAGGAAGGTATAATCAAAAAAGTTAAGAGGAGATAAGTTTGAATCCAGAGATGAAAAATGGAGTATCATGAAATCAAGAGAAATTTTAATTTGTTAGTGCGAGTTAAAAGGACCATTTATGCCAACTGAAATGTACCCAGGCCACTACTATAGACAAGCAAAATGCTCCATAAATATTTATTGAGTCAATCAATGAACAGTGGTATATAATAAAAGTTAACTTGAAGCAACAGCTAGAACAGTTTCAAAATACATACTGTTTTGATGGGGAAAAAACTAAAGTGGGGAAAATAACTTTTCCAGTAATGTTCAGGACTAAAACATAGGAAGAAAGCTGCACTTTGAAGTTAAAGGAGTTGAATAGGTCAAAACAATTCAAACAAAACCACTCACAAATATGGCTGAGATTTTCTACCTCAAGAATCGGGCAGATAATGAAAAGGACATGGATAGGGGCAAATTTTCAAGGGAAAGGACATTACTGAGAGTTCTGAAAAGCTTCCTTTCAAGGATCTCATCTTTCTCTGCAGACACCCTTTCTCATCTGCTTTCCATTTCAAAAGGCAATAATGCTCAAAGTCAAACTATGACCAGGGTCTTAACAGGCTGCACTTGAAACCTTGGATTCCAAAGTACTATCTCTGCCATAAGCATTTCTTGTTCTATTCTTTCGCCTGGACCGTAAAGGCAATGGGATGAAGCTGGTCTTGGAAAACTGAATTTGAAGTCGCCCAAACAACAACAACAACCCAAAATTGAAAAACTTTCCAGAGGTGCACACGAATAAGGGGAATTAAAGCCCATGAGGGAGGGGCTGGGTTTTGGCTGCAGAGACATGTAGTGGATGCTAAAGTTCAGTTTCACTGCTTTCTCTGCTATTGCAGAAGACTTTCACTATTCAAGCCATAACATATGTGATTATCCCAACCCTTCCCACCTGATGGCTTTTCCTCCAAAAAGCTGTCTCCAACTTCTCTAGCACAAGTGATGCCTCTTCTCCACATCCTGGATATCATCCCTGCCTGGGTCCGCAGCTTCCCAGCCAGGGGTCAGGACCTGCTTCAGCACCTGCTCCTTGGTCTGTTTCTGGTCTCAGCAACTGTGGGCAAAGCTCGGAGAGTCTTCTGACAGCCCTGGGAGGCCCAGGTAGCTATCTCCTGGTAGTAGCAACTTAAAGTCTGAAGGACTATCCATGACTTCTTTGCCAGCGTGGTCCCAGGCACGGCCCTCTCCCTCTGCCATCAGTCACTATTAGGGACCTTTCCGCAGGAGGACCGCCATTCTGGAATGAGAGCACTCAGGAGAAGATTCACGCCAGCCTGGGGTTCACAACGGTTTTTCAGAAGTATTTCCTTGTGGCTAGTCTTCTTCCTGGGGCACAAAATAACACTGTTAACAGAAACTCTAATTTTTGTTCAGCTCTTTTACTCAAGAATTCACTACCCGGACAAGGCACTGAAAGAAAAAGGAACTGTCAGGAAGCTAAATACATTGAGTGGGAGGGACTTTGCAAATTATTAGCTATAGCACCATGTGCTGAATCTTTTACTTCCTAAATGTTTGTTAATGAAACTTGAAAGACCATGACCCTCTTCCCTTGGGTTCTCCCCTTCAAAGAATCCCGAAGAAATAGTAGAGAAAATAACATCAGAAATGAGAAAATAGTATCAGCTAATATTTCTTTAAAAGTAACTGCAAACTTAGTTAAGTAGGTACTATTATAATCCCACTGACACCTGAATGACACTGCGGTACAGAGCGATCAAGCCATTTGCTAAGTCACACAACCAGTACGTGGCCTCGAGCCTCTTCCAGCGTCGCCGCAGCCACCGCACGGGGTCAGGCGTCAGATCCTCTCCCCGACCAACCGCACTTTCCTTTTACAAAACCGGGACCCCAGACCTTCTTTTTCTCAACAGTCCAGGTGCCCTGATACAGCTCAAACCCTCGAGGCCGTCCTTGACTCCCCCGGCAACTCTCCATCGCCGGACCCTACCCCACCCCCGGCCCAGCCCGGAGCCTCGGGGCGCGCGCGGAGAGGCCGCGCGGAGCCCGCGGTGCGCAAGGCTGCGCTCCGCCCCCGCACCGGTGCGCGCCGAGGCTCGCGGCGCCCGCGCTTCCCGGCCGGCTGCAGCCCCCACCCCCGCGGCGCCGTTCGGGCTCCTCTCGGGGCCTGGAGGCTTTCCCCTCTCTGCGGTTGCCTGGCGGCGTCCCCGCCCCGCAGAGCCTCCGGGCGGCGCCCGCGGGGGAGGGGGGCCCCGGCTCGCACGACGCTGAGCAAAGGCTGGGGGGCCGTCCCCGAGGCAGGCGAGTGCCCGCGGCCGTCCCGGGAACACGGCTCGCGCGCACGGGGGCGAAGCACGGGGCGGAGAAGCCACCTGGCCCACGTCACGCCCGGTCGGCGGCTCCTCGTCTCCACGTTCCCTACGGGGAAGTGAGACACAACCGTAGTAAATCACTTGCCTGAATTCAGTTTGACTACAGAAAACGCACGTTTTTTAGCGGGTATGAAATGAGATCATCACTTAGGTAGGCACAACTAGATCAAAAAGTAAAATATGCCTATCAAGCCTGAAGAGTAGTAAAGAGCTCACCATAAACGACAGGTGACAAATACCGTCCACTTAGAGGTCCTTCTGGGTACCCAGAAGGACCATTTGGGCTCTCTCTCTCTATATATATACACACACACACATTTGGGCTTATAAGATGGTCCGTAGAACAAACATGGACCCCTTCAGCTGTGCCGGCTGAAAGCTCCGGGAGCCTTGACCGATGGGCTTTCAGACCTGGAAGTGTGGGTGAACGGTCCGTGGTTTCCACGAAATCAAGGGAAAACCGCTGGCTCTCAATGATGCTCTTAAAATGTGAGCCAAGGAGCTACTCAACTGAGTTTACTTACCATGGCTGGCTTTATCAAAATCAAATTATATGTATAAAATAAAACCTATGTACAACACATTTTTATAAAATATATTCCTATGTACTTTACATATATATATGTGCGTATAAAAAATGTGCAAGGACCCCTTACCAATTACATCCAAAAACATTTGGCATGAGAGAGGACCCAAAGAAATTCCAGTAAAATGAACTGCTAGAGGGACTGCGATATGAGAACTTTTCAGGGTGAAAGGATGAAAGTTGAGAATATTTAATTAAAGGTTGTCAAATGATTATCCCTAAACTGAATAGGGCAACTTGTTGCTCAAATAAATTGTGGGCTTGTGGAGTCAGGAGAGGCACCTGAAAGAACTATTTTATATAATTCTGTTTCCTTTAATCCTAGAAGTGGTGTTAGCTACAAATATAAAACCCTTATCAAGAATAGATCCATATGGGTTATTGGATAGATCCATACCCGGACATCATCTTTATGATGTGTATTAATGAAGACTGCCAAAAATCCCGTATTCTGTCACAATAGAAGGTGATCCTTTCCTATAAAGAGTCCATTTTTAGTGGAATGTCTCCTGTGGACACCCTCCTTGTGTAGGCAGCAAGCATTAGGGTTCACATTACATTGACCAAACCTCATCCAAGATTTGGTGTGCAGAGAGGGTGGTAATACTACCTTGGATACTACCTAGGACTCTGGGGTTTCTGAAGTATCTTTTAGAAATGACAGTAGTGGGCACCTGGGTGGCTCAGTTGGTTAAGTGACTGCCTTCGGCTCAGGTCATGATCCTGGAGTCCCGGGATTGAGTCCCACGCCCGCTTCTCCCTCTGACCCTCTTCCCTCTCGTGCTCTGTATCTCTCATTCTCTCTCAAATAAATAAAATCTTAAAAAAAAAAAAAAACGAAAGAAATGACAGTAGAAAAGCTTGCACAGATCATTACTCAGGACATTGATTACCACTGCAACACAGGGTTCCTTCAACTGAAATGGGAAGTGTGGGCTCTAGAATTGGGCTGCTTGGGTTCAAAGCCTGGCTCCACTATATTATAACTTTGTGACCTCAGGCAGCTTCAATTCCCTGATTTCAGTTTCCCCAGCTAAAAAGAAAATAAAGCACTTGGTAATGCCCGGCCCTTAGTAAGCCGTATATGTTACATATTACTAACAAATCCTATTCTCGACTCCCAAAGACGCCAATAAGGGCGTAAGAACTCTATAATGAATAATCTATGGCAAATAACAAGAGGCCATTTCTGTTCAGAGCACAGGGGTGCAGACCTGCTCTCCACTGCCAGCCTCACCCCACAACTGACATTTCTCAATTCAGAGCCCTGCTCAATCCGTTTCCTCAGTAGCTTTCTCTCACACCTAAAATTCCAGCAACCTCTTCTTACAACTGAGTCCCTTTCTATTACATCCACTAAACCCGTTTGTCAGGTTACTCTTCAAAGCCCCCTTCACTTTTTTTGTCTTAAACACTCAGTATCTTGTTTACCTTGAATCAATTAGAAAAGAGAAGCCAGTCAATCTCACTCTCATCCTTACTGTTATTTCTAAGCCACTGCTTTGTGATTCCAGTGTTACACCAGTTCCTCAACCTGGCTGTTACTACTCTTGACTGACATTATTTCTACCTTGGACTTGCTTTAATTTCACATTTTTCCTTTCCATCCTACTGCCTGTTATTGCCAATGGTTTCAAAATCCACAAAGGTAAGCTGCTTCAAAGGACCCTGATTTCCTAGTTCCTGTCCCTATTAGACCACATCCAGCTTTTATCCATAAAGATGCACTCTGGACTTTCATCATTCTCTGTTCGCCACACTCCCCAATTTCATCTCTAACCTGTCATGTCCTCCATTTGCCCCTCAGGGCCTTCTACTTCTGTGTTGCCAATTTAGCTCCAGTTATACTCTCTTTTCTCCTTATCCTGGATAGTTTGACCCCTTTGATGCCTACCTGGAAATTCCACGCCACCCCACCCTTTCTTGGTACTGCAACTATATTTAAGTACAAGAAACAACCAGAACAAAACTCCCACCTTTATTTTTAAACAAGTTATGAACTGTATGCTACATCACAGGCACATCCCGATGTTCTGGGTCTCTATCTATGGGTCCTTTATATTAGGCAATTAAAGGCGTTAGAGGTAAATGGAGGCACGCATCTGCGTTGAGAACGTGTTAAGCAGAAGATGAACTACATAACCTGTAAGTAAAGGCACTGTGAACAGAAAGCAAGTTTAAAATAAGAAATTGCGTTCCAGTGAGCAGTAGGATTTGAGAGAGGTCAGAGTAACTTCAGTTTGGATACCGTGTCTGACATGTGAGCAGGTGACGAGCACGAATATCATCAGCTGGTGAAGAGGACGTGCTCATAGGGGTTCTCATCACTAAGCAGCAAGGAGCTTGCCAGAGTGAGAAATGCAAGGCAGGGTGAGCTGGGGAAGGGGGCAGGAACACACACAGCTCAAAGCTCTCAGGCTCACTCAGGGCAACAAACTGTTTTCTGGATGTAAAAAATTAGTTCCCCAACCCTGGCTGCCTCAGTGTCTCATGTGTGCAGCTCCCATGTTGGTATTAGGATAAACACCTAAATAAAGAGTCCTCAACTTGTGATTGAGTTGTTTTTTCAAATGTTCATTTGCTTTCTTCTATTGTGAACTCAGGATGTTTTCCCATGGTCATGTAAATTCCAATCCCAAAAGCAAATGACACATGTGTCATAATATGCCTAAATTATAGTACTAATACCATTATTATTCTTATGGGAAAATGTGCTCACATTTAAGAGCTTAAAAGCTACAGAGCTATTTCTCCAGGGACCCTTCTGGTTCCAAGCCAGTGATGACACTCTCATGTTCTGGATCAGGCTACAGATAGAGGGGGCAGGAGACAAGGGCCGAAGGGAAAGGGGGCAGAGTACACTATAGGAGCAGGGAGGAGATGGGCTAGATACAATGGCAGTTAAGAGTAGTTAAAGGAAGGCAATTACCCATTTCTCCCCTCCCCCTTTTGTCTCAGCACTTCAAACCCACTAACCAGCTAGAGGTGAGGGGTGGAGAGGATCCTGGAGTCCTGTGGGATGAGGTAGGGTGGGGAGGTAGTCCCAGAAATTGCAGAGTCTGCCGTGGCAAGGTAGCAAGGGAGGGAAATCAGAGGACAGCTGAGTGAAAATTAAAAACAGTCTCTGTAAATAAAAAGATCAACAGACCAGGAGCCATGTGTGCCTCTCTGTAGCTGCTGACTACCCGAAATAATCATCACAGGCCCTCATCTAGGACCGAACTGTTTACTCAGTAAAACAGGAGTAAAGTCAACCAGTTATCGGTTCATGTTTTCACAAGTCCCAAAGGACAGAGTCACTAATCTTTGGCTCTTTTATGTGCTCAAGAAGGTTTACAAACCAAAAAAATTGTAAACCAGTTCTGAAGAACAGTTATTAGGGAATTCAGAACACGAGAACTATGTAATTGGGGGAAAAGAGAGGTCAGAAGCCAAAGAGAGAACACTAGCGCCCTCCCCTAACTAAACACACACAGCCTTGTGCTCAGATGACTCCCGGAGCCTTTGAATGTAGGTCAGGAGACTATTTTGACACCTTTAAATGTGAAGAGGTGGGAAGGCCAGCCTGAAGCCCTTGTGGCTGGCCGGTGGTCAGGTTCTCTCTAAAGTACCGGTGGCACCTGTCCTCCGTCGGGCTTCCCTTACGCTCTAATCCAGCAGCGGTTCACGTGTCCGCACGCCACAGGCAACCATGAAGGCAGCTGGGATTCAATGCGGTGTTTCTCGAATTGCAGAATCAGGTGACCGGCTACAAACATGAAGATTCTCGGCCCCCATCCCAGACTTAATGAGGCAGAATGTCTGTGAGTGGGACGTGGGCATTTTAAACGAGCTCCACACGCGATTCTGATGCCCAGTGAAGTGGAAGCATCCCTAGAGCCATGGACAGGACTTGGAGCCGGAGACCTACCCTTCAGTGGCTGGTCTTCCCTCTGCGCCATGGCAGTTATGTCCCCATCTCCACACGCAAGAGTCCTCACCTTTCCAATGGCCAGTGATTTTAATTTACAGAGATATTTTAGGAATGAAGTCAGAAAAGTGCTAAGACGCACGCTCGCCCTCCCGCAGTCTGTCCCCAAGCTCTGCAGCCAGCGTACTGCCATCAACTGCCAACCGGACGGACTCTCGACCTCAGGTCGGCTCGGACGCCTCCAAACCACAAGCACTCTGCCTGCATTTCCTTTACCCTAAATGCTTTCCATTTTGCCTTCCAATTCTGCCCATCCAACCCTTTTTGTAAGATCTTTCCTGACCCCGAGGCGTCGGTAGTCCGTCCTCCTGGACGGACGGCACTTACTGTGCGCCACAAGCCACTTCCAAGACACGGCACTCGCACCATCAATTCTCCTGCCCTACTGCAGAGTCTTACCTAACCTCACACGTGGTATTTAGCTATCCCCAGCTAAACTGTAAACTTTGGAGAAGAGGAATTTGGTGTTATGCTTCTTGATCTCCACAGCACCTGACAGAACAGGCAGCACACAGGGAATTCTTTATATAATAGCTGAGGTTTCCTTATAGCAACAGTGACTGGCATTTTCCCAAATGATTTCAAAGCTAGGATTTCTCTCCAGCCTGCACTCCGTCACACAGCTTCCCTGTAGCCATCAGAGAGAAACAGGCTTTTCTCCTCTGTGGATAGTCTGATGTTGAATGAGAGCTGAGGTCTGCCTGAACGATTCCCCACACTCTTTACATTTACAGGGACCACCTCTACTATGGATTCTCTGGTGTTTACTAAGATCTGACCTCTGTCTGAAGGCTTTACCACATTCATCACATTGGTAGGGTTTCTCCCCAGTGTGGATTCTCTGATGCTGAATGAGGCTGGTGATTCCACGGAAGGCATTCCCACACTCATCACACTTGTAGGGCCTCTCTCCAGTGTGGATTCTCTGATGTTCCGTGAGGACGGATCTTTGAGTGAAAGCCTTCCCGCACTTATCACATTTATAGGGTCTCTCCCCAGTGTGAATTCGCTGATGTTCTATAAGACTCGTCCTCTGAATAAAGGCTTTTCCACATATGTCACACTTGTAAGGCTTCTCCCCAGTGTGGATCCTCTGATGCTGAACAAGGCCACTCTGACTGAAGGATTTCCCACATTCCTTACACTGATGGCACTTTTCTTTGTGGTGGATCTCCTGGTGGGAAACAAGGGATGAGTTATAAACAAAGGCTTTTCCACACTCGCTGCACTCATAGGGCTTCGCCCCAGTGTGAACTCCTTGATGCTGAGTAAGTATTGAGCGCCGACTGAAACTTTTATTACACTGAGTACAATGGTACGGTTTGTCTCTTGTGTGGATCTTGAGATGGTGAAAGAGGCCTGCTTTCTGGCTAAAGGCTTTGCCGCACTCATTACAGTGGTAGTGCTTCTCTCCTGTGTGAAGTCTCTGATGTTGGTTAAGAGCTGACCACCGGCCAAAGGCTTTGCCACACTCATTACATTTATACGGTTTCTCTCCGGTGTGTATTATTTTGTGCCGAATAAGCACAGTTCTCCCACGGAAAGTTTTTCCACATTCCTCGCATCTGTAGGGCCTGTCTCCAGTATGGACCCTCTGATGTTCTATAAGGCGCGAGTGCTGACTAAAGGCTTTCCCACACTCCTTGCATTCGTGAGGTTTTTCTCCCAGACAGACCCTCTGCTGTTCAGTCAGACTGACTCTGTTTTCATCACCTGTAGATTGTTCACCTTCCCTGGAGTGTCCAGAAGATTCTTCTGTTTTTGCTTCAGATTCATCAGCTTTTCTGCACCAAGTGGGCTGGGACACTTCACTTTCAAATCTAGACATATTCTCATATGGTTCCATTTCTTCAGAAACTTCTTGCTTTAAATTCCTGTACTCGTTTCCAGTCTCAACACCTGAAACTACAATGGATTGCCAAGTCAACTAGTTTCCAAGGTAAGATTCGTCAGTGAAAAGTACATAAGAACCTAGAGTTTCTGCAGGACTATGAAATGTATTAGAACACAGGACAGACACAATATGGAAAGCACTCCAAAAATTGTTATGGAAAAGACCAATCACCCAATAGAAACTGGACAAAGGAAAAACTGACTGTAATAAGAGAAAAGCAAATTTAAACAATATTGAGACACAATATTCACCCGTTATCCTGCCCAGTAGGAGGTAGTTACGATGTAACACTGTGTTCATGAAATGGGTATCACATGTTGCCAGTGGGAGTGTAAACTGACCCAGGCTTTATAGAAGGCAATTTGACAACATCTGTCAAAATTACAAATGTATTTAACCTTTGACCTAGTATTTTCACATACAGGAATTTATACTGCAGAATTACACACATTCACCACAGCACCACCTGTTACAATACAACACTGGAGACAACCTGGGGGATGGATAAGTTTACTGTGTGGTTCACCCATACATTTTACTATTAAGCTGCTAAGAAATAAAAAAATGCAAGCTTTTGGGCGCCTGGGTCGTTAAGCGGCTGCCTTCAGCTCAGGTCATGATCTCAGGGTCCTGGGACCGAGCCCCGCATCGGGCTCCCTGCTCGGCTTCCCACCTGTTTCTCCCTCTCCTGCTACCTCTGCTTGTGTTCCCTATCTCGCTGTGTCTCTGTCAAATAAATAAATAAAATCTTTAAAAAAAAAATGTAAGCTTTTATCATCTTTATGATAAAGACAAGAAAAGGTATTTACTGGAATATGAAAAACTATGTATCTTGAGAAGGACACACAAGAACTTAGAACAGTGACAACCTATTTCAGAGCTAGGAGGCCAGATGGCCGAGGGAACAAGGTGAAATGAAAACTTTTCACTGGATAATTTTAAGTTTTTGTTTTTGAACTGCATGAATTTTTACCTATTTTAAAAAATTAAATGGGAAAGAATAAATATAGACAAAATAGAGACAAGGACGATAAGGGGTCTTTCATCCATTCACCAACTTTTAACATTCTGCCACATTTGCTTTGTTTCTTCTCTTTGTAAGCGTACACATATATACATTTTCTCCTGAACCATCTGAAAACTGCAGACATCGTGGGGCAGAGGCTTGTTTACTGAAGGAGGAAGGGTACAGCCAAAGTGAAGACCGTAGTACCGTCTGACAGGATAAAGGCTGGGAAAGCAGGGTAGCAGGACAATAGGAAATAACTATCAGAATCACGCAGTTAAGTGATCTCAAGTAAAACAGTGCAAGAATTCAAAAAAAAATATTTTACTTGAGATCACTTAACTGCGTGATTCTGATAGTTATTTCCATTGTCCTGATAACCCGAAGAGTGACAAACCAAAGTGGCTGTGCATGAGAGACGTCCCGACTCTGATGATCAGAAACAGTACAGAGTACTACAGAGGCCTGGGCCAGCCCCAACCTCGCCTTCCTCCCAAGACGGGTCTGTCTTCTTTACCTTGCTCCTCCAGCTGGGCTTCAGGTTCTGGAGACTCACACTTGAGCTGTGCCATCAGGGGTGGGAAGGACATGCTGGGCTCCTGTTCTGTTCCCAGAGGGGCCATCTCCGGCAAGCGCTGGTCCCGTTCCTCAGTGTGGACTGAGACCTGTGGCAAACGAGACACAGCTCACACACTCAGTCTGTGAACAGAAAATAAGAGTATACGAATCATGGCAGTGACACCCAGCTCTCTGACACCTCAACTTCCTTCCAGACACCAGCCTGCCATGACCCTCCTCATGGCACCTCCTCTAAGAAACCTTCCTTTCTCCTGTTCTTCACAGCTAAACAATGCTGGTTGTACCACCCTCACTTCATTTATGCTTTGGAGAAAGGCAGAAGGAAACAAGGGAGCGACGGGGGAGGAGGAGGGAGGGGAAATCGTCCATGTAGGCTCCAGAAGCTGTTCCCTACAGACTGCCCTTCCCAGGCCCCCACCCTACTTCCTTCCAGGAGATGACCTTATTTTCTCCTTGTCCAAGGTCATGGTCACATGACCGACCACCCACCCTTCATTTCATCATCCCCCCCCCCCCCCGCCCCCGCATACACCCTTTTCCCCTTCCACTTAGAGGAAGAGGCCTTTTCTCATTCAAGGTGCATATCTCTACTCTCGCTTTCAACCCCATCCCTTCCTGCACTGCACCCCTGACCCCTGCTCCTGCAACAAACTCATTTATTTAGCAGTTTAAGCCACTCTGTAGCTTCCATGCTTGCATGGAATCATTCCCCTTGTATTTAAAAATAACAGGTTTCCCCAGCAGGGTATGAAACGCAGGGATCTGGGACAACTCTCATTCCTTAGTCTGTGTCTTAGTTCAGGAGCTCCGTGAGCAGGGACTTGTTACTTGGACTACATGGCACCATGCACACAAAGCACCTCACAGAGGGCACGGCTACACCAGGCCCTCAAACTGCTCCCCAATCCCCTTCAGTGGCTACATTCTGTAAATAAGAAATCACCGCACACTGCCTCTATTCTGACAGTTTCATTGTGTAACCTCTGCCCCCAGAATAAGAGCCAAAATCAGCAGGATGCTGAAATGCCCAGAAAAAGATGTTTCAACTTCAAATGTGGAGGGAGAAAAAGGCCAGTACAGTGGGTTGTGTCTTCTATCCACAGATCTCTGGCAAGGCCTCAGAAATCAAGTTTAAATTCCGTTAGCTGCCCCCAGCATGCTTCGAGGGAAGGGGCTGGTTGGCAAAACAAACTCAACATGTTTAAAACCACATTACGTCTGCCTGCACTTGAGAATCCCCTTCTTTCTTCTGGTTCTCTTCCTGTCTCCCTGGCTGCTTCTCCGTTTCCACTGCCCTGATGACCTCTCTTCATTTCATAACCTCAAATGTCGTCCATATTCTGACAAGTTCCAATTTTGCATTTCTAGCACAGATCCCTCCACCGAATCCCAGCTTGTTATACCCAGTTGCCTGCTCAACTTTTCCAGGTGGATTCTAATAGGAATCTCAAAATCAACACATCCAAATACCTAGTAACCCTCGATCCCTGTCCTGACTCCAAACCTTCCTCTCTCCCAGACTTTACTCCATGAATGACGAATCCACAAATCATGACGTTCAGAACAAAAACCTTAGTTGAATCCTGAGCTCACTTTCTCTCCTATCCCACATCCTACAGAAAAACATAATCCCTTCAAGTGCTACCTCCAAAATAGGCAGGATCCAATGGCATCTCACCACTTCCACGGCTACTGCCCTAGTCCAAGCCGCCAGCACCTGTTGCCTGGATTGGTGCTGAACCTGTCTCCCTGCTTCTATCTTTGACCCCCCAGCCTCCCGCACCCCCACCACCAGCCCCCCGGGCACAACTCTTCCAACAGAGCAGCTGATTATTTTTAAAATTTAGGTCAGGTCAAACCTCTTCTCTGTTCAAAACTCTCCAGTGACTCAGCACCCCCTGTTTACTGTCTGCCTCCTCTCATTAGACTAGAATCTATCTATGAGACAGCAGCAACTTCTGCACTTTGTTCACGGTTCCGTTTCCAGTGCCTAGAATGGTGCCTGGTACAAAACTCCATTCAGTAAATGTCTCCTGAACAAATGAACTTTTCCCCAATCCACTTTCCCCTAAACCCTCGAACTCTGTTAGGAGCACCTGGATCACGCTAGTCTCTCAAGCTGGAAGTCCCCAGTGCTCAGCCTACAAGTGACTGCTCCGTAGAGACATTTCCCTTCATCCTTCCTTTTTCATCCACTGATCTGTCATCGTTTGCAATTAGTACTTACCTATGACATGCTTCGTCCTCTGTAGTCTCACCGTCACAACTCTCTCAAACTCACATCTTCTGCCACAGGCTCCCCCCTTCCACTGTTGGCGCCCCAGTGCTGGGCTGCACTTCTTGTTTTATTATTTCCCTGGTTTATATTCTTCCTAGCAAGACTTCCCAGCCTTGACTCTACTGACAAGTTGGGTCAGATAATCCTTTGTTGTATGCGGCTGCCTATACACTGTAGGATACCGGGTAATGTCCCTGCCCATTAGCCACTAGATGCCAGTAGCACCTCCCCAAATGGCAACCAAAAATGTCCCAAGACATTGCCAGATGCCTCTAGGGCACAAAATTGCCACTGGTTGAGAACCACTGTCTTTTATCAGTGCTGAAACAAAACAGAACAAGATCCTACATACCTTGGTTACATCCTGGGGTTAGAGAAGCTCATTTAGACTCAAAGAGAAAACATTAGACGCCTGTGTCCTACAGAATAAAATCTAAATTCCACAGATGATATTCAAGGTCCTGGACTCTGTTTTCAACCCCTCTACTCACACCTCACCTGTCCAACCTAACTGGGCTTTCTACTACTCCCAGTAACTCCCATCCCTGCCCGGCCCCCCCCTCCTAACCTTCCACTCCTCCAAGCTGGTGACTTTGATTTCTCCTTCGTTTAATCCTTTAATGCAGGCAGGGCAGTGGATACACTGTTGCGCAACAGAAACAATGCCCCTTTCAAGAGACTGCTGAGCACCCCGTTACCACGACCTCTCAAACATTTGCTCTTAGAAATCTCTTTCTAATGTTTTTGAGCATTTTATCAAATAGAACTCTGTAGGCCTAGTACAGAAGTACATGATCCTTCCGCAGAGAAGCCAAAAATAAGTTAGGACTACATTAACCAACTTTCTAAGAGGCTCGGGCCTGATGCCCCGAAGTGTCCACACACCTTGTAAAACAACGTTGTACTTCACTCTGGCCTAGAAATCCATAATTCACCTTTTATCATTAAGCAGATCTCTTTTTCGCACCTGTTCCCCAGGCTCATCCAGCTCCCTCTCCAGGTCCTCCAGCACAGTCACCGCCTCCTCCCCGCTCTCCGGGTGCTGCTCCCGCACCCAGGCCTGCAGCTCCTCGGGCAGGATGGTCAGGAACTGCTCCAGCACCAGCAGCTCCACGATCTGCTCCTTGCTGTGCGTCTCGGGCCGCAGCCACTGACGGCACAGCTCCCGGAGCCGGCTCAGCGCCTCGCGGGGCCCCGACGTCTCCTGGTAGCAGAACTGCCGGAAGTACTGCCGGAAGACCTCCCTGCTGTGGGTGCTGTTCTTTCGCAGGTTCTGATCCTGTCTGGCGGTGGTATGGTCCTCCCTCTCCTCCTCCTCGATCTTCACTTCCAGAGGCTCATCCTGGTCCCCGCGGGCCGCGAGAGCCCAAGCAGATGCCATCAGAGCTGTGCGAAAGCTTTATCGGTGCCGCAAGCAAGAGTCCCTGTTCAGTTCCCCCTGGGTGGACCTGAGGGAGAAGCCGTCACTCTTCACACAAGCTACACCACCGGCCAAAATTGCAAATTCTAAGAATTCACTTCTGTGCTTTGCAAGCCACCTCCAGGTTAATTTACGATACTCAGGGAAACGCTCCGATTACAAAAGACTTGGGAACAAACTAATCTAGAAAAAGATTAGGTAAAAGCTGCGAAGTGGTCTGAGGATTCTACAAACGAACAGTACGGGCCGGCAGGAAACACCTGCATTGAGTCCTGGAACGAAGGGCAATCCAAGGGGACGCAACCAACATTTAGAGCAAATAAACAGTAATAAAACGTCGGGACACCCTCGCTCAGTCGCCTTTCTCCTGTAACGGCCGGGCGACCGGCGGAAACCCTGCCGTCAGGAGCGCAGGGCTCCAGCCCCTCGGGCGCTGTCTCCGCTCCTTCCCCCCGCGCAGGCCACGCCGCGTTTCACGGCTCTCCGAGGGCGGGACAGGGCCGCACGCTCGCTCCCCCGCGGCCCGCGGCGGCCAGCACACGGGTCGCCCCCGGGGTACGAGAGGCCGCGGCCTCCAGGCGGTCCGAAGCCCGAGCGGCCCACAGCGCCCCACAAAGGCCGGAAGCGAGCGGCGTGGGCGCTCGCGCACTTCCGCCGCAGCCGCAGGGAGGGGCGGGCGCTCGCCGGGCAGTTCCCGCGCGGCCCCGCGAGCTCGCGAGAGTTAGACGGTGGGCGCGCGCGCACTTCCGCCGCAGCCGCAGGGAGGGGGCGGGCGCTCGCCGGGCAGTTCCCGCGCGGCCCCGCGAGCTCGCGAGAGTTAGACGGTGGGCGCGCGCGCACTTCCGCCGCAGCCGCAGGGAGGGGCGGGCGCGGCCCCGCGAGGTCGGGGAAGCTAGGCGGGCGAGCTGCGGGGGTCGTTACTCTCAATCCCCAGCTCCTGCCCCTGTCGCTGCCCCCGCGACCTCGGCCCCACGGTGGGCGAGGCCTGGCACACGTGCAGTAGGTGCCACTTTGTCCTGTAACTCTCTCTATAAATTACTAGAGTCAGCTTGCCAGTGTTTTGTTGGCGGTTTTGCATCTCTGCTCGGGGGAAATACTGGCCCGTAGTTTTCCTTTCTGTAATGTCTTCGGGTAATGACGGCCCTACGACGCGCGGCTTCCTGCAGGAGGCTGACGCTGAAGGAGTCAGCCAGCACCAGAATAAGGGGCCAAGGCGAAGCAGTCCGCCTGGGTCACAGGTGCGATGCAGCCGAAGAGCCTCCGAGCCCCGAGCGCGCGAGACACAGGGCAGGCCCAGGGACAGCGCTCCGCGTCGTCCACGCGGGGAAACTCAGGGATGTAGGGGTGCGGAACAGACGCCAAAGGTAAAAATGGATCTCCGGAAAACTCATTTCTCATACTTTTCGTCCAAACTCATTGATAACATTTGGCCATTTTATAAGCCAGGTAACTCCCAACATTTAAAAAAGAGAAATGATTCTTGAGATATTTGATAATCCTTCTAAGTACTTCTAAAATCAAAAGAGGGGGGGAAAAGCAGACTTTGAGATCCAGGACTCAAGAAAGACATGGTGAAACTAATTCAGAAGATCAGTTACTTTGTGTTTAAAAAATAAACCTATATATACACTGGATTAGCTCATAATCATGTTGGGTGTATTTAGAGAAGTTGTAAAGGAGGCAAGAAAGGAGAAAAAAGTTGAACAATAATTTAGGAAAAGAGAATCCAAAAAACTTTATTATTATTTATCCCCCAGGCTTTAAATCTGGATGGACAAGGGTGTTTTGGAAAATTAAAGATGGCTACAAATTCTCAGCATTTTTCCCTTAGGAGGTGGAGGTCTAGGTCATTTCCCTTTGAGTCTAAGTGGGTTTGATGACTGCTCTGATAAAATACAGCAAAAGTGATGCTGTTTGAGTTTCCCAGCCTGAGCCTTTAGAGAGCAGCAGCTTTCACTTTTTGTGTTTTTGAACAGTTGCTCTTGGAGTCCTGAGCCATCACAGGAACAGGCTGACTGCCCTGCTGGAAAGATCCTATAACGAGGCCCTGAGCCCACCCTTCTAGCTGTCCTTGCCCCAAGGCACTGGGCATGGCAGTGCAGCGGTCTTGGATTTTTCAGGCAAACCCAGCTGCCAGATGAATACCACCAAGTGTCACTAGAAGATGCCACATGAAATGGAAAAACCTTGCAGCTGAGCCCTCCCCAAATTCCTGGCCCAAAACATCATGGGATGGATGTTTATTCTAAGGCATTGTTTTTGGGTAACTTTTTATGCATCCAGTATATGTTATTATAACAGCGTGGTCAGACTATTTCCTGAGGATATTAAATTGCCTAATGTTTCTGAGTTCCCCAGGTCCACAACCAGCTGTTTTTTTTTTATACAATCAATTTGTATCTTAACTGATGAACTACTGAATACGTTGGCTTCTTGAACAACAAAGGGCTTGAATTATGCAAGTCACTTATACTTGGACTTTTTCCCATACAGTACACAGTACCATAAATGTATTTTCCTTTTTTTTTTTAAAGATTTTATTTCCTTGAGAGAGAGGGAGGGAGCAAGCAAGTGGGGGAGGAGCAGAGGGAGAGGGACAAGCAGACTCCACACTGAGCGCGGCCCTTCCCAGGGCTCAATCCCATGACCCTGAGATCATGACCTGGGCTGAAATCAAGAGTCTGAGGCTTAACCGACTGAGCCACCCGGAGGCCCCCTGTAAATGTATTTTCTTATGATTTTCTTTACATTTTCTTGGGGCCCCTGGCTGGCTCATTCAGTGGAGCATGTGACTCTTGATCTTGGGGTCGTTGAGTTCCAGCCCAACATTGGGGGTAGAGATTACTTAAAAAAAAAATCATAAAAAAATTTGTTCTTTATATACGGTATATGATGCATATAACATACAGAATATGTGTTAATCAACTGTTTATATTATCAGTAAGTCTCTGGTCAACAGTAGGCTATCAGTGGTTAAGTCAAGTTATACTCAGATTTTTTACTGTGAAGGGGGTCAGTGCCCCAACCCCCATGTTGTTCAAGGGTCAACTGTACTACACTCAAAAGTATGAAGAGATCATTATGTTTACGGTGGTTGCAATGAACAATTAACTTGATCACCTTTCTCATGCAGAACTCAAAATCAATAAAGAGAATCTTGTCAATTTCCCTGAACTTAATGCAATGTAAATAAAATAATGGTTTTAGTTTTAACTTGTTTTTGACTCTAGGATGGCTTTATTTATTTATATTACCTGCCTGTCCCCTGGGCATTTGAGTTTGCTTATTCTCCCATGAAGACTAACTTGGATCTGTTTGTTTTCCTAATGCAAATTAACACACCTCTATTTAAAAAAAAAAAAAAGATGCATCTTTCTCGTTTGGGGTCTTGGCTGGGGGCTATGTGTCACACATCATAACTTAGATAGGAACGGAAGGCCCAAGGATCCACCATGTTGTCACTAAAAAGATGCTGAACAAGTTTTTTTTGACTTGACAAATCACTGCAGCAACATTTTAAAATACATTAACCATCTAGTAATATTGCTATTTGTATTTTATACACAACTTAAGTTTTCACTAAAAAAAAAAATTAAATAGTCCAAGCTTTTGTAAGAACTGTATTTAGGAACAACTAATAAAACATCTGGAAATCTGAAGTGGTGGACCATAGGCAGCCCTTTGAATCACTAAAATAATGTAGCTTGTTTGATGAGGCTGTTAAGGAAAAAGTAACTGGCTTGCTCTATTGAATCTGACCAGGTTTTGAGGGACATTCTGAAGGGCCAGTTCCCATCAAAGACCACCTACAGGTCTGGAATGAAGAGATTCTGCCTTGCCAGTCTCAGATGCTGGACACTTAAAAGTTTTTAGTGTTAGATGCTACTGTTCACAGCCTTTCCATCCATATTTATCAACTTCCCACATTCTCTCGAGTGACTTTTCTGATACTGAATAAGGAATAAAATGTCCAGGAAAATTTTTACTACAATTACACTAAGAGTTTTTCTCCAACACAGATTCTGACACAGTGGAAAAGCTCTGTGTTCTGACTATTAGCTCTTCCACACTTGTTCGGATGGTAACACTTCTCGCTGGTGTGAAGTCTCTGGTGCTGGTTAAGAGCTGACCACTCTCCAAGGCTTTACCTGTCACTTCTATTACAGGGTCTCTCTCCAAGATGGCTTCTCTGTGATGAACTAGTCCAGTTTGCATATTGTCCCATATCCTCCACATCTGTGAGTCAAATTGCGTGAACTCTCTTATCTTCAGTGAAGCCTGCACTCTGGACTAAAAGCTCTTCCACGCTCATCACATTCATAGAGTTTCTCCTCAGTGTGTAGCTCGGATGGAGCTCTGAGTGAAACTCATTCCACATTCATCACACTTACGCCATCATGGATATCCTTCTAGTCTTCCCTGGTATTTCTGGACTTTTATGTAACGAAAGCACTGAGCAACACCTCCATCTAATCTGACAATGTGTCCCTGTTGGCATGTTATTTCTTCAGATGTCTTCTACTTTGGAAGCATCTTCTCATTCTCCATTTCAACCAAATCATCTGAAAGAGGAGACTGAACATTTCAGCATGATTCACCTACTCACACACACCTTACTCAATTACTTGTTCATTGAACAAGCACTCATTAAAAGTACATGCTAGGGGCGCCTGGGTGGCTCAATTGGTTCAGCGTCTGCCTTCAGCTCGGGCCAAGATCTCAGGGTCCCGGGATCGAGCCCCATGTTGTCGGGGAGCCTGCTTCTGCCGCTCCCTCTGCCCCTCCCCCTGCTTGTGCGCCCTCAATCTTGCTCTCTCTCAAATAAATAAATAAAATCTTAAAAAAAAAAAGTACATGCTAAAGGAAAGAAAACAAAATGTTTTATGTAACACAGGTGTGTATTCAGTTTATGACTTAAATTATACTGTGTTATTTTTTAAAGCAAGGTGTATGTATGTATATATGTGCCTGTGATAAACACAATAAAAGAATAAACCACAGAAGAGCAAGAAAGGATTATCTATGGGGAAGAGAGGGAACAGAAGGGTGCAACAGGAAGAGAACTTCCTTGAAAACATTTTACAAATTTAATATGTAAAATTTTATACTTTATATAATTTTAAAAAATAAACATTTTAATATAAAATAAAATAAAAAATCAGTCCCTAAACATTGAACAAGTAATGAAACAAACTGAATTTAAATGTGTACCTGTTGGTGACATAAGCACAGAAAAGAGGAATTATTTCCAATGGCCTTAGAACAGTAATTTTTTTGTATTACCCAAAGATCTATAACTTAAGAACAAAAAGAATGGGAAAACACAGGCACAACCATGAAGCTGTTTATAATAATCATACTTGTTGATGGTAGTGCTAATATTTTTATTGAGGTTATTGTGTATATATTGTGGGATAAAGCAAATGAGTATTTGGTACTCTATTATTCCTGGTGTCTTTGAGAATTCTCCAAAAGGAGATACAGATGAAAGACAGATTAAGACCCTGAAATACTCAATTTGAATTGGAACTATCAATATGAATTCACAATACATAGTCTATCTTAAATTTTTCCTAGCTTTGAGCACTGACAAGGCCTAGGAACAATGTCCAATAAAGCCATGAACACTCCTAGTACCTTATTTTTGGTCTTGAGATACTGTTTCCCACTAAACAGAATCAAGGGGCCTTGGAAAAATGACTGATCCCAAGAGTGGGAAGGAATCGGAAGATGAGTCCGTACCTCTTGTTATACCAGACAGCAAGAAAGCTATTAAAATGCCTAGACTCGTGTCATAAACAGAGGAGTCAAACTCAACAGGCTCCTACTGCCCAAAGATGAGACAAATGAGCTTCAATAACAATACTTAAGTACAATGGATTGAAAAATACAAAATATGTTTAAATCCACGAGTTTTTTTTTTTTTTTTAGATTTTTATTTATTTATCAACGAGAGAGAGACAGAGGCAGGCAGAGGGAGAAACAGGCTCCTTGCTCAGCAAGGAGCCCGATGTGGGACTCGATCCCAGGACCCTGCGATCATGACCTGAGCTGAAGGCAGACGCTTAACCAACTGAGCCACCCAGGTGTCCCTAAATCCACAAGTTCTAAATGATACTATTATTAATAATAACAACTGGCCACTGTTTTAGAGAATGACAGCAAAATGAATTCATTTTGAAACTGATTTTTAAAAACAGGTAGTGGGAAGGGAACCTGGGTGGCTCAGTCAGTTAAGCCTCTGCCTCCGGCTTAGGTCATGATCCCAGGGTTCTGGGATCGAGTCCCACATTGGGCTCTCTGGTCAGTGGGGAGTCTGCTCTTCCCTTTCCCTCTGCCTCTCCACCCCCACTTGTGTGCTCTGTCAAATAAATAAAATCTTTAAAAAAATAAAAAAAATAGGTAGTGGGGAGGGAGTTAATCAATTACCTTGCTTCTTCTATAAGAACCACTGGGTAACCAAGTAGGAAGACAGGGGAAGTATCTCTTTATATAAATATTCTAGCTTTGTTAAATGAGGAACGACAAAATAAGAATACCAACATTCTGGAACCGCTAATGGAGTCATGTACGTAGGTACTGAGGATCAAGAGCTGCTAACATCACGAAGAAAGAGACAACCAGATGTTGTAAACTCCTGATAGAACACACCACCTTGCCAAGTTAAACTTATCTTGTTCCCAAACCTTAAACTTGGTTTTGATCAAGCCCCCAGTTTACTGCAATTTATAGAAAATGGATAGAACAGAAGACATTAAACTACAGAACTAGATGCAGATGGCAAAGTCCTCACTATGGGACTCTATCTGAGAAATAGCCTGGTGTGTTTAGTTTTTTCTAAAATTATTTATTTAAAGTAATCTCTACCCAGGGTGCCTGGGTGGCTCAGTTGGTTGAGCGACTGCCTTCGGCTCAGGTCATGATCCTGGAGTCCCGGGATCGAGTCCCGCATCGGGCTCCCTGCTCGGCAGGGAGTCTGCTTCTCCCTCTGACCCTCTGCCCTCTCGTGCTCTTTGTCTCTCATTCTCTCTCTCTCTGAAATAAATAAAATCTTTAAAAAAATAAATAAATAAATAATCTCTACCCAAAAGGTGTGGCTTGAACTCATGACCCTAAGATCGAGTCGCACACTCCTCTGACTGAGCCAGCTGGGTGTCCCCAACCTGATGTTTTGTCTTTTTTTAAGATTTTATTTATTTGGCAGAGAGAGATACAGCAAGAGAGAGAACACAACAAACGGGGAGAGGGAGAGGGAGAAGCAGGCTCCCCACTGAGCAGGGAGCCCGATGTGGGGCTTGATCCCAGGATCCCGGGATCATGACCTGAGCTGAAGGCAGATGCTTAACGACTGAGCCATCAGGCCCCCCCTGTTTTGTTTTGAAGATTTTTAATTTATTCATTTGAGAGAGAGAGAGACAGAGCACAAACAGGGGGAGCAGCAGAGGGAGAGGGAGAAGCAGGCTCCTCGCCAAGCTGGGAGCCCAACAGGGCTCTATCCCAGGACCTGGAGATCACGACCTGAGCCAAAGGCAGATGCTCAACCATCTGAGCCACCCAAGCGCCCCCTAACCTGATGTTTTTAGTTAACTGCAAGTGGGGAGATAAAAAGGAAGAGGGGTCTATATATTAGGAGAAACTTAAGAGATATATCAATGGGTCAAAATGTGTTTTTTTCTTGGGATCCCAATTCAAACAAACAAGCTAAAACACAAGAAATTTAAAAATTCATAACATCTTTGAGACAACTGGAAATTTGGTACAATTTTTTTAGGTGTGATAATACTATTATGGTTACATTAAAGAAATTCCTGTCTTTTAGTCATGCCTCTAAGAATTCATCTTTTGAGCTACATATTGAAATATTTACATTTGAAAGATTATATCTGAGACATACTTCAAAATTATACGGAAAAAACATGGAAATGAGTAAGAGTTATGAGACAACATAGTCATGATTTGATAATGTTGAAACTGGGTGGCAGGTTCATGGAGATTCATTACACAATTCTTTTATATAGATTTGTACTTTTTCAGAATAAAAAGTAAAAAAAGATGAGTTTGTGGCTTTTAGTTGGTAGTATGTAAAAAAAAGAAAAAAGAAGCAACTTACAAACCCTCCTAGTTAAAAGATAATTTGAGCTTTTTCTGTAGGAGCCACCAGGTTGAGAGAAGCGTGGCCCTCTCCTCTCCACCCCCATGGTGTGTGCTCGTCCACTGATATCCATGTACTGTGAAAAGGGGGAGTCATCTGGCAAAAATGTGACTTTGCTTATTGTGTTCAAGGCTCCCATTCGACCTGATACTGTGAACTCTGTTCACACCAACTTGTGCAAAAACAACAGATGACTATGCTGTCAGTGAATTAGCAGGTCATCAAACCAGTGCTGAGTCTTGGGGTACTGGCCGAGCCGTGGCTCAAATTCCCAGAGTACAAGATGATGGGACTTGCCGTTGTGGCCAGGGTGCTTTTGCAAATACGTGTCATGGGGACTGCACATTTGTACCAACCAAAACAACACAGAAGCGATATTCCCTCTGCTCTGTCCTGGCTGCATGAGCCTTTCCAATGCTGGCCATGTCTACAGATCCTTGCACTGCGGGAGTTCCTGAACTTCCTTTGTTGGTTGAAGATAAAGTTAGTTGAGGCTATAAGAAGACCAAGGAGGCTGTTTTGTCTCTTAAGAAACTTGAAGCCTGGGGCGTCTGGGTGGCTCAGTCGGTTAAGCAGCCGACTCCTGATATGGGCTCAGGGCATGATCTCAGGGTCCTGGGATGAAGCCCCGTGTTGGGCTCTGCACTCGGCAGGGAGTCAGCTTGAAGATTCTCTCCCTCTGCCCATCCACCCCCCCACCCCCACTCTCCCTCTCTCTCTCAAACAAATCTGAAAGAAAGAAAAGAAAAGAAAAGGAAGGAAGGAAGGAAGAGAGAGAAACTTAAAGTCTGGAATCCACTGAAAAACCTGAGAATCACGTTGAAGCTAAACCTGTATGCAAAGATCATGTGCTAGAACACCATTCTTCACCAGGCCAAGAATCACAAGCTCCAGATGGATAAAGCGGCAGCAGCCTCAGAAGCCAAATCAGATGAGAAGGTGGTTCCAGGCAAGAAGCCCATGGTATGGAAAAAAGGAAAGAAGGCTACTGGTGTTCAGAAGCAGAAGAAACCTTTGGTGGTAAAAAGGCTGCAGATACCAAGAAACCAGCAGCTGAGAAGAAGCCTGTAGGAAAGAAACCCACCAAGGAAGACAAGAAGCCTGCTGCATAAGCTTGAATTTGTTTGTTCCATAAAGGTTGAATCATTTTGGACAGCTGATTTTGAATAAAGACCTGAATAAAGGTAAAAAAAAATAATCTGATACCCATACAATGAAACCTACGTCAGCTATATGTATGCATTACATGTAACTCTTGGAAATGTGTCCAGAACATAATATGGAATTTAAGAGTAGTGGCAGTTGATATGTTCAGTATGATTATATTTGGGCATATACATGTGCTTCTCCAACAAGCACATAAAAATTGTAAATTTTGTTTCCTAATTTTTTTTAAACGCACATTTAAAATTTTCTCTATTGCACGTGGCTTTTGTATCATTTTCCATTGGTTTCAATGTAGAAGAATGTTTTCCTGCCTCTGGGATAAGAAGTCAGGGTCACGGAAGTTGGTAGTATTGAGTTAGAATAGAGAAACTGAACCATTCAATAGGAGAAGGATTTTCAACAGTTTTAGTGCAAAGAAGTGAAGGAAGAATCACAAGGTTAAAATGATGTGCTTAGAGGAACAGGTTAAAGGTGGAACAAAAGATCAAGGGAAAGGTAGGCAAAAAATTTAGTGATGAGGTTCATCTGGAAAAACACAAGAAGACATTTCCTATCTTTTCCCCCGGTGGGATCTCACCTTTCTCCTGAATGGAGGCAGCTCCCAAGGTTCAGCATTGAGCTAACCCGTTCTGGCCGGAGCTGGACCCCGTGAGTCCTCTGCTGCTGCCATATAAAGCTTCTGCCCCTGGGGCCCTTCCTGTCCCTGTAGAACTAGGATCCAGGGACAATGGGATCAATTTGACCAGGGTGATATATGCGGAGAGTTCTAGAGCTTCGATCCCAATATTAATGGGGAACATAGAAAAGCTGGACAGAAAGCACTTTCCCTTGACCTGCAAGGACGGGGAATTAAAGCACATAGAATATCGGGAGGGGACGCACTCTGCCAGTGCATCTTGGCCATTTCCCTCACTACATGTGGGAGGAGATCTCACCTCTCTTATCGCTCTCTGGAGACAACACCTGCCTTCTGATGACAGATCATTTCTTCCTTATCTCACCTGTCCTTGGGGATTATCCAGCTTCCTCGACAAGCCCTCCCAGTCCAGGAACCGTGTCCTCCCTATACTCTGGGCTGCTCCCGCACCCAGGCCTGCAGCTCCTCGGGCAGGATGGTCAGGAACTGCTCCGGCACCAGCAGCTCCACGATCTGCTCCTTGCTGTGCATCTCGGGCCGCAGCCACTGACGGCGGAGCTCCCGGAGCTGGACTTCTGAGGCCCAAGGGAATCCTCCCAGCAGAACTGCCTTAAGTTTTGTCTGAAGGACTCCTGTCAGAAGCACCATTTCTGTGCAGGCTAGATTCTGTAACTAGTTGACATTCCTTCTGTTCTGCAGCCCGAAAGGGCTGGACTGAATCCATTCCTGGGCAAAACAGCTCAGAAGACTGGCTCACTACGACAGTAGGGGGAGCTTAAGGCTCATGATAACACATAACACATCACTGTTAGATCAACTCCAAACTAGGAACATATTTAGTCAGAGTGAATCGCTGTCATCTGGCCAATGATTTGAAGGTAAAGATGCTCTGTAAAAGATAAAACAAGCACAAAATGTTATTAGAATAATGTCAGAAAATTAAAGACAATTCAGTTACTTTAGGATTAAAGAACAATACTAGTGACTTTTAGATCTAGAAACTTCAGTGACATGTTCAGATAATGTGAAATATTCAGATAATGAAGAAAATGCAAACAGCTTTGCCTGCTTAAATTGCATGTCACAGATTTAGTCAGTTATATTTACAAATCAGCTGCTAGATACTTTCAAAGGCATCTTTAGTTTCAGAAAAGAACAGTGTGTGTGTCACTCAAATGTGTCCCACATTTGAGTCAGGGGGCCCAAGTCAATTAACCAAGGCCTGCTTTGTACACAAACCCAGGGAGTATTTTTCAGTCCTTTGCTTACCAGATGCCCCTGCAGCACCTAACACTGCTAGCCACTCCCAATCTTATAAGAACTATAATCCTCTGGCTGTTTTCCATGAGTTGGTTTCTGTAAAGTGCTTAGACCAATGCCTGGCACTCAGTATTATATAAGGGCTTGTCAAATAGCTCATTCTTAAGTCTACTTTATGGCTCTTCTTCAGCTTGCCAAGAAATGTCTGGTTACCCTAAGCTGAGACCCAGCCTTCTTCTCATTCCACATTCATTCTGGGCAACCTTGTCTATTCAGTAGTATGAGACCTGAAATGTTGTCACCTAAGAACTCCTAAATCTGATTCTCTTACTCCAGTCTTGCTTTGGAACTCCAGACCATTATAGCCCAATGGTGTATCTCAACACCACCAAAAAGTAACTCATTTTCCTCTCATAATCAATGCCTCCTCCAGAATTACCCATTTCTTTTTTTTAACCCATTTCTTTTAAAACAGCACATTTGTGGGGCACCTGGGTGGCTCAGTCAGTTAAGCATCCAACTCTTGATCTTAGGTCAGGTGTTTGTTTGTTTGTTTTTTAAGATTTTATTTATTTATTTAACAGAGACAAAGCAAGAGAGGGAACACAAGCAGGGAGAGTGGGAGAGGGAGAAGCAGGCTTCCCTGTGTAGGAGGAGCCTGATGCGGGTCTCGATCCCAGGACCCTGGGATTATGACCTGAGCCAAGATCAAGAGTCAGATCCTCAAAGTCTCAACCAACTGGGCCACCCAGGGGCCCAGCCCTGACTGTATTTTTTTTAAAAAGCTTGTAGCACTGGGGTGCCTGGGTGGCTCAGTCGCTGGGCGTCTGCCTCCGGCTCAGGTCATGATCCCAGGGTCCTGGGATCGAGCCCCGCATCAGGCTCCCTGCTCGGCGGGAAGCCTGCTTCTCCCTCTCCCGCTCCCCCTGCATGTGTTCCCTTTCTCGCTGTCTCTCTCCGTCAAATAAAAACCAAATGCTAAAAAAAAAAAGCTTGTAGTACTAAGTATATGCTACACAGTGTGCTCCGCACTTTTCAATCTTTGGTCTTCAAGTCTAGTTAAATCCACCTTTTCCACATAATTCTATTCCACATCTCTTCACTTCCATAGCCACCACTTTACTTTCACCAACTTACAGTACTGGTTCTTTCTAGGACGACCGCACGTCTCTTCTCTCTTGCTTCCAGTCTTGCCCCCTTCCAATTCATTTACCATTTCTCCTAGAATATTTCTAGAAGCCTAGTAGGATTACACTACTCCCCTGCTTAAAGACAGGTAGCCCTCTCTGTAGAGGAGCCCTTCGCGTCTACGGTGCGATGCCGCAGGTCCCCGGGCGCTAGCTTGTCGCTGAACTCAGCTACCGCGGCGGCCGAGCAGGACAGCGGAAGCCCTTGGCCGGGTCCCTCTGCAAGGCAGTGTGCATACAGACATTTTATGGGCTGACACTGAAAACGGAGCAGCACACGGCCTTTTAACGTCTAAGTTCCCGGAACGTTGCAGTCATTGGCGCTCTTCCTCTGGCCCCGGCGACAGCACACCCACGTTCCCGCCGGCGCAGCGTTCTGCGCTGCCGCACGCCGTGGGCTCCCCGCTCGTGCCGTCTCCTACCGCCTCCGCAGGGACGTGACCCCAGCTCGCCACCCCCACCTCCGAGGGCCCTCGGACGTGAAGGCTGCCCCGTGCAGGGGCTGCCGCTGGACCGCAAGTTACGCGTCTCCTCACCGCACGGTAAGGCGAAGAGCGCCGCCTCGAGCGGGCTACCCCCGGTCTGAGCCCTAGGGCCCGCACATCCGTGCACCGGTCTGCGTGTACTTGACGGACGCGCCAACTCTCGTCCTCGCCACTGAACTCACGCGGTACTTCCCCCTGTTCCGCGACAGTCTGTGCGCGGCACGTGACCCTATTTTAGGGGCCAGGCCGTGGCCGTTACCCTAGGAGACCCGCGCAGGGGACAGAAGGCCGCGTCCAGACGGCGGGCCTCCCCGCGGCTACCCCGCGTCCGCTAACCCCCGCGAGCGCCGACACGGGGCCGCCCGCAGCCCGGGGACCCACGCAGGGAGAACAGCCGAGCCCAGCGCCGGAGCTGCCCGCGGAGCGGGCGCCAGGCTCCCGTCCAACCCCGCGACGGCAGCCCGGAAGTACGTCACGACGCCCGGGCGCGCCTCCTCGCCGCCTCTCTAGGAAGCCTAGAGGCCCCGTCGTCTCGGTGGTGGCTCGGCTCCCACCTCCCGCCGACCCTCGCGAGCCCCGCGGCCCGTGAATGCCTCAGGCGGGCGGTCCGCCGGGCGGGGCCCCGCTCCGCCGGGGCCCCCAGCTCTCCAGCCCCCGAGGACACCTGTCCGCTCTCACGCAACGCTGCGATGCCCTCCGTTCTCCGGTCCCTGCAGAGCCCCCTCGTGCGGATCCCACTGTCCACTGGGCCCGCAGGGGCGGAGAGTAATGAGCAGCGCCCTGAGCACAGCGGCCCGCGGGCTTGCCCTCCGCCGCCCCAAGCCCTGTCCTTCGGAGCAAGGGAACCAAAGATCCCCGCCGGGCCGGACCGCAGAAGGCGGAGGGACGCAGGGCTGCGGGCGCGGGGGCGGGGCCGGCTGCGGCGGTACGGCCGAGCACACGGGTCTGGGCCCCGACCATCCCAGCTGCTTAGGAGGGCTCACCGTCGGCCCGATTCCGGCGAGTTCTCTCCTGACGCCCGGGACCACGCTTTGCTCCACCGCTTACACCAGTTCATGCTATACACGGAGATGCTCCTTCCGCCTCCGGGAGCCGACCCATCTTGCCTGCTAAACCACGACCTCGACAGGCTCACATGCGGGCACTGGCTGTCCCAACAGTGTTCTTACTGTTGTTGTTTCGGGGGATCCTCTTAAGGGGAATGTGGTTTTGTAGGCTTACCCACCCCTTCTTACCTAATCCAGTGGATGTGTTAACAGGAGCTACTTCAAACCAGGAGGTGGTGGCTACACCTCCATCTCCCACAGCCCCCTTCATAGATGTTCTGCCTTAGCTTTCAGGAGCACATTGTATTCTTTCTGATTCTATCTCATCTTCCATCTCCTCGGCTGGAAATGTCCAAACTGGGAAAACCACCCATCCTGTCTTACCTCTTGTCTGAGTGTAATTGTTAATACCAATCCCTTTCATTCTCAAATGTCCCAGATTGGGCAGTAATTTACATATAGTTACCTTATGTCTGAGAACCACTGATAAGCTAGCTAAAATGCAGACTCCCAGATCCTGCTCTCAGAAACATTCAGCCAGTCCGGGGTAGTGCCCAGGAAACTGGCGTTCAAACAGCGCAGGTGATTCTAACACAGGTATATGTTCAGAAATAGTGGCTTCATCATAGAGCAGACACGTTCACGTGGAAAACTGGGTGTGGCTCCACAGAGCCTGAAAACAAAAATCAGTGATTCTATACACTGTGCTCTTCTCCTTCTTTTTACGTAAAGCACTGAAATGGGCGAGGAGTGAAGAGCAGTGGGACTGTTTTCACTCCTGAGACACGTGGACTCACTGAGAGACAGAGCGAGCTCTAGTAACAGCTGTTATACAGATAAAGCACATTTCTTGGTAACAGTGTCTCTGCATCTTTTTATTTTTCCTTCTCTTTGGTCACCATTTGTTGGTCTAATCCAGTTTTAACGTGTAATTTTGCCTGTCTGAGTCCTTTTTATGTTCTCACATTTTGTTCTTCCCTTTTCTCTTTCCCTCCTATTTTGTTGTTGCTGTTGCTGCTTGGAGATGCCTAAAATGTGTCCCAGGCTCCAAGTGTAAGTGTCTGTGAAACTACATATAATTCACAATGATCTCTGTTCACAGTTTTGTTCTTAAAAATGTGAATGCAATTAAAAATAGATCACTACAAGTGCTTAACGACTTTGGGCTTCACTTTTCTCATGTAGGTATGAAATGGGTAAATTCAAAATTTCTTCCTAAAGCTAACATTCTCTGATTCTGTGTTAAAAAGCCCCTATACCACAACAAAATACTTTCAATGATCCCATTATGCTTACCAAACAAAGACCAAACGCACAGGAAAGTGTTCAAGGACCTCTCAATCTGCCCCCCACTCCTGTGCTTTCTTGTAAGAGCTCCATGACCTGCCAAACTGGAAAACGCAGGGCTCTTGAGCATATCTTTGTTGGGCCTTCCTCACCCTGTTCCCTCTGCCTAAAATACTTTACTCTATCGTCCATCTCCTTCTACAAATAATCTACTTTTCTCTCAACTTCTAACTCAACATTTAACCAATTATACATATGTATACTGGTATAGATTTTATATTTCAAAATTGCTCCTGAGAAAGTACTTCATATTTTATAATTTTGACTTTAGATACACTTTTTTAAAGATTTTTTTTTTTGAGAAAGTGAGCAAGCACGAGTGGGGGTAGGGGCCGAGGGAGAGGAAGAGCAGGAAGCTGAGCAAGGAGCCCAAATGGGGCTCGATCCTGGGACCCTGGGATCATGACCTGAGCTGAAGGCAGATGCTTAATCGACTGTGCCACCCAGGTGCCTGGACTTTAGATATACTTTTATTTTAAAATATCCTCAGAGATAACTTTTGTCTTACATAGGAAAAATATAGAACAATCTTCCACTATAAATTATGTTTTTTAAAGGAAAAGTATTGTCACATATAGAAAATAGGAGTCATTTCCAAATACAAGATGTGGACAGAGACTTGGTTCTCCTTTAGTCCTGACTTCAAATAAAAATTACAGTGAAAGAGAGTCTTCAGGGCTCTTATCTACAGCTCCAGACAGGTGTTATTTGCAAATTGTCAGCCAATTTCTTAACATACGGTGTCCAATCTCCTAACAGTGCTCAGAGGGGTGCTGGACTATCCCTCAAGAACCAATAAGGCATTTTAATTGGATTTGAATTAATATTTCTTACACCTTGCTGGGCTGTAAAACTGACTACTCTTTCAGATTGGACTTTCAAAGGCACAGGGAGGGCTGGTTACTGGTTTACGGAGCACCTGAAAGGAGATCAATGCCAGAGACTTCATGGGTTGAATGAGAACAGCCAGGGTAGAAACAGAAAAGAGAGAAGTGGGGGTAATGCAGGAATGTAAAAGGGAAACAACAGACAGATACAGCATGAGGCCCTTACAGGCCATTGCCCACAGGATACAGCCAACATCAGTGTACTACTAATGACAAATGTGCATCCCAGATAAGAGAATTAGCATAAGCTAATCAGAACAATTAGTATCAGAGAACAAGTAGTTAGTTTGGTGAACTGTAAGTCATTTAATCATGTTAACCATCACTGCATTCTAAGTGGTATATGTCTCTACAGCATATGTAACATCTTTTGTTTCTTGGTATTTCATCAGTTGTTAAGAAAATTTAGAATTTTTGAGAAGCTGTGAACAAAACAAAACAAAACGACAAGCACAAAACAAACCAAACATCCAATATTCAACTGCAGGTGTAAAAACAGTCCATTAGAAATACATCCTTTAAAATCCTGATCTGTTCATATTTTAAATCTTTGAAGAGCTCATATAATAGAATTATCCAAACATGCTGCTTCGGCATATGCAGAGGCATTTGAGATACTTACAAACTCAGATTATAATAGTATATGTATTATATTATTATATGGAATATATATTTACCAGAGAAGTTGATTTTACTTCAAACTTAAGTCTACTATATTTTCCTCACTTTAAAATCCATATGTATTTCTTTTAGAAATAATTTAACCTCAAGACACACTAAAATACACTCTTGAGAAAATTTAAGATTTTTGATTAGACCTATAATTAGCCACAAATGGCAAGAGAAATGGTTTGATATGTTATGACTAAGGATATATAATGGAGCCAAATACACGCGACTGAAAACCACCCCCATCATTTCTGCATTTCTCTGTAGAAGAATTAGGTGCAACTATAGTGGCCCAAGCTCTGTTTCCTAGCTCATGTGGAAGTTGTTATTTTAAACAGAGTTTGGCTTGAACCACATTTGGGAAGAATGAAACAGTCTGTGACCTTTTAAAGTAGTGACTGTGCATCTATGGGAGTGTGTTAAAAACTGGGGCACCAACAAATGAAATACTGTCCACTTGTAAACAGAACGAGGAGGCTCTGTTACTCTAAGGACTGCACTGTTTCACGAACACAGCAAGGTGTAGAAAAGTGCCAACAGTATGCCATCTTTCTGTATAATAAGAGGAAATAAGGTGATATAGAGTCACGTTTTCTTGTATTTACATAAAGAAATACTGAAGATACATAAGATACTAGAAAAATGGCCACATATAAGGGAAAAGATAGGCTCCCTTTTTAATGTTGTTCTGATTCTTGAATTGGATGAAGAATGAGTTATCTTTCTTGAAATGTCCCTCTAAGTAAATTAAAATTTAAAGGTTAAAAATAATCGGGTTGCCTGGCTGGCTCCGTCGATGGAGTATGCAGCTCTTGATCTTGGGGTTGTGAGTTTGAGCCCCACGCTGGGTGTAGAGATTACTTAAAAATAAAATAAAGTGCCCCAAATGAGGGGTAAGTGGTAAGTCTTTCCTGAAACTCCACTGTAAATTGAACAGAGGAGCTGTGCATTTATTGAAACACATGGATGGGAGGCTTTGTTGAGCTAAAAAGCAAAACCTCAGTGCCCTCTAAATCTTTTAAGTTCAATACGCTAGTAATTTCTATTTGGAGATAAAATCCTTCCAGTGGCTTAGTAGAAAGAGCACTAGGAGTTAGAAGACAGGATTCTAGCTCCAGCTCCATTAACTAGTTGTTCGTATAATCCTACAGCTACTTCCCAGAGCCTCCGTTTCTGCATCAATCATGTAAGGGGACAGAGAAGTGATCTCTAAGGTCCCTTACAGTGTTTCTATTATTGTTAAGTGACCCGCTGTGTATTTGGTACTCGGATCCAGATTGTCGTCACCAGAGATTTTCCATTTCTTTGTGTCCTGGGCTTAGTATAAACACTCAATTACTGTTAAGGGAAAGAAGTTTTTTTTTAATGCATAATCTTGGTGGTAATCAATAGGTAATGCTGAGCAGCATGGAGCTTATAAAAAGCAATCAACATGGAAGACTGATCATAGTTTTCTACTTTTGTATGTGTTTGAAATTTTCCATAACTAAGAGTTAAAGAAAGCAAAAACTGAAAATGCTTTTAAGTCACAGGAAAAATGCAGAGGCCTGTATTTTCCTAACGAAGATCAGAAGTGAGATATCAGATTTTTAGCTAAGTTTCCTGATCTGCACACATTTAAAATCTTGAGCAGTATCTGCTACATCCAGCCACTGAGGTACTAGTAACACATGGCTGCTTCAATTTCTTGGATCCTAACTGGAGACTGACTTACTGGAACTCTACAGAGTTCTCCTGCAGGGAAAAGCCTTTTGTGTATTTAAGGGAGGATTCATCTGCCCCCTGTTGTAGGTCAAAAAGAAATTCTCATATCTTATGAAAACAGACAATAGTCAAATCGTTTACAGGTTTTACTGCAATTATTTTTAAATTAATTTTTAAATACTAGTTAACATAATTTTGTGTTCAGGCAGCACATAATTTTATTTAAAAACTTTTTTAAAAAGTTTCTTAAACTTTAAGAAGTTTTCCTGAAGTACACCTAGAAAACTTCTTGCACAGATGTGTGTCAGACTGGAGACTCTGTTGATGAAGTCAACACAACAAGACTCAGTACTGCAAAGCGCGGATGTTGTTGACCCCAGAGAACTCGACAGACGTACTTAAGATATAATGCTTCTCTCAGGACAAAAAACATGGACAATTTCGCTGGCTCTACCTGGAGCTTCCTCAAGAGGATTAAACTGTTTTTTACCATTGCTTACTTCAGGGACAAAGGAAGAACCCACCCTGCGACCGCGCTAGCGGTCGGACGCCAGGAAAGGCTGCCCTACCTGCTCCAAGGGGCCGGCCGGGCCCAGCACGGCGTGGACCTTCCGGTGCTGGATGAGGTTGCAGTGGTAGATGAAGTTCTTGCCGCATCCCTCACATTTGTAAGGCCTCTCCCCGGTGTGAATTCTCTGATGCTTCATGAGGACAGAACGTCGACTAAAGCTCTTACTGCACTGGCCGCACTGGAAGGGCTTCTCCCCCGTGTGGATCCTGAGGTGATGGAAGAGCCCAGCGTTCTGACTGAAGGCCTTGCCGCAGACGCCGCACTGGTAGCGCTTCTCCCCAGTGTGGAGCCTCTGGTGCTGGAACAGGCCTGACCGCTGGCCGAAGGCCCGCCCACACTCATCGCACTCGTAGGGCTTCTCCCCTGTGTGGGTTCGCTGGTGCTCGATAAGGATGGAATTCTGGGTGAAGCTCTTCCCACATTCACCACAGATGTACGGTCTCTCCACAGAAGAGCCCGCCCGCTGCCTCTCCAATCTGCCCTCGTGGTCACAGGTGTCTGCACATTCAGGCATCCGAGCAGTACCACCATTCAGTTTTTGAGGTACTTCCACAAGAGATCTCATTTCTTTAGAAAGCTCCCTCTTTGGGGCTAACTCCACATTCCAAGTCCCAGCCTCATCACCTGAAATAATAAGTGGATCATGTGAATGTTAGGTTTCCAAAGGAAAAAGGGAAACACCAGCCGGGAGAGAGAGTGGCAGGGGACGAATAAGCACGGTTTCTGTTTACGTTCACTTTGCCCTCAGGAAGAAGACAGGCTGAACTGTACTGCCCGTGTGCCGTCTGCCTCTTCCGCCAGACCACAGACCTTCTGAGGGCAGGGAGCACGTCCACCTTGCTTGTCACGGTCTCCCCAGGACCAAGCACACCGCCTGGTGCACAGCAGACACTGAACACACGTGCTGAACTGATGGACACTCGGGGAGTGAGGGAGGCCTCCTGAGGAAATTCTGATCCTCACCGATCTCCTGAACCGGGCACAGCTCTCGCGAACTGTCTGGATGCAGCTCTTCCAAGGGCTGGAGCCGGCCACCTGACAGCTCCTGGGCTGCTTCCCGAGTTGCCTCCTCCTTCGCAAACTCTCCCTGTTCACAAGCGTAGGTTGGGACCTGGTGGAAATTAAGGACAGTAAGGAATCAAACATCAGAGACACCTTGTAAGGGGGCCTTCCCAGGTCCACCGTGTAGGAAAAGAAGAACCAAGAAACCAGCAACAAGAAAGAGGCAGAGAGATGGAGGGCCCACAGCAGGCCTCGTGAGGCACAAAGAAAGCCTTCTCCTCTTCGTCTTGCGCTGAAACCCCACCCTTGCTCCTGCAGGTGCGAACCTCTGTCCTCCCCTCTCCCACCTGCTCTCTCGGCTCGTCCAGCTCGCTCTCCAGGTCCTCCAAGGCAGTCACCGCCTGCTCCCCGCTCTCCGGGTGCTGCTCCCGCACCCAGGCCTGCAGCTCCTCGGGCAGGATGGTCAGGAACTGCTCCAGCACCAGCAGCTCCACGATCTGCTCCTTGCTGTGCGTCTCGGGCCGCAGCCACTGACGGCAGAGCTCCCGGAGCCGGCTCAGCGCCTCGCGGGGCCCAGGAGTCTCCTGGTAGCAGAACTGCCGGAAGCGTCTACGAAAGAGCTCTCTGGTATGAGGGTTCTCTCTCAACAGGCCAGATTCCTGCCCAGAGGCATAACCCCCCTCCTCTTCTACCTTTACTGCCAGAAGTCCTTCCTGCATCTCTGAAGTCTGAAGGGCCAAGGCTGTGGCCATCTTAGGCTTAACGCTTCAGAAAGAGTCTATTCTCAATGATTCCTCTTTGGTCTTTTCTTCTAGAAATCCCAAAATCTAAAAAATAATTGCAGAGAAAAAATATTAAAATGTTGAAAATCTTTTCTGCTGGCAGGCACGGGGAGTATCTGTAACAAAAGCAGTCACTGTCTAGTGAAGAACACTGAATGCACGAGTAATGGTAAGGACTACGCATTTTTTTTCATTATGTTACCGACAGAATGGGAGAAGATATTTGCAAATGACGTATCACATAAAGGGCTAGTATCCAAAATCTATAAAGAACTCATCAAACTCAACACCCAAGGACTAGCAAATCAGGTGATACTGGAAGGCAAACAGAAACAGAATACCTTTCCTCCCCCAACTGGGTCCCAACACACACACACACACACACACACACACACACACACACACACACACACACTGGGTCACACACACACACTGGGTCACACACACACACACACACACACACTGGGTCACACACACACACACACTGGGTCTCTCACACACACACACACACACACACACACACACACACACACAGTTTTATCAAAGGAAGGGACCATTTTGATCATCCTGAATGAACTGTCTCAAATAAATCAGCTGGAACATATAGGGTTTCCATTTGAATGGCAAGATAGGAGACCCAGAGTAAGTTTTCACTTGCATGGAGGTAAACCAGCATTTTGGTGCCAAGTGGTTGCAGAGGACGCTAAGAAGAGGAGAAAAGGGAAACAAAATGGAGAAGGGAGAGAAAGGAAGGAAGATAATAGGAAAGAATGAGGAGCAGAGGAAGTGCTCTTGGGGAAGAGAGGCCCAGCCCCCCAGCCAGGTGAGGCGTGGAGGAGAGAGGGCTGCTGGGGTGGGAGAGACCTGGTCCTCCGGGCACAGCCTCTGCAGGCAGTGTTTCTAGGTGGAGGTAAGAGATAAAGATAAAATAAGATCATGAATAAAGAGCACAAGAGGCTGGGAGCTTGGTAAATGCTCAAATCTTGTAAATTACCACTATTGTTATTTTCCTTATAAATTTTATTGAAAGATTAAATGAATCCTAGTGATCAAAACACTATGGCAAAAGAATCAGAAAGTAGTCAACTGAACTGGTCTTGAATCAGAGATGTTAAAATGAAAGAAATATTGATTCTGGTATTTTAAAACAGAGGCAGACTTTGAGCTGTGTCTTGTCCTTTAATTTCTTGGAAATTGTTTATGTCTGAATCCCCTTGAGGATGGAGAGTGGGCAACTGTGCGTAAAATAAAACTAATGCTCATAAAGAGACAACTGTCTCTGACCACTTAAAGCTTACAATAGAATCTTAACCAGGATAGTAACTAATGAAAGCAGTTTTCTTTGTAAGATTTATTTATTTACTTACTTACTTACGTATTTATTTGAGAGAGAGAGCACACAGAAGGAGAGGGAGAAGCCCGACTCGGGACTCAATCCCCAGGACTCCAGGATCATGACCTAAGCCGAAGGCAGACACTTAACTTAACTGATTGAGCCATCCAGGTGCCCCATGAGAGCAATTTTCTGAAAGAATATTATGTAGCCTAGTGATTTTGACCTGGACCCTCAGTAAGAAATATTTTATAATGAAAAAAAAAAAGAAACATTTTATATTGAGACCCAGAACACCCATATACATGTGCACATGAATGTATGTTTGTGCATGAGATACACAGGCACACAAGAAAATGAAATAATAATTTCACAAAACACTATGTATCCTGAATTATGTGACACATACTACTATTTCTTAAATCTTGTTTTTTTTTAAACCCCAAAACAAAACACCCTGGTCATAGCCCACCACATAGACTTCGTGATCCACATGAGTCATGACCTAGAGCTTTAAAAAGTTTCCAAATTTAAGTAAAATGGTTATAATTCACTGTAAATTGACTGCAATTCACTGTAAATATAACCCAACACTATTCTTAGGTATTGGCATACATTGCAAAAAAAAAAAAAAAAAAAAAAAAAAAACACAAAAAACTAAGGACAGTGTATTTAAGTTATTATTGAATACAGCTCACACTATAAGAAAAGTTAAATCCATATTGCCACTATTAGTTATACTTATTAAGGAGGGAAAAACCACTGGGGTGGGGAAGCATCCTTCTGTGTAATCTGCAAACATAATCCCCTCCACAAACTTCTAACACTTCTGACTTCATTGACGTCTACAGTCACCACCCCAGGAAGAGTCAAGAGGGTTTTTCCCTCCAAAGACAGGATCCCTGAGCTCTTATTTTTCCCCCAACTTTTCTTGGTGCTGACTCACTATCACTTTGAGTTCCACATTATCTTTTTCTTTTAAAACTTCTCACATCACTCATTCATTTAGCAAATATTTATTCAGAGCCTATTATATTCCAGGTATTGTTCTAGGCACTAGAAATGGCCAACAAAACAAAGTCCCTACTTTGATGGAATTTACACTCTAATCACAATAATAGTAACAGCTGACATTTATATTGCTTTTAAGGTACCAGGCATTGTACTAGATGTTTTACATATATTAACTCCCTGACTCCTTGAAACAACCGTAAGGTTTTATTATTATCCACATATTGACAGATGAGAAAACCGAGACCCAAAGAGTTTGAGTCGCTTGCCCAAGGTCTCACATGCAGTTAGTGGTGAAGCTGAATTTCCAACCCAGCAAATGTACTTGAGAATTCACAGTCTCAACCACCACCCCACTGTCCCTCCTGTACGTGGGCAGGAAGGGAACAGGATGAAGGAAGGAGCCGATGGGCACAGACAGTAATGAAGCAGATGTCAAACAGTGATAAATGCTCTAGAGAAAGATAGGGGTAAAGGAGATGGGGAGCCGGGGGAAGAAAGGTCTCTGTATGGAGGAGTCAGGGAACTTTACCTTGCTGATAAGGTAAAGTCTGAGCAGAAACCCGAGGGACGTGAGCAGCAGTCCCGTGACTATCTGGAGAAGGACTGTTCCGTGCAAAGGGAAGCTTGAGTCCTTGGAGGTAGAAGCATGCCTGGATTCTTCCAGGAACGGCCAGCTGGACCACCGACGTGGCTACACAGAGAAACAAAAGGTACGGTCATGGGAGATAAAAGCAGGCTGGGAACAGACTGAGATGCCACCTTAAGGACTCTGCTCTGGTCTAAGACACGTGGAAAGCCATCAGAGGTTTTCAGCACAGGGGTGACCAAATTTTACTTACATTTACTATAAAAGTATAACTGGCTGCTGTGACAACAGACTTTAGGAAAAGTGGAAGCAGGGAGAGAAGCTATCTAATAATCTAGGGAGCAATGAGGGAGCTTAAAGCATGGTCTGCAGAGTTTGTTCTAGGATGTGGAAGTTCTGGGGTGCAAATATCAAATAGGTCAATTAAGAATATGTGCTCTCAATTAACTGAGCATGCGTTCAAAGGATTAAACACCTACTTCTGCCCTCTTGCTCTGTCAACTTTCTAGGCCCTGAAAAATGTCTTTTTCTTATTTGCTGCCCATCCACTTTGGTTTTAAGTCAAAGATTTTCTATTCACAGAAAATGCAGCTGAAGATTTGAGCTCTGCTCATAGAAAATCAGTTCTGCTATATGGTGTTTCAAATCTTTACTCAGTTTCACTATGATCAAGCCTCTCTATTCTCTGTATAGTCTAGGCTCCCTTTTGCTTTCCTCTCTTGATTTTGCTTCTGTGGGGTGGCCTAAAATCCCACGGCCTCACACAGCACATCGTAGCTCCTCTTTCAACCCAGTGCCTCTAAAAGGCTTCCCAATTGTTTTACAATCCTGCCCTCCTGGTCACAAACAGTTTTTAATCTCTTTTAGGTTCACCATCCCATTGTACAGGTCTTCCTCGACTTACAATGGGGTTATGTCCTCATGAACCCATCAAAAGTTGAAAATATCACACGTTGAAAGTGTACCAAATACACCTAATCTACCAAACATCATAGCTTAGCCTCATCTACCTTAAATGTGCTCAAAACATTTATGTGAGTCTAGTCGGGCAAAATCGTCTAACACACATCCTATTTCATAATTAAGTGTTGAAAATCTCACGTACTTTATTGAATATTGTACTGAAAGTGAGAAACAGAATGGTTGTATGTATATATCAGTTGTTTCTCATAATTTTTTCTAGAGAAAAGATCAAAACTCAAAATTCGTAGTACTGAACACGAATCACTTTCCCATCATCGTTAAGTTGAAAAATCATTCTTCATCGTTGGGGACCATCTGTACATGCCAGTATATAATTAGCATAATAATCTCTCACACTTAAAAAAAACACATCTGCATTTTAAAGCTGGTCTCTCCTAGAGCCCCGGCAGGCTCAATACTCCCAAATCTACGATGACTCTCAGGGCGAAATGCTCTTTACCAAGGACAGGCATGTAGCTGAAGACCAAGCAGCAGCAATACAAATGTGTCTTTATCGTAACGTATCCCCACGCTCTCCCCTCCGATGTCACCATTTAAGGCCCCCACTACTTACTGGATGCATATCCCCACATTCCCAAGCCTGGCTCAAGACTAGTCACATCTCTAGCCTCACTTGTGGGGCCCCGCTCTTGTTTTCCTCTATTCCACATGCAAAAACTGCCAGCTCCACTTAGGCTTTTCTTTTCACTATTCTTTCATCAGGCTTTCCTCATCCCTGGTCTATGCCCATGGTCTTCCCTTCTGCATTTATCCAAACCCTACCCAATTTCTGCACCTTGACTTGAATCTCACATCCTCTGAGGTCTTCCTCACCCATTCCATCCACCCTCTTCCTCTTTCCAGCTCTTAGATCATGAGCCCCACCTTTTACCCTCAGTCACAATCTATCCTGCGGTTACTTCCCATGGTAAAAAAAAAAAAAATCCAAAACATACAGAATAAAGAATTCCTTCATCAGAAGTAGACACAACGATTAGAATGGATCCTTTCAGACTTTCTCTGTCTATCTTTGAGTGCACACACACACACAACACACCTCTTATCTTTCTTATTTATCTACAATAAGTAGAAGGTAGTATGATGTAGCAGATCTAGTTGTGAATCCTGACTTACCAACAATGGGATCTTAGGCAAGTTACCTGAGTGATTTTTCTGACCCTCAATCTCATGTACAAAATGAGGACAACCATTCCGTAAAGCTGTCAAGGGTAGTAAATGAGGATAATGCACATAAACTGGTTTTGCACAAAGACTGGCACATAATAACCTTGCAAATTAACCACCTTCTAAAGAAATAATGTGCAGTTTTTGATTTAAGGCTTAATCAATCGCAGCTACCTACCCTTGGGGCCAAGGTCATGTTTTCCGCTCCCCAAAGCACAGCGTGGTAAGTGGGTGGGGAAACGTGCACTACACAGGTGAACACAAATAAAATAGCTGTTTCGTCAAGTTTGCAGACATACTCTCAAAGACGTATTCGTCTTCAGATTATTCTTCTCCAATCTTAAATCCTAACTGGAAGCTCAGCACTACTGAGGTCCAAGAGGTGCAGGATCAGATTCAAGTGAGAGAAGTAAGCTCCTGGGTGGTGGCTGTAACGCTAATGCAGAGTCAGCAGAGCAAACAGACTCTGGAGCCAGACAGCCTGGAGGTGCACCCTGGCGACAGCAGCTGCATGACCCTGGGGAAGTTACTTGACCTCATCTTCCTCCTCGACGTTAAAAAAGGGGGCCGATGGGGGAGCTTACATAAGAGCAGTGCCTACCACCCAGAGTCATGAGAAGTGACTACCTCAATACTTGTAAAGTGCTTTCAACAATGCCTGCCTGGAACATACCAACTGCTATATTTAAACATTCGCTACAGAAAAGGAAAATCAACACAAGAGCCTCTGCCGTCGGTGCACCGGACTACGAGAGGCTGCGGCGGAATGTAAAACGATCCCTGCTCATAGCTTAAAGTCGGCCCCCAGCAGGGACCCCGGACGCGGGGAAATACCCGCGGGGGCCGACGGGGTGAGCGCCGAGCCGCCCGGACCCCCAGCCAGGCGGTGGACGGACGGGGAGGAGACCCCGGGGCGGGGGCGGGCCCGGGCCGCCGCCCCGCCTCCCACACTCGTCCGGCGGCGCGGCGCTCACACCCGCCCCTTCGAAGGCCCTCGGCGGAGCCCGACTCCAAAGCTCACCGGGCATCCGCGGGAGGAGAGGCCACCAGGCCAGACGGCACCACCTCCGCGTCCTCGCCAACCGCGGCCCGAGGAGAGCCAGGCTACAAAGGCCGGAAGTGCGTCATGCGGCCCGCCTCCCGGGGACGACGCTTCCGGCCGCGTTCCTTCTAGCGAGCTCGGAGGGCTCACGCCTCGGTGATCGCCCCGCGGAGTCTCCTCTCCAGGTGGAGTGAGGCGCTGGGCGGCCCCGGGGGGCGATTGTAGTAACAGCCAACTTAGAGTTTTGCACGTATTAACTCATTCATTCTAAATAGCAACCCTGTAAGTTAGCTGCAATTATCCCCATTTAACAAATGAGGAAACTGACGTGCATTCCTTCCGCATTTGTTGTCATTCCTGAAAAGAAATCGTTTTTGTGCACTTTACTAAACTGCACAAGATAGTCCAGGCTCCTTTTATACTTTCTCTGCTCTAGACCTAGAATCCACCATTGTTCCGAAGCTCTGATTCCTTTCAGTGGAGAATGGTGTACAGAAACCAATAGGTAAGCTCATTGGCACTGCTTCTAGGGCCCTATCAATGATTATATTTTCTTCGGGATTTTATAGGATGTCTCCGATTCAAGTACAATTCCACGTAGTTTTTTTTTTTTTTTTTTCATTTACACCATTGCACGTTTGTTTTTCCTTTTCCTTTCTGTTTTTCCCCACGGAAAACCTGGTTCCCAACAGCATCCATATATAGTCACCCAATTTGCTCTATCTTAAAATATAAACAAAATAGTTTCACATTTACAGTGCCGGTATCACTAGCAACAATATACCTGATGTGTGGAGTTCAAAATTTCTTTGCTTGCTTTGCTTGTTTATTGGTTCTTGAAATATATCCCATTAGGGGGAGTATAGTCAGAGTACTGTATACATACATTAATTTGAATTCTTTTCTCTTTACAGTTGTTATAAACTTGATATACAGTTAGGATCATTTGTTTCTGTTTGTTTTTCTATTTCAGGGTCTGTTTTCCTTTCATCCCTTTTCATTTCTTTTCTGAACATGCAAAACACTTAGTTCAAAATCTAAATGTTATAAAAGGATATATCCAGTTTTGCTTCCATCCCTAACTCCTTTACTCCATATACAGTTGACCCTTGAACAACATGGGTTTGAACTGTGTGGGTTCACTTATACACAGATTTTTTTGAATAAATACAGTACAGTTCTATAAGTGTATTTTCCTTATAATTTCCTTAAGACTTATTTTCTCTAGCTTACCGTATTACAAGACTACAGTATATTATACACATAACATACAAAGTATGTGTAAATCTACTAATCATGTTCCTGGTAAGACTTCTGGCCAAGGGTAGGCTGTTAGTAGTTAAGTTTGGGGGAGTCAATAGTTATACATGGATTTTTGACTGCATGGGGGTCAGTACTCCAACCCCTGCATTGTTCAAGAGTCAACTGTATACTCATGCCCCATTTTCATTGATTTATCCTGTCTTTCCTTCCTCTTTCCCTTCATCCTTCCTCTCTTCTCTACTCTCCTTTCTCTTACAAAAATAATCACCTTTACCGCATGAATTATCAGATTAAATACATTCCTTTGCATCTTGCTTTATCGCTTACTAAAATAGCCTGGAAATTATTTGTTCACTGAAATATCCCTCTTTTTATTTATTTTATTTTTATTCGTTTATTTTTTGCAGTGGCATAATACTCCATCATGTGGCCATACCATAATTTTTCCAACCAGTCTGTAAGGGATGGGTATTTGGATTGTTTCCAATATTTTGTTTTAACAAATAATGCTACAATGAAAAATGAAGAAAGAGGAGGGAGGAGAGAGAAAGGGGTGTGTCTTTGCAATCACTGTATTATTTTGCACTCTCAACAGCAAAGTGTGAGAGTGCCTGTTTTCATATAGCCTCCCCAACTGTATGTTTTCAGGTTTTTGAATTTTGTCAATATGACAGGTCATTGGGTATTTCCTAAGCAACCACAACCCCAATGCTGAAAACCCTGTTAAAAATGGATTCATAGTGTACTCCAAAAACTATAAAACAGTAAGGGAAGAAATTAAAGATGACACAAACAAATGCAAAGAGATTCCATGCTCGTGAATTGGAAGAACAAATATTGTTAAAATGTCCACGCGATCTACTGATTTAATGCAATCTCTATCAAAATGCCAACATTTTTCACAGAACTAGAACAAATAATATTTGTATGGGACCACAAAAGACCTTGAATAGCCAAAGCAATCTTGAAAAAGAACAAAGCTGGAGGTATCACAATTCCAGATTTCAAGGTATACTACAAACTTCTAGTAATCAAAACAGTATGGTACTGGCACAAAAATAGACACATAGATCAATTGACAGAATACACAACCCAGAAATAAACCCACATATATGTGGTCAATTAACCTTTGACAAAGGAGACAAGAATATCCAATGGGGAAAAGACAGTCTCTTCAATGAATTGTGCTGGGAAAATTGAACAGCTACATGCAAAAGAATGAAACTGGACCACTTTCTTACACCATACACAAAAATAAACTAATGGATTAAAGACCTAAATGTGAGACCCAATACCATAAAACTCTTAGGAGAAAACATAGACAGTAATTTCTTGACATTGGACCGAGCAACATTTTTCTAGATATATCTCCTCAAGCAAGGGAAACAAAAGCAAAATTAAACTATCAAGACTACATCAGAATAATCAGCTTTTGCACAGCAAAGGAAAACATCAACAAAATAGCAAGGCAAAATACAGAATGGGAGAAGATATTTGCAAGTGACATATCCAATATGGGGTTAATATCCAAAATATATAAAGAATTTATGCAACTCAGCACCAAAGAGTCCCCAAATAATCCAATTAAAAAATGGGCAGAAGACATGAATAGACATTTTTCCACAGAAGACATACAGATGGCCAACAGACACATAAAAAGATGCTCAACATCATTAATCATCAGGAAAATGCCTATCAAAACCACACCATCACTTCACATCTGTCAGAATGGCCAAGACTAAAAAGACAAGAAATAACAAGTGTTGGTGAGGATGTGGAGGAAGAGGAACTCTCCATGCATTGTTGGTGGGAATGTAATTTGGTGCCACCACTGTGGAAAATAGTATGGAAGTTCCTCAAAAAATTAATAGAATTACCTTATGATCCAGTACTTCCACATTTGGGTGTCTGTCCAAAGAAAACAAAAACAGTAATTCAAAAAGATACATGCACCTTTACATTTATTGTGACATTATTTACAATAGCCAAGATGTGGAAGCAGCCCAAGTGTTTATTCATAGATATAAAAAAAAAAAAAATGGATTCACGTGCCACATGTTAGCAAAGATTATGGAGCAATGAGAACTTTCATATGCTATTGATGAGAGTGTAAATTGTAATATTATTTTGGGGAAACTCTTTGGCATATCTCCTAAGCTGAACACATGCATATTCTATGACCCAGGAGTTTTACTTTTAGAGATAGCTACCAGAAATGAATATATATTTGCATCTAAAGACATGTCTGAGCAGCATTTTCATAGCTCTAAAGTGGAAACAACCCAAATGTCCATTAACAGTAGGATAGATACAGAAATTAAAGTTTATTCATACAATAGAATACTATGCAACAATAAAAATGAACTACAGCTATAAGCCACGGTGATAAACTTCACAAACATAATAGTCAAAGAAGGCAGACACAAAAAGATACATACTTCATGACTCCATTTGCATAAACTTCAAACTGAGAAAACTAATATCTGGTGTTAGAAGTCACAACAGGAAGGAGGATGGAGCACAGGTGGGTCTTCCTGGGAATGGGTAATGTATTTCTTGACCTTGGTGGTGGTTATGTGGGTGGTTTCACTTATGAATTTCATTTACCTGTACACTATAACTTGTGTATTTTCAAGTATAGATATATTTCAATAAAAAATTTTTCATGAATGTTTTTTTAAATTCAAACCATTTTACAGTTGAAGAAACCAAGGTTCAGAGAAATGAAGTATGTTGCTGAGGTCAGCGAAGCTGGGACTTAAATCCAGGTTTCCTGATCAGGTAGCTTCCTTAGCCCTGAAGGATCCTTTAGCTAGAAATCCTTGCATATGGGTCTTAAAGGGGCCATTTCTTTTGTTGCAAGTTTAGCACAGTGTTCATTAGACAAAAATATGGTTATTAGTAATACTTAGATATATATGTATGATAATCTTCTTACTCGGCTATCCCACAAATGCTTCTCAAATAGATAGAAGTGGAGATATATATATTTTATTTTTTTAAAGATTATATTTATTTATTTGTCAGAGAGAGAGCGCACAAGCAGGGGGGAGCAGCAGGCAGAGGGGAAAGCAGGCTCCCCACTGAGCGAGGAGCCTGATGTGGGACTCAATCCCAGGAACCTGGGATCATGACCTGAGCTAAAGGCAGATGCTTCACCAACTCAGTCACCCAGGCATCCCGGAGATATATATATTTTAAAGTCGAAAGAGACCTAAAATTATTATACAAGCCCTAAGGTCATTATATAGAAATATGGAGTGTTTTATTTAAATAAGGTGATTGATAAAATAGAACAGATCAGAAAAATTTGAAACACATCTAAAATTATGTTCTCTCTCTCTCCCTCTCTATATATGTGTTTATGTGTGTGTGTATATACATTAATCTCTCCAAATAGACAAATAAGTGAAAATAATTCTCAAATTAGGGAGGTAGGAATCTAGAGGAATTTTTTTCTTTAAAAAATATCCTCTAGGGGCACTTGATTGGCTCAGTGTGTTAAGTGTCTGCCTTAGCCTCAGGTCATGATCTCAGAGACCTGGAATCCAGCCGCACATAGGGCTTCCAACTCAGCAGCAAGTCGGCTTCCTCCTCTCACTCCGTCTCTCTGCCTGCTTTTGCTTTCTCTCTCAAATAAATAAAATCTTTAAAAATATCCCTTATTACCAAATTAAAATGGATTTAAACTGTATTTTTTTTCACAAGTCTTTTTAATATCATTAAAAGAAGCCTGGTAAGTTTAAGGGATCTCCAACTCAGGAGTTTTACATATTCTCACTCCCCACTTCCCGCTTTTTCTTCTTGCTCTATTCTCCTAATCTCTTGATATCCATACACCACTGTTATCTCCTAGTTCTAATTTTGTTTCTTGCACCCTTTACCATTCATTCATTCATATGTAGATCAGTCTTTTAGCACACATTTAACAATTCAGAGCTCAAAATACTTAGGACTGTTGGCACAGATTGTTTGCCTACCAAATAAGTATTCTTTTTTATTAGATGACAGGCAGGACTCCAATTTTTATGTGTACACTGGCACCTGGAATTATATTTCCTAGCTACTTTTTAAAAATTTTTATTTATTTATTTGAGAGAGTGAGAAAGAAAAGGAGCAGGGGGAAGGAGAGGGAGAAGCATATTCCCCACTGAGCAGCGAGCCCGATGTGGGGGCTTGATCCCAGGACTCAGGGATCATGACCTGAGCTGAAGGCAGATGCTTCACTGACTGCGCCACCCACACGCCCCTTTTTCCTAGCTACTTTTGCAGCTAAGTGTGGTCGTGTGACTCAATTCTGGCTAATTAAATGTAAGAGGAAATGTGTGAATTCTGAGAAGGCTCCATGAAAGACCCCGAGTTAGCTGAGAGAAACCCTCTTATGCCCTTTCTGCTGACTGGAATGCAGAATTGATGGCTGGTGCTTCAGCAGCCACAGGAAGAGAAGAAGCTGCATGCAGATGATGACAACGTGAGAGGAACCTGGATCCCCGATGACCCCACAAAATAAACCACCAACCATAAATGATCTGCCTTTAGGCTTCTTTTACATGAGAGAAATACACCGTGTGAATTTTTCAGATTTTTTTAAGGTTTATTTATTTATTTATTTGACAGAGAGAGAGAGCAAGAGAGGGAACACAAGCAGGGGGAGTGGGAGAGGGAGAAGCAGGCTTCCCGCAGAGCAGGGAGCCCGATGCGGGGCTCCATCCCAGGACCCTGGGATCATGACCCGAGCTGAAGGCAGATGCTCAACGACTGAGCCACCCAGGCTCCCCTCAGATTTTTGTTACTAGCAGCTGATCATAAATTCTGACATATGGGGTCTGCTCCTTGACTTAGTTTTAGATACATACGTATGATAATCTTACTCATCTATTCTACCTCTTATGTGAGATGCTTCCCAAATATAGAGGTGGAGATATGTTTTAAAGTCTAAAGTGACCTAAAATTATTATACAAGCCAAAAGGTGATTATATAGAAATACGGAGTGTTTTTTCAAATAAGGGTGACAGATCAAAAAAATTTGGAACATATTATCTAAAATTATGTTCTCTAACCTAGAAAACTAGGGTTTTCTTTTCCTTTTTGTGTTAAATGTGATCGTATCATCTCTGACTGAACTATCTCTGCTTCCTCCCCCCAAACACAGATATTTAGGAAACACAATTTGGAGAGAGGGTAGAGAATTAGTCAGCAATGATGCCGAGGGTGGCAGAATGTGTATGGTCAGGAAAAAAAGGGAAGAGAGAACAGGTGAAAAGTGGTGTTGTATTCAGTGATTCGTCGTCACCCACTCGGTAAATTATGTTGCAAATGTCAGTCAACCCAGGCTCAAGTGTCCATAGCTTGAGTTACCCTCCAAGGTTGTTACACTTGGAAGCTTGAGCTCTCCCTTGAAACCTAAGTTAGGGTCTGTCCACTTGTAAGTACGCTGGCTAATCAGTATCAAAAGGATAGCTCTACCACTAACAGTAATATCAGACTTAATAGAAATGACAGACAATACCCTCAGGGTCACTCGGTCCCTGAAATAAGTCACCTCCCATGTGGGAGCCATGCTAAAGGGGAGTATTCTCTAGTTTATCCAGTTTAACCTCCCAGTGGTATACTCTTTTTGATCCCTGCTACCCATCTTCTAATCCAGGGAAGTATCTATATTTTCTTTTGACTTGAATCATCCTCTGCTCTGTTTTGGGAAGACCTCACAACTCCTCTCCAGAACCAACCTATTTTATTTTTCTCTGCATTAACATAATGGTGCCTGAACAAGGAGCACGTCTTGGGACCATCCCAAGTGGATGTGCAGTGCACGGGGGCACCACTGGACAGGAGGTCCCTCCATCTGCCATTGCAGTATGGCTTCTATCTGGGTCAGCACTGCAGCCTCTGTCCCCTGGAAGGGTAACCAGTGCCTCCGTGAACACTCACTGTTCTCCAGTGCTCCAGAAAGGGGCTATCCTTCTCTTCCTGAAGGAGCAAGATCTTACTTCTAGAAGGTAATCCTGATGGTCACCAAGTGAACTGAAAGCACACAGACAAACCTTCTGCGCTCTTAAGTGTAGGTACTCAACAGGGTCATTAGTCTTTAAGCCATGCCATTTTTAGTGGAACATGAGCACGCTGTTACACAACCTCTTGGAGGCTCAGCACTCAGAAAACTTCTTTATTCTAAATGGGGTTACAGTCAGACATATGTAAAACTTTCCCAACAAAGGAAGAGAGGGCATTCAGGGCATGAGGAGGGAAGACAAAGTCACGGGAGCTTGAGTGTACTTGGGGTGGCCGGGCAAAATGAGACCCATAGAGCAGAGCTGCTGGGCAGTGAAGGAAAACAACACTGGAGATCCTGGGACAGATTACAGCGGACACTCCTGAATGTTTACTTTCATTGTGAAAGGGTGAAACTGGCCATTCTGGAGCTTTGCACTTTTAATTAACTGGCCTTCAGGCCTTGAAACAGATGATGGGGTTGGCTCATTTGAAAGAGGGAGAATCTAGTCCGTGGGTACTTTGATGTCAGAGGAGATTGGGAAAGTGACATACTGAGAGCGCTCACACAGCTCATCTCAATGCTGCCAGGAACAAATGCTGCGCAACGTCTTTACCACAACAATTTAAGCAACGTGGTTTTCATTAGTTGTGGTTTTCTTTTCTTTTCTTTTTTTTAATGTTGAAAGAGACCTGACCTCTGTTTGAAGGATTTTCCATACTTACTACACACGTAGAGTTTTTGCTGTGGCTTCTCTGGTGTTCCGTGAGATGTGAGCTCAGACAGGAGGCCTTCCCACACTTGTCACATTCATAGGGTTTCTCCCCAGGGTGAATTCTGCGGTATCTGTTAAGGTCAAAACTTCCACTGAAGGCTTTTCCACATTCATCACATTCGTAGGGTTCTTCTCCTGTATGAATTCACTGATGTTTAATGAGGTTTGAACTTTCCCTGAAGGCCTTCCCACAGTCAGTGCACTGGTAACACTTTATTAAGCTGTGGTATCTCCGATGCTGAGCAAGTCCTGTGCCGTTACTGAAGGCTTTACCACAATCCCTCATACGGTTCCTCCCCAGCGTGATTTCTCTGATGTTTAATAAGAACTGAGCCTTGACTAAAACTGACCACACTGATTACACTGATAGTTTTTCATCCATGTAAATTATGAGGTGCTTAAAAAGAGTTGTTTTGACTAAAGGCTCTCCCTCACTCTTGACACTGAAAGAGCTTTTCCCTTGTGTGGATTTTCTGACATCCAAGAAGACTGATGCTATGCATGAAGCTTTTCCCACACCGATCACATCTGTGTTGTTGTCCTTCCTCTGAATTTCCTTGATGCCCGCCAACCTGTGCTTGCATTCATGAAGGTCTCCAAAATGGGTCCCCCGGAAAATGGTCCTGCCTCTGCAGATTCTATGGAGTATCATCTTCTGTGATTCCATTCCTTTGGATACTTCCTGCTTTCCAGCCAATTTCCCAGTCTCAAGCTTGGTCTCACTATCTAAAATAGGAAATGGATCATTCAAACATCACTTTCTTTTATTTAAGCTTTTTATTATGGAAAATTTTAGACATATATAGAAGTAAACAAAATGGAAATGTCATCTGTTCGAACGGATAGAGTATTATACCCCAAGGGATCATTTTTCTCTTTTTTAGTCATGTTGCCCCAAAAATCGATCAGTATCTCTTCAGCTCAATTAAGGAAGGAAAGCGCTAGAGAGGAAAGGTGAAACAGACATATTCTGGAATAAATAACCTATGTCCTAGTCACTAAGGTAGGATCAGGAACAATCTTTACGACAAAAAGGGCACAAATTATTAAAGAGTTTGTTAAAAGTCTAAGTGTATAAAGAGTACTTCAAACTGCATTCAAATACACTTATAGAGGAAAGGCAAAAGTGTATTTATTCTATTGGTTGGAAAAAAAATTGTCTTAATCTTCCCCCAAATAGGACATTGCTTGCAGATTCAGTGTAAACCAATAATTACCCTATATTAACTAAGATCAGTATTCCTTTATGAACACAATTTTAAAATACAGTTTTAGTGAAATTTGGCCTGAGGGAGATAAATGTCCCACTGAACTCATTAAATTGAAGATTCCACCTGAACTCAAAGGAAATACTGGAAAAGGACTGATTTCTTGGCTGTTCTGGTCACTTTATTGCTCTTTTCTGGACAGACTGTGAAGGGGATCAGGATGTAAGGAGGGGGGTAGCTTTGTAAATGGGAAGCACATCTGACATGTAGAGAATGTGGAAAGGAAAAGGTACCAAATGTACACTGGAGCGACATGTAGGGGAAGGGACCAGAGTGAAAACAGGAGGGAATTTAATGTGGAAGAAGACAGGAAAAATGCAGTCAACGTGAAAGGTTTTAAAGGTGGCTTCATCCCAGATGGGTCGATAAAACTTAAGAGGGTAGGGCAAGACAGTGAGGAGGCCACCATAAAGGAGAACCAACAGGATGATGTGATCATTCAGTGTTTTAATAAAAAGCAAAATGGGTATGTGAAAAGCAAATAAAATAAAACCTTTTTAAAAGGCCAAGAATAAAGGTTGTACTTTGTAAAAAGAGAGGTAGATAAGCCAGTGAGGATTTTGGGTGAGGGTTAGAGTAGACACACTCATGATTAAGCTGTAAAGGATGGTTTTTTTTTTATGATTTTATTTATTTATTTGACAGAGAGAGACACAGCTAAAAAGGGAACACAAGCAGGGGAAGTGAGAGAGGGAGAAGCAGGCTTCCTGCGGAGCAGGGAGCCTGATGTGGGGCTCGATCCCAGGACCCTGGGATCATGACCTGAGCAGAAGGCTGACACTTAACAACTGATCCACCCAGGTGCCCCTAAAGGATGGCTTTGATTGGCCAAGCAGGAGCCCGCTACCCTAACCCACCTTCCCAGATCGGTTCCTCCACTTCCTCTTCACCTCTCTCTTGTAGGGAAGGGGCTCCAGAGAGGCATCCTTGAGCAGAGTCTCCATGTGCTGGAGCTGATAACTTGGTGACTGGGGTGCGGCTCCCAGGGACATCACCTCCTCCCAGAGCACTTCCTGTCCATCTGCTTGGAATGTGCCCTGGAGACAAGGAGGAAGCATTGAGCTTGGGAAGAAGCTGCTGTTGAGAACTGGAACTAAAACCTTAGGAAACATTTCCCATGGAGAAACAGGGCAGGGAAAAAGGACTCAGCAGGCTTAGGAGAGATGAGACAAAAAGGAACCAACAGAAACAATGAAGCATCGACAGGGACAAAAGCTCACGGCTGCCCTCACTGCTTTCTTATGAACCTAACCAGTAGATGCTGCTTGTTGCCACCACAGAACACCTCTTCCCACCTGAAATCCCGGATCATCAGACTCTCTTCCAGGCTCTCTTCCAACATAGCCTCATCTCCATTCAGTGGATGCTGCTCCCACACCCGGGCCTGCAGCTCCTCGGGCAGGACGGTCAGGAACTGCTCCAGCACCAGCAGCTCCACGATCTGCTCCTTGCTGTGCGTCTGGGGCCGCAGCCACCGACGGCACAGCTCCCGGAGCTGGCTCAGCGCCTCTGGGGCCCAGATGTCTCCTGGTAGCAGAACTGCTGGAAGTGCTGGTGGGAGACCTCCTGACGGGACTGGCTGTTCTTCTGCAAGTCAATTTTTTGTACAAAAAAGTTATCTTTCTCCACCTTTACTATCACAGGTTCTTGTTCTCCATCCTGGATGATGAGACCTGCAGCCATTTTCTCTCAGGGGAGGGGTGCCTGCAGATGGCTTTATACTCCAAGAAGAGTCCCCTTCACAAAATAGAGACCAGTATTAAGATGGAAAACTGCACCAGTTAAAAAAGAAAATCTATTATGTACTATTAAAGGTTGCCCAGGCCTTCGGCTCAGGTCATGATCCTGGAGTCCCGGGATCGAGTCCCACATCAGGCTCCCTGCTTGGCAGGGAGTCTGCTTCTCCCTCTGAGTGCTCCCTCTTCCCTCTTGTGCTCTCTATCTCTCATTCTCTCTCTCTCAATAAATAAAAATAAATAAATAAATAAATAAAGGTTGCCCAGGACACTTTAAGAAAAACACAACAGAAGAGGTTTTTGAAATTTTGCTAACAGTGATGTAGGTGACTTGAGGATTTGACATTCTTGGTAATGAAAATTTATAGGACTATTTTAGAAATTAGGAATAACCTTTTTCCTACGAATCCTTGCTGTGTTCACTGTACTCCAGTGAAATCCTCTTCAATCTTAGACTTGTGAATGCATTCCGCCTGCTTGGAACGCTCGTATCCAGATACTGGCGTGGGACATCCCCTCATTCCATTGCGGCGTGCTCAAGAAGCCACCTCCCGGCCGCCCTACATAAAGTAGCTCTCCAGCCACCAGCACCCTCTGACCCTCACTGCGTGGTCCGCTGTACCATGCGCCACCACCTGCCGTCACGCGCGGCCCTGCCACTGCCGCGCCACGATCACAGCAGCAGGGCTGCACCTGTTCTGTGCGCTGCACTGCAGGGGGTGCCCAGGCCGGCCTGATGCGTAGCAAGTCATCCACAGCTACGCTGAAAAAACGACCAACGAAAGGCACTAGCTGTCACACTTTCTCAAAACTCGCTCGGGAATTGTTCGCTTTACACCGTGCGATAAACAAGTGTGCTCAGACAAGTGCACGGGGAAAACTTAGCTACAACAGGTCCACAACCGCTTTTCCACGCTCTGAAAACCAGAGGCACGTCCTTAAAGTCACCTGAAGGCAGTACTCAAAGCGACAGCTCTATCTACCAACAGAACGCGCCCTGAAACGACAGGAAGCTCACAGTCCGCGCGAACAGTCGCGGCTCGCGACGGAACCACCAGGGCGTCTGTCTGTGCGCTGCCCCAGGCTCCTGGGGCGCTAGGCCTTCAAAACACCGTAGAAGCGCCACGCTTTCGGAAAACGTCCCTCAAACTCGGGTCCCAAAACGCTTCCGACGCAGGGACTGCAGAAAGGTTCCGTCTCCTGGACGTCGGGGACCCACCGGATCGCAGGAGAACCGCCCGTCTCACACTCCGAGGTCCTCCGCTTCGCGACGGCGCGGGAGACCGGAGCCGCCGGGGCCGGGGGAGGCGTCTCTGTGCGAGCGCCGGAGGTGTGTGCTCCAGAGCGCGCCTCGGCCTGCTGCTGGTGCCGTGCGGCGGGTCGTCGGGGAGCAGGAGCGCCCCGTCCGCTTCGAGGCCCTGTAGGCGGGCAGAGAACCAAACCGACATGGTTGGGGAGGCCGGGGACGCGGGTGGCGGAGATTCGCACCAGGAGCGGGGCGACTAGCGGGACGGAGTTCGTTCACTCCGTGGGAGGAGGGGGCCACGCAGCTGGCGAAATGCGAGGCTGGGCCTTTGCGGGGTGTGAGGGCGCTGCAGCTGCGCCCGGGGGGTGGGGGAGGGCCCGAGTCCCGGCCCAGGTAGGGCGGCAGCTGGCAGGTTTCTCTAGGGCCTCCGCCCGGGGCTCCTCCGGGGCGGGTTGTGGTCAGGCTAGAGGAGAATGTGTTTTGTAGTTGAGGTCTGTGTTCCCAGAATGTAGGGCACCGTGACCTAGAAAAACAGAGGTAGGGCCAAGCGCAGACACCTGTGAGTTTTGTCTGTAAGGTGGCTGGGGAGGGGGGGCTTTGAATAGATTTTTTTCAGAGATTAACCAGAGAAAATCAAACTTGATACCATACAAGCGGGAAAGCCAGACAGACATGAAACTCCAGAGACAGTCAAGCAAAATGAGGTATAAATGTCATCCTCAATTAGGGAGAACCTAGTAGGGGTCTGGGACTTCAAAAGGAAAGAATGCAATCCTCAGGAAGATGAAAGAGAGTAAATGTTTGATAAACAAATGTTTTCATGGCCACTCAGAAACAATGGGGCATAGAGGACTTCGATCAAACAGGCCTTGCTAGGTTCCTCCCTGTCCAGCGTCCCTAGTTCATACCATAACGTAGGTATCCATGGTGACAGCTCTCTTCCTGGAGCGGGACCTCTATCTAAATTCTTTTTAGCCAGTTGGGAGGGAGGTAAAGAACTTTTCCAGAATCTGCTGGGTTTCAATTGCTTTTTAAAAAATTTTTTATTTACATTAAATTACATTAAATATTTAAATTCAGTTAGTTAACATATACTATATTAATTTCAGGAGTGGAATTTAGTGATTCATCAGTTGCATATAACACCATGTGCTCATTACATCCATTGACCTCCTTAATGCCCATCACCCAGTTACCCCATTGCCCTACCCACCTCCCCTCCAGCAACCTTAACTCAAAATAATCTTCGTGCCTAGGAGGCCCATCTTGGGGCAGCCCCTACAAGATCCAGTTACTTAATGTCTCTGTGCCTCATTTTCTTTTTCTGTAAAATAATAATAGTATAAACATCAGACAGTTATGAGTATTGAATGATTAACATGTAAAGAGCCCCTGCGGCCAGGTAGATCCTTCCAGGTCATCTGGAATAAGTCTTAAGCATTATTTTTAATGGTCTTAAGGCACTTATTTTAATAGTTAATTTACTATCAGTAGGCATACTAAAATATATTTCTATTTTTTTATGAACAAGTCTGCAATATTTTTTTTTGGCAATATTTATTCTTATGCATGATCTCTTCCGCACGCACAAATGATTTTATTTCTAGGGGATAGGTTCTCACAAGATTGCTGGATGGACAAATATGTGTGTTTTCGTCCGAGGCAGAGGCTGTGGGACTGAGCCCTTAAATTGTGGAGTCTGTGCTAACTCTAGGTAGTTAGTGTCACAATTGAATTGAATTGTAGGCCACCCAGGTGGGGTCCGAGAATTGGCTGGTGTGGAAAAAACCCCAACATACTTGGTGTCAGAAGTGGTGTAGGTAAACGCAGCACATGAAGGCTTTCTTGACTTTCGGGTATGATTTTTGTGAAACATATATTTAAAGGAGGATGTATTTTAGATTATTGTTGGGCTTTTCCATTCAGAATAAAGCATCATTTTCTCATATTCTTTTGGACAAAATGGCCCCCCTGAGAAGTCTCCTCAAAGCTCCTTTAACATCGTTGTTCCTCGGGGTGTAGATGAATGGGTTGGCCATTGGGGTATAACACAGTAAAACAGCATCAGAGCTTTGGTAAGGTCTTGAGGGCTACCCACGTGGGCTGCATATAGATGTAGATGCCTGGGCCATAAAATAAAGACACCACCAGTGATGTGGATGTGAAGAACAAGTGTTGAAGGCCTTAAGTCTCTTATCAGTGGAGGGGATTCGAAATACGGCTTGGGCAATACAACTGTAAGAGACAAGAATCATGGAGAGGGGACCCATTATCAGAAAGGTGGCCACCACAGCTAAAGTGACCTCGTTGATCATGGTGTCCACATAAGCCATCTTAATAAGCCCTGGCAGCTCACAAAAGAAGTGGTCTAGCTCCTGGTTCCCACGCAGGGGCAGCTGGACCGTGAGTGTGGACTGCAGCAGGGAATTTGCCAGACCGATGAGCCACACGGTGCTGGAGAGCTGCAGGCAGTGCTTGGGGTCCATAATTACAGATTACCTCAGAGGCTTACACAAGCCCTGTAGCGGTCTAAGGCCATGATGCCAAGCAGGATGCATTCAGTACAGCCTGGCCAGTGGAATATATAGGCCTGGGCCATACACTATGTAAGTGATGTTCTTGTTGGGGCCCCCCAAGTGGAATAGCATTTGGGGTACAGTCGTGGTGGTGAAACAGAGGTCCAAAAAGGAGAGGTTTGTGAGGAAGAAATACATAGGACTTTGGAGTTGAGAATCTAGTTGGGAAACCAGAATAATAGCAATATTTCCCAACAGTGTGAACGTGTAGGAGATCAGGAGGGCAAAGAAGAGAGGAAGATCCAACCAAGGGTATTTGGTAAAGCCCATAAGAATGAAATCCTCTGGAAAACTTTCATTCATGTGCTTCGTTGAATTTTGACGGGAGACACTTGCTAAAATCAAAGAAGATAAGAGTGATTTAAAAAACCCCAAGTTAGCAGAAGTTTTGACGACATGAGGAAGAAAATGTATACTTTCTTGGAAGAGAGATGGGTTACACCCTCAACAGAAATCACAAGGTTAGGGGCGCCTGGGTGGCTCAGTCGTTAAGCGTCTGCCTTCGGCTCAGGTCATGGTCCCGGGGTCCTGGGATCGAGTCCCACGTCGGGCTCCCTGCTCGGCGGGAAGCCTGCTTCTCCCTCTCCCACTCCCCCTGCTTGTGTTCCTGCTCTCGCTGTGTCTCTCTCTGTCAAATAAAATCTTTAAAAAAAAGAAAAGAAATCACAAGGTTAATGAATATAATAATTACAATTAACATTATAAAGTAACATTTGAAAAGTCCTTTCAGGGCACCTGGGTGGCTCCGTTGGTTAAGCGTCTGCCTTCAGCTCAGGTCATGGTCCTGTAGTCCTGGGATCGAGCGCCACATCGAGCTCCCTGCTCAGTGGGGAGTCTGATTCTCCCTCTCCCTCTGCCACTCCCCTTGCTTGTGCTCTCTCTCTCTGTATGTCAAATAAATGAAATCTTAAAAAAAAAAAAAGAAAAAGAAAAGTCCTTTCAGTAGACAAGTTTCAAACATATATATTTTTTCCCTAAATCAAAGCACTGTGTGATAGGTTAGTGGACATTATTGGTGTTGGCGCTTTTGTATGATTAAAGAAGCCGTTGGGAGGTGGGCAGTGTATTCTCCCAGCAACTTTGCTGCTAAGGGTGCATGTGATCTAGATTTGGTCAATCAGATGTTTCTACAAAGGATCTGAATCTTAGTAAAATGAGGCAAAAGAATGAGGGGGAGGAAGGGACTGTTGGAGCAGATGCCTTCCTGATTATTGTCCCAGGTGACAGCACTAACGTTATGTCCTACATGGTGTCTTTCTGGAGTGGGATCTTGGCTAAATCTTGCTTCCCTTCATGTCTGCCTGTTTGTCAAGTTTGGTTCTTCACCTTTCACTTTGATTCTGTGAACTACCACTCTTCCAATATCTTCTTTCTGCTTAAGTTCTCAGAATTTTTTTTGAAGATTTTATTTATTTGAGAGCGAGAGGGAGGGAGAGAGAGCATAAGCGGGGTGAGGGGCGGAGGGAGAGGCAGACTCCCCACTGAGCAGGGAGCCTGATGTGGACTCCATCCCAGGACCCCGGGATCCCAGGATCATGACCTGAGCCAAAAGCAGACGCTTAACAGACTGAGCCACCCGGGCGCCCCCAGAATTATTTTCTTTGTTTACAACCACAGACGCTGACTAATACAGAAAATAGTACCAGAAAGCGGGTTGAAGTGTTCTGAAGATCTCTTGTTCGTCAGGGCACTGATGGGGAGAGAGTGGGGCTCTGAGAACTGGAGCGTGGATATATGTGGCGTCGGGGTATTCGTGGCGCCACCCACCCTCCCATTCTAGCCAAGGCACATTTCTTTCTCTCTGGAAGTTCCTTACAAAACTAGACTTTTGTCTAGTAAAGCTGCCTTGCTTGACAATGCTATCCCTACCAAGAAAGTGAAAAGGTCAGCTACAGACTGGGAGAAAATATTTGCAAAAGACATATCTGATAAAATATCTAAACATATATAAAGAACACTTAGAATATCCAAAATATATAAAGAACACTTAAAACTAAACAATAAAGAAACAACCCAATTTTAAAACAGGCCAAAGACCTTAGCTCATCTAAGAAGAAATGCAGGTGGCAAATAAGCATACGTAAAGATGTTCCACATCATATGTTGCTTTAGGCTAAATGTTTTATCCCCACCCCCTTCACCAAATTCATACATTACAACCTAATTCCCAATGAGATAGTGTTAGGAGGTAGGGCCTTTTAGAGGCCTTAGGTCATGAAGGTGGGCCTTTATGCATGCGAGGGGTGCTCTTATAATAAAAGGACACACAGACCCCTTGTACCTCCCTTGTACCATGGGAGGTTACAGCTAGAAGGTGCTGTTAACCAAAAAGTGGTTCCTTACCAGACACCAAATCTGCCAGTGCCATGATCTTGGACTTCCCAGCCTCCAGAACTGTGAGATAAAAGTTATAAGCCCCCCAGTCTTGGGCATTTTGTTTTAGCAGCCCAAATGGGCTAAGACATATGTCCTTAGGGAAATGCAAATTAGAACAACAATGAGATTCCACTACATGACTATTAGAACGGCCGAAATTCAGAACAATGACACCAACTGCTGGCAAGGATGTGGCGCAATAGGACCTCTCATTCATTGCTGGTGGGAATACAAAATGGTACAGCTACCTTGGAAGACAGTCTGGAAGTTCCTTACAAAACTAAACATACTTTTTTTTTTTAAGACTTTTTATTCATTTATTTGACAGAGACACAGCGAGAGAGGGAACACAAGTAGAGGCAGAGGGAGAGGGAGAAGCAGGCTCCCCACCGAGCAGGGAGCCCGATGCGGGCCTCCATCCCAGGACCCTGGGACCATGACCTGAGCCGAAGGCAGACGCTTAACAACTGAGCCACCCAGGCGCCCCTAAACATACTCTTACCATATGATCCAACAATTACCCCTCTTCCTTTAAAGACTTTATAAACTATTCATGAAAGCAAGATATTTCATAAGAGGAAATGTATATAAAAGAAAATTAACATACCTACAGTTCTCCAGACATAGCATATGGCCTTAAATTTAAAATCAGAATATTTTGGCTGATTCATGTACAGTCATTTATCCATTCACTCATTAAATTAACATAACTTTTATGCCTACTAAGCACAGGGCACAATATTGGGCACTGCAGGGCAGGAAAACTAACCAGATCTATCCTCCATTCCAAGAAGATCATACACCAGTATCTATCTACATGTGCATAAATAACTAAGAATAACTAAAAATGTGTTAAGTGCTATCCTAGATGTGCTATCCTAGGTAAAGGGTGAAGAGAATTTGGAGGTGGCAGGAATCAAGATGTTGATGGTATCATGAAGGTGAGTGCTACTGAACGAAATCGCAAATATTAGATATGGATTTCAGGTTAAACATGACACATATAACAAAGGCAGTTGTCTACCACAATGGCATTAAAAGAATTTTGAAAAGGTATAAACACAAAGGAAAAGAGGTTGGGAAAGGAGATGACAACAGAGAAGCAATGTCAACAGTATTTTGGAAGCTGGAAAGCAGGTGTTTGGGCAGTGGTTGTCTTAGAAGATCTGAGAAAGCAGAGGCCTTGAGAGGCTTTCGTAGTTTTGAGAAAGAAAAAGGAATTTATCAGATAGGTAAACTGAATTTTTTAATTAAAAAAATTGAAGTATGACTTACAATATTATATTAAAAAAATTTTTAAATATATTTTTAAAAGATTTATTTATTTATTTAAGAGAGAGAGCAGGAGGAGGGGCAGAGGGAGAAGGAGACAAGCAGACTCACTGCTGAGTGAGGAGCCCCATGCAGGGCTGCATCCCAGGACCCCGAGTTCATAACTTGAGTTGAAATCAAGAGTCAGCTGCTTAACTGACTGAGCCACCCAGGCACCCCTATTTTATTTTTCTAAATTGAAGTGCAATTAATACATGGTGTTAGGGGCAGCTTTGTCTCTAAAAAATAAATAAATCTTTTTTAAAAAACATACAGTGTTAAATTAAGATGGGTCGGCTTGCAAATGGAGCTGAGTATGCTTGACTCAGCCACTTTCTCTCTGTTTGAATCGAACCTGTCTTCAGGATTCATCCTGTTCTGCTTTGCCATATGCCTGACCTATAGGCACAGATTCATCATGTGGTTGTGTGTGTGTGTGTGTTGGGGACAGAGGAGGGGGGGTTGTCCATTTGTGCCAGTAACTGATGGGGTAAGTGCTTTCAGGGGTGGAGAAAAAGCAAGATGATTTGATTGCATGACATAAACCGTGATCTTCAAACAGTTCTAACAACAATAATGCAAACAAATTTTAATCATCTTCTCTGGCATCTATGTCCATTTTTCATTTTGTTTTGAATTCAAGAAGAGAAGACAGAAGTATTATTAATCAACTCCTCTAAAACCAGACAGGAGAGAGTTGAGATAAATTGGAAATATTCCCCCATACATTTCCTGCCTGGTGAATGTACCAGAACTTATTCCACTGTATTAAAAGCGGGGATTAGAAAATAAGTGTTCTTCCTCCCTCATCAACATTCAAATGTGAATGGCAGAGTTCTATCTAGAAAGAATATAGAAAATATAGAGGAAGAAATCAGCGGTGAATTTATCCTTAGAAAGTCCAAAACTAAAAGACATGAGTGTCCAGGTATCCAAGCATAGTGAAAGAAAAAAGGCCCACATCTGGTGGCATTATTCATAAAAGTCAGGCAAGTCAGGATGAGATGATCCCAAAGACTTACAGAAGGGGGAAATGCACATATGAAGTGCGATAAATAAAAAATGGCCCTGAAGTTACTAACAGCAGCTGTGGAAGTGAGAAGGTAAGGAGTAATGGAAGGGGATCTTAATATCCCTAAGTGATGACAAAGGACATTAGGGAGGTATGTATACATTTTTTGATGGATGGAGGCACACATTATCAATTATTGCAGCATAGGGTACATAAAGTGGTATAGTAAAACCAGGTTGTCAAAATAACCTGGGTAATACGGACAATCTTGAATACTAGGTTAAGGAGACTGATCAAATGAAAATGTTTTCGGAAGGGCTGTGAAATAGTGGGCGCAGCACTCAGAACATTTACTACAGCCACTGGATGAGGGATCAAAGAGGAGGAGACTGGAAGCTGGGGGGTTGGCTGGAAATCTGCAGGAGTCCAGGGAAAGAGGCTGAGATCGTCATCTGGGAAATCAAGAGCCGGCTGTGCGTGAGGTGCTGAGAGAATGGAAAAACAGTGAACAGAAAGGAGCATGTATGTGAGAATTGATAGGAATACATGATTCAACCAAAAAAGGCCTCCTGAAAAAGACGGCCTGAGGGTCCATTCACCAGAGGATGGATTCCTGCTTCCCCAAGACACCTCTAGGTCGACTTGACCAACTTCCCCTTCACAAAATGTCATGCAACTACCTGAATCCATCGCTAGGGTGGTTTGTCGTTGCTGTTTAACTGCCAAGGACAGGGACAGAGGTGTGGCAAAGGAACACGTATCCAAAGACAGAGAATGTACTGACCCACCTTTGCCAGCAAGTTCCTGCATCTGCATATAAGATGGAAAAGAGTAAAACAAGATCCCACAGCACCCCGCCCCCCAAAAATCCTCAGTACTTGGGCTTACTGGTCATTGTTCATTAATGTTTGATCTTCAAATTTATCTTCAGAGCATTGCCCTTTAGAGAATTGATCTTTAGTGATTTGACCTGCTCTCTTTCCTCTGTCTCCTAGATAACAGGAATTCTTGGACATAATTCTGAGATTGAACTCAACAAATGATAGCCATTGGTCTGGCTTAATGAGAAATCATTTAGCTCATGGAGTCATCTCACCCTGCCTGATCTCGTTCAAAATTCAGAACCTTCATTTTCTGTCTCAAGACAAAATAAAACTGAACAAAACCCAGTGCCATCTAGGCTGGTGTGCATAGAAAGAGACATCACCAGAACATACCTCTTCTCACTTGAACTTGTATCAACAGGTGTCTTTCGCTATAGAAATGTAGTCAAGGGAAAGGTTGCAAAAGGGTTGGATTCCAAAAGTCCTGAGAGAGGGAAGCAGGTACAATTTGGCTAGGGCTTCAGTAAGAGCCACTAAAGGTCTTGATATGGCAGGTAGGGTGAATGTACTTCTGGAGAAATAGGTTCCAAGTCTGATTCAAAGGCAGATAAAACCAGTTCTCACCCATTATGCCAGTGGCCCTGGCGGGGCTGTCACTGGCAAATGAATCTCCCTGGAGAAACAGTATCCATCTTTTATTTACAGTTCTGGTTATGATTATAGATTACATCAGTTCTTCCACTCATTAATCCCATCTTAATAGCAAGGGAGAGTAGGATTTACCCCAACAATTTTCAGTAAACAAACAAATACTGCATTAATAATGATGATGATGATGACATTAGCTTAATATATGTAGATACTTTACATGAATGGTCTCATATAATGTTCCTAACAATTCCTTGAGGCGGGTACTATTATTGTCCTCATTTTATAGTTGAGGAGCTTGAAGCTTAAACAGGTGTCATTTGTCCACCATAGGCAAGGCTCACACATTTTCAGAATTCAAACATGAAGTGAATGCTTTGCAAATGTTATGAGTAAACGTGGGTTTTCTTACATCTGTAGTGTTTGGGTGTGTGTTTACTTGGCCTGTTCAACCATATACTGAAGTCTCCTTAGAGACAAGGTTCACGTCTTGTTTATCTACTGGTTTCAGCACAGTGTTAGTTAAATTAAGTCCTCCTTTTATTTCTTACAAAGGCAGGTAAAATTTCCAGCCATCTCTGTCATGTGAAGAATATCACAGAGCAGGTCACATCTCAGGACAAAATAGAACAGAAGAAGTAATTTAAAAAGTGTTTTGAAAGTAGAATGCCTGGGTGGCTCAGCTGGTTGGGCATCTGCCTTTGTCTTGGGTCATGATCCCTGGGATCAAGTTCCGCATCAGGTTCCTTGCTAGGCAGGAGCCTGCTTCTCCCTCTGCCTCCAGCTCCCCCTGCTTGTGTGCATGCTCTCTCTCTCTGGCAAAGAAATAAAATCTTTAAAAAAAAAAAGTGCTTTAAAGGCCAAATCCTTGCTAACTCTGTGACAATACTTTTATCTCCACACTTTCATCACATCCACAAATCTCCCTCTTCAGGTGGCACTTTAGCGAATTAGATGCTGTCCTGATGAAGCTGTCACTCAGAGCTAAGGCATACAATTCTCCCTCTCCTACTTGTTATGGATTGAACTGTGTCCCCCCTTCCAAAGCATATGTTGAAGCCCTTTACCGCTAATGCGACTGTATTTTGGGATAGGATCTTTAAGGAATTAATCAAGATTAAATGAGGTCATAGGGCGGTGCCCTCACTTAATAAGGGCTTATAAGAAGGGAAAGACATACCAGGGCTGTCTCACTGTCTCTCTCCTTGAAAGGCCATGTGAGGGTACAGCAGGGAAGTGGAGGTCTGCAAGACAGAGGAAAGGCCTCACCAGGAAACCAGCTCTGAGGGCACCTTCATCTTGGACTTCTGGCCTCCAGAACGATGAGAAGATAAACTTCTGTCGTTTAAGCGACCCGGTCTGTGATATTTTATTATGGCGGCCCTTGCTGACTAATACGCTATGTTTATATCGAAAGAATCGGGATGAAGAGAGGGTGTCCAAGGCAAAAGCAGACAGAGCCTAGGAGATAGAGATCAATTCAGTTTGGATTAGAATAATTCTAATTTGATGATAGGAGGGTAAGTAGATGTTCCTGAATCAGTACAAAGTGCTAAGGGCTTTTGTTGACCTCACTTTTTGTTCAGCTATGTCTGTAATGTGGGGTTTTGCAAATGTAATTCACTTGCTTCAAAATCACTTGGAGTACTTGCTAAAAGTATGCATTTCTGGGTCCTTCACCAAACCAGAATTAAAACTTCTGGGGATGCGTCCCAAGACACTGTATTTTAACAAGCTCCCTAGGTGATTTAAATGCACACCCAGCTTGGGAATCATTGCATTATAGGATCATTCTGTGTTTCTAATTGCAGAACTAAAATTCATCTTCCAGTGGGGCTAATTTATTTATTTCCTTGGGGGCTAAAACCCTTCCTTGAAGACTGAAGACATATAAGAAAATATACATTACTATTTTATAATTTAGTAGTATTTGGAAAATCATATGTAAAACATAACATGCTAGGTTCTCTCGAATCACTAATCGATTATATGGGAATTCAGAAAAAGGCTTTAAGAGTTGGGAACATTTTTGTTGTTCTTCCCCCATCCGTCCCCAAAAAAGAGAGGACAGGAAGGAGCTTCAGCAAAGATATCACAAAGGAAGGTACGGATTTCTGGCTTTCTCAGCTCTCAGAGCCACAGGAAGTCCATTTTCATTCAGTTTCACTCTGATCATAAAGAAATACATCCCTTTTCCTTGCAAGTGAGAATTTTGCAGTCAACAACCGCTTAGGTGTGATTGGATCAGAATTTAGCGTAACAATGAATACAGTGGAGAATAAAGAGCAGAGGGGGTTAATGCAGAAATAAGCTTTCCCAGAAGAGGAAAAGCCAAGGCCCCACTGGGAGTCGAACCCAGGATCTCCTGTTTACAAGACAGGCGCTTTAACCAGCTAAGCCATGGAGCCCACGCGCACGTCTGAGATAATGCTAGATCTGTCCTTGCTATTAGATTAAATATTCGTGCCAGGGCGGGTGGAAGGCAGAGCGGTTTCTCGTGAGAAACTGGACGAACTCCGAGAAGACGTTTTGCTTCCTTGGATGCGCCGCAGAGCTGACATAAGCGGGAACCGCTTGGCACAGCTTGCGTGTTAGGACTCCTAACACTTCACTCAGCCCGAGAATAACCCTCAGTGACAGTCACGGCCACCACTTTCCCTCCCCAACTGGGATGAAGTCTTCCCAAAGCACGCCTCGCTGGGGCTGCACCTCGTCCTTTGTAACGTAGACGCTACCTTCGAATGCACGAGGATCTCTGAAAAGGAGCTTCGTGCAAGACTCCTGGCCCGCAGGATTGGGGCGTCCGGCACCCGCTCTCGGACCGGGGGTCGGGGGCCGAGAAGAGGGTGCGGGGATGCGGACCTCCGCTGCGTCAGTCACGTCGCCGTCTCAGACCGGTCACACAAGCGCAGGTGGAGGGCGGGCGGGGGGGGGCGGAGGCGGAGGGGGCCCCCGCTCGGCCCAAGGTGTATCCTGGGCCCAGGTACGACCCTCCTAAGCTGGGGAGCTTTATGGTTCCTGCGGACCACTGCTTTGCCCACTCCCGCATAACCAAGGCCTCATATCCAGGGCAATGCGTCATCAGCTCGCGGATCTCCCCTCTAACACCATCCTCCGAGGTCGCACCCTCGCGGTGACCCGCACCCCCTACCCGAGGTCGCACCCCCGCGGTGACCCGCACCCCCTCCCCTAGCTCATACGCGGGGCGCGGAGAGCTGGGCTGGCGGGTGGCACCTGGCGGCCCTTTGCGCCGGTGGCAGGGGCCTGGGACTCCGGGGGTCTCCGGGCGGGGCCTGGACCGCCGAAGATGAGGGGCGTAGGGGCTGAGGCTGGGAGGCTCGGCTGGGCGAGGGAAGAGACCCCAGGACCGACCCAGACCGCGCTGTGGGCTCCGGGCCGCCGGGACCTCTACTCTCCCACCGGCAGGGCCTGAAGACCCTCACTAATACGAACGGATCCCTGCCCTAAACTTTGGGTCTTTGTCTCTGTCTCTGTCTCTCTCTCACACACACGTCCCGCACGCGCAACCGGGACTTCAGCTCCACTCCAGCTCAGGTGGGGGGATGGGGGGATGGGGTGGGAGGCTCTCTGACTTCCACCTGCAGAGTTCGAAACACCACCCTGCTGCCCCCCACCGCGCCCCAGACGCGGCCCGCCGCGTACCGGAGACCAGACTCAGCGTGACCTATAGATTCAGTGCAATCCCAAGCAGAACTGCAGCAAGTTATTTCATGAATATTGACAAACTGATTCTAAAGTTTACATGTAGACACAAAGGACTCGGAACAAGCAACGCGAAATTGAAGAACAAAGTTGGAGGGCTGTCACTACTTGAGCTCAGATTTACCATAAAGTGACAGTAATAAAGAGTGTGGTGTTGGTGAAAAAATAGACAAACCGATCAATGGAGCAGAATAGAGAGCCCAGAAATAGACCCGCATAGTCACCTGATCACCGAGGAAAGGCAGTACATGGGGCAAAGATAGTCTCTCAACAAATGGTGCTGGAAAAACTGGATGTCCACATGCAGAAAAAAAAAGTGAATCTAGTACAGAACTAGACGCAGACCTTATGCCTTTTACAAAACTTAACTCAAAATGGAACCTAGACCTAAATCTAAGATGTAAGACCATGAAATTCCTAGAAAGTAACACAGAGGGAAACAGGTGACTTCGGGTTCACTGATAGCTTCTTAGGTACAACACCAAAAACATGATTCATGAGAGGAAAACGTGATAAGTTGGACTTCATGAGAATTTAGAGTTTCTGTTCTGCAAGACACTGATAAGAAAATGAGAAGACACGCCACAGACTGGGAGAAAATATTTGCAAAAGACATATCTGAGAAAGGACTGTCACCCAACATATGCAAAGAACTCTTAAAACACAACAATAAGAAAAGAAACAACTCAATTTACACTATTTTCCCACGTACTCTTTAATCCCTATGCCTCTTTCCCCCACCCACCCCCCCCGCAACCATCAGTTTGTCTATAGTTAATAGTCTGTTTCTTGCTCTCTCTTGTTTTCTCTGCCTTTGTTTTTTTCCCCCCTTTGCTCATTTGCTTTGTTTCTTGAATTCCACATATGAGGGAAATCATCTGGTATTTGTCTTTCTCTGACTGACTGATTTTGCTCAGCATTTTACTCTCTAGCTCCATCCATGTCGCCGCAAATGGCAAGGTTTCATTTTTAAATGGCTGAGTAATATTCTATCATATATATATAAACCACATCTTCCCTAACCATTCATCCATCAGTAGACACTCGGCTGCTTCCATAATCTGGCCATTGTTGAAAATGTTGCAATAAACATAGGGGTGCATGTATCCTTTTGAATTAGTGTTTTTATATTTTTTTAGGTAAATACCCAGTAGTGTGATTCTTGGATCAGAGGGTAGTTTTACTTTTAGATTTTTGAGGAAGCTCCATACTGTTTTCCACAGTGGCTGCATCAATTCCCATTCCCACCAACAATGCAAGAGGTGTTCCTTTTTCTGCACATCCTCGCAAACACTTCTTTTTTCTGGAGCCGTTGAGCGGATTCTGACAGGTGTGAGGTGATATCTCAGGGTAGTTTTTATTTGCATTTTCCTGATGATCAGTGATGTGGAGCATCCTTTCATGTGTCTGTTAGCCACCTGTAAGTCTTCTTGGGAGAAATGTCTGTTCAGGTCTTCTGCCCATTTTTTAACTGGGTTATTTGTTTGTGGGTGTTGAGTTTTGTCAGTTCTTGATCTATCTTGGATACTAACCCTTTATCAGGTATGTCGTTTGCAAATATCTTCTCCCATTCACTTGGTTGACTTTTAGTTTTCTTGATTGTTTCCCTTGCTGTGCAGAAGCTTTTTTTTTTTTTATTTTGAGGTAGTCCCAAACAACTCAGTTTTTTAAATGTGCAAAGATCTGAACAGACAACTCAACAAGGAAGATATAGAGATGACAAATAAGCATATGGAAAGATGCTCAACACCATATGTCACCAGGGGATTGCAGACTAAAACAGCAATAAGATACCACTAGAGAACTATGAGTATGGCCCAAATCCAATACCCTGACAACACCAGTTGTTGGTGAGGATGTGGAGTCATAGGAACTCTAATTCATAGCTGGTGGGAATGCAAAATGCTGCAGCCACTGTGGAAAATAGCCGGGCAGTTTCCTACAAAACTAAACACGGTCTTGCCATATGACCCAGCAGTAACGCCTCTCCGCACTTAACCCAAATGAACTAAAAACTTACAACCACACAAAAGTCTGTACACAAATCTTTATAGTAGCTTTATTTATAATTGCCAAAACTGGGAAGGAACCGAGTCGTCCTTCATTAGGTGGATGGATAAACAGACAGTGGTACATCCATACAGTGCAATGTTATTCAGTGATAGAAAGAAATGAGTTACCAAATCACAAAAAGACATGGAAGAATCATAAGTACGTAGTACGAAGTAAAAGAAGCCAATCTGAAAAGCCAGTCATCTTGTATGATTCCAACATTATGACATTGTGAAAATGCAAAACTATGGAGACAGTTAAGAGGCCAGTGCTGCAAGGGGTTCTGGAGGAGGGAGGGAAGGATGAATACGGGGAACACAGGAGGTGTTTGGGGCCAGGAAAATATGATTTTGTATGATACTGTATCAGTAGATGCATGTCATTACATATTTGTCAAAACCCATAGAAAGCTCAATGCAAAAGTTGAATCTTACTAGAAATTGTGGATTTTAGTTAATAATAATGTATCAACATTGGCTCTCTGATTATAACAACAAAGGCACCAGCCTAACGCAAGATAATAAGAGAGGAAATTGGTGGGGGACACAAAGAGGTAATATGTAAACTGTACTTTTTGCTCAATTTTTTCTATAAACCTAAAACTGCTCAAAAAACGTAAGGTTTTAAAAATGTCTAAAAAGATAATGAACTGTTTGAAGCAAATAAAGAAATGTTTTGTTCTTGAAAAACTAAAAATACAACGATCACATGACCCAGCCATTACACTGGTGCTTACTTATCTCAGAGGAATGAAACTTACATCACCTGAGGCCTGGATACGAATGTTCAGAGAAGTTTTATTTCTAATAGCATAAAACTGGAAGTCCAAAGGTCCTTCGATGGGTGGGTAGTTAAACCGGGGTCTACCCATACCCTGAAACACCACTCAGCTATAAGAGGGAATGAGCTAGTGGTAATAGGAGACATACGTGAATCTCAAAATAACTATGATGAGGGAAAGAAGCTAATCCACAAGGATATACACTATGTTATTCCAGGTAATAAAAATTACAGAAAATACAAACTAATCTATAGTGACCAACAGAAAAATGCTTTGCAGGGGACAGGAGAAGGATTGATTACTGGGCAGCATAAAGTAGTTTGGGCAGTAATGGATACGCTAGAACCTGGGTGTCAGTGATGGTCTTATGGGTGTAATCATGTCACAAAACTAAAAAATGTGCTCATTTGAGTATATTCAGTGCACTGCATATGAACTGGGCCTCAGAAAATGCTGTAGCCCACCTCCTTTTTTTTTTCTTTGACAGAGAGTGCATGCACACCCAAGCAGGGGAAGGAGGGGCAGAGGGAGAGGAAGAGAGAGAATCTTAAGCACACTCCCCACTGAACGCAGACCCCATGCAAGGCTTGATTTTACAACCCTGAGATCATGACCCGGAGATCATGACCTGAGCCCAAATCAGGAGTCAGATGCTTAAAGGACTGAGCCACCCAGAGGCCCCTGCACCTCCCTTTTAAAAAAAGGAATGAAGGGAGCCTGGGTGGCTCAGCGGGTTAAGCATCTGCCTTTGGTTCAGGTCAGGATCCCGGGGTCCTGGGATGGAGTCCCGCATCAGGCTCCTTGCTCAGTGGGGGGCCTGCTTCTCCCTCTGCCTGCCACTCCCCCTGCTTGTGCTCTCTCTCTGACAAATAAATAAATGAATAAAATATTTTTTTAAAATTAAAAATAAATTTAAAAGGGATGAGAAGGAATTGATAAGGATGTGGACATTTTGAATGAATTTTCCTATGTGAAACAAGCGTGATAATATCTAACAGGGTTTCCAAAAGATACACATCAATTTTACATAGGTCAGGAGAAATGGTTAATGAATTTAAAATGCACTAGGGTCCTTTCGTTATCCAGAGAAAAGAAAAAGGGACTGATTAAAGTTCAACAAAGTAAACTTTGTTTTAATGTGTACTTACTTGTTTTCGGGTGTAGGGTAACCACTAACACAGAGATACGACGTATAACTTTAAAACCGACAAAAGGAAAAATGCCACTTTTGGTGATAACACACCAAATGAAAACCATTAGTCCAGAATTTTTAAAAATGTGCGCGGAAACCTGTGGTTCATGTTAAAAGGAAACCAGTCAGGTGGTTCCTGTTAAGGGATGGTGCAGAAGAGGAATATGGCACCCACGGATTCCAGGCGACCAACTTCCTGCACGGAAGGTCTTGGGCTCTGTGATTAGAAAAGCTCAGGGAACCCAGAGGTGCTGAGAGGCTTCAGCTGGTGCCATCGAATGTGCTGTTTGGAAAGTTTCCTGATAGCCACGGCCATGAGATCCCAGAGGTCCTGGCTCAGCTTCTCCACTGGGACGAGTCTCCTCTGCTGGGCCACAGTCATTCGAGACGGTGCGAGGGCGGCAGGCTTCCAGGCGGGGCTGTCTGACTTGGCGGAGCATGAGGTTCAGAAAAGAAGACCTGGAAGAGAGCCAGGTTTCAGCTGGAGGAGGGGAAGACATCTCCCTAAACTACGGGATTTCCCCGGGCCTGGGCCAGTGGTCGTGGCGAGAAAGAAACAGGGTAGAGGCAGTGGTCGTGGCGAGAAAGAAACAGGGTAGAGGCAGAGGCCGTGGCGATATGGGTCTCCACCACTCCTCATCCCTGCCGAATGGACTCTGAGAAGAAGTACATGAGTAGACGCGGGATCTCAGTGATGACTTACCGTTGCCACCTCAAGCCACCTTCCAGGAGGTGTGGCGATGGGACACCAGCTCAAGTCTTCCAGGGAACAGGGCAGTCTGGGAGCCTGGTGTCTTCAGGACAGAGCTGCTCCCCCTCCCTATGCTTGCGTACCCCCACAGACTCTTCACGGCACACGCAGGAGCCCCACGAAGGCCTTGAGAGTGTTCCACGGGCAGACAGCCTGCCAGCTCGCACAGAGAGAGGGCAAAAGGAAAGAAAGATGTTGAACCCCCCACATTTTATAGTGAGGAAACCGGCTGGCAGACGTGGACCGGCCACCACAGACATGGAAGCCTGCCCCCCAGGGCAGAGACTCTAGCCTGAGGGGATGCTTCCCAGGCCTCGAAGCTCAGCTACAGTGTTGTTTGCCTGGCTGAGTTTTGAGCATCCGAGAGGGATTTGGAAAATTCATTGTGCAATTACTTAGGACTGGTGCCTCCTTCCCTTCGAGTGTATCCCTCTTAAATGGGAAAGTCTACAATGGTTATCCGGTGCCTGCCCCACCATTGCATTTTGGGGAGCAGAGAACTTGTGGCTTTCACAGATTTGTAAGTGGAGAGGAATTGTGCCCAGAATGGCTTCTACATAGAGCCTAACTCACGCCCACTTGGGGGCACGTACACGAGTTGAGGCTGAACTGAGCTGAGATCTGGGGGACATTGGGATGGGTGAGCATCGTTGCACGTGGGAGAGGTGTAGGTCTTTGGGAACCACGGGGCAGATGGTGTTAGGTGTAACAGTGTCTCCCACCCCCCCACCCCTCCCTGAGAGCTCCATTTCCTAGTCACCGAAACCTGTGAGTAGGTCGTCTTGCGTGGCAAAGGGGACCTTGAGGATGTGACTGAGGTAAGGATCTTGAGATGGGAAGAGTGTCCTGGCTTCCCCAGGTGGGCTCCAGGTAATCACAAGGTGCCTGGAAGAGGGTGGGAGGCGGGTCCGAGGCGGAGAAGCTGTGACGACAGAAGCAGAGGTCAGAGCGACAGGGTCCTGTCAGGGGCTGAGGAACGTGGGCAGCCTCTAGAAGCCGGAAAAGGCAAGAAGGGAGTCTCGCCTGGGGCCTCTGGAAGGCAGGCAGCTCTGCCACCTCTCGCTTTGAGCCCCAGAGGACCCACGTCGGACTTCCGAGCTCCAGGACTGTAAGATCATGAGTGGATATGCTGTTTTAAGGGACTAAGATTCTGGTAAATTTCTAGGGCAGCAGATAGGCAATTAAAACAGACTTCTGATACTAGTATGCACCGCCGTCGGTATTGAAAAATCCTGTCGCTCCCGGCTCCCCAGCGAAGCCCTTGCAAGACTCCAGCCCCCACCCCCACTTGTAATCACGGCACCGGGACTAGGAGTCGGCCCCGCGGCCGCCCCGCTGTCAGTCTGGGGAACCTGGGGAGCGCGTCACTGTCTCCGCGCACTCGCTTCTTTCCCAAGCGCGCTGGGTCTGTGTCCAAGCGACAAAACTCTCGTGCCCTCTCTGAGGCTCGAACTCAGGACCTTCAGATTATGAGACTGACGCGCTGCCCACTGCGCTAAGAAGGCACCTGCTCGGCTTCCCTCCAGCAGGATCAGTCATTCCAACGCTCTCCAGTTCATGTGCCATTTCGGAGGAGTTCGCGTTTTGTCCGGAGTCGTGCACCCGAGAGAAGAGTGTGCGCCGGGCCGCGTACGCTTACTGTTACCCGAGCACCTCGCCCCGGTGGATCGGAACCGTTTCCGGAGTTCATCCTCGATGACACCAACAGGGGATGCTCCCACGTCGCCGGGAACACCGCTCACTCCCCGGAGACCCCAGACTGGCTCGGTCGCGTTGCGCACCGCTCCGCGTCACGCGCGCACGAGGGGAAGGGCCCGAGCCGGGTGTGCACGGACCTCCAGACCGCGACAAGGACAGGCGCCGCCCGGCGTGGCCCCGACCCGCCGCGGTCCCCTCGCCGGGCCCCGCAGCTCCCTCGCCCGCGACCCGCGTCCCCGACCGCCGCACCCCAAGTCCCGCATCGCGCGCCGCGGCGGGAACGGGGGGCCGGGGGCGGTGCGACCCCTGAGCAGCGGGAAGGACACACCGGGTGTCAAGGCAAGACCACCCGCTGAAGCGGAAAATGTCCTGACTCTCTGGGATCCGAGTGCCAGTCCGCATACGCCATTTGTGAATCTAGGAAAAACAATTCACTCGGCTTTCTTGCCAATGGAAGTTACTTAATTTGAAAAGCTCCGTTATCTGTAAAATGGGATAACATCTCACACTATTACTTCAAAGACGGAACACTTGACGCAAACCGTTGTTCAGTGAATTCTCCTGACTGATACGAGTAATGATATTAAGCTTTACTGGGAAAATCTCTTTAAGCCACTCCAGGAATGGATAAAAATCAATCATCTACCCCTTTTCTTTGGGCAAGTTTTTTTATATCGTGTCCACTTTACAATGAGGACAGTGAGACCCAGCCAGCCTCAGCGACTCGCAGCGGCCCCGTGGCTGTCGGTGGGGCGGCTGGGATGAGAACGGTGGGTTGGGGGGCACTCCCCGGGGGGCTCTCCCGCGTCCGGTGGACCGCACCTGCAGACCGCGGACGCGCGCCCCGAAAGCACGTCTGTTTGCAGGCTGCTTCCGTCCGCCACTTCACCAGAAGCAGGTGCAGGGACCCCTCCACGTCTGGAGACGCCCTCGATTTTGTATCCACGGACCTGGAGCCCCGCAGTCGGGGCCTCGCGGGACCCCCGGGGCGAAAGTCCCATCTGCGAATTTTGCAAGGGGTCCGACCGCAGGGGTCCCGGAGAAACACTGGAGAAAAGAACCGGGGATGGGAGGTGGGGGGAGTGGGGGAGGAGCCCGCCCACAGACTTAAAGGATCCAGAAGAAGACGAGTCGACTGTGTGGTAGCGTGGCCGAGCGGTCTAAGGCGCTGGATTAAGGCTCCAGTCTCTTCGGGGGCGTGGGTTCGAATCCCACCGCTGCCAGTCTTTATATTGCGAGCTGACTCGACCAAGCCCCTGGGAAGACCTTAGAAACAGGACAGTCTGGCTGCTGGTGATACATATCTGAAGTCAAAGGTTTCATACAGAAATGAGTAAGACCTTCCTAAAGTTCACAATTACAAAAATGTAACAGTACATACACCTGAAAGTGTACTTTAATTCCACCTTGTTCCACACCAACACCCCACCGTGGCTCCACCAGCCACGTTTACTTATATAAACAACGTTGCAATAAATTATAACCGCATTTCAGAAAGATGCAATATTAGAGAACTTTCTAAAAGCACAATTGCTCAGTCAAGCATATGTGTGATGGCAATTTTGGCAAGTCTTGTCTTAGTCTTCCCCAAATGTTAACCAATTTATCTTCCTGCAGCTCCCGGGAAGGGATAGTTTCTTTTGCACCCTGACCAGCATTGTACTAATGACAGTTAATTGCCATTTATCTCTGACTAAGCTCCAGATATTGTCATAAGTTTCCTACATATATTAAGTCATAAAATAGTCTCAGTATTACATAAGAAGTTTATGTTATTATTCCTGTTTTACAGAGAAGGAGACTAAAGTTAGGACCAGGTAATTCGTTGCCTGTAGGTGGAGGAATCGGGGCGTTAATGCCTGGGGTAGACTGAAACCCCCCCCCCAAAAAAAGATATCTCTGTTCTAATTCCTGAAAGCTTAACTATTACCTTGTATGGCCAAATATTGGAGGAGTCTTTGCGGAAGAGATTCAGTTAAGGATCTTGAGATGGGGAATTTATCCTGGATTTTTCAAGCGGACTTTAAATGTCATTACAAGTGTCCTTATGCCCTTTGCCCAAAAGAGAGGCAGAAAGGGAGAAGGTTTGTTGATGCAGAGGCAGAGACAAGCCAGGGACGCTGGCAGCCCCTAGAATCTGGAAAAAGCAAGGGCACATTCTCCCTTACAGCCTCAAAAGCCAGTATGACCTTGTCAACACCTTGATTTCCCCCCAGTAATTCAGACTTTTGGACTTCTGGCCTCCAGAACTGTGAGGAAGGAGATACATCCGTTGCTGCTTTAAGCTCCTGAGCTTGTGGTTATTTGCTCCAGGAGCTGTAGGAAACTAATTCAGTCTGTTTGAATGCTAACAGGCAACACTCCCGCAAACAATGGTTTTTGTTTGCCAATCTGAGAGGTAAAAGGTAGCATCTCATTTTAGTTTCACTTTTGAATTTCTCCTGAGAGTAAAGTTAATGATCTTTTCACACTTTTGTAAATATTCATCTTTCTTCTTTATAACATGGAGCTTGAACTCAGAGCCCTGAGACCAAGACCTGGGCTAAGACCAAGAGTCAAGAGCTTAAACAACTGAGCCACCCAGGGGCTCCTGGTTCTCCCTTTTCATGAACTCAGTATTTATATCATTTGCAAGTTTTTCCCATGAGTTAGAATTTTTCTTGCTGAGGTTTCTTTACTTATATTAGGTAAATTAACTCTTCATAACACAATTTACACATTTTTCCCAGTTTGTTCATTTGATTATTCATTTTGCTTATACATTTTTTTTTGAGGGGATGAGAGTGTATCTAAGCAAACTGTTGTCTTAATATGGTGAGTTGTGTCACTTTAATTTTTTCTGATTTTTTTTGCAAAAATTAGTTTTCTACAACAAAGTTACAAAAATATCTGTCTTGGGAATGTTAGTAATTTGTGGTTTTATACCTTCTTTTAACTTTTTTAAAATTTTATTTTGTTATGTTATGTCACCATACATTACATCATTAGTTTTTGATGTAGTGTTCCATGAATCATTGTTTGTGCATAACACCCAGTGCTCCACGCAGAACGTGCCCTCTTTAATACCCATCACCAGGCTAACCCATCCCCCCACCCCCCTCCCCTCTAGAACCCTCAGTTTGTTTCTCAGAGTCCATAGTCTCTCATGGTTCCTCTCCCCCTCCAATTCCCCCCCTTCATTTTTCCCTTCCTACTATCTTCTTTTTATTTTAACATATAATGTATTATTTGTTTCAGAAGTACAGATCTGTGATTCAACAGTCTTGCACAATTCACAGCGCTCACCGTAGCACATACCCTCCCCAATGTCTATCACCCAGCCACCCCGTCCCTCCCACCCCCCACCACTCCAGCAACCCTCAGTTTGTTTCCTGAGATTAAGAGTCTCTTATGGTTTGTCTCCCTCTCTGGTTTCATCTTATTTCATTTTTTCCTCCCTTCCTCTATGGTCCTCTGTCTTGTTTCTCAAAGTCCTCATATCAGTGAGATCTATGATAATTGTCTTCTCTGCTTGACTTATTTCACTTAGCATAATATCCTCTAGTTCCATCCACATCATTGCAAATGGCAAGATTTCATTTTTTGATGGCTGCATAATATTCCATTGTATATACCACACCTTCTTTTTTATAAATTTTTTATTGTTATGTTAATCACCATATATTACATCATTTGTTTTGGTGTAGTGTTCCATGATTCATTGTTTGTTCATAACACCCAGTGCTCCACGCAGAATGTGCCCCCTTTAATACCCATCACCAGGCTAACCCATCCCCCTACCCTGCTCCCCTCTAGAACCCTCAGTTTGTTTTTCAGAGTCCATCATCTCTCCTGGTTCGTCTCCCCCTCTGACTTACTCCCCTTCATTCTTCCCCTCCTGCTATCTTCTTCTTTTTCTTTTTTCTTAAAATATGTTGCGTTATTTGTTTCAGAAGTACAGATCTGTGATTCAACAGTCTTACACAATTCACAGCGCTCACCATAGCACATACCCTCCCCAATGTCTATCACCCAGCCACCCCATCCCTCCCACCCCCAACCACTCCAGCAACCCTCAGTTTGTTCCTGACATTAAGAATTCCTCATATCAGTGAGGTCATATGATACATGTCTTTCTCTGACTGACTTATTTCACTCAGCATAACACCCTCCAGTTCCATCCACGTCGTTGCAAATGGCAAGATCTCATTCCTTTTGATGGCTGCATAATATTCCATTGTGTATATATACCACTTCTTCTTTATCCATTCATCTGTTGATGGACATCTTGGCTCTTTCCACAGTTTGGCTATTGTGGACATTGCTGCTATAAACATTGGGGTGCACGTACCCCTTCGGATCCCTACATTTGTATCTTTGTGGTAAATACCCAGTAGTGCAATTGCTGGATCAAATGGTAGCTCTAATTTCAACTGTTTGAGGAACCTCCATACTGTTTTCCAGAGGGGTTGCACCAGCTTGCATTCCCACCAACAGTGTAGGAGGGTTCCCCTTTTTCCACATCCCCGCCAACATCTGTCGTTCCCTGACTTGTTAATTTTAGCCATTCTGACGGGTGTGGGGTGGTATCTCATTGAGGTTTTGATTTGGATTTCCCTGATGCCCAGTGATGTTGAGCACTTTTTCATGTGTCTGTTTGGCCATTTGGATGTTTTCTTTGCAGAAATGTCTGTTCAGGGGCACCTGGGTGGCTAAGTCGTTAAGTGTCTGCCTTCGCTCAGGTCATGATCCCAGGGTCCTGGAATCGAGCCCCACATCAGGCTCCCTGCTCAGTGGGAGCCTGCTTCTCCCTTTCCCACTCTGCCTGCTTGTGTTCCCTCTTTCACTGTCTCTCTCTGTCAAATAAATAAGTAAAATCTTAAAAAAAATGTTCATGTCTTCTGCCCATTTCTTGATTGGATTACTTGTTCTTTGGGTGTTGAGTTTGATAAGTTCTTTATAGATTTTGGATACTACCCTTTATCTTTACCTCTTCTTTTAAAATTTATATCAATTTCAAATTTATCTTATTCTTACAGGTGATATATTGAGCTTGGTTTTCCTAGATAGCTACTCACACCATATTTTGAATACTCTATCTACTTATGTTTACTTGAGTTACAACCTTTCTCATATTCTCATGTATATATTTATTCCTCCACCCACCCACGCGACAAATCTGCAATTTTTTTTTCTTGCTATATCTATTACTACCATTACTCGTATCAGTCAGGAGAATTCACTGAACAACGGTTTGCGTCAAGTGTTCCGTCTTTGAAGTAATAGTGTGAGATGTTATCCCATTTTACAGATAACGGAGCTTTTCAAATTAAGTAACTTCCATTGGCAAGAAAGCCGAGTGAATTGTTTTTCCTAGATTCACAAATGGCGTATGCGGACTGGCACTCGGATCCCAGAGAGTCAGGACATTTTCCGCTTCAGCGGGTGGTCTTGCCTTGACACCCGGTGTGTCCTTCCCGCTGCTCAGGGGTCGCACCGCCCCCGGCCCCCCGTTCCCGCCGCGGCGCGCGATGCGGAACTTGGGGTGCGGCGGTCGGGGACGCGGGTCGCGGGCGAGGGAGCTGCGGGGCCCGGCGAGGGGACCGCGGCGGGTCGGGGCCACGCCGGGCGGCGCCTGTCCTTGTCGCGGTCTGGAGGTCCGTGCACACCCGGCTCGGGCCCTTCCCCTCGTGCGCGCGTGACGCGGAGCGGTGCGCAACGCGACCGAGCCAGTCTGGGGTCTCCGGGGAGTGAGCGGTGTTCCCGGCGACGTGGGAGCATCCCCTGTTGGTGTCATCGAGGATGAACTCCGGAAACGGTTCCGATCCACCGGGGCGAGGTGCTCGGGTAACAGTAAGCGTACGCGGCCCGGCGCACACTCTTCTCTCGGGTGCACGACTCCGGACAAAACGCGAACTCCTCCGAAATGGCACATGAACTGGAGAGCGTTGGAATGACTGATCCTGCTGGAGGGAAGCCGAGCAGGTGCCTTCTTAGCGCAGTGGGCAGCGCGTCAGTCTCATAATCTGAAGGTCCTGAGTTCGAGCCTCAGAGAGGGCACGAGAGTTTTGTCGCTTGGACACAGACCCAGCGCGCTTGGGAAAGAAGCGAGTGCGCGGAGACAGTGACGCGCTCCCCAGGTTCCCCAGACTGACAGCGGGGCGGCCGCGGGGCCGACTCCTAGTCCCGGTGCCGTGATTACAAGTGGGGGTGGGGGCTGGAGTCTTGCAAGGGCTTCGCTGGGGAGCCGGGAGCGACAGGATTTTTCAATACCGACGGCGGTGCATACTAGTATCAGAAGTCTGTTTTAATTGCCTATCTGCTGCCCTAGAAATTTACCAGAATCTTAGTCCCTTAAAACAGCATATCCACTCATGATCTTACAGTCCTGGAGCTCGGAAGTCCGACGTGGGTCCTCTGGGGCTCAAAGCGAGAGGTGGCAGAGCTGCCTGCCTTCCAGAGGCCCCAGGCGAGACTCCCTTCTTGCCTTTTCCGGCTTCTAGAGGCTGCCCACGTTCCTCAGCCCCTGACAGGACCCTGTCGCTCTGACCTCTGCTTCTGTCGTCACAGCTTCTCCGCCTCGGACCCGCCTCCCACCCTCTTCCAGGCACCTTGTGATTACCTGGAGCCCACCTGGGGAAGCCAGGACACTCTTCCCATCTCAAGATCCTTACCTCAGTCACATCCTCAAGGTCCCCTTTGCCACGCAAGACGACCTACTCACAGGTTTCGGTGACTAGGAAATGGAGCTCTCAGGGAGGGGTGGGGGGGTGGGAGACACTGTTACACCTAACACCATCTGCCCCGTGGTTCCCAAAGACCTACACCTCTCCCACGTGCAACGATGCTCACCCATCCCAATGTCCCCCAGATCTCAGCTCAGTTCAGCCTCAACTCGTGTACGTGCCCCCAAGTGGGCGTGAGTTAGGCTCTATGTAGAAGCCATTCTGGGCACAATTCCTCTCCACTTACAAATCTGTGAAAGCCACAAGTTCTCTGCTCCCCAAAATGCAATGGTGGGGCAGGCACCGGATAACCATTGTAGACTTTCCCATTTAAGAGGGATACACTCGAAGGGAAGGAGGCACCAGTCCTAAGTAATTGCACAATGAATTTTCCAAATCCCTCTCGGATGCTCAAAACTCAGCCAGGCAAACAACACTGTAGCTGAGCTTCGAGGCCTGGGAAGCATCCCCTCAGGCTAGAGTCTCTGCCCTGGGGGGCAGGCTTCCATGTCTGTGGTGGCCGGTCCACGTCTGCCAGCCGGTTTCCTCACTATAAAATGTGGGGGGTTCAACATCTTTCTTTCCTTTTGCCCTCTCTCTGTGCGAGCTGGCAGGCTGTCTGCCCGTGGAACACTCTCAAGGCCTTCGTGGGGCTCCTGCGTGTGCCGTGAAGAGTCTGTGGGGGTACGCAAGCATAGGGAGGGGGAGCAGCTCTGTCCTGAAGACACCAGGCTCCCAGACTGCCCTGTTCCCTGGAAGACTTGAGCTGGTGTCCCATCGCCACACCTCCTGGAAGGTGGCTTGAGGTGGCAACGGTAAGTCATCACTGAGATCCCGCGTCTACTCATGTACTTCTTCTCAGAGTCCATTCGGCAGGGATGAGGAGTGGTGGAGACCCATATCGCCACGGCCTCTGCCTCTACCCTGTTTCTTTCTCGCCACGACCACTGCCTCTACCCTGTTTCTTTCTCGCCACGACCACTGGCCCAGGCCCGGGGAAATCCCGTAGTTTAGGGAGATGTCTTCCCCTCCTCCAGCTGAAACCTGGCTCTCTTCCAGGTCTTCTTTTCTGAACCTCATGCTCCGCCAAGTCAGACAGCCCCGCCTGGAAGCCTGCCGCCCTCGCACCGTCTCGAATGACTGTGGCCCAGCAGAGGAGACTCGTCCCAGTGGAGAAGCTGAGCCAGGACCTCTGGGATCTCATGGCCGTGGCTATCAGGAAACTTTCCAAACAGCACATTCGATGGCACCAGCTGAAGCCTCTCAGCACCTCTGGGTTCCCTGAGCTTTTCTAATCACAGAGCCCAAGACCTTCCGTGCAGGAAGTTGGTCGCCTGGAATCCGTGGGTGCCATATTCCTCTTCTGCACCATCCCTTAACAGGAACCACCTGACTGGTTTCCTTTTAACATGAACCACAGGTTTCCGCGCACATTTTTAAAAATTCTGGACTAATGGTTTTCATTTGGTGTGTTATCACCAAAAGTGGCATTTTTCCTTTTGTCGGTTTTAAAGTTATACGTCGTATCTCTGTGTTAGTGGTTACCCTACACCCGAAAACAAGTAAGTACACATTAAAACAAAGTTTACTTTGTTGAACTTTAATCAGTCCCTTTTTCTTTTCTCTGGATAACGAAAGGACCCTAGTGCATTTTAAATTCATTAACCATTTCTCCTGACCTATGTAAAATTGATGTGTATCTTTTGGAAACCCTGTTAGATATTATCACGCTTGTTTCACATAGGAAAATTCATTCAAAATGTCCACATCCTTATCAATTCCTTCTCATCCCTTTTAAATTTATTTTTAATTTTAAAAAAATATTTTATTCATTTATTTATTTGTCAGAGAGAGAGCACAAGCAGGGGGAGTGGCAGGCAGAGGGAGAAGCAGGCCCCCCACTGAGCAAGGAGCCTGATGCGGGACTCCATCCCAGGACCCCGGGATCCTGACCTGAACCAAAGGCAGATGCTTAACCCGCTGAGCCACCCAGGCTCCCTTCATTCCTTTTTTTAAAAGGGAGGTGCAGGGGCCTCTGGGTGGCTCAGTCCTTTAAGCATCTGACTCCTGATTTGGGCTCAGGTCATGATCTCCGGGTCATGATCTCAGGGTTGTAAAATCAAGCCTTGCATGGGGTCTGCGTTCAGTGGGGAGTGTGCTTAAGATTCTCTCTCTTCCTCTCCCTCTGCCCCTCCTTCCCCTGCTTGGGTGTGCATGCACTCTCTGTCAAAGAAAAAAAAAAGGAGGTGGGCTACAGCATTTTCTGAGGCCCAGTTCATATGCAGTGCACTGAATATACTCAAATGAGCACATTTTTTAGTTTTGTGACATGATTACACCCATAAGACCATCACTGACACCCAGGTTCTAGCGTATCCATTACTGCCCAAACTACTTTATGCTGCCCAGTAATCAATCCTTCTCCTGTCCCCTGCAAAGCATTTTTCTGTTGGTCACTATAGATTAGTTTGTATTTTCTGTAATTTTTATTACCTGGAATAACATAGTGTATATCCTTGTGGATTAGCTTCTTTCCCTCATCATAGTTATTTTGAGATTCACGTATGTCTCCTATTACCACTAGCTCATTCCCTCTTATAGCTGAGTGGTGTTTCAGGGTATGGGTAGACCCCGGTTTAACTACCCACCCATCGAAGGACCTTTGGACTTCCAGTTTTATGCTATTAGAAATAAAACTTCTCTGAACATTCGTATCCAGGCCTCAGGTGATGTAAGTTTCATTCCTCTGAGATAAGTAAGCACCAGTGTAATGGCTGGGTCATGTGATCGTTGTATTTTTAGTTTTTCAAGAACAAAACATTTCTTTATTTGCTTCAAACAGTTCATTATCTTTTTAGACATTTTTAAAACCTTACGTTTTTTGAGCAGTTTTAGGTTTATAGAAAAAATTGAGCAAAAAGTACAGTTTACATATTACCTCTTTGTGTCCCCCACCAATTTCCTCTCTTATTATCTTGCGTTAGGCTGGTGCCTTTGTTGTTATAATCAGAGAGCCAATGTTGATACATTATTATTAACTAAAATCCACAATTTCTAGTAAGATTCAACTTTTGCATTGAGCTTTCTATGGGTTTTGACAAATATGTAATGACATGCATCTACTGATACAGTATCATACAAAATCATATTTTCCTGGCCCCAAACACCTCCTGTGTTCCCCGTATTCATCCTTCCCTCCCTCCTCCAGAACCCCTTGCAGCACTGGCCTCTTAACTGTCTCCATAGTTTTGCATTTTCACAATGTCATAATGTTGGAATCATACAAGATGACTGGCTTTTCAGATTGGCTTCTTTTACTTCGTACTACGTACTTATGATTCTTCCATGTCTTTTTGTGATTTGGTAACTCATTTCTTTCTATCACTGAATAACATTGCACTGTATGGATGTACCACTGTCTGTTTATCCATCCACCTAATGAAGGACGACTCGGTTCCTTCCCAGTTTTGGCAATTATAAATAAAGCTACTATAAAGATTTGTGTACAGACTTTTGTGTGGTTGTAAGTTTTTAGTTCATTTGGGTTAAGTGCGGAGAGGCGTTACTGCTGGGTCATATGGCAAGACCGTGTTTAGTTTTGTAGGAAACTGCCCGGCTATTTTCCACAGTGGCTGCAGCATTTTGCATTCCCACCAGCTATGAATTAGAGTTCCTATGACTCCACATCCTCACCAACAACTGGTGTTGTCAGGGTATTGGATTTGGGCCATACTCATAGTTCTCTAGTGGTATCTTATTGCTGTTTTAGTCTGCAATCCCCTGGTGACATATGGTGTTGAGCATCTTTCCATATGCTTATTTGTCATCTCTATATCTTCCTTGTTGAGTTGTCTGTTCAGATCTTTGCACATTTAAAAAACTGAGTTGTTTGGGACTACCTCAAAATAAAAAAAAAAAAGCTTCTGCACAGCAAGGGAAACAATCAAGAAAACTAAAAGTCAACCAAGTGAATGGGAGAAGATATTTGCAAACGACATACCTGATAAAGGGTTAGTATCCAAGATAGATCAAGAACTGACAAAACTCAACACCCACAAACAAATAACCCAGTTAAAAAATGGGCAGAAGACCTGAACAGACATTTCTCCCAAGAAGACTTACAGGTGGCTAACAGACACATGAAAGGATGCTCCACATCACTGATCATCAGGAAAATGCAAATAAAACTACCCTGAGATATCACCTCACACCTGTCAGAATCCGCTCAACGGCTCCAGAAAAAAGAAGTGTTTGCGAGGATGTGCAGAAAAAGGAACACCTCTTGCATTGTTGGTGGGAATGGGAATTGATGCAGCCACTGTGGAAAACAGTATGGAGCTTCCTCAAAAATCTAAAAGTAAAACTACCCTCTGATCCAAGAATCACACTACTGGGTATTTACCTAAAAAAATATAAAAACACTAATTCAAAAGGATACATGCACCCCTATGTTTATTGCAACATTTTCAACAATGGCCAGATTATGGAAGCAGCCGAGTGTCTACTGATGGATGAATGGTTAGGGAAGATGTGGTTTATATATATATGATAGAATATTACTCAGCCATTTAAAAAATGAAACCTTGCCATTTGCGGCGACATGGATGGAGCTAGAGAGTAAAATGCTGAGCAAAATCAGTCAGTCAGAGAAAGACAAATACCAGATGATTTCCCTCATATGTGGAATTCAAGAAACAAAGCAAATGAGCAAAGGGGGGAAAAAAACAAAGGCAGAGAAAACAAGAGAGAGCAAGAAACAGACTATTAACTATAGACAAACTGATGGTTGCGGGGGGGGGGGTGGGTGGGGGAAAGAGGCATAGGGATTAAAGAGTACGTGGGAAAATAGTGTAAATTGAGTTGTTTCTTTTCTTATTGTTGTGTTTTAAGAGTTCTTTGCATATGTTGGGTGACAGTCCTTTCTCAGATATGTCTTTTGCAAATATTTTCTCCCAGTCTGTGGCGTGTCTTCTCATTTTCTTATCAGTGTCTTGCAGAACAGAAACTCTAAATTCTCATGAAGTCCAACTTATCACGTTTTCCTCTCATGAATCATGTTTTTGGTGTTGTACCTAAGAAGCTATCAGTGAACCCGAAGTCACCTGTTTCCCTCTGTGTTACTTTCTAGGAATTTCATGGTCTTACATTTTAGATTTAGGTCTAGGATCCATTTTGAGTTAAGTTTTGTAAAAGGCATAGGTCTGTGTCTAGTTCTGTACTAGATTCATTTTTTTTTCTGCATGTGGACATCCAGTTTTTCCAGCACCATTTGTTGAGAGACTATCTTTGCCCCATGTACTGCCTTTCCTCGGTGATCAGGTGACTATGCGGGTCTATTTCTGGGCTCTCTATTCTGCTCCATTGATCGGTTTGTCTATTTTTTCACCAACACCACACTCTTTATTACTGTCACTTTATGGTAAATCTGAGCTCAAGTAGTGACAGCCCTCCAACTTTGTTCTTCAATTTCGCGTTGCTTGTTCCGAGTCATTTGTGTCTACATGTAAACTTTAGAATCAGTTTGTCAATATTCATGAAATAACTTGCTGCAATTCTGCTTGGGATTGCACTGAATCTATAGATCAAGTTGGGATGAACTGACATCTTGATAATATTGAGGCCCTTTATTCATATATATGGAATATCTATTTAGATGTTTTCTTTCTTATATCAGAGTTTTGTAGTTTACCTCAAAAATCCCAAACATATTTTGTTAGATTTATACATAAGGTATCTCTTTTTTTTAGTGGTAATATAAATGATATTGTGTTTTTAATTTTAAATTCCCTTGTTCATTGCTGGTCTATAAAACACAGTTGATTTTTATATATTAACTTTGTATCTTTTATCCTTTCCATAGTTTGCTTATTAGTTTCATGAGTTTTTCTTTTTTATGCTTTGGGATTTTCTATGTAGACAGTCATATCAGCTGTGAACAAAGACAGTTTTATTTCTTCCCCCATCTGTATATTTTTATTTCCTTTACTATCTTATTGCAGTAGCTAGGATTTCCAGCACAATGTTGAATAGGAGTGGTGATAGTGGCATCTTTTTCCTGATATAGCAGGAAAGCATCCTAGATCTCAGTTTCTTGTCAATAAGGATGACGTTAGTAGTAGGTTTCTTGTAGATGACCTTTATCAAGCTGAAGAAGTTCCCCTCTATTCCTAGTTTGCTAAGAGATTTTACTATGAATGAGTATTGGGTTTTGTCAATGCTTTTTCCACATCTATTGAGATGATCATGTGATTCTTCTTTAGCCTGTTGGTGTGATGGATTGCCTTAATTGATTTTTCAAGATTGAACCAGCCTTGTACACCGAGAATAAATCTCGATTGGGTGTAGAGGTCTTTTTATACATTGCTGGATTCAATTGGCTAATATTTTGTTGAGAATTTTTACATATATGTTCATGAAAGATACTGGGTTTTTCAATTTTTTTATTTTTAAGAGATTTTATTTATTTGACAGAGAGCAAGCACAAGCAGGGGAAGCAGCAGGAAGAGGGAGAGGGAGAAGCAGGCTCCTCGCTGAGCAGAGAGCTGGACACAGGGCTCGATCCAGGAGCCTGAGATCATGACCTGAGCTGGAGGCAGACACTTAACCAACTGAGCCATCCAGTCGCTCCCCTTCCTTTCTTTGTACAGATCCATGTTTCTGACCTATATTATTTCCTTCTCTCTAAAGAACTTCTTTTAACCTTTCTTGCAAGGCAGTTCTACTGGCTACAAATTACCTCAAAAAAATTTTTTTTGAGGAAGCCCTTCTTGCACCTTAACTTTTGAAGGATTATTTCACTGGGCACAAAATTATGGTAATTCTTTTCTTTTAACACTTTAAATATTTCACTCCACTCATACTGGGTGTTCTCTGAGCTTCCTGGAAATGTGGTTTGGTATCTATCATTAGTTTGGGAAATTCTCAGTCGTTATTGAAAACGAAATTCAAATATTTCTTCTGTTCCTTTTTCTCTTTCTTCTTATTTCCCATTAAGTATATGTTGTACCTTTTGTGATTTCCCCCATAGTTCTTGGGTATTCTGTTCTGCCTTTTTCATTCATTTTTTTTCTCTTTGAATTTCAGTTTTGGAAGTTTCTATTAACATTTTCTCAAGCTTGTTGATTATTTTCTCATTTGTGAACAGAATTATAATAGTGCAACAATAAAGGTCAGTCAGCCGCCGATTTTCTTAATACCCCTCCTGTTCTATGTCAAAACCTTGAATTTTCAAAAGGTCTCATGATCAGGATCTGGTACACAATGTGAATGCCCTCCTCAGATCTAAAGCTCTTGGGTTGAACTTTTCCATAAAAAAACTTTGTTCAATTGATCGAATATGAAAGATCAGTAAAAAAAAAAAAAAAACTTCCAAAGGAAGTTTCTTCGGTCCTTACAGCATACCCTCAGAGGGGCCTTCAGGAGTATGTGACTTACTGGGGGAGTGGTCCCCAGAATGGGGAAGGAGGAATAGCAAAGCAAAGATGTAGGCTTGGATAAAGTCTAGCCTTAGCCTGACCCATGGGACAGGAAGCGGAGTCTTGAGTATACATAACAAAGCAGAGTGGTCATTGAGTTAAGGGGTTTGGACTTTCCTGCCTGTCCCTCCCATGCCTCAGTTATTGGCTGTAGCTGGTAATGGAGTGATCATCTATTCTATTAGATGTCTCCAAATAGTCAAGGTTAAGTCAGTGGAGATGGTCACAGGGTGTGGAGTCCTGTAAAAAACCAAAACCTGGAAGGAGGGAAGAAACGGGGTAGGGGGGTATATCAAGATCATGTATTACCATAAAACAACTAGGTAAGTGGGAGATACTCTGGGTTTAAAACTTTAAAGTGAAGTATGAATGCCCCATATGTTATCTATCAATTTAGGAAAAATTATATATTTTATTTTTTTGCTAGTATAAATCAGTAATTTTGTTTTAATGCTTTGTATTAGTTTCTAGGGCTGCCATAACGAAGTAGTACAGATAGGATGGCTTAAAACAACAGAAAATTATTCTCTCGTAGTTCTGGAGGCCAGAGTTTAAAATCACGCCATGGGCAGGGCCATGCTCCCTCTCAAGGTTCTAAGGAAAAACACTTCCATGCCTCTTCTAGTTTCTGGTGGTTCTGGCAAAATCTTTGGTGCCTCTCTGCGGTCAAATAATAGCAATCTCTGCCTCTGTCTTCATGGGGCCTTCTTCCCCGTATATCTGGGTCTCTGTGTCCAAATCTCTTTTCCTTTCTCTTCTAAAGACATCAGTCCCTGGATTATGGCCCATCCTAATCTGATGTGACCTCATCATGGCTTGATTACATCTTCAAAAGTCCTATTTCCAAATAAGGTCACATTCACAGGTACAAGAAGTTAGGACTTCAACATATATTTTGGGGGAACACAATTCAACCCACAACGTGCTTGGAACCTTGGTCTATAAATTTAGGATAATACCTCAGAGTGCTACTGCAAAGGTTAAACACTTGACACTCAACAATTCAATCAATAATAATAATAATAATAAACACACTATGGTGAATCTTACTGATTGCTTATTTATGTGCCAGATACCCTTCTAAAATATTTTATGTGTCTTTACTCACCAAGTCCTCCCATAGACTCTGTTAGGTACACCTATTGCTATTTCCATCTCTCACTTGAGGAGAGTGATGCCCATTGTGGTGAAGTAGTTTGCTAAAAGTCCCTTAGCTAGCAGGTGGAGCAGCTGAGGTGTGAACACAGACAGTGTGACCTCGTTCAATAAAATCCTAATCAAAATGAACAGAGGTGAGGTCCAGACTTAGCTGGGGAACACTTTGCTGATTGTTTATTCTTGCTACGTATGGTACTTAGAGTAATACAGTAGCCACTTTGTGACTATGTCTTATTAAAAACTTAAAAAAACAATTTTGAAACATTTGCCCATGATATTCTCCAAGAGACAGGATAACATTCTCTGATTACACTGCCCCCATCCTACATTCTTTTCTTGCCTATCTTTCTCCATAGACTTCATCAGTATGTCATATACTTACAATTTTACATATTCATTTCTTTATTTTCTGTGTCAACCCCACTGGAATGTACCATCCATGACAGCAGTGATTTTTGTTAGCTGGGTTCACTGCTGTATTTCCTGCTCTTAGAAATACGCCTGGGTGGTTACCAGATCTGGGGACAGGGGATGGGGTGAAATGGCTGAAGGTGGACAAAAGGTACAAACTTCCAGTTATGAGATAAATATGTCCTGGGGATGTAAGGTACACCATGGTGACTATAGTTAACAATACTGTGTTATATATTTGAGAGTCGCCAAGAGGGTAAATCTTAAAAGTTCTCATCACAAGGGGAAAAAACCTTGCACCTAGACAGAAAGAAAGGGCAGGAGAAGGAGAAGAAAGAAAGAAAGAGAGAAGAAAGAAAGAAAGAAAGAAAGAAAGAAAGAAAGAAAGAAAGAGAAAAAGAAAGGAAGAAAGAAAAAGAAAGAAAGAAGAAAGAAAGAAAGAGAGAGAGAAGAAAGAAAGAAAGAAAGAAAGAGAAAAAGAAAGGAAGAAAGAAAAAGAAAGAAAGAAGAAAGAAAGAAAGAGAAAAAGAAAGAAGAAAGAAAGAAAGAAAGAAAAGAAAGAAAGAAAGAAAGAAAAGAAAGAAAGAAAGAAAGAAAGAAAGAAAGAAAAGAAAGAAAGAAAGAAAGAAAGAAAGAAAGAAAGAAAGAAAGAAAAAGAAAGAAACCTGTCATAGAAAAGATCAGCAGTGAATGCTACTGGGTTAGTGGATGAAAGGATAGGAGACAAGAAGGCACTGAAGTGCCATAAATCCCCACGGCTGAAAGACGCCACCCTAGGTAACTGGCAGAATTTTCCAACCTAAAACAGTGTGGAGGTTCCTCAAGACTTTAAAAATAGAGCTACCCTATGACCCAGCGATCGCACTACTAGGTATTTACCCCAAAGACACAGATGTCGTGAAAAGAAGGGGCACCTGCACCCCAATGTTCACAGCAGCAATGTCCACAATAGCCGAACTGTGGAAGGAGCCGAGATGCCCTTCAACAGACGAATGGATAAAGAAGATGTGGTCCATATACACAATGGAATATTACTCAGCCATCAGAAAGGATGAATACCCACCATTTGCACTGACAGGGATGGAACTGGAGGGGATTATGCTGAGTTAAATAAGTCAAGCAGAGAAAGTCAATTATCATATGGTCTCACTCATATGTGGAACATAAGCAATAGCACAGACGACCACAGGGGAGGGAGGGAAAACTGAGTGGGAAGAAATCAGAGAGGGAGACAAACCAAGAGAGACTCTGGACTCTGGGAAACAAACTGAGGGTTACTGAAGGGAGAGGGTGGGGGGATGGGGTACCCGGGTGATGGGCATTAAGGAGGGCACGGGATGTGATGAGCACTGGGTGTTATACACAACTAATGAGTCGTTGATCATCAAAAACTAATGATGTACTATATGTTGGCTAACTCAACATAATGAAAAAAATTAAATTCAATTCAATTAAAAAAAAAAAAGAATTCTCCAACCTGCTCTTTTCCCACAGCAACTTTGTCCTTGCACTGGAAGTGTGCCCAGGACATATTAGCTTCCAGTTGATCATTATTTCTAAAGTTTCCTTAGGAGGATTAACAAGGATCATAATTATTCTTCCTTCTCAAAATGGCAAGCATGCCCCTGCAAACATCCTCTTTTTTCTTTGTAGTGAATAGTGGCATCATTGTTCATTAATTTCTCCTATTTTATGAAATCATTATAGAGCTGAAGAGAGCTGGAATCTAGAGAGATTACACATATCTACATGTCTGGGTGCTTTAAACTGTAACACGCTGTAGGTGCTCAAACACCGGGTAATGTAAAACGTGTATGAAACGTGATGGAGGTCCAGGTCACACGCAGTGTTCTTTGGCAGTGGTTTGCATTTGAACTGTCATCTCCTTACTTTTCGGGAGTAAGGAATTCGAGCAAGCCGCAACCGAACAGCTTATAATATATGTGACTGGGTGCCACCGCTGTAAGTTCGGTGAGAATTGTTGGGGATCAGCACGACTGAGGCAAGCTAACTCGCCTACATAAAATGATTTTCAGGAAGAGTTAGCTCAGCTTCCCGAGAAAACGCCAGGCCCTACTGGGAGTCGAACCCAGGATCTCCTGTTTACGAGACAGGCGCTTTAACCAGCTAAGCCATAGAGCCACCTGAGAGCCGGGGTGCAACTGAATCGACCTCATTTTCCTTGGACTAGGTGAAAAATGAACTTACACCGTCGGGGGTTTTCGGCCGTCTTCAGAAAACTTGCCCGCTGCAGAGAGATGCTTCGCTTCCGCAGGATGCGCCGGAGGCTGGAAAACACCGAAGGCAGAGTCTTAGGCGCTGGCAGTGACAGACCAAAGATTTTTCTATTATCCCGAGAAAAAGCGTTAGAGAAAGTCGAGGCTATACGGCATATGGTAGAGACCACTGAATGGAAAAACTATATTTTTAAAAGGACGTCAAGGCTCGGCATAACGTAGCTCGTCTGCGCAACATCGTAAATGGAAGAGGCGCTGAAAGCTCCAGATTGGTGCGGACGAACGGCGCGTGTCCGGGCGGGCGGAGGAAGGGCGTCGGGGGAGCCCCCAGCGGCAGGCGTCCGTCCGGTCCTCGGCGGGAACAAGTTTCCAGGCGGAGCCTCTCAGGACAAGCGCGGGGGATGGGGGTGGGGTGGGATGTGGGAACCTTTGAAACATCCAACGATGCAAAAGAGCCATTCGTTGATTCTTTCCCGCATCTCGTCCACTTCTGTTCCTCTCGGGCTGTTTCAGACTCGGACAGTTCCGAAAATCAGCTCGCGAAAAACGGAAGGCCTTCTCCGCTCCAACCCCGGCCCGCGCACCCCCCGGTGACCCGCACCCCCTCCCCGAGGTCGCACCCCCCTGGTGACCCCCACCCCCCGGTGACCCGCACCCCCTCCCCGAGGTCGCACCCCCCCCCGGTGACCCCCACCCCCCCTGCGGTGACCCGCACCCCCGCCCCCGAGGTCGCACTCCCCCGGTGACCCCCACCCCCCGGTGACCCGCACCCCCTCCCCGAGGTCGCACCCCCCCCCGGTGACCCGCACCCCCCTCCCCGAGGTCGCACCCCCCCCCGGTGACCCCCACCCCCTGCGGTGACCCGCACCCCCGCCCCGAGGTCGCACCCCCCCGGTGACCCCCCACCCCCCTGCGGTGACCCGCACCCCCGCCCCGAGGTCGCACTCCCCCGGTGACCCCCACCCCCCGGTGACCCGCACCCCCTCCCCGAGGTCGCACCCCCCCCGGTGACCCGCACCCCCTCCCCGAGGTCGCACCCCCCCCGGTGACCCCCACCCCCTGCGGTGACCCGCACCCCCGCCCCGAGGTCGCACTCCCCCGGTGACCCCCCACCCCCCGGTGACCCGCACCCCCCTCCCCGAGGTCGCACCCCCCCCGGTGACCCGCACCCCCTCCCCGAGGTCGCACCCCCCCGGTGACCCCCACCCCCTGCGGTGACCCGCACCCCCCGCCCCGAGGTCGCACTCCCCCGGTGACCCCCACCCCCCGGTGACCCGCACCCCCTCCCCGAGGTCGCACCCCCCCGGTGACCCCCACCCCCTGCGGTGACCCGCACCCCCTCCCCGAGGTCGCACCCCCCCCGGTGACCCCCACCCCCTGCGGTGACCCCGCACCCCCGCCCCGAGGTCTCACTGCTGCCGCGGCGAGCTGGGCGCAGGGGCTGGAAGCTGGTCGCGCTGCGCGCTGGCGGGAGGCACGGCGTCCCGCCGGGGGGGGAGGGGCCTGGACCCGGGGGTCTGCGCGCGCGGGGCGCCTGGACACGCGGGGCGGCGAGGGGGGAGGCGGGGGGCGCGGGAGCAGCGCTGGAGCCCGGGACTCGCCCAGCTCGCGCCGGGAGCGCGCGGTCGGACTGTATCCCCGGCCCTCGGCTGCTCCACACCTGCGCGTTCCGCCGGCAGGGGACAGTCGGGCTGCAGGACCGAGCTGCGTCTTCATCTGTGCTGGGCACTCGGCTCCGGACGGAGCGTCGGGTGGGACCCGCACCTGGTGTCCACTCGGTGGGGTCAAGAGGAGGTCCCAGCACACGATTCTGACTCTCATGGTTCCTGCTTGAAGGCTATGCAGTTCCCGACGCCCGTGTGAAGGGCGGCAGGGGATGCATACAAATTCCATCCGCGTTTGACCTCCTTTGTGTCTCTGCAACACTGGAATAGCTCTGAAAGAATTTCCTCTTTTTTTTTCTTTTCTTTTCTTTTTTTTTTTTGTTTTTTGTTTTTTGAAGTCAAGTGCCTAAGCGGCCCAAAGCGCTGCGTGAGGGCTCTAGTCTCCAGTCTCAGGCAGATTCGAATCGCACCCGCCAGTCACTGTGCAAAAGCCACAGAGCGGTCTAGGAACAGCCCTTCCGGCCTCCCTCCGTGGTCCTTTGCCTCCTCGGGAGTTGTTGGTTTGGCGGAAGCAAAGGCAAAGATGTCTTTATCACACTAAATTAAGGATAATTGAGACCCAGTTAAAAAAAAACCAACTCGGGCGCCTGGGTGGCTCAGTTGGTTAAGCGACTGCCTTCAGCTCAGGTCATGATCCTGGAGTCCCGGGATCGAGTCCCACATCGGGCTCCCTGCTCAGCGGGGAGTCTGCTTCTCCCTCTGACCCTCTTCCCTCTTGTGCTCTCTGTCTCTCAGTGTCTCTCTCTCAAAAAAATAAATAAAATCTTAAAAAAAAAAAAACCAAAACCAAACTCGAATCCAAGCTCTTCCCATATTTCCCCTTTGTTTTCATATCTTTGGTCGTGATTTGGAGTCCCAAAGTTTAGAATTTTATTTTTGTAGAGCGATTTTATTTAGTTAGTTTTTAGAAAGAGGGAATGCACATGAATGAGCAGGGGGAGGGGCAGAGGGAGAAGGAATCTCAAGCCGACTGCGCGCTGAGTGGGGAGCCCCACGTGGGGCAGGAAAGCATGACCTGAGCCAAAACCAAGAGTCCCATGCTTAACCAATTGAGCCACCCAGGCGCCCCCACCCTTTTATTATTTTTTTTTAAAGATTTTTTTTTTTTTTAAGTATTCTCTACACCCAATGTAGGGCTCGAACTCCCAACCCCTAGATCAAGGGTCACATGCTCCATTGACTGAGCCAGCCAGGCACGTAGAGAACCACCCTTTTAATGTTGCTATTTTCTAGGTTCCATCTTTCATTGCCCTACTTTTCCCTGAGAGAATATTCATAGGATTCCATAATTCACATCTTCAAACTCTCCAGAATAGGCTTATGACTTCTCAATATCTTTCTCACATAGAATTTCATAGGATTATACACAGCTGCCTAAAAGACGTTTCCACCTAATTGTCTCGCAGAGGCTTGAACTCACCCAGTCCTTCCTGTTACTGCTTTTCTCCTCCTTAGCACCACAGTCTAAAAACTGGGGAATCACTCTAGATGATTTTTCACCGTTCCCTCCCTCCTCATGCACGTATTCAAGTGAATATAGTGTCACTGCTGTTCAGGCTCCAATAGGAACCCTTCCGTAACTAACGGTGGCAATCACAACACTAGTAGAGCATTCTAATGGAACCTACTCCCACGAAATCATAATATGATGTGATTGAGAGTTTTTGCTGTAAATTCAGTTAACCCATCAATGAGCCAGCGAGTCCAAAGATAAAATTCTAGTTTTAATCTGATATTTGTCTCTAGAGAAGCTTATAGTCTAAATAGATACGAATCTGAGTTTTTGACTGGACAGAAAATTCTGGATCAAGTTTACCATAAGGGATGGTTAAATTTGCCCCCAAAATTATGAAAAACAATCCTAATTGGTGGCATATAGTGTCCCAAGTTTGTTCTTTTTTGCACAGAGGGAGTTGTAGACATTGGGTGGCCTGATTGGTGGATCTGTAAGGGGCAGAGTGAGCCACAAGCCCCAGGGCACCCGAAACTCCACAGTAAGACTTTCATCCTCACGTTCATGCTACCTTCTGTCCCCGGAATGAGGGTACCTCTTAAAATGCAGGATGGGTGTAAGCTTTGGTTCCTGATGAATAATCCAATTAGGGATCATCTGGTACAGGCTTTTTCCTGGGCCTTATACACCGTGTATCTACTCCACGCATCAACCACCCTCTCTTAGACTGTGTGAAGACAAGTAGAAATAGAGTTTAAGGTTAGTTCACATTTTGGCTAGAGTTTGTAGATAGGGTTTGCAAAACCATCCTGGCATAAAGTGGCTGATTTCAGGAGAACTTGATGACAGATAGAGAGCATGGTTTCTACATAGCTTTGCAAGTTAGTCATATATGTTGAAGCCAGGAGATACCCTTAGAACCCTTAGAACATGCTGATCGATTAAAATGTATTTTATTTAATTTTATATTAGAATTTTAAATAGACTATTAAAGTTATATTTTTTATTTTTTTAAGATTTGTATTCATTTATTTGAGAGAGAGCACAAGCAGGGGTGGGGGGGAATGGGGCGTGGGCAGAGGCAGAGGGAGAAGCAGACTCCTCGCTGAGAGCGGAGCCCCAGGATCATGACTTGATCCGAGGGCAGATGCTTAACCAACTGAGCCACCCAGACGTCCCTAGACTATTAAAGTCATAAATGATTTCCCCTCTTTGGTGGGAAGTCACAGTTTGAAACTCAGATTTTCCCTAATAAGGGAATAGAAAAATTGCCCTGCTGAATGTCATTGAGTTTTGATTACCATGCATCTTTCTACGCCTTTCTAAGTAACACTCCTTCTTGCTCCATCATATAATTCTTGCGTTCCATCTGTCTTTAATGTCTCTTCCAAGTTACTAATGTACTTAGTATCTATATTAAACACAATTTATGAATTCGGCCTGTCTCACCAGCAGCTTACTTATGAATTATCTATACTTTGCACATCCTATGAATTTTTCCCTTTATCTCATAGAGCTCCTAGCTTACCATCTACATAGGCTTTATCCGTCCAATTGGCTTTCCCATTTTCTATATCAGAATATTATCAAGTAACACAGCAAACACCTATTCCATGAGCCCAACAAGCTGAGCATTCTGTGTTTCTGGAGCAGGCCGCCACTGTCCTGTATATGACTGATTCTGAGGTTTGTAGGTGAAGACAGAGCTCCCGGGCTCAGGCTGTCAGGGTTAGAGTATCAGACTCAAAGTATCAGAGTATCAGGTTCTCCAAAAATAATTTGTCAGGTGACACTCAATTTCATTTCCTACTGATTTGCCTGCTGGAGGCCAAGAATAGAAACAGGGAAATTGGAAAGAAAGAGAAAAGATCTGAAAAAAGATTCTCCATTATCTTTTCTTTAGTTCCTCTGAACTTATCATCTAAAAATTGGTTTGAGCTGTCTGGATGCCCCAGGTGTCACCCTGAGGGCATGAAATGCTTCACACAGGGCTGAGGCCACGGCATTTCAGAGGCCAAAGGGTGTCTGATAGAATTAAAAGTAGGTTGCTCTTCCTTTTTCGCAGAAGAATAAAAGGGTAGGTAGTCTGTATGGTTTCATAGGGAAAATTTGGGGGGGATGAAGGGGGTTGCAGAATCTCTATCAGGGGAAAAAAAAAAAAAAAGAATATCAGGAACTTCCCAGATCCAAAGAAAGTAACGTTTCTGACCTGACACTTGAAAGGGCAAGAAAAACCTCTGTAGTCAGAGCAATGGATGAGTCGGCCGGAGGGGTGGTAAGGGAGAAGAGAAAGTCAGACTTCTCCTTGGCTCCAAATCACAATGTACGTCTGAGTCTTTGGGAAGATATGTTAAAGGGAAATTGTTTTGACTTGTTAAAACAGTAAAGAAGACTTTATTTAATGGCAGTGGGGGAACAAGACTGAACTCAGCCCCGAAGACAGCAGGGACACGTGGGGACTTACAGCCAACAGGCAGAGTGAGGGGGGTGGACAGAACACCACCAAGAACAAGGGCAGAAGATACACTGACTTAGCAGGATTCTTGGTAAAGGCTGGCCAAGGTCCAGGCCTGGTCGAGAAGGGCGATCAGAGGAGCCTGACCAAAGTCTGGTCGAGGAGGAAGTCTGTCGGAAAATACTCCTTGAATTTGGACCCTCATGGAAACCACAAAAGTCAGAGACCGAGGACACTGAAAGCCAAGGGGGTGGCCGAATTGTCCACGTCAACCCTGGGGTCCTAGGAACACCTGCTGGCCGAGCGGGGGACACCGTGTGGCCGAGGCCGAGCAGAGATGCCAGTAGCCACGGAGAGACAGCAGACATTCCCTTCATTCATCCTGTGTCACAGTATCAATATTTTCTGCACACCCTCCATCCCCCAGGGCAGGGGTCTGCAAACGTCAGCATGTACTGGCACCACCTGGAAGGCTTTTTAAATCAGAGATTGCTGTTCTCGCCCGCAGAGCTGCTGATTCAGCGAGTCTGGGAGGGATCGAAAAACTGCATTTCTAACAAGTTTTCGGGTGATGCTGTTGCTGGGGGTCAGGGGACATCACTGCGAGAATTAATTCCGTATCGACAGAGGATGAGAAAGGGAAAACGTGAGTGAATGAGGACCTTTACAGGGACTCATCTGAGTAATAAATTGTTTGCGGAGGGTAATGGGGAGTCGCCAGGGCCTGACGCAAGTTTGTGTTAGTGGGACGGTGCTCCCCCCCGCCCCCCCGCCCCGTGCTGAGTGTTGGCTGCTAGGGGCTCACAGCTGCCGTTCTCTGGAGAATCTCCTTCAGCACAAGGAGCAATCTCGTCTGGGAGGTTGTGTCCCTGGGGCCCGTGGGTGATGTCATAGCCAGTAAGTGACTGACCGGGGTTACAAAAGGCCATCCCTCTTCCCTTCAAGATGGAATAGGGATATAGTGTGATTTATCCTGAAGCTAATCTCTAGCAGAAATCCGCGCTTGTCTTTTTGTTCCTCTGCCCCCACCTGCTTTGCTGATTCCCTCCTCTGGAACCGCTCAGGAAATGTGTGTGCCCGGACCCGAGTCTCCGCTTCTGTCGTCTGGAGCAGAAGCCAAGTCGAGGAGGATTTCTGAGACCACGGGATAATATCTGACGTTCCCCGCGATGGACTTTGGCCCTCTCGTCCTCAGATTTGGGGACTCCAGCGTCCAGAACGAACACGGGCACTCCTGAAGCCCAGAAACTACCAACGTTCATGCGGTCCTCGGGGAAGACGTGGCGTCTACACAGTAACAGCCACAAGGGAGACTGTTGGGGTCTCGCCTCCAGGAGTGAGCTGCTTCGCAAACTCTGGGAGCAGGCTCTTAGCGAGGGTCCGAGTCCCGCCCGGCTCTCTGGGCTTTAGAAGCCCCCGTCCTGCCCCGGGGACCCTCCGCAAAGGTTTTGTGACCAGCAGAGCATTCGTCATTTTAGACCCCCTGTTAGGTGGTTTATGGGGTGGGTTTAGGTGAAAACACTGGTTTTGGAATCAGTTAGCTCAAGTTTATCTAACTGGCATGATAGTTTGTGGGACCCTCTGGTTCAAGGAAGAAATTCGGCAGGAGTAATAGTGCCAGTGAGGTCATGGTGATCCCAGTGACAGGAATAGGAAGGTTCTCGCTACAGTGATGGACCAGAGCTCCCCAAGACCAGCCCTAGGCAGTCTGCCCGCTTCCAGAAGGTTCTGTGTGTGGCTTTCCTTGGAGACCAAGGGCTGTTACAGGGGTTGGTGAGGAGGGGAGAAGTGGGAACCTTGATCTGCGGATCCCCCCTTTACGAAGACTTCAACATTCTCATTGCCATCATCATCGTGGGCAGCATTCTGATCAGGTCTGCAGCCCCCACACCTGCCCCGCGGCTACACTCACCTCCCTGAGCAAAGGGGTTGGTTTCCCACTTCTCTGGTCTTGGCTCTCCCCAGAGGGACCTTGGTTTTCTGTTCAGGGTCAGCCCCTGGGGGCATCAGGAGGAAGCTGGCTCTCTCCAGAACGGCTACAGGACGGAGCCTCTGGCGGATGCTCGGCAGAATGCCCTCCCGTGGAAGCCAAGCCCCCCTCCTTCATTACTTCAGGGGCAGGGGACGCTGCTCCCCTGGAGGATTCACCTCCGTACAGCAAATGCAGTTCTCTGGGTTGGGCTGAACCCACACACTGTGCACCCCGACCCTCCTCCACCCACCGCCTAGACCCTGACGCTTCTGATCTGAAAACAGTAACGGATTTGGACCCCTTCTGAGGACTGCTTATGTCCCGGGGGTTCTCAAGAACACCAGAGACCCAGACGCAGCTCAACAACGAGACCCATTTCTCCACACCACCGCAAGCAGGCTCCGGGGTCCCCTCACTGCCTCACGACCGTGCTGGGGCCCTGAGTCCCACGGAAGTCTCACATCCTGTGCGTATGGCCACAGACTGCCACTGTCTTTCCTTACTAGATTCTCAATGCAAGAAGATTAAATTTTCCACATGTGTCTACCACCTCTGAATGGTAGAAGCAGCCCACTCCTGGAGCTGAGACCCCAGGTCTCCCTCGTGGCTGTTACTGCGTAGACGCCGTGTCTTCCCTGAGGACCGCATCATCACTGGTGGTCCCAAGGCTTCCAGAGTGCCTGTGTTCGTTCTGGAAGCTGGAGTCGCTTTCCTTGTCACCCTGGTTTTCATGTTGCTGTATAAAGTTTAAATCCGGGATCATTCCATTTTGTACACAACAGGATTGCAGGGTCTCACGTTACCACGGATATTTAAATTCCACTTTTCAAGTGCAAAATAATATTTTAAAGTACAAAGAGTTTAAAGGGCAAAAAATATTTGAAATATGTTCAAAGTAATTTTTGAAAGGGAGAAAACAGCTATTTCATTTCACTTCCTCGTACCAGCTTCTCTTAGTTTCTGATATTCTGAAATCTGTCCTCACATAAAAGACTGAACTATGATGATAAAACAGCCTTTACACAGGGCTTCCCGGCACGCTCTCTACTCCTCGGATTAGGAGGAGGTTTTGGTATACTTTTCTCCTGTTCTTAGGTGTTTTTAGATTTTTAACAATGAGCAGGAATTTTATAGGCAGAAGAACGTCTGTGTCTTTGTTGTTTAGAGAAAGCAAGGCTACCTCGCAGGTGGGGCCCCGGGAGACTGGAACGGGCGGGGGGCAGCGGGCTCTAGGAGGCCCGTGTCCACCCCTCACAGCAGTCCACAGCAGCCAGCCCCGCCTGGTGTCTGGATGGGCGTTTGAGGAGCTAGGTGACGGATCAGAGGAAGCAGGGACCAAGTGAGAGAGGAAGATGTCCCAGACATAATATGGGGGTGGGAAAACACTGAGGGAAGCCCACTGCTGCAGAATTCTCTTTATTTGAGACAGAGATAAGAAGGAGTTTGAAGGTGGAGCAGCTGAGGGTGAGGGGAAAGCCCATCCTTCAGAATGAAGGGACATCCCTGCCCAGGTGCCGTGGCCTGAATGCACAGGGGACAGGCACCAAGGCAGGCTCTGGTAGGGTCCGACCCAGAGGGGTTTTGGGACCCACCATGGAGATGCCCCTCCTTTCATGTGAGGCCAGCCTTCAGAGATCCTGTAAGAAAGAGAACTTACAGGGCACTGGGGGGAGTGAAGACGGCATTCGGGACAGGAAGAGCTTAACAACGCAGGTTTATCTCGGAAGAGAGAAAGGCATCCTGAGAGTCGTCCAGTTTCTGCTTCTTTAAACCTTCAGGATGGAGAAAGGACAGATGTCAGAACTTCTGGGCATTGCCTTTTTAGGGACATTGGGTCATCTGAACCATCTACCCTGAAATATGTTTTTCCTTTGGGATGGAGTGGAAAAAACTTGAAATTTTGGGAGCAGAGAGTTGGGGACAAAGGTATTCTTTCCCTTGTTTTCAAACACACTCATGAACGTATGTACACCAGTGCACACACACGCTTGGGTGATACAGGATGGTTTGGTTATAGGGACACTGGGTGGGAAGGAACGTGGAGCAAAGATGGATCCAGTGTTAAGCATGTTCTTTAGGTGGGAGGCAGGTAGCCACTTCTGACGGTCTCTGGCCCTTTCTACTTGGTTTTGAACTGTTTCAGGTACTCCAGGATGTCTGACTTGACCATGCTGACGGGAGCCTTGTGGAACCAGCGCATGACAGGGACTCCATCAGGCCCCACCAGGAACTTCTCAAAGTTCCAGCGGATGTCATGGACCTTCATGGGCTCCCAGAAGAGTTGGCTTGCTGAGCCCAAAAGATCAGAGGTTGGAGGGCAGGAGTTCTGGAGCAGAGATAGGAAAAATAGTAGTTTTTTTTCTGCTTCTCTGTGATCCAGTTTTATACCCAGCCCTAGAAGAGTCTACTCACCATCCTGCGTCTCAACATACTGACTACCTGACATGCTCCCAATGAACCACAGATATTTCAATGCAACATTACCAACATAGCAACTAGCAATCAACCAAGAGCTAGAGAGTATGACCGTAAACAGAAAATATTCCTCCCTTCCCTGTCTGCCCCTCCCAGGATTATATCATGGTGTGTCAGTAAAATACTATCTTTTGTTTTCTTTGATAAGTCATATCATTCTATAGCTTCAGGTTTCTTAGCTGGAAAAAAAAAAATGGTTTGGTTTAGAGTAGTCGTTCCCAGAGTTGGGCTTCATAGTCTGGTAAAAGTTCAATAACTATTTTTTGGAGATTAATGTAAAATAACCAACATTTATTTTGACAATAAGAAAAATCAAAAGTCACGGGGCACCTGGGTGGCTCAGATGGTTAAGCGTCTGCCTTCGGCTCAGGTCATGATCCCAGAGTCCTGGGATCGAGTCCCGCATCGGGCTCCCTGCTCAGCAGGGAGTCTGCTTCTCCCTCTGTCTCTCTCTCTCTGTCTCTGTCTCTCATGAATAAATAAAAAAAAATTTAAAAAAAAAGAAAAATCAAAAGTCGACTATAACTGTAAATTTAAAAATGAACAGATTTTTAAGTATTAGGTTGAAGAAAATAAAATTGATCGTATCACCATTTTTGGTACCACACAAATGGTAATTTGTATGATTTAACCAAATATGAATTTAGTATCAGAATAAATGATGGTCTTTTATATTCAATAAATTGAGCTTTGCAAAAAACTCTGCACATTGTGGGGTTTTTTTCAGTTTGCCATGGATGGATGAAAATTTCAACAAGGACCAGACTTGTTTGGCGGGCCAGCCTAAGAGGACTTTGGGTGGTTCTGTGGTCTTCCGTGGTTCTAACACTCAGTGGCTCCCCGGTCCATTACCACATCTCCATTCTGTACTCCACGTCTGTCTCCCCGATTGCATAGGGGTCCCCCAGGGAGGGGCTGGGCCCCTTAGTAGGTCTGGGCTCCCTGTGTGGCACAGCTTCTCGCACCTACGAGAGATTCTATGACTGATGGTCAATGAACCGATCATTGCCGTTCATTTGGGGGCATCGGTCCCCAGCACAGCTGCCACGCTCGGTGGCCTGTACTTGAAGCTCACGGCTCACAATGGATCTTCCCATGATTCCTGAACTTATCTGAGCATTTCTTTCCAAGGAGTCCAATCTCAATCCTAGAAATGAGCCCCATGCTTTCAGGGGAATCTCTACCTACTTGACCAATTCAAGGCAGGTGGGTGGTTACTCACCTTCAGGAAAGTAAAGACCTTCTGTTCTTTTTCTCCATTCACATCCCCTTTCTCAAAGAGCTGAAAATTGGGGACAAAGCCACCACCCGGACGCACATACCTGCAATGAACCAGAGTGTTCCCAAGAGGGTCCAAGTTAGGACAAGGAGTTTGGTAACGGCCACCACAACTCCACAAAAGGAAGTTAGAGATAAAGAGAGATGGTAGACAGGGAAGGTGAGGAAAGAAAGATGTCTGGGGGTCAGGACTTCATGCTTTAGGGAGCCAGTAGGCTGGAAGGCAGTATTTGAAGGTCGGGATTCCCGGTTCATTTCTATCTCCCACAGCCCCTCCTGTGCCCTGCACTGCTTTTCCCGTCCATATTCCCCTAGTGTCACCATCAAGAACTCGAGGCAGAGTGAACGCGTGGGCATCGCCAGCCACGCAAAAGCTTGCACGTGAAGCTTCACAAGGATGTTCCTGAACCCAATGATCCACCACCCGCCCCAGAAACTTCCAGAAGAAGAGGCCTCCAGGCAGAAGGAGGAAGGGAAGTCCTGACAGGGCCTGTGGAGGGTCCCGGGCCGGCACTCACTTGAGCCCAGAAAGGATCTCTGAGTTCTTTCCTGGTTCTTGTTTTCCAAACTGGTTGCAGGGAAAGCCCAGCACAACGACACCAGAAGGCTTCAGCTCGTCCTGCAGTGCATTCAGTTCTGCGGGGAGACAATGAGCAGCGTGGGCAGCCCGGCCTGGAGCAGCGGGGGACCTCGGCACGTGTCCATCTGTCACACGCGCACAGTGAGGACTGTAAGGGGAAGGTTGGAGATTACAGAGACTGGGGAGGCAGAGCACAAAGCTAGAACACAGGTTGCCAGAAACACACCCAGATAGCTGCCATCTTTCTTGTGTGGCGGTTCCCTACGTGGCCCCACTGCACCATCCAGGAGGGGCGCCCCTAGAGAGCACAGATGGGTTAGCCCGTGGGTGGGGCGGGAGGCCTGCTGGATTTTGAAGGGAATTAAAAGTTAAATGCCAGGTCAGCTTCCTTAGTGGGGATCGACCGACTGATCAAACATTTTTAAGAAGAAGGCAAACAAAATGGACCTGCTTCCCCTGCCCCTTTGTGCCCCACGATGACACACCTGACACCCCAGCCACCCCCCCCCCCAGGAGCACTGTTTGGTCCCCTCACCTGGGCACTGTGGAGGGAAGCAGAAATCTGAGCCCGGCTCCGGACCATTCTCTACTCTCTTGTCAACTGCAGTGACCTAACCGATGCCATCTCCCCGGGACACTCACTGGGCCTCCAGGCTACAAACTCCAGACTGCTTTCTACTGATGCCAGGAGGGCTTCCAACTTGTTTGTCTAGACCCGTACCAGAGTTTCCAGCGTCAGCCACTCTCAGTCCCGACTAATTCAGTCCCAGGGCCCGTCGGCCCCAGACTCAGCTCCACCCGCTGCTGTCTCCCCTAAAGCCCTCGGCTTACATGACGGTGCCTTCCTGCCGCCATAGGTTTCTCAGCTACCATCCATACTCGCCTTCCTCGTCCGCCATCAAGAATACGTCCTTCCTAGGGCAGAAACACTCAGCAGACCCTGCTTCTAGTCCTCCCGCAAAGGCCTTCAACTCTGAATTTCCGCGTCTGGAGTAAAATCTGAATGAGACACTTTTTAAAATTCTCATGTTCTAATTTAGTAAGTTACGTCACAGCAACAGAGAGGAAAACTGTGGCTTCAAATAAATGAGGAAGCTCATGTATCGATAGAGAAGAATATCTGAGATATTGTATTATGTGAAAAAGCAAGGTGCAGAATCAGCTGTGTGTGTATTTGCATATATGAGAGAGAGATTTGCTTGCCTGTACATTAAAGATTTATGAAAATATACACCATAAACTGATAACCCTGGTTACCCAAAAAGAAGAAAGGTGGGAGATCTCACTCTTTTTTTTTTTTTTCTTAAACATGGAGCCCAACACAGGGCTTGAATTCACGACCCTGAGATCAAGACCTGAGCTGAAACAAAGAGTCAGGCACTCAACCAACTGAGCCACCCAGGCGCCCCCTGGACGTTTTCACTCTTAAACTCTTTTGCATCTTTTAAATTTTCAATGTGAATATATTCCCTATTCAACACAAATTTAAATTAAAACTAAATTGAAACAGATTTAAAAGCAGATTCACATTCCACGGAACTGCTGTTTATATATCACAACTTTTTAAACTTACTATATTTTTCTTCAAATTTAACTTTTTTTTTTCTAAATGTTTTATTTATTTATTCATGAGAGTGAGACAGAGAGAGGCAGAGGGAGAAGCAGGCTCCCCACCGAGCAGGGAGCCTGATGTGGGAGTCAATCCCAGGACCCTGGGATCATGACCTGAGCTGAAGGCAGATGCTTAACCATCTGAGCCACCCAGGTGCCCCTCAAATTTAACTTTTTGAAGGGAGGAAAACCCCTACTTGCTAAATGATACTAAACTGTTGTTTAGGCTCTTATAATTGGATCCTGAGATTTTATATAAATTAAATAAAGATTTAGTCTGTAGCTTTTCAGGTTCTCCCTAGGGCTGATTATACATAAAAATAATAAATATAAAGTGACCCCAAAATTCTTTTAAATGTCACATCTTCCTATAATCTGCATTTCTGAAAATATCTTTTTATGCACAATTTCACCATTAAATTTAAAAAGTCTAGGTTCTCTTGGTGAATGTGAGCCATTTGTTTTTTGTTGTTCTTTGAAGGAGGGGCTATTTTTTTTTTTTAAAGATTTTATTTATTTGACAGAGAGAGACACAGCAAGAGAGGGAACACAAGCATGGAGCCCGATGCGGGGCTCGATCCCAGGATCCTGGGATCATGACCTGAGCTGAAGGCAGACGCTTAACAGCTGAGCCACCCAGGGGCCCCAGGAGGGGCTATTTCAATATAACTTTTCCCTAAATCAAGCACCCCCCCCTCTGTATTAGTCCTTTTAGGTTGCTATAACAAATACAATAGACCAAGGGGCTTGTGAACAATAAGAACCCATTCCTCACAGTTCTGGAAGTCCAAGATCACGGTGTTAATATGGTGGGGTTGTAGCAAAGGCCCTCTACTAGGTTGCAGACTTCAGGCCTCTCCCATGGTGCAAGGGCTGAGGGGTTCTATGTGGTCTCTTTTTATAAAAGCCCTAATCCCACTCAGGGAGGTTCCACCCTCACGACCTCAACATCTCCTGAAGGCCCCACCTCCTGTTACCATCATATTGGGCATTGGGATTTCAGCACAGGAATTTTGGGGGGACACAAACATTCAGACCATAGCATCTGCTGACTGTTCCTTTTTTTTCTTTTTAGAGAGACAGTGTGAGTGGGGTGGGGAGGGGCAGAGGGAGAGAGAGAATCTTAATCAGGCTTTGCACTGGCTCAATCTCACGACCCTGAGATAAAAACCTGAGCTGAAATCAAGTCGCTTAACCGACTAAGCCACCCAGGAGCCCCTGAAAGTTAATTTTAAAATATCAAAATTTAGTGAGCCATGTATCTTAGAGGTAAGATTGCAATATATTTAAATTTAAGTGGTGTTAAAAAAAAGAAAATTCTTGGATTTCTTATCACTGAAATCCCATTAAGACAAATTGATGGGGAAAAAAGACAAATTGATGGGACTTTATATTTTTGATCAGTTGACTAGACACCAATGTCAACATGTGGAAAATTTTTCTTAAAAACTGCTCATATGGGGCGCCTGGGTGGCTCAGTTGGTTAAGTGACTGCCTTCGGCTCAGGTCATGATCCTGGAGTCCCAGGATCGAGTCCCGCATCAGGCTCCCTGCTCAGTGGGGAGTCTGCTTCTCCCTCTGACCCTCTTCCCTCTCGTGCTCTCTCATTCTCTCTCTCTCAAATATATAAATAAAATCTTTAAAAAAAAACTGCTCACATATTATTTTGACTCATTTCTTTGTGGCATTTGGTACAATTAACCTTTTGCATTAATCTTGAAAAAAGCATTTTAAAAAAGCAGAAAAATTAAGTCTGTGGCATGTCAGAAACTGCATTTATCTCTATTACAATCCATCTGAAACTTTAAATAACCTTTTCTGGATCAACATGGAAACCAAATTCTTCCCCATGAGTACACAAAGAAAATCCACTTCAGTCATCTAGAAGAAGGTCGGGCCACACTTGGAGATAGAGCATCTTTCCAAATAGCCATCACGCTAAAGATTACCCATGAGAAAGCTACATTTCCCTCTTCTCTGTCACGGTGGGGGGGGGGGGGCTGCGGAATCCAAGAGCATTTTCCAAAAGATCCAAGATCTGTCCTCTCTGCTATTGTTCCCAGAAGTCACCAATGAGAAGGATAAAGGCAGCCCCTTGCAAGCTAGACTCTGGCCTGGGGTCATAGCTAGGGCTTTGTGTCCTCCTGTTAAACAATTTCACAGGGGCGCCTGGGTGGCTCAGTCAGTTAAGCGCCTTGCCGTCAGCTCAGGTCATGATCCTGAGCCATGATCCCACCATGGTCCCAGGGTCCTGGGATCTAGGCCCACATCGGGCTCCTTGCTTAGCAGGGAAGCCTGCTTCTCCCTCTCCCTCTGCCTCTCCCCCTGCTTGTGCTCATGCTTTCTCTCTCTGACAAATAAATAAAATCTTAAAAAAAAAAAAAACAACGAATTTCACAGGACATCAATATCACACAACATCATGGTCACAGTGATCATGATAAGTCAAGACAAAAACAAGACCACTCCATAATCATATTTAACACAGACAAAACATGAACCTTGTCCAAATTGCAAAAATGGCCAAGCATCTCCCTGCCAATGTAAGTGACTTCTGCTTCTTTACCAGCTACAGTTTTAGAGCTGTATTCCTACGACCTTGTAGATATGATTTATTAAGACATATCTGAATCACAGTCACAGAATTCTCCCCATTTCCTGACAGCATCCAATTCAGTGCAAAGCTTCAGTTCCTCGAATCCTTCCCCAAAGCACCTAACACAAGCCCAGATTCTCAGATAAGTTCTTTCTAGCACTTTCTTAATGAGAAGCCCCATGGTTCCCTAGAGTATACGTTCTCCCTCAGGGCATCGAGCAACAAACCCCACTTGTTCAGTGATAGGTAGGTTCCTGGTGGTCTTTGATTAAATCTTTGGGAGAATCTTATTTCTCAAATCTGTAGATAACTCTCTTGTCCTCGGAAGGAGTACAGCAGTGACAGGATTTAGGGGGACAGACGCCCATGATCACCTATCCCCCCCTCACTCCGCTCCTCCCAATAATAAATTAGGAAAACTTCTGGAATTAGAATATGGCCACATCTGACAAAGCTAGTTCCAGAGGAATTGAAACCTGAGCTCTTACCGGGGTACTGAGCTGTCAGGCCACAGTAGGTAGCCACGTTGACAAAGAGGACGTGCTTGCCCGCGTACCGCTTGAACGGAATGTGCTCCTCTTCATTGAGGCTGAGGGCTCCATACTCATAGATGGTGCCCGTCACCCCCTTGTAGCAATCCATCTGGAATGTAACAAAACCACAATGATGTGATAATAAGATAAACAATAACCCCCAACACGCGTGGACTTTTGCAAAGCACTCAGAGATCTTTCATGTAATACCTCAAAATTCGAAGAACCAAAGAGACTTTTTCCAGTAATATTTTTAGTTATGGTGAGGCCACAACTACAATGTGTGTCTTATAAGTTAAAATCCTTTCTGTGTGGGGGACGCCTAGCTGGCTTAGTCAGTAGGGCGTGCGACTCTTGATCTTGGGGTTGTGAGTTCGAGCCCTATGTTGGGTGTAGAGATTACTTAAAAAATAAAATCTTTAAAAAAAAAAAAAGCCTGTGGGGGGGGGCCGGACAAGCACTTTGTGATGTTCCCAGCTTTGGTCTCTCAATGGATATCGCCCCGCAAACTGGGATGTAGAATCCCAAGAAAACTGTAGACAGGAAGGGCTGGATCTTTCCGACTCCGAGGTCAGTTCTGCTCCAGTTTGAAGGGATCTGATACTCAAAAATGCAGCCTTTTATTCACAAGAGGGCTTTCTACGGCTGTAATTGCCCCCCAAGCAGGCAGTAGTGGCTGACATAGACCTGGACGCCCCCCATAGGTTGCCTTGTTTTTATTTCATAGAGGGGAGATGGTCTTACAAATGCTGGTCTTGGAGCATTTTATGTGCATCATCTTACACGTCCCAGGGAACCAAAAACAGAGCACTCAGAGCAGTTTGAAGACCTGAACAAGTATCACCAAGGCATATTAGAAATGCAAGTTCCTGAGACACTTCTCCAAAGAAGACATCCAGATGGCCAACAGACACATTAAAAGATGCTCCACACCATCAGGGAAATACAAATGAAAACCTCAATGAGATACCACCTCACACCAGGCAGAATGGCTAAAATTAACAAGTCAGGAAATGACAGATGTTGGCGAGGACTTGGAGAAAGGGGAACCCTCCCACACTGGTGGTGGGAGTGCAAGCTGGTGCAGCTGCTCTGGAAAACAGTATGGAGGTTCCTGAAAAAGTTGAAAATAGAGCTACCCTATGACCCAGCAATTGCACTACTGGGTATTTATCCCAAATATACAAAAATACAGATTCAAAGGAGTACATGCATCCCCATGTTTATAGCAGCATTATCAACAATAGTCAAACTATGAGGAGAGCCCAGATGTCCACTGACAGATGAATGGATAAAGAAGATGTGGTATATATATACAATGGAATAGTACTCAGCCATCAGAAAGAATGAAATCTTGCCATTTGCAACGACGTGGATAGAACTAGAGGGTATTATGCTGAGCAAAATAAGTCAGAGAAAGACAATTATCATATGGTTTCACTCATATGTGGAATTTCAGAAACAAAACAGTGGAACATAGGGGAAGGGAAGGAAAAGATAAAATAAGATAAAAACAGAGAAGAAGGCAAACCGTAAGACTCTATAGTTAAGAGAACACACTGAGGGTTGCTGGAGGGGAGGTGGGTGGGGATGGGCTAGATGGGGGATGGACATTAAGGAGGGCACCTGCTGTGATGAGCTCTGGGTGTTCAATGTAAGTGATGAATCACTAAAGTTTACTCCTAAAACCAATACTTCACTATATGTTAACTAACTTGAATTAAAAAAAAAAAAAAAAAGAAAGAAATGCAAGTTCCTGGTTCTCCTGAGATCCGCTGAATCAGAAACTTTGTGGGTGGGGATTGGAGAAAAGGAACGAAGGCGGTACTTTGCTTCAGCTCAGCTCCCAGCCTCCAGGCGGAGTTCCTGAGGCAGACAGGCTGTAACACTCCTCCAGCTCCTTTAACATTTTACCAGCAGAGCTTTGCTCTGGTTAGTGTAACTTCACTTTTGTAACAGTGAAACCAGCAATCCTCCAAGCACATGGCCCACTGATACACATCTTAAGGGTCTCATGACTAATGTTTTACTAGGCAGCAGTACATAACTTTATCCTAACAGCAGCTAGCCCCTCAAGGTCCTGGAAGCCTTATTTCCAAATTCCTTGGACATTTACGCTATCCCTAACCACCACTAACTAAAAAGTATGTGATCAGTCACTCCTCACAGCCCCAGTGCAGCTCATCCTGCCCACGGGTCCTGTCCCTGTGCTATAATAAAGCATGTTTTTGCACTGAAAACGTGTCAAGAATGCTTTCTTGACTCTTCGCTCACCGCCCCACAGCAGGTGGGACCCAGCACCCTGTGCTTTAACAAGCCCCCCAAATGATTCTTGTCTGGGGATCACTGCACTCAACCACGGATATTCTCCACCTTCTATGGGGGAGGGGGGAAAGGAGCTAATAAAAGACATGTCACTGGTTTAAATCCACAAATGAGGCTGAGTTTTTGAATGAATTTGTCTGGTTTTAAAGTTAAAACCTGTTGGTACCTCAAGTCACCCACTGGAATCGCCACCCTGCGTCCTAAGGCATATATATACTAACTTTTCTTACAGGGCGGCTACTGACCTCCAGGGTGGAGACTTTTTCCCCAAGGGCATCAGGCGATCAAGGGCACCACCGAACCTAAGAGCAAATCCTCTTACCCTGGTCCAAGCTTTGTTCTCCCCCACTCCCCCACCCCCACCCCGCTCACCACCCCCCCTCCCCTAAAATTAAAATTGGCCAACAGCTACCCTGGCCTTCTGGGTTTTGTTATCCCCGGGGGAGGGCGGAAGCCCCTCTTCGCTGACCCTGACACTCCCCAGAGTACATTCCAGCATCAGCTGGCTGCTCTTCCCCTGCCCCGGGTCTCAGCTCTCTGAGGAAGCCGGGCAGCCTCCCTCCCTCCCACTCCCCTTGCCCCTACGCGTCCCGTTTCCCGGACCCACAAGGCTGCCCCGAGCTCAGAGCAGGGGCAGCGGCAGCGGCGGAGGGGCGGGCACGACAGCAGCCTCAGCCCCCCGTCCACCTGAGCTTCCACGACCTCCCGGGGACGGAGAAGGTCCGCGTAAGGGAGTCGGCTTCGCGGAGCCCCCGCCTCGGAGACGCAGCGGCCGGGGTCTGCAGAGCTCGGGAGGCGGTCCCGGCCTTGGAGAGGACGCGGGAGGACTCCTCGCGTCCCCCGAGAGCAGGCCAGGCTTCAGGTGCTGCAGTCCGCTGGGTCCCCAACGGGACACTCACCTTCATCTTCTGGGTCGGCTGGGCGAGGCCGGCCAGGAACAGTGGGAAAAGCCACGAAGCCCAGAGCTGCCGGAGCATGGCTCGCGCGCACAGGGCCAGGCGGGTCTGCGGCGCCCCGAGCGCCTCGGCCCCTTTTGAGCCCCTGGTGGGATCGGCGCGAAGACGCGCCCTCCAATCGCAGAGCAGCGTGCACGCGCGCACACTCACGCACGCACGCACGCGCATGCACCTGCCCCCTCCCCACGGTCCCCCTCCCCCCCCCGCCCTCGCCTTCTCCCCAGCCCTCGCGCCGCTCCACCAGCCCCGCCGCTCCGCCTCCCCTCCCCCAACCCGCGTGCGTTCGGGAGGAGACCTGCACCTGTCGTGGCGCACGTGTCCCGGCGGGTGGCGGTGGAGGCCTCTCTCCTTGGAACCAGAAGTGCTGTGTCCACCCTCCCCAAGGGACCCGCGCCTCCTAGGGGCTCGCTCCGCATCCACGGAATCAGAATCTGCTTTTTAAATACAAGACCGTCACATGATGTATATGCACAGTAAAGTTTGAGAATCGTGGTCCCGGATGACGTTCACCCTCCGTCCCGTCTCTCAATCTTCCGTCAGAGTCACAGCACAGTTCCCTAACGATGAAGTCCGGCCGCGGGGCCAGGGTGTGTCACGCGCTCTGCCCGGCCACCGGTTCCCTGGCCGGGAGCTTGCTGGCGCAGGTCCTGCGGCGGGGCACAGCCGCCGAGGTAAGACACCGGCACAAAGCCCTGAACTGAGTCCGGGACGGCCCCGGGCTGCAGTCTCCTTCGCTGCAGTCGTCTCTGACCCGCCCCCCCCAAGCCCTGCGGTGAGGCCCTCATGGGAGCGAGCGGAAAGCGCCCCCAGCCCGCTGTCAGCAGCCCCCGCGGGTTTCCCGGCCGGCTGGGCTGTGCTGAAGTCCCTTGGGCACTTAACTCCTTCCTGCCGAGCGCGAAGGCCCTCCCAGTCCGGCCCTGCCAGGTTCACGCACTGGGCGCGCTCTGCTCCTGGAACTGAAGGCGGGCTCGGGCTGAATGCTTGGGAACCCGTTGGAAGCCAAGCCTGCTGTTGGCGCAGATTTCTGAGCTCTTCTCAAAGGCCTGTAAACTGGCCTGGTCGCTGGCGCCCGATCCTGCCTTGCGCGTTCCCAGGGCATTTGCAGAAGGCTCCCTCCTCGGGCACAGACCTAGGCATGCTGCCAGGCTCTTTGGCCTCTCGTGGGTCTCAGTTCACAAAAATGGCTGGAGCTGAAACTGTGAGGTGACAGAGAGACCACTGACGTCAAGACCTGTGTGTGCCACTGACTAGCTCCTTGCCTCAGCCAGAGTTCGTGTCTCTGGGCCTTGGTTTTCCCAGCTGTAAAATCAAGCTAATTACTGGAGTCGGCCTGCTAGGGCCTCTTTGAACAGGGATCATCACTCTAAAGGACTCAGACCAGCGCAGGGCACAGGTAAGCAACCATTCTCACACTCAGCTTGATGCTTGAGAAAACTGAAGCCAGAGGAGAGCTCTGGGACGTAATGGTGAAATAAAAGCCAACTCTGGGTTGCTGCTGCCGATCCCTCGCTCTGCTTCGGTTGTGCCGAAGTCCTCACTGAGACCTGTACCTGGGCTCGGCTCATCTTGCAGTCACGGGGAGACGCTCCATGACAGCTCAGCTGCAGGTCCAATGGCTGAAACTCCAACTGCCCAGGTTCCTGCTCGAACATTCCGGACAAACTTCTGGGCACCGTGGGTCTTGGCCTCCAGCAGCGAGAAGTGAAGGCGTGGAGCGCACACCGGGCAGGACGAACATGTCTCTGGTCCCCTGGAGTGTATCTTGGAGCTACAATTCCCCTTCTGGCCTCCAGAGCCCACTTCCCTGACCTGCGTCCAGGAATCTTGCTTTTGCCGCTTCGCTTGTCTCCTTCCTTCCCCGCACTCTGCCTCTGCTGTATGATTTGTTTTAAAGATTTTATTTATTTATTAGAGAAAAAGAGAGAGAGAAAGCATGAGGGGGGCGCAGAGAAAGGGGAAGAAGCCCACTCCCCGCTGAGCAGGGAGCCTGCTGGGGCCTGGGTCCCAGGACCCCGGGATCACGACCTGAGCTGAAGGCAGACGCTTCACCGGCTGAGCCCCTCTGTTGTATAATTTTCTAAAGATCAACTTTGTTGACATCACTCTTATGTTAAAAATGCTTTGGTTCCTCCCTAATTCTTACACCGTTAATTTGAAATTCTCCCCTGGAGCACTCTGGATGTGACACTGGGCAAATTTCCAGGTGTATACTTCCCTCCATAAATGTTATGTTTCTGGCATATTGAACTGGCTCCATCACCCAAAATCCACCCACCGAGGTGTCAATTCTTGACATTTTAGGTAAAATCTGAGCCAATACTTTGGGATCCTTCCTGAAAGATATCGTGATATATTAACGACCTATTTTTATTCAAAATGATAGAACACAATTTTATCAAACGAGACTTCATTGGTAACCTGAGAGTAACCGAGTCACAGATCAGATCCCGAACAGCTTGACCAGGCTTTGAATTGGACCCAAGATCAGGCCTGCTGCCTTTCACAAGTAGCCTAGGGCAGCAAAGGGTGAGACTCAGATCAGTTTGGCTCAGTCACGGTTTCTGTGACCCAGTCAAGATGGAGCAATTTTTAAAGGACGTAAGCAGGAGTCCTAAGGGAAGCAATGACCTGCGCCAGGTTCTAGGGTGTTGTGGGCTGAACTATGTTCCCCCCAAAAGATATATTGAAGTCCTAACCCTCTGTAACTTGGAATGTGATCTTATTTTAAAATAGGATAACATGGGATTGCTGCCAGTGTGATTAGTTAAGGTGAGGTCATACTCGAGTAGGCTCTTTGTAAGAAGAGCATCGTGTGAGGCTGTCCTGTAAAGACGGGGACAGAGACTGAAGTTAGGCTGCCACGAACTAAGGATGGTCTGGGGCCACCAGACATGGGAAGAGGCAAGGAAGGCTCCTTCCCAACGGGCTGCAGAGGGAGCAGAGCCGAGGAGATGCCTAGCTTCCAGGACCGTGAGACAATACATTGCCATGTTCCCAGCCACTTAGTTTGTGTCCCTTTGTTCGAGCAGCTCTCAGAAACACAAAGCTTCCATTCAGAGACAAGAACTCCATTCTCTCCGACTGCTTTCCACTTTCTTTGGTTCCCTACTGTCTGTCCCCATGCTCACCACAAGGTTCCTTCAGTCTCAGTTTCTTTGGTCAAAAAGGAAACTCTGCATGGCTTCCATGCATGCCTTCATCCTAGTTCCAGAACAAAACTACCTCTTTGTTTACCTGAACCCCAACTTAGAGATTCGAATCTCTGCTACCTGAAAGATTTTTCGGGTTCCGTCCATCTTCCCAGGTAGGTGGGGGCCGCCCTCGCCGGACTCCGGGGATCCCCTTCTCTGCCCTGCAGGTGAGAGACACAGACTGCTGTTCCGGATCCGCCATGTTTGTAACGCCATTCCGGTGTATTGTAAACCGCCTTTTCTCATTTATCATCTCATATCCTCACCACCAGAGGACAGGTGCGCAGGAGAAGCAGCTTTCCTTCAATTTACAAACGTGAGAGTACGATTTAAAAATATAAAGTTACTTGACATCAAATCTAAAGTTTTTGTTTTTTAATCTTTGACATCTTTAAATCCATTAACTACACGTATTGAGAATTTGAGGAGAGTGATGATTTTGCTGTATTTTGTTGTTGCTGCTGTTACATTTTTTAAAAAAAAGATTTATTTCTTTTAGAGAGTGCGCAAATGGGAGGAGGGGCAGAGGAAGAGAATCTGAAGCAGACTCTCCACTGAGCACTCAGCGCACAGCCTGACCCGGGGCTCGATCTGATGACCCTGAGATCATGACCTGAGCCAAAATCAAGAGTCAAACGCTCGACCTACCGAGCCACTCAGACGCCCCTGCTGTTACATCTCTGTCCAAGTCTCTGTGTACTATTGCCTTATCCTTGAGGACACCTTGGATCCAGGCTGGCTATGGCCCTAATCCAGAGCCTTCTCGAAGGCAGCCAGTCCTGAAACAACCTCCTCCTGGAGGCTTTGCTACTGCTGCCCACGTTCCCACCTTCATCTGCTCCACCAGATAATTCTAGTGTTTGGTGAGGCAAAAGGGACAGCATGTACAGAGGAATGTGCTCTTTTCCAGGGAGTGCCAATGTCCATTACCCCCACTTCGCGTTCCAGGAAGATGCCCCTGAGTCCACACACAACCGTGGGTGTCTGAGACACCGTTGGCTCCCACAAGACCTAAGCAACTCCTCTGCCATGGAGCCAGCTGTCCTAGAGCTTCTGTGACTCGGGCCTTTCTCCTCCCTGTGAAGGAAGGAATATGTCATCTCATCAACACGCAAGTCAAAAATCCAACTATTGCCTGGGGCAGGGGTTTGGGACTGTAAGATGACCACCTTCCCTGCCTTTGACACTTCATATCTTTTAATATTTCCACATCTTTTAAGAGGTGCAGATCTTTTGGTGATTTATTTGACCAACTTCCTCCTTGAGAAGACTGGGGAAAAAAAGTATTGGCTGAGAAAACCCTAAACTTTTTTTTTTAAGATTTTATTTATTTATTTGACAGAGAGGGACACAGCGAGAGAGACAACACAAGCAGGGGGAGTGGGAGAGGGAGAAGCAGGCTCCCCACTGAGCAGGGAGCCCGATGCGGGGCGCGATCCCAGGCGCCCCACTCTAACTTTTAATGCCTGAATGTTTCAGTTTCTTCAATTCACATATGGCCTTTCAGAGGCCCAGAAAGTGGAGCGATTGATCCTTCTGACCTCCGGTAGCCTTACCTAAAACACAAGCACTGACCTCTGTCCCTGTAGCCGTCAAGTCAGGGGCAACAAACAGAAGCTGGGAAGCGTCCCTTCTTCCTGTGAATTCTCACTGCCAGTGGTTCCCACCGAGCTCTAGCCTGGGGGTCCCTGCAGCTCTGGCCTATCTCGGGCAACTCTGCCTCTGCCTGGATCTGACCTGCAAAAGCAAAGTCAGTAGAAACAACCGATGCTGGGGGAGTTGGGTGCCGGTTGAGAATGGGGAGAAGTTAGGGGAGCGATGAAGGAGGAGGAGAGAGAAAGGGAAGGAGGGAAGGAAGGAACAAGGCATGAAGGACAAAAAGGGAGGAGAATCAGTCTTACTAACGCCGTGTGTAGTAGTATCAGGAATATTTAGGTAGATTTTCTTACTGAAGCATCACCAAAATAACCATCAGGTTAATATTTTCTCCATTTTATAAGTTAGGATATAAAGACAGAGTAAAAATAAATAGCCTCTCAAGTTACAGACCTAGTAAAATGTCAAGCTGAGACTCACACTCAAGTATGTTCTGATCCCAAATCCAGACTCTGCGGTAGCCTGAATAACAGCCCCCAAAGATACCAGTTGTTAATCCCCGGAACCCAGACGTTATCTTCTATGGCGCAGATTCTGCAGATGTGATTAAGTTAAGGATCTTGGGATAAAGGGATTATCCTGGATTATCTGAGTGGGCACTCAATACAATCACACATATTCTTAGGGGAGGAAAGCAGGGGAGATTTTACTTAGAAGGCAGGGGAGATACCACAGCGGAAGCCAGAGGTTGGCGTGGTACCAGAAAGGGGTCATGAATCCTTCTTTCAGTTTCCCAAAACATGTTCCTCCTTTCCTTCCGAGCCCTTGCCAGAAGCATTATTTAATATCCATATTTCTGCAACGGTTAGCTCAAGGCATTCTAGGCTTTTTCTATCATACACCTCAAGATTCTTCAAGTCTCTACACATAACCCATTTTCAAAGCCACTTTGAGATATATATATAAATACATAGATATCTACAGCTATATATTTATATCTATACTTACCTCCTGTTAAGTATACAAATAACTACAACAATATAAATGTATTTATGTGTGTATATAGAGAGAGACAGAGAGAGATTTATTATAAGGAATTGGCTCACCTGATTATGGAGGCTGAGAAGCTCCAAGATCTGCTATCAGCAAGCTGGGAACCCAGGAGAGCTGATGTAGTCCCTGTCTGAGTCTGAAGGCTTGAGAACCTGGGGAGCTGAAGGTATAAGTTCCACTCTGAGTCTGAAGGCAGAGGACTAATATCCCAACTCAAATACACAATTCTTTCTTACTCAGCCTTTTTTTCTATTTAGACCTTCAATAGATGAGATGACGTCCACGCACATTATGGAGAACAACCTGCTTTACTCATTCTACCAATTTAAATGTTCCTTGTATCTGGAAACACTCTCACAGACTCAGAAATAATGTTTAACCAAGTATATGGGCACCCCAGGACCCAGTCAAGTTGACATAAAATTAACCATCATGGTAAATGCATTATGGAGATTGATTATGTAAACAACATCTTTCTCTTCATATATTTAGATAGGTAATATGTATCTCTGTTTGATCACACTAGTAATACAACATGTAATTATATAATTCAAGAGTGTGGATATAGTGTTATAAAATTCTAAGGTCTTTACATTGCCTAGAAAGAGAGGGGAAAAAGGCAAAGTATTCATGACTAGAATCTGATATATCCCAGGTGCATTTCGTAATCTCAAAGAACGATCAAAGTGTGTAGAACCACCAACCTTATGGGAGTGGAGGAGGGGAGTAAACATACCAAACAGTTCAAAAGAAAACTAGAAAGAGAGAATATGGGCTATAGAACAGAAGAGAAAAATTTCACACCTAACGCAGAAGAATATATAATGCTTGAAAGTAAAAGGATGGGAAAGAGTTACTAGGCATAAATAAACCATAATAAGATTAGCTGTGTTGTTTTGAGACAAGGTGGACTTTGAGACAAAATGGATAACCAAGGATTTAGAGAAAGTTTTTGTAATGATTAAGCATACAACTCGCCAGGAAGATAATAGTAACTCTAAATTTGTAAGCACCTAATAACATAACTAATAATATATAAATTAAAAATTGACAGAAATCTACAGAGAAAATAAATCTGCACATCACAGTGGAAGACTTTAACATATGTTTTTTAGTAATAGAACAAGCAGGAATGAGTAATGACAGGTGAGACTTAATGAGATTTAATCAGTGTGTTTATCAAATTAGACCTAGCAGACATATATAGAACATCCAACAACTGCAGGGTACAAAATATTTTAAAGCAAACATGGGATATTTACAAAAATCGACCATATGCTGGGCTACAAACCAACTATCTATACATTTCAAAAGACTGAAGTGACACAGACCATATTCTCTGACCACATGCAGTTAAGCCATTATTCAACTAACAAATAACTAGACTATTCCTATATACATGGAAACTAAAGACTATACCATAAAAAATGTATGTTTATAAGATGACAGCAGAATGGAAATTATAAAATAAAATATTTTTTCCTGGAAAAAAAAAGTTTTATGCTTTGAAAATACATTTCACATTGGTTGGGCCTCTGCCTCAGGGTAGAGGCCTCCAACGCTAATAGCGTTCCAATGTGTCCTTGATTTCCTTCAGATAATGTGCTGTTTTTCTTCCTCTCCTACATTCTTATGTCCTCTATGGCCTGCTTCCGGACTCTAGGAAGTATTTTGAGCTGAATGATAAATAAACTATGACGGCAAACATTCTGGGCTGCACACATGGGATGCATGGAGGAAATTAAAGAAAATGGAAGGAACTGTTAAGGGTAGAAGCGAGAACTAATGAAATAGAAAAGAGACTGTTTTAATCAAAAACTTTTAAAAAAGATTACTGTTACTGATAACTCTGTGGCAAAAGTGATCAAGAAAAACAGAGAGAAAGCACAAATAGCTAATATTAGAAGTAGAAAAAGAAAGGGCCTGGCTGGCTCAGTTGGTAGAGCATGCAACTCTTGATCCTGAGGTTGTGAATTCAAGCCCCATGTTGGGGGTGGAGTTTCCTTGATAATAATAAAAAAAGAAATGGACAAGGAGACATCACGTCTGGGGGTAAGAACACATATCATGAACAATTTGCTGATGAATTTATGAGTTAAATGAAATGGGCAAATTAGTAAAAGGATATAACTGTATCTCTTCTATATTATTTTTTCTGTAATAAATACAAAACATGAACAATAATTCAATGCTTAAAGATATTTGATTTATTTAAAAAAAAACTTACACAAAGAATTTTCCAGGTATAGATTACTGGTAAATTCTACCAAATATTTAAGGAAGAACTAATCATGAGCTTACAAAAAATCTTCCAGAGGATAACAAAAGAAAGAGTCCTGAATCATGTTATGAGAATAGTGTAGCCATACTGTCAAAATGTGACAAGGACAAAAAAAAAAAAAATGTGACAAGGACATTATGAGAAAGAAAAACCATAGGCTCAATCTTTTTCATGAATGTAGTTGCAAAAATCCTATACAAAAATCTTAGCAAACCAACTAAGCAATATAAAGTTGGATTTCTCCCCCCAGGAAAGCAAAAATGGTTTAACATTCAAAGTCAAGCAATTAATATGCCATTTTAACAAAATAATGTCACATGGTCATCTCAATATGTACTTCAAAAAGCATGTGATAAAATTCAGCATTGGTTCATATTTTAAACTCATAGCAAGCTGAGAATAGAAGAGACCTTTTCTACCTGATAGAGGATCTAACACAGATCCGCAACAAATATCATACTTAATGGTGAAATATTTCATCATTACCCCCTGAAATAATAGTAAAGGAAAGGATGTCTCTGTTACTACCTCAATTCAATATTGTATTGGCAGAATTAGACAGTGAATTTAAGGCAAAAGAGGGAAATTTAATGTACAAAGATTAGAAATAAATGAAATTGTCATTAGTATACCCTGTGAACATATAATTTAAAAAGAAACTAGCAATAAATTATTATAATTTTATGACTTTAGCAAAGTTGTTAGATAAAAAATTAATATGAAATTCACTATATTTCTATATACTTTTCATAAACCACTGAAATTAAGCTTAATTGTTAAAAATAACATAATCAAATACTCAGCAGTAAAGTTAGCAAGTGATGTCCTAGATTGCTTTGATGAGAAAGGTAAGTCTTAACTGGTACATGTTTGGGGAGTCCTAAATTAATTTTTAGTATACACATTAATGAATGAGTCAATGATGTAAGAATGTCATTTCTACCCAAACCATTCTGTAGATTCAATGCGATCCCAAGCAAAGTCCCAAATTTCCTAAATTCCTAAATTTCTGTGGAATTTGAAAAAAGAGTAAGAAATTTAAATGTGGCTAAAATAAAAAACACAGGTGTTAGTGAGGATGTGGAGAATGCAAAACCCTCCTACACTGTTGGTGGGAACACAAACTGGTGCAACCACTCTGGAAAGCAGTGTGGAGGTTCCTCAAAAAGTTAAAAATGGGACTACTCTATGATCCAGTAATTGCACTACTGGGTATTTACCCCCAAAATACAAAAACACTAAATCAAAGGGATACATGCACGTTGATGTTTATGGCAGCATTATTTATAGTAGACAAATTATGGAAGCAGCCCAAGTGTCCATTGACTGATGAATGGATGCAGAAGATGTGTTGTTTCTCTCTCTCTACACACACACACACACACACACACACACACACACACACACACACACACACACACACACACACAGGATTATTATGCAGCCATTAAAAAGAATGAAATCTTGCCATTTGTAATGATGTGGATGGAACTAGAGGGTATTATGCTAAGTGAAATAAGTCAGTCAGAGAAAGACAAATACCATATGATCTCATTCATATGTGGAATTTAAGAAACAAAACAAACAAAGGAGAAAAAAAGAGACACATCAAGAAACAGACTCTTAAGTCCAGAGAACAAACTGAGGGTCACCAGAGGGGGTGGGGTGGGGGAAATAGGTCGTGGGGATTAGAAGGGCACTTCATGATGAGCACTGAGTAGTGTATAGAATTGCTGAATCTCTATATTGTACACCTGAAATGAATATAACACTGTATGTTAACTATACTGGAATAAAAACTTAAAAACTTAAATATAAAAAAACCTGGAAAAAAAGAAATTTAAATACAAGTGCAAATGATCAAAAATAGTCGAGACTTTTGGGGGGTAGGAGAACTTGCTTATAAAATATAATTGCACATTAAAAGCTACATTAAACATTGCTAATTTTAAGGACGAATAGAGCAATGGAAAGAAATAGAAACAGACATGTACACATCAGAACACTTGATTTATGGTAGAGCATGCTGCAAAGTAATAGAAAAAGAAAGGATGGTTTTTTAAATAAATAGTGATGATTCAATTGGATATCATTCAGGAAAAAATTAAAATATTACCTCTACCTTATGTCATATACAAAATCTCTGTCCATTCAAGTCTTTGACCTCACTTCCAAAACAAGAAATATAGGAGAAGAGACCCAGATAAATAGCACTGACTGAGGAAACAAAAATATGGGCTATGCCTCGGGACAGCTGGACTTGTATCTTCAAAGATGCCCTAAAAAAAGCACTTTAGTGGGATGGTTCTATCTTTAAAGTAAAAGATGTGAAAAATACATTAGCAATCAGTACCAAAACGTGAACCTTGAATGAATCCCAGTTTGAATGAAAATTATAGTCAGTTTAGGAACTGTTGGATGATTTTGATTATGGAGTGAATGTTAGAAAATTTTAGGGTTTTTTACTGATATTTGAGGAAGAATCAGATATCTTTTAGGTAGGAAATATTGTTTTTAGGATATATGTTACTGATGTATATCGGGGCAATGTATCTGTGTGTCTGCAACATACTTTCAAATAATCCAACAAAACAAATAAGCAAACACACATAAATGCACATAAGTTAACAACATTAATACTGCTGAAAACATGAGGTGGATAATGCAGTGATTACTTTTTTTTTCTTTTTTAAGCAGGCTCCATGCCAAGCGCGGGGCCTGAGTTCATGATCTGAGATTGAGAGCCACATGCTCCGCCAACTGAGCAAGCCAGGTGCCCCCTCACTTTTATTTTTCCAGTGATCATGTTTCTGTTTTGTCAACATAAGTGTATGTTTTTTAATTTTCATAATAAAAGCTTGTGAATAAATGAAATCTAGGAGTATTGGAGATATAAATGTGAAAGGCGAAACAATGAAGCTTGTAGAAGACAACAAGGAATACCTTCGTGACCTGGGGATTAAGAAAAATGTGTTGGATAACACACAAGAAACACTGATTATAAAGGGAAAATTTTTTAAATGACTAAAGAAACTTATGAAATTCTGCTCATCCAATTCATCAGAGTGCAGGTACCTTCAATAGTACGCTTATAATATTTTGTTCAACATATGTAGCTATTACGCAGAGGGGTTTGTCAGGACCACAAGTACATAGATGTGTCAAAGAAGGAGATAACACATTTAAAATACGTGTATACTATTTATTTAGTAGGAGAAAAAATTAAGCTGATTTTTTTTCTTTTCCTTTTTTTCAGGGAAGAGTGAGCATTCCCATTAGGTTGGAGCTCATTTAGCCAAGACAGGGGTTACGGGAGGGGTTATGTCAGGAAAGGCAGGCTACAGCCTTGGCCTGAAGTGTTTGCACGTTTCTGCTGAGAAGTAGGGACTTGATCGCATTGGCACAAAGAAAGAGCATGAAGCTGAATGAACGTGGAGAGCCGAGTAACAGGATCAACCGGAAAAGCCCGCTTGTGCTTTTCTGCTGACCGACCACGTATTTCCACGAGTTTGCTGGGAAGGTGATTCCTCTTCTTGGATCTTCAGCAAAGACACGCTGGGGTACTTTAGAAGTGTGGTCTCCTTGTTTTAGCATGCTGAGCTTTGGTTGGTCTAGGTCCCAAGGAAGCCATGGCATACACGCATAGATGCGTGTACAGAGGCCTTATTATAAACATGTTGCTTGTACAAGGTCATCGATCACACAACTGTTCTGTCCACCACGCTTCAATGCCACAGACATATAAAAGCACGGAGTGTTATTCAAGTGCACTAATCCTGAGTTCAGGAGACAGACGAGGGTGCTGCTTCTTCAGTGGGTACCTATGGGGCCTCGGACCCGCACAGTGACGGCCTTACTCAAGGGCTGTGGTTTTTCAGACTGGAGCCCAAACCGATAGCCAGTGATGAGAGAGAAACTGAGCTTCCAGGGATATCTGTCTTTGTTTCAAAGCCTCTGAATAAATGGGGAACTGGCAGAATACTAATTGGCCAGAACATCTACTCCTATCAGTTTCTGGATGAAACCCACATCCTCAGAGGAAAAGATTTTCTGTTCCTGGTGTTTTAAACAAACCAACATAGCTATAGACAGCAATGAGTATTGAGGAATCAGGGACCCCTTGATATTATAACCATAGTGTATAGTGTCATTTTCTAGAGAGAGTGAGAAGGAGCCCATAGTTTTCAATAGATCTGTAAAACTGCTTATGTACCTACAACCAAATTTACGAACTACTACTCTAAAACATCTAGAGATCTACTTATTCATTCAACAAATGTTTATTACCTAATAAATACAGGTAGGTGCCTTTTAGACCAATCAAAGTAACCTGTACCCATGGATTAGGTGTACCATAAATCAGCACACATGTATTTCATTAAATAAGCAGGAAAGTGACAGACTTCGATAGGCCCTGCCAAGAAAACTGCAGATGGTGTCACACAGCGGAACCCGGAGTGAACCTCATTAGAGGTCTCCCCGTCGAGGGGAGAAGTGGGGTGAGGCCTGAACCAGGGGCAGATGCGATTCGGAGGAAGAAGCGGGTGGGGAAGGGGGGAAGGGGCCCAGGCTGTCAGCAGCCTGCGTGGAGACCCGGGTGAGAGCGAGCCTTGCGCGCTGGAGAAGCAGGGACAAGCCAGTGTGCGGGGGCACGAGCCCTCAAGCGAGTCGGGAAAGCAAGCGGGGCTCAGATTCCTAGGCCTCGTCCCCCTCCTGATTCTGTAAGTGCTCTGAGCAGCTTTGGGAACTCTAAGTGGGGAAACACTGCCATGGATTTAACAGCCTATTTTTTTAAAAGTTCCCTCGGCCGGCTGCATAGGAAAGGTACCCTCGGGGCCAAAAATCGAGGCAGACAGATCGTTTCTTCCTCCCTTCAGTAGTTCATCCGGCCATTCTGCCACCGGGTCGCTCGGTTCTGGTCCCAGATGCACCGAAGAATTGCAGACCCCAGACCAGGATGGGGAGACAGTCTACAGAGTAGATAAGTCTAGTACACGGTGAAGAGAGAAAGCCCACCAACGCCGGGACGAGAGCAGCAACGGCCCCAAGGAGCGGAGCTGCAACCTTGTAAGCCTGCTTTCCGTGCAGCTAAATTTGGTTCCGATCGGCGTTTTTGATTGACAGCTGGTGGGTGTAGCCCATTCGGCTTCTGCGCATGCGCCTACCCACGAGGCGTTCTGTTCTCGTCGTATTTGTTTCTGTATTGTATATTCATGAGTTTCTAACAAGCTTTTGCTGGGACCTTAGGGCAAGCTGCACCTTTTGTGCGCCTGCTCTGCTCTTGGAAGTCCCCCTGTGGCCTCAGTGGCCGGGCCCTTCCTGTCCGGTTAGCCGGGGTGGCTCCCAGGCTGTGGCAAGCATCTGCTCTGTGCCTCCCTGCTCTCGTCCGCGGGCCTCACAGTGCAGCAAGCATACATCGGACGCCAGCTGATTTCGAATATGGTCTGATTTATTAACGTATATGTTAATTTATATATATTTATATATTTAATTTATATATATTTAAAACTTTTAAAAGGTTTTTTTAAAGATTGTTTATCTATTTACTTATTTATTTATTTGACAGAGAGACACAGCGAGAGCAGGAACACAAGCAGGGGGAGCGGGAGAGGGAGAAGCCTGCCTCCCGCGGAGCAGGGAGCCCGATGCGGGGCTCGATCCCAGGACCTTGGGTCCATGACCCGAGCCGAAGGCAGCCACCACACAGGCACCCCTTAAAGTTTTATTTATTTAAGTCATCTCTACACCCAACGTGGGGCTGTAGCTCACCACCCCGAGGTCAAGAGTCACATGCTCTTTCACTGAGCCAGCCAGGTGTCCCTATTAACTTACATTTTAATTTGTTCTGTCCACAGGTAGAAACATTATTTCAGATCTGATCTGAACAATTAAAATCACATTTTTGGGAATGCTGTGCAGTAATCAACGTAGTCCAAGATAGCATTATTTTCTCTAATATCACTGAAACACTATTAGTTCACTGATTTTTATTTTTTATTTTTATTGATTCACTTTTGACTTAATGTCAAGTAAAAGTCAGTCTAAGTTTATATGAATTTTGCCATCGTGATATTGGTGCCTATTTTAGTCTATCCACCCAGGCAATGGAACTTTTCAATCTTAATCTGTTATCTATCATAATAGCTATTTTTACCGGCTATCAATGATCTGTGCATTTGACCAGCATACGTCTTGTACCTTCCACGAAATAAAATCTAAGTTTGCAGGGCAGAGAGAGGCGAAGTGCGGAACATTCTGCCCAGACCTAGAGTTTAACTGACAACGTTAAGAGGCTTGTGGTTGGGTGTCTGGGTGGCTCAGTTGGTTAAGCGACTGCCTTTGGCTCAGGTCATGATCCTGGAGTCCTGGGATCAAGTCCCACATCGGGCTCCTTGCTTAGTGGGGAGTCTGCTTCTCCCTCTGACTCTCCCCCCTCTCGTGCTCTCTATCTTTCATTTTCTCTTTATCTCAAATAAATAAATAAAATCTTTATAAAAAAAAAAAAGAGGCTTGTGGTTGACTTTTGGCAACCCCTTGCTGGAATACAGCATCATCCAGCACCTACATGTGTATTAATAGTCTGTTTAAAACATGTCCCGGGGCGCCTGGCAGGCTCCATGGGAAGAGCATGCCGCTCTTGGTCTGGGGGTCGTGAGTCTGAGCCCCACGATGGGTGAAGAGGTTACTTAGAAACAAACAAATAAACAAGCTTTAACTGAATTCCCCGCCTCAGAAAATCAGCTCATCTGAGGGTCTATCAGGACATCTGCTTCTTGTGATGCGGGCAGGATTATATGGGAACACACACACACCATCTCTTGGAGGCCAGCATTTGTTCCCATTGGTTGTGCAGGTTCGGCAGGTTTAATATTTGAAAGCCCCCTTTGATTACAGAACCAGTGCAGGTTAAGTTATGGTTTTAATTTTCATCTTGAGAAATATCTGTCTGGCTTGTGTCCACAAATTCACATACCAGTGGATGGCTTTTGTTAATCCCTGGCTTTAACTTTAAATTCTCTTTGTCTTGCATTTTTTTCTTCTTTTAAGTTTAAATATATATTTTCCTTAATGGAGAAAAAAGAAGCAAAGTCAATGTGAAGTAACATTGCTTTCTTGTTGTCAACGATTAACCTATACTTTCTTCGAGTTCTGTATTTATCTCTTCCTTGTTCCCCTTCTGCTATAATTTAGCTTACAAACACACCCACACGCTCTCACAAGAAGTTGGTGGCAGGGCCAGTCACAAATGTCTGGGAGGCCCCGGGTGCAGGCACCAGCAGGGGACAGGGACTGCCGAATTTGTCTTCCCTCCACAGTAAGCTCAGCAGACGGCACAACAGATTTTCTATGAACTTTTCCTGATGGAAGATTAATCATTCCTCAGAAGGATCGAGGTTGAGCAAAACCAGCCCTTGCTGCCTGTGGATCCAGGAATGATTCTGGAAGGCCTTCTTATCAACCCAGTCCCTGATGCCGAATTCACTGATTCTCATTCTTTCTCCTATTTTTTCCCCCATTTCTACACTTTCTACTCTTCAGTGTCTACAGTTGCTCTCTCTTTTCCTCCCTCCCCATCGTGTATGGGGCAAGAAGTTTGGATTTAGGATTTAAACAGACCTGGCTTTGAGTTCTTTCTAGCTATGCAATTTTGAGCAAGTTATGTAATTTTTATGTATTCATTTCTTTTTTGGAAAAGAACATAATAATACTGACTTTTAAAATAAAGATTAAGAATTTGTCCCCGGAAATGTCTGGCAGGGAGTAAGGGCTTAGTGAATGCTCACTGAAGTCCCGCTGTCTCTCTGTCTTCTTCCTTCCTTCCCCTTCCCTCCCTGCTTATCTTATTTACCCCCTGACCTGCTCTATTCCTTTTCTATCCATTAGTTTTAAAGAAGTCCCCTACCCCAGGCGTCTCCAGCGTGTTACTTTAAATTAAAACTTTTATTACTGAAAATCTCAAACATGTACAAAAGGTAGAGAGGAGCGTATGATTCACCTCACGCACATATTACTCACATCAGCCGTGACAGGCACAACTGCTGGCTAATTTCATTCGTCTAGATCCACATGCGCTTTTCCCCACCGCGACCCCCACCCCCCGACATAAGACACATTTACACAGAGTCATTTTGAAGCAAATCCCGAGCATCGTACCACTTCATCTGTGAGTATGTCCTGCCTCTGTTGGTCTCAGCCCGAAAGAGAGCCCACCTTGTCCCTGGGTGTCCCTGGGACGACTGCGGAGGTTTGAGGTCAACTCCTGCTGTTTCCCACGGCCCTTGATGCCCTCCCTCAGGTGCCACAGGCCAGCGGATTGTAGGATGGCGGCGGAGAAGCCAAGTGGTCTCGGTCTCGAATCTGTTGTTCTGCATCTCATCTGATTGCAACGTGGATAGAGAGTCTGTGTCTGTCTGGCCCTGGCCTTGAACTTGGACAGGAGAATCTTTCCACTTTCCTGAGCATCTGGTTCTCACATACACAGTTGTGGCCTGGAAAACCTTTATGACCTATATGACACAGTCGAGCTCGAAATTCGTAAGATTTCTTGATTCTTACTTTTGCTTCCCAATTGTGTAGGGATAAAAAAAAACTGATCCAATCAGCTTCACAGGTGATCAGAATCTCTCAAAAGCTGGGAACATAAACTGAGAATGTTAGCCTTAGAAGGGACTTTGGCGATTTTCTGGTTTATAAGTGGGTAAGCTGAGGCCTAGGGAGGTGTTTCCCAATGCCTCACAGCGCTCTTCCAGTCATTGGTGAAGGCCGCAGCGTGTGCTTGTGGATACGGTGCGTATTTATTCCTTCCCTGGGAGCAGCAAGGGCCGGAGGCACAGACTGGAGGCTTTGCAGGTGGGAGGGCTCGGGCTTTGAATGGTGTGGCTTCCTCAACTTCCAGTGGTTGTGCACAGACAGGGGGCTCTCTCCCACGCCCTCCCCCGGCCCATGAGGGCAGGAGGAGCAGACAAGAGCACTGCCTAGGGGAGCACACAGCCTTCCTCTTAGTGCCTCCCCAGCCCAGCCCCGGAGAGGCAGATCTCTTCCAGCCTTCCTCCCCCTTGGAGGCCAGGGAGGAGGCTGGCACCAGTGACACAGGCTTTGGAAAGTCCAGTCCTAGTGCCAGGCCAGCCGCCCCGGTGACGGCTCAGGGCCATGGCCAGCCTCGACCAGAGGAGAGCCCCAGACCTCAGCGTGTTTGGGGAAGGAAGTCAGAAGGTTAAGGAAACATGAGGATGAAAATTAAATGCAAAAGGACAGTGGCCTCTCAAGGACTTTCCTTCATTTCCAAACATGTTTTATGGGGAATGGAGCCGAGAGTGGAGAGACAGATGGATTGGAAATCAAAACACAAGTTTATGGTCTAGGTCTGCACTCTTCTGAGACTTTGCCCAAGTCAAGTCCCCGTTCTGAACCTCACTTTTCCATTGCAAATTCAAGCAAGGAATGTGTGTCCTCCGTATGCGAAGAGTTCACTGGGAGGGCTAAGTGGGGTCACTGATGTGAAGGGTATTTGTGAACTACAAATATTATATAAACATACACAATATCATTTTAAAGTTGCAGATTTAGGAATGGGTCTTAGGTCTCACACTTGCACCCAGAGTAAGGAAAATCCTGGAGTTCTGCGTGGGGATCCCAGATGCCCAAAGAGATGATCTAATTCAGGGAAAATATTCAAGTAAAACTGTCCCCAAGTAAATGGGGACAAAAATCTCTAGGTCAGGTTTGGGTTGCCGACACTGGGTTTGAATCTGGGAGAAGGAGGGGGACAGCATCTCGGCAAAAGTGGAACTTGTTTCCTTTATGATCAAAGGAACCAAACTTCTGTCACTTTTAGCTAAAACACAAGAAGCTTGGTATTGATTTCCAGGGAGGATCAAGTCATTAACAGGCTAGGCCAAGGAGTCTGGGGGCTTTATGTGAGTCTTTAAGCTGCCGCTCACTAGCCACGTGACCTTGGGCAAGAAAGTTCTCCTCCTAAGAGTCCTAGCTCAAGGAAAAGCTGGAGTCTGAGTGGCAAAGAGCAGGAGTGGTTGAGACACAGGTTTTCTTGCCACCCTGTCTACTGAAGATTATGGACTCTTTGCAATTGTAGGATTTTTAAAGTCGGAAAGTGACAAGAGTTTATGGCCAATTTAGATCCGGACAGGTTTTCCGCCTTAAAGTTATGGCTCAGGTCACAAACACTTTCACTTAAAATCTTGTTTGATAAAATTGCCTTCCCCTGCCTCTCGGTGGGCATAAATATAGAGATAATTTGGAGCAGGGGAGGTAGAATCCCAAAGTACTCAGAATTACCGACCTCCAAGATCAAGAATGTAAGTCCAAGGAGATGTGTTTTAGGGAGCCGGATTTTTGCTTGTGTGCCGAGAATCGCAGGAGGGCGTCCTGGGAGCGGGGTTGAGGGCGCTGCCAGGAGAGGTTTGGGTACCTGCCTGTGCGGGTGTGATGCTCTCCTAACCTGGGTAGCCTGACTCCCTGAGTGGAGCGGTGTCAGCAGGCGTCTCGAGGCTCGAGCGGCTGCAGGAAGGGAAGAGCCTGGAAGAGAGAAGACGAGCAGATTATTTCCACATTCCGGAAAGGAAACGACAGGGTTTGATCAGCGGCTCTAGTGGAAGTGGAAGATCAGGCAGCAGCTGTGGACCGAGACAGGCAGTGCCCCCCCCCGCCGGCCTCCCGTGGAGATGTCCGGAGACTTCTCTTCTCCGGGACAGAGACCACAGCAGTGGGACACAGAGGCTCGGGGAGAGTTTAGGCCACTTGACCTGCCCCGTGAGGCAGAGTTGCTCTTCTACTCTGGGCGTTCTTGTGTCCTGAGCAAAGATAAAATGGCAGAGAGAGCAAGGAATTTAAAACAGAAAGGCGGGGGCAGGGTGCCCTGTCACAGGACTTTGGGGAAATGGGTTCTTCTACTTGGACGCCGGTTTTGTCATCTGTTGAGTAAACGTGGGATGTTTACCTTGGGGCCACGGCCAGGGCTGGTCCAGTTCACATCCTTCTCCCAATTTTACAAATAAAAACCAGAGGCGCAGACTCTGGTCACACAGCTTGGGAAGGAACAATGAAAAACATGACTCTTGAGGCTCGACGCTTCAATCTCCGTCATTCTACGAACCGAGAGAGCGGGGACCGGTGGGGGGGCAGACACACCACACAGGAACCCCGGCTCAGCCGCCTCCGGGGCGGGGGGAGCTTCGCGGCTGGGTCAGAGGTCATGGTTTAGGCTCCCTCCGCCCCCCACCAGACTGGAGGCCTCTGAGGAGAGATGGGGAATCTGGGAGAACAAAAGCTCGTTTTCCAAGAGAGCTCAGAAATGCCCACGTCGGAGCGTGGAGCCCGATGGCGCCGAGTTTCCAGAAGGCGGAGGCAGCGCTGTGCGGCCCTGGGGAGGGCGGCCCGGCGGGCGGGCGGGGGCTCACCGCTGGGGACGGCTGTGTGCTCTCAGCACCGGGGAGGTGGCCGAGCCGGGACTCCAAGTGCGAGGAAGAGCCAGCCCCCACGAACATTGCCGCGTGTCATCAGGGGCCGCCAGCCTTCCAGGCTGCAGGGCTGTTTCCCGACAGGGGGCGTGGATGGGGGACAGAAACCCATTTAAATAAAATTAATACAGTAAGGGGCGCCTGGTGCTCAGTGGGTTAAGGGTCCGACTCTCGATCTCGGCTCAGGTCTCGAGCTCACGGTCGTGAGTTCGAGCTGGGTGTGGAACCTACTTAAAAAAAAAAAAAAATATATATATATATATATATATATATATATATAACAAGACAGGCATTGCACAGCCTAATGATGCTAAAGTGCCATGAGTTTAAGAGTTTGATTAACTCAACCCTTTGAATGTGCGTCCAAATGGGGGGGAGGGGAAGTCAGTGGGGGAGGGGAAGTCAGTGATGTTTTAAGCTTCAAGGGGCTAATAATCTGATGAGGAACGCACACAGTTTTCAAGAAAACAAACAATAGGAATATTAAACATATTTTACCCATGGGGGGAGAATGGGGTTTGGGAGCCAAAGCCTGGGAATAACACACAGAACAAGAGAGGGGCCTTGCAAGGACAAATGATCATGAATTCGGGAGTGCGACGAGCTCAGATCCCAGCCCTTGAGGTCCAAAAGTAGACAGTATTGTACACAAGAGGGAGGAAGATCTTGACAAGCCTCCCTGGGGGGTGGGGGATAAATATATTATGCAAGTGGGAAATCCAGCAATTCCTAGGCTCCAGGCCTGGGTTCCCTATCTAGTCCCCACTAACGTGGGGACTATTGGGCTGCTGGGAACTGCACTCCAACATGCGGCATTTTTCTTAGAGGAATTCGTGTCTCCTTATTCTTCTCAGGCCCTGGGGCTTCCGGGAGATTAAGAGCATTTTTAATGGTGGATTATCCTCCAGAAAACTGGCAGCCACTAGTCCCTCCCCTGTCTGGGGCACAAGAACCTCCTAGACCAGACCCATGACACCTAGGTGACTTCGGCCAATCTGATAAACACGGAATGCATCATTTCTTTGATTACTGGTGAGGAGAACATTGTATCCCAGCTCAGACGCGGTTTGGCTTATTTTCTGCTGCCCATTGTCTGTAGGGCTGGTTGCTTTCCTTACTAATTTGTCAGCAGTTGAAGGCAGTTGCATAACGAACATAGAAATGGGCTTCCTTCGCACATGTTGAGAATATTTTTCCCTCCTCGGGGCCAGTTTCCTTCCAGCTCTCTTGGAGAGGTCCTAGGTGGTCCACACATCATGAGATTAAGAATGGTATTTGGAATCTCTGTCGTCCCGTCTGCAGCGACCCCACTGCAATGCTGGGGAGGCATTGTCTGCACCTGGACCCTACTATCCACTCAGTTAAAACACACAGTAATCTTCAAGGACCATGGATGCTTGCCCTCACCTTTTCATAATTCTGCCAGAATTTATATGAGTCTCAGGTCCGCATCGCACCAGTGAGCACTGAGTGCCCACGGGGGTGTGTGTGGGTGAGGATGTGGTTTAAATTCTACGTCCCCACTCATGCCCCAGGAATCCTTGCCACCTTGCGATTGGCCTGCGCAGGCTTGGCTGTGTATCACAAGGCTGCCAGGGTGTGCGAGATCTCAGCCTCAAAGACTGGATCTACAGACATAGTAATGACTGCACAGTTAAGGGCCTCTTACCTTGTTCCTCTTGTGCTAGTCAGCTTTGCACAGACAAATGCCAAGCCTGAGAAGATGAAGGTGAGTGACCTCCAGAGAGGGCGGGGTAGGGCTCCAAGGTCAAGTTACTGTTTTGTCCTGCTCCAGTCATTCTTGTAAGACTCTGACCTCTGCTTTCTTTCTTTTTGGGGTTTTCCATTAACCTTTCTTTTCTTCTTGACTCTTCTTCAATCCTAGAAATGGGTGTTCCTTGAGCTGCATACAGGTAGGGAAGAGTCTGCTTACTGTGGTCCTTGCTCTCCTGCATCTCTAGTTAGGGTGGCGTGGATACTCTTCCAGCCACACCGGTACTTAATTACATCAGAGCTAGGCCTGAGGCACGGGAAGGTGGTGGGCTTCACAGTGAGGGGCAGGGTTTGGAGGAGACGGTGGGCTAAGTCAACTCCGATGCAGCTCAGTGGGACACCTATAGGAGGAGGAAGAGGAAACCGATGTGGAAGTTATGGATGAAGTCAGAGAGCTAATCAGAGAAACATAAACACAGGCAAAATAATTGGAGGTCTAGGGGTGCCTGGGTGGCTCAGTTGGCGAAGCATCTGCCTTCAGCTAAGGTTACGATCTCAGGGTCCTGGGACCGAGCCCAGCGGGGAATCTGCTTCTCTCTGCCCCTCCCCCTTTCCATGCCCCTGTTCTCACTCTCTCTCAAATAAATAAATACATAAATACATAAATAAATAATTGGAGGTCTAACGCAACTGGATTTAGAATCAGGAGTCTTGGGTTCTGGCCTCAGTCTAGTGCCAGTTCATGGCTCAGTTGCCTTATTGATGAACTGTGTATATAGCAAAGGGAGGGGCAGCTCTGGGAAGGGCAGCAATGATCTGGATGACTTGGAGGCAAAATGGAATCATGAAGCGAGAGGCAAGCAAACTTTCATCCATGTAGAGTGGCGATCACTTCTGTCTTGAACAAGTCCCTTCGCCTTTGTTAACCTCTGATTTCTCTTTATAAATTTGTGAGCAACAGTATCTACCTTGTGGGCAGATGAGCAATAATTATGACACATGGAAAGTGTTCAGTAAAAGGCAGCTCTGGTAAGATCTTCCTACCACTCTGAAATTGACAGGAGAACCTCCTGGGTGACTCTCTACTTTTGAGAATTGGTGTGGCTTTTCTATTACTCAAGGCTGCCTAACTGGGTATGAAGACCCTGGAACCTGGGCTATAGTATTTGCTTAATAAAAAGCTGAGTCTGGAGGTATTGGAGACATATCATACGGACTTAAGTAAATATGTTTGGAGCAGCAATGAGTATCCCGAGTAAGCTGGCCTGAGAAGGGCTCTCCAGGTCCAGAGTCTCTCTAAAGCCCCCACACCCTGGTTACCCAACATGATTTTCAGTAAATTTCATTGCAGTAGCAAAGGAAAAAAATAAGAGACAAATTCTTAAACATGTTTAGGTTAGAACCCGGCATCATGGAAACAGATGGATGCTTTCATATGGTATTCTCTTTATGCATGTCTCAGTTTTGCTGGTATGTGTTTGTGTATGCACTCAGGGGGAGGTGCAAAAGCCTGCACAGAGAAGGCACCTTTCTGCCCAGGAGCAGGGAGCGAGTTCCAGAGCCTGGTGAGCTAGTGGTAGAGGCAGTTGGCCTAGAAGGTTGGAGAAAGTCTTGTTTTGTCTGTGTTGCATCTGGACAGGTGGTGTTGGCTAAAATCCTTTCTAGTCCATTGGCTTTCTGGGGAGCCTGGTTTAGTCTGGACCTTCCTTATCAGATCATGTCTTTCTCCCCTTTCTCCGGTCAGTTCCTCTGCCTTCCTTCTCGCGCTTCCTGTTCATACTCCCTGTGCTCCATGAGCAACCGGCAGCAGCTTACCCAGTGTCGGAAAAGGGGTCCTTCACGGACCCTACGTGGATAGAGTGGAGGAAGAATAAGGTGAGATCTGCCTTGCAGAGGAACTTAACCTAAGAACAGGCAGTGAGAATGTCTGGACAGCTTATTTCTGTTACATGGAATTTGTTTGTACTACAGGGAATTCTGCTCAAATATGTTCAGGAGACTCTTGGGGAGGAACAGGCTTGATGGAGCCGGTGAGGAAGGCGAGGATTAGGTTCCCAGAGCAGAATGGGGCGGGCTGGGGGGCTGATACTGTGGCAGCTGGGTGCTGCCAGACAGATTTTGGTGCCATTGGCAGATGGAATAGCGCTCCCCATGTCCGCCACTGGGAGCTACAGACAGTGTCACAGCCGCGGCTTGTCAGACCATCACTCGAGCAAGCGAGTGACAGGAGAGAGAGGGCTGTTCCAGGCTGATACTAGGTTCTAGAATGTTGAACCAGGAAGGCCCTGTGAGGACCTGATCGGAATCTAGATGAATGTCTTCGCTTTAGCGGTGGGGAAACTGAGGGTCAAGGGTGAGAACTGCCCAGGTTCACAAGAGAACTTGACAGCAGAGCTGGCTTCTGACTCCCAGGTCAGAGCCCTTTCCGCTACGTGCGTAAGCGATCCAGAATGTTCCCTTCCGCGGGAGACTCCAGGCAGGATGCCTTCGGTCCAGAGCCAACGCGAGCCTCATTCTCACAGAGGCACAGTGAGCATTCCTCTTTGGCCCCCCTGCCTTCTAGGGCTTCCCATGCCAGCCCATGAACGTCTGCTCCGCTCCGCTCATCCCAGCGCATTTCCTCGTACCCTACCGCCCCCAGGATAACAGGACAGGGAGGCTTGACTGTTGCTTTGCTCAAAACCCAGCGGCTTCCGAGTCACGAGACTTAAGTCTCAGTCCATACCCACCGTGGACAACTGCTCTGTTTCCTGGTTTGCTTTCATTCGATACAGGTACTACTCTTTGAGTGCTTTGAAAGCTCACACAGGGGTTAGGAACTGTTGTCGTTAATAGCATCATTTTTTAAATCTTCCAGATGGATTGCTACAAAGATGTGAAAGGCACCATCTATGAGTATGGAGCCCTCAGCCTCAATGAAGAGGAGCACATTCCGTTCAAGCGGTACGCGGGCAAGCACGTCCTCTTTGTCAATGTGGCTACCTACTGTGGCCTGACAGCTCAGTACCCCGGTAAGAGCTCACAGCCACATCTCCTTGGGACTGAAGTTTCCAGCTCATTATATTCTAAATCATAATTAGAATTATATTCGCATTACGTACCAAAATCAATGCTCATGATCAAGTGACTTCACTCCCTGATGTCAGGCGCCAGCAAGCAAAAGCCCACAGGCCTAACCTGGCCAGCCTGCTTTTGTAAACTAAGTTTTATGGGAACACAGCCATGCCCCTGCACTTACATACTGATTTCATGCCTCCAGGCAGGGGTGAGTACTTGATGATAATCGTGACAGAGACCATCTGGCTGGCAAAGTCTAAAGTATTTTCTATCTGGACTTTTATAGAAAAAGTTTGCTGACCACTTCCCTAGGTCCTGCCTCTGCTTTGCTCCTGGGAGTTCCAGGAGAATCAATAAATCTCCGAGGACTAGGAGCCTCTCCACAGATTCCAGAAGTCTCCTTGGTAAATACCGGAGACAGGATCGATGTTTCTGAGACTTGTCCAGGGTTTTACAGGTAACCTACAAAGAAAGAGACAGGGGGATGGGGTTTTATACCTGAAGCCGTGTTTGGCTGGAGAGCTGGTAGAGCAGGTGCTGAGAAAGGCGAAGCTTCCTGCTCCAACTCAGTGCCTCCAGGACTTAGACTCCTCCTCTCTGTGTGTCACTCGGGGTGGGGGGGTCTTTCTCATACCTCAGACCATGGAGTTTGGAAGACGATGAGTAATGAGTAGGACAAAGGGGGCCAGGGTAGCTCCATTGGTTAAATGTCCAACTCGTGCCTTGATCTCAGGGTCATGAGTTCAAGCTCTGTGGTGGGCTCCATGCTGGGAGTGGAGCCTCCTTAAAAAAAAAAAATAATGAATAGGATGAATTTCATCAGAAACAGAAGGACTTATATTTAAACTAACAAGAACTTCATTTTGATTATGCTTTGAATAGGTAATATATTCACAAGTCTCACAAATTATAGGAATCAAAAAGCCTAGAGTGAGAAGTCTTTCCACCTCCTTGCCCCTCCCTCTAAACGACTGGTATTATCATGTGTACAAAATATATAGATAGAAGTTTTTTTTTCTGCTTCCCCCCCACAGTTGCAGCATAATATAAATACTACTTGCCACTTTGCTTTTTGTTTTAATTAATAAAGTACCTTAGAGTTCAGACCATCTCCTCATTCAAGACCGAATAACATTATGTTGGACCGTAATTCATTTTGCCAGTTTACAGTGACTTTAAAAATCAATTTATTCAGTTCCCACTCTGTACATAACAGACAAGGACACTAAGGAATGTTTGCTTAAGGCCTGGAAGACAGGAGGAAGCGGCCGTGTACAGTGACTGAAGACAGGTGGGAAGGATGTGGGGAGAGGTACCGAGGAACCATATGGAATCGGGAAGGCAATCTCTAGTTTGTGAAAGGAAGGGAAGGGAAGGGAAGGGAAGGGAAGGAGAGGGCAGGAAGGAGAGGGAAGGAAAGGAAGGAAAGGAAAGGAAAGGAAGAAAGGGAAGGGAAGGAAAGGAAGGGAAGGGAAGGGAAGGGAAGGGAAGGAAAGGGAAGGGAAGGAAGGAGAGGGAAGGGAAGGGAAGGGAAGGAAGGAGAGGGAAGGGAAGGGAAGGAAGGAGAGGGAAGGAAAGGAAGGAAAGGAAAGGAAAGGAAGAAAGGGAAGGGAAGGGAAGGAAGGGAAGGGAAGGGAAGGGAAGGAAGGAGAGGGAAGGGAAGGGAAGGGAAGGAAGGAGAGGGAAGGAAAGGAAGGGAAGGGAAGGGAAGGAAGGAGAGGGAAGGAAAGGAAGAAAGGGAAGGGAAGGAAAGGAAAGGAAAGGAAGGGAAGGGAAGGGAAGGGAAGGAAAGGAAAGGAAAGGAAAGGAAGGAAAGGAAAGGAAAGGAAGGAAAGGGAAGGGAAGGGAAGGGAAGGGAAGGAGAGGGAAGGAAGGAGAGGGAAGGAAAGGAAAGGAAAGGAAAGGAAGAAAGGGAAGGGAAGGAAAGGAAGGGAAGGGAAGGGAAGGAAAGGAAAGGAAAGGAAAGGAAAGGAAAGGAAGGAAAGGAAAGGAAAGGAAGGAAAGGGAAGGGAAGGGAAGGGAAGGAAGGAGAGGGAAGGAAAGGAAAGGAAGAAAGGGAAGGAAAGGAAAGGAGGGAAGGGAAGGAAGGAGAGGGAAGGAAAGGAAAGGAAAGGAAAGGAAAGGAAAGGAAAGGAAAGGAAAGGAAGGAAAGGAAAGGAAAGGAAGGAAAGGGAAGGGAAGGGAAGGAGAGGGAAGGAAGGAGAGGGAAGGAAAGGAAAGGAAAGGAAAGGAAGAAAGGGAAGGAAAGGAAAGGAAGGGAAGGGAAGGGAAGGAAAGGAAAGGAAAGGAAGAAAGGGAAGGGAAGGAAAGGAAGGGAAGGGAAGGGAAGGGAAGGGAAGGGAAGGGAAGGAAAGAAAAGGAAGGGAAGGGAAGGAAAGAAAAGGAAGAGGGAGAAGAAAACAGGACTCAGAGGAAGTGCCAGTTGACCAGTTGGCCGTGCAGTGGGACTGACTAGTGACTAGCCACCTAGCCCAGAAAGTGTTAACAGAGAAGTTGATTATAAAAATCTGAGCAATCAGATTGGAAAACAGTGAAAGAAGGAAGGTGCAATCTTGTGTTTTGGCATGTCAGTGAGGACCAGTAGGTAGAATGTGTCTTCAACATCCTGAGGATTGTTGAACACCAGGAAGCTCGACCTGGAATTTTTCTGGTTCTCTTTGCACCTATCGGGTTTATCTCTGCTCCACCCAGGGCACCCAGGCTGTACAGAGGAGAGAAGCCCATTCTCTTCACCTGTGTCTTTTCCTTTAAAAAAGAAAGATTCAGAGCGGCTGGGTGGCTCAGTTGGTTAAGCGACTGCCTTTGGTTTGGGTCATGGTTCCCGGAGTCCTGGGATTGAGTCCCGCATTGGGCTCCCTGCTCAGTGGGGAGTCTGCTTCTTCCTCTGACCATACCCCCTCTTGTGATCTCTCTCTCAAATAAATAAATAAAATCGTAAGAAAAATTAAAAAGAAAGATTCAGCCTAGCAATTAACCAACCAGGGAAGGCAAGCTTCTGTATGTATGTGGTTAACAAAAGACATGACATAAAATTTCCAATTTTAACCATTTCTAAGTGTACTGTTTGGTTGTGTTAAGTGTATTCACATTCTTATGAGACAAATCTCTAGAACACTTTCATCTTGTCAACCTGAAACCGAACCCATTAATAACACCTCCATACACTTTCCATAAGCAGCTGCAACTTTTACAATCAACAGGAACCTGGTGAGGTTTTGAATAATAAAGATGACTGGGGTCTCATAAGAAGGGAATCAGAGAATTATCTGGGATGGGATGTGGTCATCCCTATTTTTAAGGAAGGGCCCTCAGCTGATTTGGATGTACCACAGATTTGGGAAATATTACCCTATAATAAAGGGCTTTTGAATGCGTGTCTGGAGCTCCAGCATCTAACTTCAGCCCTGCCACTAAGAGTCTTTCCAATCTAGAGATTTTTCCTTCCCTAGTCCTCTCTTTCCCTGAAAAGGAGTACAGATTGTTCTCTCCCAAGGCAGAGTCTCTAGTCGGGCCTCCTTGTTGTCCCTTCTCTACCCACAGAACTGAATGCACTTCAGGAGGAGCTGAAGCCCTTGGGCCTGGTCGTGTTGGGCTTTCCCTGCAACCAGTTTGGAAAGCAGGAACCAGGAGAGAATTCAGAGATTCTTCTGGGGCTGAAGTAAGTGCCTGCTTGGAACCCCAGAGGAGGCCCCTGTCTACCTCTCTTCGGTCTCCAGTGTGGGTGTGGGTTGGGGGCACCTGCAAACTGACATCAGCTTTGTCTGACCCTCATGTGAGTCTGGCAGAGTCCAGAGACTCTCCTTCTCCCTGGGAGTGAGATCTGGGTGCACCACAGGGGTGCAGGAACACAGACGCAGCTGGGACGGAAGCAGCGCAGGGAGCACAGCAGAACGAGAAACATTACGTGAATCAGGGAGCCCAAAATCAAGAAATGGCCTTATTTTCCCTTCCCAGCCCTGTTTTCCACATCTTTCCTTCTTCCTGCCCCTCCTGTGACCCCTAATCCTGGAGGCCCACCACAACTTTCTCTTCTACATTCTGGAGCTTCCTGGGAATGCTGTGGCTCATTGCAGGTACGTCCGTCCAGGGAGAGGATACGTACCCAATTTCCAGCTCTTTGAGAAAGGGGATGTGAATGGCGAGAAGGAACAGAAGGTCTTCACCTTCTTGAAGGTGAGTGAATTACTGACCCAAACCTCTTCTTCCCTGGCATTCCTAGCAGAGAGCTGGTGTGGTGGAAATGGACCCAAGGCTCATGCCTGGAAGTGACATTGGATTCTTGGCAAGAGGTCTCCATGTTAGCATAGAGATCCGGGTTTAATTTGTTAGTATTTATGAGATTCTGGCTTTCATGATGGAGAGGGCTATGTAGAGTGGCTGTGTTTCCGAGGACCACCCTCTTTTGCTCATTGACATTCATTCATTCAAAGTACATTTGCTGAGTATGAGGCAGTTTGCTAAATAAGATGGTTATAAAGAAGGATAAGACACAGTCCCTAGTCCTTGATGGGTTCCTACTGGAGAGGGGGAAGTAGAAATCAATAGGTTAATACCATGTAGTAACTGCCTTTTATGAACCACTGACTTTTAGATACAGAGAACTGAAGGCTGATAGGGTCTCTAACCACCAGCTGTTAGTTGTTCCTAAATGCTGAATGGCAAGCCAGCACTGGCTCAGATAGAGATTTTTTTTTTTAAGATTTTATTTATTTATTTGAAAGAGAGAGAGAATGAGAGAGAGAACACGAGGCGGGGGAGGGTCAGAGGGAGAAGCAGACTCCCCGCGGAGCAGGGAGCCCGATGCGGGACTCGATCCCGGGACTCCAGGATCATGACCTGAGCCGAAGGCAGTTGCTTAACCAACTGAGCCACCCAGGCGCCCCTCAGATAGAGATTTTTATATACCCTCAGCAAATTGAAGAGAAAAGGACAGTGTAAGGAGGGTCTCATAAACTCAACTGACTCATAGGGTTATTCTAAGATTAGGACCTATATGTAATTTATTCTTACAATAATCTTTTTTTAAATTAAATGATAAAGTGATGTTGTTTCTCAAAAGTTTTATTATTTGACAAAACAAAATGTTGGACCTCCATGTTTGTCCCAAAAATATTTTTGGAATGCTACTGGCCCAGGAGCCCTAAGACCTGGGAAACTGCATTCTAATCTAAACCATTCGTTTTGCCAAAAAGGAAACTGACAGCCACAGAGGTGACGTATCTTACTCACAGTGGCGTGGCTTTGTGATCACAGGGGTCACAGGGGAACAGGAGGAGGGAAGAGACTTTTGCTGTTATGTCTACAACCATCTGGATAGTTGGCATGGTGGCGATCCAGAGGATTTGTTAAGAATCACAGGAAATCAGGATGTCTAGGCATGGGAGGGAGCAGATTCCCTGTGGGTGAAAATAACAGAAATGATGCTGTCTGTCTGTTCCATCTCTGCTCCAGCTCTCCTGCCCTCACCCCTCTGAGGTTCTGGGCTTATTCAGACATATATCCTGGGATCCTGTAAAGGTCAACGACATCCGCTGGAACTTTGAGAAGTTCTTGGTGGGGCCTGATGGAGTCCCTGTCATGCGCTGGTTCCACCGGACTCCCATCAGCACGGTCAAGTCAGACATCCTGGAGTACCTGAAACAGTCCAAAAGTAAATAGGAAGGCCGGTTTGGGGGAGGAGCCACCCTGCTTCTTATCCGAAGACCTTTAAAAAAATTCCGTATTTCACTACACTCTTCCTAAATGGCCTCCGCTTGACTAAATCACTCAATGCCACCAGAGTTCCCACTCTCTACCAAGTAGAATTATATTCAGAAGGCTACTGCTATTTCTCCCTGCAAGAGTACATATGTGGGAGAAGAACAAAAGAACGGAAACCCTCAATCCTTAGACCTCTGTTCTACATTTAATCACTCCTAACCATCAAAGGAAAATCAGCCTTCCGTGAGGATGGCTCAGTCTGCCATGACATCCTGAACAAGAATGTTCCTAGACGGAATGTTCCCCCTTCTCTCTCCACCCTGAAGGTGTAGAAATAAGAGTGGGAAGGTAGCTGTACAGCCTAGGTTCCAGCTCATAACACTTGCCCTCCCCTAGGACAAACACGCATTGTCAGTTTCCAAGTCTTTTCAGATCAGTGTTCATCCATGACACCCACCCTCCCACACCAGCCTCCACGCAGGCCGACTGGTCATTCCGGTTTAGGAACCCCAAGGTGGCGTGGGAGCAGGAGACTGCCTTGCATGGAAAGAGGGGCATCTCCATGATAGTGGGACCCAGAGCCTCCCTCTAATTTAGATCCTACAGAAACTTCCCTACTGTCTGACCTCCAGTGCACTCAGGTTAAGACACCTGGGCAAGGCATCCTTTGAAGGATGGGCTTTCCCCTCTCCACCCTAGATTCCTCAGCTTCAGAACCAGCTCTGCACTGTCTCCAATAAAATGTTTTCTGCAGCGTCTGGCATCACTGTGGTGGTTTTTATACCCTACCCTGTGCTCAAACTTGTCTCATCCCTCTCTTCTTTCTCACTGTGACTGTCACAGATGGTGTGTTTCCCAGATTACCTGAACCCCTTGGATAGAAGGAATTATCCACCCAGATCTTTGGGAGGTTGTCACCTGGTGGTTCTCAACTGTTACCCCTTGTTGGGAATGATCTCAGGTCGAGGTCATGTCCCTTTTCCAGGGGCAGCCTGTATCCAATTACTGGTCAATGGAGGTTATAAAAGGTAAAACCTGACTTCTCAACTTGGGACAGCTCTGAAGGGCCCATCCCAGCTGCAGAGACCCTTGAGGGTCAGATGCCTTTCTGTTGACCCTGAGGTAGTGCTCCAGTAAGCTTTGCATGCAAATTTCCACCTTTGAGTCTTTACAGGTAACCCAACCTGCAGTGGCTGGCACCAGAAGGGATCTGAGAAAGAAAGTGCTAGGATTAGAGTTTTAGAGTTTTGAAGCTGAGCTATCCACCATCCGGTTGGCAGTGAAGGGATGGTTGGAGCACAAACAGCCACGGGTACAGAGTAGCAGTGCAATTTTTATTTTTTAATGTTTTTAAAGAGGGAGAGAGAGGGGGTTGCAGAGGAAGAGGGAGGGAAAGAGAGAATCTTGAGCAGACTCTGTGCCCAGTGCAGAGCCCGACACGTAGCTCGATCTCACAACCCTGAGATCATGACCTGAGTCGAAACCTAGAGTGCAACGCTTAACTGACTTAGCTACCCAGGTGCCCCGTAGCAATTTTTAAAGCTTTCACCAAGCCTGAATGAGGTGGTTACACTGGTGAAAGGATACTTATTGGTGGGTGTGATGTATCAGGTGCTCGAGAAATGTGGGAGAGGGGGTACTTTTAAGGCGATATTATTTTAGGGCAATTTTAAGATGGTTACTAGAAGAAATTGATGCTTTGGAGAGAGATGATTAAAGGCTGAGGGTGATTGACCAAATAAAGGCTAACTGTGGAAGCCAGAGTGCCTCCATAAAAGGAGATAAAGAACCTCTCATGTCCTGCAACCCGAGAGCACAAAAACCTAAGGTTCAGGTCCAAGATTTAATCGTAGGAATAGTAGAGCTCCAAAGAAGGTTAAATTGTCAAACTAAATTATCTTCTATGCTCAGGTCATGTCCTTGACTGGAAAAGAATAGAACCTTGAGACACTGGGTGGAGACATCTGGTTGGATGACTTAGAACATCTAAATCCCCAGATTTTCCAAGACCCCGAGTTCTCCTTATTAAGGGTAAGCACGTCCTTTTTGCTTGAGGACAACGCAGAAGCTTCTGTTCTGCTAAAAATCATGGGCTCTGCCACCTACCCAACATCTGTCCCATAAAGAACTAGATTCTAAGGGTTCTGGATCAAGGGGCATGGAACACAAAGTTAGCTACAGGAGAGTTCGTTGATATGGGAGCATTTTCCCAATGTGCAGAAATTTTATACATTGGCAAGAACCCAACACACTGTTTGGATTCTCCTGCTTGGAAAAAGAAATGGCTCTCAATAAATGTAGCAGAAATGCCAGGACTGTTGTGCCTGATGACAGAAAGGAGGGATCAAAAGCTGAGAGAAGTGTCCACACTGGAATGGATTCACCACGTGATGCTGGAAACCCACTGATGACGATGTTGCAGGAGTTTGAAAAAATAAAAAGAAATGTGCAGGATCACTGAGAAGTTGTGTGGTGAGTGTCCTGGAAAGGCCTGGGCTGTTGAGAGATTCTGCTATAGAAGTAGTTAGTGTTGCTGTTAGCAATGCAGACTATAGGATCCTGAAATGATTCAGGCCAGAGATGGTAGCACTCATCCATCAGACTCTGGGGGGGGGGGGGGGCGGGAGGGGTAGTCAACTCTCTAGAGTGTTGGAGATGATTCATAGAACACAGCTTCCCCAGAAGCAAAGTAGATGAACAGCCAGCACAGGTTATCATCGTCTGTACAATCAGCAGAAACCAAGAATAGACAACCAGGGGACTGAGGGCAGCAACCCCAGTTACAAATAAAATCACAACACCTTGCTCAGCTTCTGATCTCGAACCAGTTTTCAGACCCAGAATCCCTGACTAAAGGAGAAGCCAAGTCCTGAGAAAGTAAGACCTGCAACACCTCCACAAATATATAGAAAGTAATTTCCCCACTCCTTTTCTAAAGGTACTTCTGACCATTCACTCAGGAACCATAAAATCAAGAAAGAAATACCCTCACATTTCAAGGACTGTTGTACATAAGATCCAGGTGGACATTGATACTGGAGGGCCCAATATGTGTCCACGGCCCCCGGTGAGAGCGGAGGCTATGGGGACCAAGCAGCGGTAGTCTTGGCCCAGGTCTGGTTCACAGTGCATCCACTAAGGCCAGGGATCCGTCTGGTAGAAACTTCTCGTGTCCCCAAGTGTGTGGTTAGAAGGCTATATGTGGTAGTCGGCAAACTGCCACGTTGCCATCTCCGCATGTGACGGAAGAGATTTCCCAGTAGAGAAGGCCTGACACTGACTCCCTGATCCACAGCCGGGGCAGTAAATGAAGCCGTCCTCCCAGGGAGAGTGACAGACGGACCAAACAGACCCGAAGGATGCACGATTGTCTCTCCATGTAATGCACCAGTTTGTTCCTGCAAAGAGTAAAAGAAAGATCCTGGAAAATGATAGTGGACTACCTACCACAAACGAAACCAAGGAATAGCCCTAACTGAAACTACTGCATCTTGGGGCACCTGGGTGGCTCAGTTGATTAAGCGGCTGCCCTCACTTCAGCTCAGGTCATGATCCCAGGGTCCTGGGATCAAGCCCCGCATCGGGCTCCCTGCTCAGTGGAGAGCCTGCTTCTCCCTCTCCCTCTGTCTGCCGCTCTCCCTATTTGTGCTCTCTCTCTCTGTCAAATAAATAATCATAAAAAAAAAGAAACTGTTGCATCTGATGGGGTATCTTTGTCAGAAAAGATTAATTTACATCCTTGGATTCTTTAAAGAAATAAGTGGAAAATAAGATTAAGTGTAACCTTTTTTGGAGCTATTATTTCTTTTCTTTTTTTTTCAATGGATACTTTTATTTAATAGATCACCAACTTTGCCTCCCTACCTATAATTGGAATTTCATCTTATTTCCATGCTGAGTAGTGAAACGATGACAAAGCTAATCAGAATAAGCTACATCAAAAAGAGAAGCTTAACACAGCTCATTTTCTTTTTAACAGGCAAAATATAAATATATGCACTCTAGAATGCACAATTGTTTAGTCACTAAGAAATTCAAATGGGATCTCGAAGAATGTAGGCAAATCCAGGGTGCGGTAAAGAGGAGCAGAGATGCTGTGCAACTGTTTAATGGTTCCTGGTGCTGCATCTCTTGGCCACTAGCTGAATCTTGACATGGGGGAAGATTTTAGCTAATGCCAAGTAGAGATGCGGCAAGTGCTAAGTTGACTTAGGGGCTGTGCACAGGAACCAAAAGGCAGGAAAGTACTAAACACTGCTGAGAGCATCCACCCCAGGAAGGACTTTACCTTCCAGGAGCTCTAAACTGGCACCACCCCCAGTGCTCACATGGCTGACTTTATCCTCTGTGTTCCATTTGGCACAGCAAGTGGCAGTGTCTCCACCACCTATGATGGTGATGCAGCCCCTGGCAGTGGCTTTCACCACCTCATCCATGAGGGCTTTGGTTCCTTGGGCGAAAGCTTCCCATTCAAATGCGCCCACAGGTCCATTCCACACGATCTGCTTAGCCCGAGCAACTGCCTCAGCATACTTCTTGCTGCTCTCAGGACCACAGTCCAAGCCCATCCAGCCAGCAGGGATGCCAGAGGCCACAGTGGCTTGGCCAGTCTTGGCATTCTCATCAAACTTTTCAGCAGTGACAAAGTCAACAGGCAAGGTAATTTTCACACCATTCTTCTCAGCTTTGGACATTAGGTCTTTGACGATCTTGGCTCCCTCTTCATCAAATAGAGAAGTGCCAATCTCCATGTTGTTGAGCACCTTCAGGAAGGTAAAAGCCATTCCACCACCAATAATCATCTCATTGACTTTGTCCAGCATATTATTGATCAGCTGGATCTTGTCTGCAACTTTAGCTCCGCCCAGGATGGCCAGGAAGGGTCGCTCTGGGCATTCCAAGGCCTTGGCAAAGTAGTTCAGCTCCTCCTTCATCAAGAAACCTCCAGCCTTCTGTGGCAGACTGACTTCCACCATGGAGCTGTGGGCTCGGTGCGCAGTGCCAAAAGCATCATTGACATAGACATCTCCTAGTTTGGAAAGTGAAGCTCGGAAGGCTTCTATTTTGGCTGGCTCAGCTTTAACCTTATTCCCAGAAGCATCTTTTCCCTTCCCTTCTTCCTCCACATGAAAGCGAAGGTTCTCCAGCAGGATGACAGACCCAGCAGCTGGGTTAGCACAAGCTTTCTCCACCTCTTGGCCCACACAGTCTTTTAAGAACAAAACATCCTTGCCCAGCAGAGACTTAAGTTCTATAGCAACTGGCTCCAAAGAGTACTTTTCAGGCATGGGGACACCATCAGGCCAGCCCAGGTGGCTCATAAGAACAACTGACTTAGCTCCATTGTCCAAGCAGAATTTGATGCTTGGGATGGCAGCCTTGATTCTCTGGTTGTTTGTTATCTGGTTGTTCTTCATAGGAACATTGAAGTCCACTCTCATGATGACCCGCTTCCCCTTCACGTCCAGCTTGTCCAGAGTCAGCTTGTTAGAAAGCGACATCTTGGCAATACAAGGGCCACGAGGCAGAGCTGAAACGGCAGAGAAGAACGCAGCCGACCTGCACTCCAGTCGCGTGCGGAATGCCAACTGGAGCTATTATTTCAAAAAAATCACCTGAACACCATCATAAAGTCTTACCCTTGACTCATCATACTTTCTATACATCCTGACAGTACCACCTTATCCCCAAACCGGACTCAGAGAACATCCACATTTGCTCAGAAAGTGTTAAGGACACTGACCCTCCAGGAATGTTGTCCTGTCAGAGGCTGACTTCTCAGCTAGGAAGGCCACATTCCCACTCAGAAGATAATGTTTATGGTTTTAGGGTCAGAGAGAGAGAGGACCTTATGAGTTGGTCAGAGCTTTCCCCAGGACCAAGAACTGAGCTCACTCTTTATTGGAGTGAGCTCCATATCCCAGGCTGGGATATTCGTAGGAAGAGAAGACACAGAATCAGAAAGACAGCTTTTGCTCTAGAGCACTGGTCCTCAACCTCTAAAAATGCACCTCAGCACCAAATGTCTTCTTTATCAGAAGACGGGTCAAAGACATCCAATTAAATTGTGATAGATCAGTGGATGGATTGAACACTGTCTCTTACAAATAATATAAGAATGTGGGATAACGAGTCATTATATGTTCAGTCCTTAGAACAGGTCCAACCCGATAGCAAAAGCTATCTAAGTGCTTCCTTTAGCTTGACCATCATGGGAAATAGTTTATTCTTACTCCCTCATCACCAGAAGAATCACTGATGATGTTACTGTTGAACCTCCAAGTGTTGGCTCTATGACCGATCAACATGAACATCAGAGACCAGTAGCTTGCTTGGACAATATATTATGGAAGGACTCACATCCAGCTTCCTGTCTACAATGGGAGGCTTAGGGCGCATAATCCTGGACAGATCGAATGTACCAAACATTCCAAAACTCAATAGATTTCTTCTTCTATTTATTGGATTTGTCTGTGTCCTATTGAGTTTTGTCATGGCTAGAGTATTCACAAGAATGGAACAGCAGGGCTATCTGATGAGTTAAAATGCCTTTCGAGAAGAAATCAGTGGACATTGAATTTGCTCCTCTTAATGAAGTTTTAAAGGCTGCACCAGTCCTCTGATGTGAAATATGGAAAAGAATGAAAAGCAGAAGAATAGTGAACACTTCCTCTAACGAAAACATAGGAAGGTATTAAAGCTTGAACTAGAATGTCTTCTTGGTATCAAAGAGACAAGCTTTTCACGGTATTTTTCCCGCTGTGGCCTATACTGATACACCAACGATGTAAGTGGTACTTACTTCTTAGTTTTTCATTTCTTAAGAAAATATACCCCAGGGATGCCTGGGTGTCGCAGTCAGTTAAGCTACCACTCCGTCTGGCTCAGGTCGTAATCTGGGGGAATTGGGATTGAGTCCCTTGTAGGGCTCTGTGCTCAGTGAGGAGTCTGCTTCTCTCCCTCTGCCTGTGACCCCACCATCCCCTGCTCTCGCTCTAAAATAAAGAAATAATATTTTTTTTAAAAAAGGGAAGACGTGAAGAAAGTTTGGGGCACACCAATGAAAAATTAAAACCTTAAAAAATATATACTCCATTTCTACAACTATAATATTGAATAAAGTGATTATTTTCTACAGCCCCCTTAACAATTTTTGGACATGACATTTCTGACTTTCAAAAATTAATGTAAAAGTCAGGAAGTCAGATCCCATAAGCTGAGAACTCTGGACAGATGATCAGCGGTACCTATGGTAATTGCCTTTACACAGAGTGTGTGACAATACATTATTTCAGATATGTATGCAAGACTGTTTCCTGCACAATAAGATGTATTAAAGGAGCAGAAATTAAAATTTTTTCTAATTAAAAAATAATACATAAATGCATATATAAGTATATGTGTGTGAGTTACAGACATGCCCACTCCAAAAATCCTCCAATGAAAACCTTCACGAACAAAGTCTGAAATGAGCTGCAACACAAGTCAACAGTGGATTTGAGTATGAGACTTTAGAAAATGTTCGAGTAATTATCACGTTGTTTCCTGCATTTCCTTAGCCCGTGTTGCAGCTATGTATTTGAAAAATAGTGCTATTTCCGAAGGAAATACTAGCTCTCTGAAGGCTTCAGGGTAGTAAAGTATTTTACCGTTCTTAGGTTAGAACCCAGCAGCGAAGGGTCGGCGGGCGGGTGGCACCTGCGCGGGAGGAAGGCCCGCGGGGATCCCCAGCCAGAAACGCCCTGAGTCCAGCAGACGGAATTCACTCCCCCGGGTTGGGGACTCCCCAGACTGGAGTCGTTTGGACCAATGTGCCCTTCCTTCCTTCAAGTACGAGTCTGAATGTGGACAGGCGGTGGGGATCTGAGCAGAACTGCGTCCCTTGGCCCCCAGCATCTCTGGCCGCGGGGGAAACGGCTCCAGATCCACAAACACCGGGGATCGCTGCTCTCAGTCCCGCTCGTGGAAGATTTTGTTCGTGTTATCTAATTCCTCCAGCAGAAACAGTCTTCAGCGGTGCAAGTATATTCACGTACACCTCCGCAGCCCCGCACCCGCACGGCTCCAGTGGCGCAATCGGTTAGCGCGCGGTACTTATAAGACAGTAGCTGCTGGGCGATGCCGAGGTTGTGAGTTCGAGCCTCACCTGGAGCACTTTTTACCGCTCCTCCGACCCGTAATGAGGGAGAGAGGGGGGACCCCTCAAGGAAACTTACGACCTACTCGGAGCTTGCTTGTCTTCCGTCCTAAAACTCCCTGCTCAGGGTCCTGCGTAACAAATAGCCCAGCGTTTTGGGCCCCTGCCTTCTCCGCACACCGGTTGCCAAGACGACCGTTCACGGCCGTCAATTCAGGGAGGAAAGGCCCATCAGAGACTGAGGCCCAGAGTTCAGGCATGTATACAAATTCTAAAAATTACTGAAAAATTACTCCTATGCCTGATTTGTTAACTCCATGAAATGTGCACAATCTTGGTTTTTCCTAAGTATTTCAGTGGAAACTCTGCTGTCTTTAACCTGCCTTCCCTACCTCAGTCTCTCCACTCCTCTAGGCTGCGTCTGGGATCCTCCTCACTCAGGTCTGCGATGCCTGTCGTTACGACGAAGACACAGGTGGTCAGTCGCAGAAAACGAACTGACCCTTTACCATCTCCGGCTTGAGCGGGAACCTTGGGTCTAGAGAGTCACTGTTACCGGAGGCATCCTGGAGACAGACAGAGATCTGCAGCTTCCCAGGGGATGGGAAATCGTCCGCGCGCAGGTGCTCAGCACCGTCAGGTCTTTTCCAGATGCTGCGCCCCGCCCCCAACGTGTGCCCACCATGAACAGTAGGTTCAAAACGAGGTTCACAGACCAACTTAGGGGAATGCTTGGTAAGGAAGTGATAATGAACACTTTACTCACCGAGATTTACAGTGGACATATGAATAGAGGTTATTCACGGAGTTGTTTTCAGTTACAAAGGAGATAATCAATGATCAATTAATTAATGGCCCCAAATTCCTCGCACCTCTCTGCATGTCCCCTTGCAATGTGATTTTGCAGTATCTTCCATCAAGAGCTGGGGTCTATTTCTCCCCGTCTTGGATGTGAGCTGATCTTGTGATTGACCAAGCAATGCTGAGGAAATGATTTTGCAGGAGCTCCAAGATAAGGCCTGGAGAGGCCTTACAACTGCCTCTCTTGCCCTCTTGGGACCCTGAGACCCACCATATGAAGAAATCCCATCCAACCTCCTGGAGCATGGAGGAGTGCACAGAGAAAGAGATGCTGCCATCCCAGCCTCGCCAGCTGACACCCCAGACGTGTGGGTGAGAACATTTTGGACCATCCAGTCCCCGTCAGACTGCCAGATGACTGCAATCACGTGAATGACCACAGGCAAAACCAGCAAAAGAATTGCCCAGCTGAGTGAAGCCCAAATTGTTAACCTGCAGAATTTAAATGAAAGAAACAATTATTGTTTTTAATCCACTAAATTTAGGTGAGGTTTGTTACAAAGTTATAGATGACTGCTGAAAGCATTTAGCACAGAATAAGAGCCTAAGACAAGTTAGCAGATTATTACTCTGGGGGATCTTCTCATTGTCCTAAGCATTGGGTCCTCTCTGTACTTGCCACAGCATAGAGACTCCAAATCAAGGGGACCTTGGGCTATTTAAATTTATTCCAGGAGTAAGCTGTCTCCTTGGGTCCTTGCACCAAGCCCAGAGTTGAAAGGCCCAGAATTTCCAAATCTCTAGAGTGAGTAAAGGTATGAATAGGCAGTGTCCACATTCCTTGCCTGCTTTTGCAAACAGACCAGGCTGTAGGATCCAGATTTCTCCCCAGCTGCATCTTCCCAGTGCTGGCTGTCCTTTTGTTAAATGTCCTGGTTTGCCTTGTCACCCATGACAAGGAGACAACGGGCTGATATCCACATCGAGAAACATTTGCATATTGAAGTAATTCAGAGACACCAAGCACTCACATCTGGTAGCTTGTTGCCTAATATTTTTTCAAGGAAATCCTATAACGAAAATTCATATGGGTAGTGTACCTGTCATGATGGCTGGAAGTTACATGTACAGTTCTTTTTTCAGATAGGTCTCCAGGATCTTCCCACTGGGCTAACCACCAAGATACCACACGTAGGCCAAACTTTTTTGCTTATACAAAAAAGCAATTATATAAAACAAACATGCAAAATGTATTGTTGAAACTATAACAGAGGAATGTAATATATTTGCCAATAACACAGAGAAAACAAAAAGTAAAAAGGTAGATATAAATACAACCATATAAAAAATAACATAAATTGTGAATGAATTAAACAACCAATCAAATGGCAGAGACTGTCATACTGGATTAAAAGAAAAAAGATCCAAATGTATGTGGTCTACAGGAGATACACTTTAGATTTAAAGATACGAAAGATTGAAAATAAAAGAATGATAAAAAGATATATCATGCACACAGCAACCACAAGAATGCCGGGGTGTCTGTGTCTAACATTACACAAAATAGACTAAAACAAACAAACAAAAAAGGTTCTAGAGATAAAGAGCAATGTTTCGTAATGATGAAAGGATCAATCCATCAGAAATATATAACAATTATAAATACATATGCACCCAAAGAAAGAGCACCAAAATACATGAAGCAAAAACTTAAAGAATAAAGAGATGAACAGACAATTCAACAATAATGGTTGGAGATTTTTCAAAATCTTACTATCAATAATAGATGGAACTAGACAAAAGATCAACACAAAAATAAAAGATTTGAGCGATATTATAAACCAGACCCAACAGACATCCATCAACAAATATACATTCATCTCAAATGCACATGGTACATTCTCAAGGATAAACCATATACTCAGCCATAAAACAAATCTTGATAAATCTAAAAGGATCAAAATAATACAAAATATACTTACCAATCACGATGTATAAAATTAGAAATTAATAACAGAAAGAACTTGATAGAACTTACAGTTATGTGAAAATTAAGCAATACACTCTTAAATAACAAATGGGTCAATGAAAAAAACTAAAAGAGAATAGAAAATACTTTAAGGTAAATGAAAACAAAGGCTTAACATACCAAATCTTATGTGATGCAGCTAACACGGGGCTTAGAAGAACACGTATAGCTATAAATTCCTATGTTAAAAAAGAAAACCAGTCTCCAATTAGTAACGTAACCTTCTACCTTAAGGCACGGGAAAAGAAGAGCACACTAAATCTAAGGAAGCAGAAGTAAGGGAATAAATATTAGAGTGGAAATTAATGAAATAGAGACTAGAAAAACAATAGCAAAAATCAATGAAACCAAACGCTGGTTTTTTGAAAAGATCAGCAAGATTGACAAACCTTCAGTTGATTGACTAAGGAAAAAAGAGGATGGACTGAAACTCCTAGAATTAGAAGTGAAAGAAGGGGAGTCACTACAGACCCTACAGAAATAAAAAGGGTTACCAAGGGATACTGTGAATAATCGTACACCAAACACACTAGATTACTTAGATGAAGTGGACACGTTTCTGGAAAGACACAGACTAATGAAAGAAACTAATTCAAAAAGATTAGACAATATAAATAAATCTATGATAAGCTAACAGATTGAATTAGTAACCAAAAGGATATCCACAGAGACAAAACCATTCCCAGGCATCTTCACTGCTGAATTCTACCAAACATTCAAAGAAGAATCAATATTAATTCTTTATAAACTCTTTTATTTTTTTAAGATTTTATTTATTTTTTAAAAGATTTTATTTATTTATTTGCTAGAGAGAGAGCACAAGGAGGGGGAGTGACAGGCAGAGGGAGCCTGATGTAGGGCTTGATCCCAGAACCCTGAGATCATGACCTGAGCCAAAGGCAGATGCTTAACCAACTGAGCCCCCCAGGCACTCCTACAACTCTTCTAAAAAATAAAAGAGAAGGAAAGACTTCCTAACTGATGTTATGAGGCCATTATTACCATAATGCCAAAACCAGACAAAGACATCACAAGAGAACTATAGACCAATGTCTCTTATGAACATGGACACAAATCCTCAACAAAATACTAACAAAATCCAGCAAGATTTTTGCCAAGTTTTTACCATGACCAAGTGGGATTTGTCCCAGGAAAGCAAGGTTAGTTTAACACACAAAAATCAATTATTGTAAGATACCACATCAATAGAATAAAAAACAAAAACCAGGTAAATCATCTCAATAGATGCAGAAAAACACTTGACAAAATCCAACACTGTGAAAAAACTCCACAGCCAACACTATAAATGCCATTTTTCTTTCATTATGGTGTCTGTGGATGAGCTAACTTAAGAAATTTTAATGCTGTCAAATTTGTCAATCTTTTTCCTTACTGCTGTCATGTTGTGCATGTTTATGAACTTCTTCCCTACCCCAAGTTTACAAATATATTCTTTTTTTATAATTTCCTAAAATTTCTATATATTTGTCTTTTACATGTAAGTCTTTAACTCAGATTTTTTTCTATATGATGAAGTGCAGGTCAATACATTTCTGTTCATTTTTTTCTAGAACTATTTACCTAAAAATTCACTCCACCCCCCATCTCTAGTGTATCCTCTGTTCTCTATCAGGTGTCCACGTGAGCATAAGCTCTCCGTTATGTTTGATTTCTCTATTTACCTATCCTGGCCAATGCCATGCTTCTTTTAATTACTGTTGAAACTTTGAATGAGTCTTTTTTTTTAAGATTTGTTTATTTAAGAGAGAGTAAGCGCATGAGTGAGCATGGGGTGAGGGGCAAAGGGACAGGGAGAGAGAGAATCTTAAGCAGACTCCATGCTCAGCGCAGAGCCCAAGGCAGGGCTTGCTTGATCTCTCAACCCTGAGATCATGACCTGAGCCAAAATCAAGAGTCAGATGCTTAATGGCTGAGCCACCCAGGTGCCCCTCTTTTCCACTTTAAATATTATTTTTCTGGGGCACCTGCCTGTCTCAGTTGGTAGAGCATGTGACTCTTGATCTTGGGGTTGTGAGTTTGAGCCCCATGTTGGACATAAAGATTATTTTAAAAATTTTTTTAAAAATGTGTGATGATAAAATGAGTTAATATTTTTAAAAAATAAGTATTATTTTTCCTTGTTGGAAAAGACTGAAGCAAATGGGCATTAAATGGCATTGTTTTCTTCTGTCAGAGGTAATACTGCACCGTTTTCCTGCTACGGTGGCTTTATCTCTTCCTCGTTCCTTTCTGCTACAAACTTATAAAAGCATGTGGGGCGCCTGGGTGGTTCAGTCGGTTAAGTGGCTGCCTTGGGCTCTGGTGGTGATCTCAGGGGCCTGGGATCAGGTCCCACGTGGGGCTCCCTGCTTCTCCCTCTCCCTCTCCCCTTCCTCGTGCTCTGTCTCTCTCTCTCAAATAGATAAATAAAATCTTAAAAGAAAAAAGCATGTGTACACCAAATACCATACTTAGTGTGTGGGACAGTCATAGGAGCATTGTAGCTGCAAAGGTAGGAGTTCTGTTTATTGACATCCTTGAAATTAAGCTTCTCAAGGCAGAGACTATTGAAATTGTTCATTTTTATCCCAAGTAACAAGAAGGGTGTATGGAATTTAAAATACATCAATATTTCTTTAATTAATAAGTGATTTCTTCCTAGAAGAGGCTGAGGTCTACGTGAGATCAGCCCTCACTCCACAGCCATTTGTATCATGAATTCATGTTATGATGGGTTCTGAACATCTCATTATCCCCTGGAACTTTGCTCCCGAATTCCCTGTGTCTCCTTTCGTCCCACCCTTTCTCCTGAACTTCGCCTCTATGCTCTGCCCTCATCCATTACTCTCTTCATGTCTTCCGTAAGTCTTTATTATTGAATAGTGAAAATAAATTGGGTTTTGGACCACTTGGGATTATTAGGAAAACAAACTGAGGCATGGTATTAATTTTCTCTCTGTGTTGACTTCTTTATTGACATAATGGGCACACTGATAGCCACCTGCTCCTCAGTGAGGACTCAGTGTGATGTGTTTGAAGAGGGCTGGCACGTGGCAGGCAGCTTGTGAATGTTAGTATTCTTTTCTTTGCTTCCTGCATGTTTTCTTACCTTCTCCCCCACCCGCCCCGTTTCCTCTCCTTATTCCCCTCGTCCTCTGCCCTTTCCCCTTCCTGTCTCCCGGTCCTAGACTCCCACAACACCTCCTCCCCATTGACTCTCTCTTGACCAGGACATGAACCAGAAGGATGCCTGGCCCTGAGGGACTGAGAACTATAGGATCTGACATGTCACTATTGGCCTTGGAGTCTTTCGGTCATAGCCTACGGGCCCCCATGAGTAGGTAAGGACCTACGTGAGTAGGCAAAGCTCTTCTAGCCTCTAGTTTTTACTCTTACCCTGGTTGCAGTATGGATGTGTCATGCTTTCAGGTGGGAGTTCTGAACTAAGCCCGCCATGTTTTCTTTTGAATTTAGATTGTTTGCTCTTCTCATGCTGGAGGCATGCTCCAAAGCTACTCAAAAGCTTATCAGAACCTTGAAACTCAGAGATCCGGGAAAGCCGAGTCTTTAGGCTACTTCGATCTGATCTGTGAGACGGGGCCCATAAAGAAAGAGTTTCCTTACCATTCAAGAGTCAATTACTACAAGGTGAGCAAAAGTTAGTAGTCATAGATGGTTAGGAATTAGTAACAAATGTGAGGGGCAGGATGATATTATAGAGAGAGCCCTAAAGTAGGAATATGGAGATTAGATTCCTTCCATTGCTATTAATCACATGATTTGGTATATCACTTTCCCCCCCTGGGCTACAAATACCTAATGTAAATGATAAATACAATTTATTGGCGCAGGCCAAATGTCATGCCTCATGCTCAGTGCTTTATAGATGTGTATTAATCCTATTTTTTATTTTCTGTATTTCTGATGCTTTGATATCTTGGGGCCTTGCCAACCCTAGAGAAAGACTGTCCCCATCCCCAAGAGCTAATCAATCCCCAGAGGTAGGAAACAACCCCATGCAAACCAGCCAGTCCAGAGTTCATGCTCCAGTTTCCTTATCAAGCTCTTGTGCTCTGGGCCACTGTTCTCCTGCCCTAGTCACCACAGAGCCAGGTACCAGATCGCTAGGGACAGCCCTGAACCATTCAAACTGCCCAGTCCTAAGCCTGTTTACCTGCCTCACTCATTCCTCCCACAAAAACCACAACGAAGGCTCTTGCCCTGTTCCTCTCTCACTCCCTCTGCCTCCTGCCTGACCCTGGTACTTCCCCAGATGCCACAGCTTCTGTTTCTGGGGATCTGTGAGTACAAAAACGTCTTCTTTCATGGCAGCCAAATTCTGTGTGTTTCGCCATATCCGATTAAAACAAACGAAGGGTATATTTCAAAACAATATGTTAACGTTTCATCTCATGAGGCAGGTCTCCAGTAGTGTGGGACTGAATGCTGTAATGTCTATGGTGACAGCCGAAGACTGTTGCATGACTGCCCTAAAGGGCTGCGGGGCTTTTGAGGCACAATTCAGTGTCCTGTGCTATTATTCTCAGTTTAGAAGCCCCAAGAGGAACTCAGAAGTCTAGAGAAAGAAATGGTTTCTATCTTCAAGAAAAGCTTTCAAAGTCTCATAATCCACCAGCCCTGGCTCAGGATGGAAACCAACTCTGCCTGGAGTTCAGTTCCAGAAAGGACCTTCAGGTCCTTCAGGGGCAGAGATGGAGGGGACGGGGTCAGACAGGCAGGTAGAGCAGGGGAATTGCAGCAAAGTAGAGCTGCTTTTGGTTTGGATTGTATGACATGCTCTTAGAGCTCCTCAATGAAGACTGTCGACGACTGACTAAAATAAAAAATGAAAACTGTGAAATAAATAAAGTTTGTCTATCAGATTCCTGGGCTTCTGTGGAGTAAAAAAGGAAAGGGCTCATTGGGTATCCACGTAGTGGAGGTGTATTCTCCAATCCTCTCCTTTTCTCACTGTATGTAACATATCCTTCACGGTTCATCTCTTCATTTATACGGGCCATTATAATATATTACCATCTATTAGATCTTACAAGCTGTTATGTTGTAATAAATCTATATAATCTAATAACTTACCTTTGTATGTAATCATATCATCTGAGAATAAGGACTGTCTTCTTTCTTCCTTTCTAGTCATGTGGCCTTGTGTTCCTTTTTTTGAGCATGATTGAAAAAGACAATGAATGAGGCACACAGAAATCCATCATCTTGAATAGAAGTGATATGAGCTAGGATCCCTGATTTGTTACCAATCTTAAACAGAATGTTTTTCATTATTCTGCATATATTTAAGATTTATGTTGACTATAATTTTTCAAAGATGCCAGGTTAAAGAAATTACCTTCTATTGCTAGGTTGCTTGGAGTTTTGATTGTGACTGAATACTGAGTTTTCACAAATACTTTTTCTGGCTCTATGGAGGTGATCACATGGCTTATTTCCTTCTTAATGTGCAAATTGGAATGATTTATTTTCTAATGGTAAACCAGCCTTGCAATCTTGGTATAAACTCAAGACCAAAATGACTTATAATTAATTTTAAACGTGACTGTGTTCAGTTCCTTAACTTTCCAGATAATTTGTGTCTGTGTTCAGGAGTGAGATTGACTGTGATCTTCCTTTCTCATAACGTCCCTATCGGGTTTGGTGTGAAGGTAATACCAGCCTCAGTTTGGCAGTTTCTTTTTAAAAAATTAAATATAAAATCTTTAAAATAAATAAATAAATAAAAATAAAAAATTAAATATAGACCTACCATATGGTCCAACCATTCCACTGATAGGTATTTACCCAAGAGAAATGAAAGAATATATCCACACAAAGGATGATACACAAATGTTCATGGCAGCTTTACTTATAATTGGAGATAGTATAAATATTCATCAACAGGCAAATGGGTAAACAAATTGTGGTGTATCCATACAACAGAATACTATCTAGCAATAAAAAGAAATGAATTACTGATACAAGCATCGTGGGTGAAAGAATAAAGAGAGCCCATATTGTATGATTCCATTTACATAAAATTCTAATAACTACAAGCATAAACCGTCTCATAAAACTACAAACATGATGACAGGAGGCAGTGGTTGTGGGGGGGGATCATGTCTGTGTTCATTGTAGGGATAGCTTCATGAGTTTATACTTGTGTCAAGCTCATACATATGCTTAAGTATATGTAGTTTATGCTAAGGAAACTGTGCCTCAATAAATCCATTTAAAAGGTATATTAACTGGGGGAAAAATCTCGTGATGGCATCCTGCAAACCCAATTGTGTGTCTTTTCTTTCTCTCTCTCTTATCTTCCTACGCTGTGGAAGTGTTACCGACCTGGGCCCCGGGCTCGCCAGGCAACGGAAATGGACAGGAGGCCTCGTGGGTCCCAGACAAGGCTTTACAGGGACTTTTGCTCCGCACAACAGAGGCCGCCGGAAGGAAGGAATTCTCAGGCTGGCTCCCCGAGGGGAGGTCAGGGAGCGTTTTTTACAGAAACTTCGGTGGGGAAAGGGTTTAGTACAAGCAGGTAGAGGCGGGGATGTATCCGCACCTGCGCGCGTGAAGACCATGCTCCTTCATGCGTGGCATGTCTACTTAACATGTTAAATGTGCACCCGCAGGTGTGACTTCTAATGTCACAATGAGGGGAGCGTCCGAGAAAGTTCAGCGCCGGGGTCGGTCCTGGTGCAGACTGGTTTGGTCCGGTGCTCGCCAGACTCAGGGGTCAGCACCCTCCGTCCGCACTCCTGCAGGGGACGCTCTGCGGACGCACAGAGGTTAGTTTTGTTCTAACGGAGACAGCTACAGAGGCTGGATTTTGTGCTCAGGGTCGAGAGGACCCGAGTCCAGTCCCTCCCTGCTCTGTCTCAGAAGAGTTATGTCTGATCAGACCGATTTCTGTGAATGTTTGAAAGAAGTCTCCGGTAAACGACGGGACACGGGATTTTCTCAGTAGGAAGACTTTTGAGAACTAATTCAAACTATTTCATAGTTTAAGACTATTCACAATTGATCTTCCTTCCTGAATCTCACTTGATATGTCATATTGTTCTAACATGTGTCCATTTCATCTTAATATTCCGCTGTATTTGGCCAGACTCTACACTTCCGCAGAAGCTGCTCGCCCCTGGTCCCGGCTCGCTGGGCTCGCCTGCCCTGGAGGCTTGGGGTCTCGGCGCCGGCGCGAGGGCCCCAGGCACGCGGGCAGGCGGCGCCTGCTGAGCCGAGGTGCACAGGGCGGCAGGTGGTCCCGCGGCCGCGGGGGCCGGGGGCGTCAGCCCGAGTCCGCAGATCACCACCTCTGCTCTGGCTCCCCTAAGGCAGCAGCGGTCTCCTTTCGAAAGGGGCGGCATTTAAACTGACTTCAAAGAGACAAGGCGCCCAAAACACAGGTTTTCTGTGCGTCTGCGGCGCCGGGAGGGGGGAGGAGGGTCATTGGCGGCCGAAGCGACCGAGCAGGATCCGCGCCGCAGAGGCCGAGAGCGCAGAGCTCCTCAGCCTCCCCGCCCCACTGCGCTGCGCCGCACACCTGCGCACCTGCCGCGTCGCGCTGTCGCATTTCCTTCCAGACACTGGGATCTGGGATCTGAGTGTCGCCGGACAGCGTGAAAAAGGGAGGTACAACCACGAAGGGATTCGAACCCTCAATCTTCTGATCCGAAGTCAGACGCCTTATCCATTAGGCCACGTGGTCCAACGGCTGTACACTTGCGAAAAATACCACAAGTGTTGCGACTCTGGGCTCTCTGGATAATTCATGTGTCACCCTCTGCACCCCAACAAAGTAAGTTACCGTCTCCGTTAATCCCACTTCGAAGAGAGTGTGGTTGCCACCCACAAAAGCCAAATAAGTTCCCGCGGTAACAGGCTAAGGCAAAGAGCAGTTCTGATTTCCTCCACACTCCTGCCTTTTTCTTCTTTTTTTTATTTAAAAAAAAAAATTACGTCAGTCACCACACATTACATCATTAGTTTTTGATGTACTGTTCCATGATCCATTGTTTGCGTAGGACACCCAGTGCTCCATGCAGTGCGTGCCCACGCCTGCCTTTAACCTGACACCACGTCTCCTTTGTGAACAAAAGTGCCTACTTGCACTGCCCTGCCGGCTGCATCCAGCTGTAAAGACGGTCCCTCCAGGATCAGGGCCAGACTCTCAGGTCACCTTTAGAAGGACCTCAAGGTCAGAACAGAGACCCCTGGGAGTAAAGGAAAATCTCCGAGGGGGACAGTAAGCCCCTCCTGCGACCTCTCAGCTTGGCCCGACGCTGCTGCGACAGCGTCAGGTAGGGAGGGATCCAGGGCACCTCCGAGGCCTGGCCCTCCGGGACACCGCGCAGAAGGGAGCCGCCAGTGCCTTCCAGGGACCTTTGTATGAAGCCCCAGAAGGTCCCAGACATCCCATGCCCACCCGAGAAACGGCCGTCCTCGAGCAGCCACACATACGAATAGCCCTAAATCATTCAATAAATTGAATAAATCGTCAATTTTTTCCTTACAGAGAAAACTCCAAACCTAGATATTGTCATCTAGAGCATCCACAGAATATTCCAAGGGCAATAATTTCAACTGGACACAAACACCTCCAAATATAGTAACTGAGGGAAGCCTTTCCATCTCATTTTACAAGCATGAATTTGTCCTAATGTCAAAGCCAGACAAAGACAACATGAGAAAGGAAAATCACAGACAAGGAAATTTCTTTAACCTGATTTTTAAAATACAAAAACAATATGCAGAAAACAACACTTAAAGGTAAAAAATTCAAAACATTTTGTTTGAGACTGGGGACACCTGGAGTAGGACAGGAATTGCCATAATTGCCATTTCTGTTCCCTAACAGACAAAAGGAAAATTTTTAAAAAAAAGGTGTAATGACTAGAAAGAAAGAAACAGAGCTGTCTTTAAAAAAACCAGATTGTATGTTTGTGTACAAGATCAACTAAATAAATAAAAATAAACTATTATAATTAGTAAAAGAGTTTTAACACATTTTCCTGATGGTGGTTACAACTTACAAAAGCAATTACATGCAATAAAGAAAACGCTAGAAACTGCACAAAATGAGATATAACATGATAATATTTCAATAACAAGAAAATATCTCAAAACAAGATAGCATGGTTTCATTTATAGAAATTACAAACTAAGCATAGTACATAATCTATTTTTTATGGATACGTAGTAGTACATAAAAGAAAGAGAATGATTATCACAAGTATTATTATACTGGTTATCTCAGAGTGAAAGAGAGCTATAAAATGGAAATTTTCTTTCTTAATTAGTGGCTTTTTCTTTTTTTAATTGAAGTGTAACAAACATGTAAGAAAGTGTTCAAACATACATATATACAGATGACTGACTATTTACAAAGAGAGCATACCTATGAACCTCCACCCAGATCTTTTGTTCCACTTTATTGCCACTCTTTCCATCAAATGAGACCCAGAACTAAGTTTGTCACTTGGGCTATGTCAGGAAATAGAATATCACTAGCATACCAGAAGTCCTCCTCACGCAACTTATAATCACTTTCTTCATAAGAGTAAACCACTCTCTTGACTTCTGACATCATTTATTAGTTTTACACATTTTAGTAACATATAAATAGAATTATATAATATGTACTGTTATGCCTGGCTTCTCTTGTGTAGCAAGAGGTGAGATTCATCCATGTTGCATTTAATAATGTTCTTTCTTGTTGAATTGTATGAATGCGTCATAATTTATTTATCCATCCTGCTCATGATGGACATTTGGGTTGTTTCCAGCTTGGGGATATCATGAATTCAACTATTAAGAACACCCTTGTGGGGTGCTGGGTGGCTCAGTCAGTTAAGCATCGATTCTTGATTTTGGCTCAGGTCATGATTCAGTGTCATGAGATCAAACCCTGTGTCACCAGCTTAAGATTCTCTCTCTCCCTCTCCTTCTGCTCCTCCCCTGCTCTCTCTCCCCTCTCTCTAAAAAAGAAAGAAAGAAAGAAAAGTCCACCACTCTTGTAAATTTTTTTTGTATATGTGGACTTGTGCACAAATTTTTTTGGTATTGTAATTAGGAGGTTGACTATTGATGTTTGCTGATAGCTTTCAAGACTCATTCCTCTTTACTCACATCCAAACCAGCTCATGAGAAAGAGCACAAGCTCCCTCTCTTGGCCCCAGTGGGAAGGTCAAACTGCACGTCCCTGGTTCCCACTCAAGAACCTTCACCCCAGCCCCACCCTTCAACCACAATAACAGCCGAAGCTACTCACCCCTCCTTGCTCTCTCAAACCATTTTTGGACCTGTTTGGGAGATTTGTCTGCTCTCCCCAGAAAGCCTCATTATATAATAAACTTTTTCATATCCTCCTGGTGCATGTGTAGTATTATCAGTCCTGTGATTTAAACCAAATGGGGTGGGGCACTTACTTTCAGCCGAATGATTACAGGACAGATGTGTACTTAGGACTGGACTTGCTGAGTCATGGCAAGGGTGTTTAACTCTCCTAAAAATACTGTTGCAAGCAGCATACGTGATTTCCATACATCTGTAATTACATAGAAAAGAAATGGACAAGCTGAAAACAGCAAAGGATGAAATATGACAAACTAGATACAAAGGTAGATGAGAAACAACTTCCCAACAAACTCAGCTGTTAAACACAAGACTTTATTTCAACACTGTGGAAACTCCAGTGCCACGGAGGCCAGTGGAATTTCTACTCACTTGTTCAAGGACTGATTTTCTTACAATAGGATGATTGTTCCTCTGTTAAGTCCAGTCCTTTCAACTGTGGTGTTTTCGCACAGACAACACAGGTGACCAAGCTCACAGCAACAATCTGAAGCAGAAGCCTCGCCTACAATCAGTTGAGAAAGCTCCTTATGTGGTCGTTGAATTTGGAAGGATGGGAAAGTGATCTTTCATAGGTAGGAATTGAGTGGACAGTCCAAATGCATATTACATAGAGAGGGGGCAGAAAAACCAAACAACAACAACAACAACAACAAAAACATATGGGCTTTCAACTCTGCATTCGTACAAAATACATTCTCGCGTCTTTTAAAAGGTAAAACTACTTCCATACGTTTCTCCAACATGGTAGAATGTCAAATGACCCAAGTCTCTGGATTACACTCCAGTGTCTTTAAGGACGTCAGTTTCCATCCTACTGCTGCCAATGTTCTTGTGCATTTTGTGTAATTAAAGCAATTACTTTCCCAGATAAAAATCGGTCTCAAAAAGACAGAAAGGAATTCGATTTGAAGTAATTGGCTTGGTGGTGCTGGATTCCTAAGTAGTTAAGTAGATGAGCATTTTTAAAAAAGATTTTATTTAGGGGAGGGGGGTGGAGGGATGGGTTAGCCTGGTGATGGGTATTAAAGAGGGCACGTTCTGTGTGGAGCACTGGGTGTTATGCACAAACAATGAATCATGGAACACTACATCCAAAACTAATGATGTGATGTATGGTGATTAACAGAACAATAAAAAATTTTTAAAAATTAAAAAGATTTTATTTATTTATTTGTCAGAGTGAGGGAGAGAGAGAGATGAGCCCACGAACAAGGGGAGCTGCAGAGGGAGAGGGAGAAGCAGTTTCCCTGCTGAACAAGGAGCCCTTTGGGGTACTTGGGCCTCGATCCCAGGACCCTGAGATCATGGCCTGAAGGCAGACACTTAACCGACTGAGCCACCCAGGTGCCCCTCAAAATACATATCTGATAAAGAACCAATATCCAAAATATACAAAAAACTCTTAAAATTCAAAAACAAAAGAACAACTCGATTTAAAAATAGGTCAAAGACCTTAAAAGACATCTCACTAAAGGGATATACAGATGGCAAACAAGCATATGAAAAGATGCTCCACATTGTACGTTACTGGGCAAATACAAATTAAAGCAACAATGAGATACTAAGTACTGCATCCCAATTAGCACGGCTGAAATCCCGAACACTGACAGCAGCAAATAGCTGGCAAGGATGTGGAGCAACAAAAGCGCTCCTTCATTCTTGGTGGGAATGCAGAATGTGCAGCCGCTTTAGAAGACAAAACTAAACATACTCTTACCGTATGATCTAGCAATCACACTCATTGTTCTTTACCCAAATGAACTGAAAACTTACATCCATCCAAAAAGCTGGATGGTGTTGATGGTAGCTTTACTCATCATTTTCCAAACTTGGAAGCAATCAACATGTCCTTCAGTAGGTGACTGGTAAAAAAAAAAAATCTGTGCTACTTCCAGACAATGGAATATTATTCAGAGATAAAAAGAAATGAGCTATCAAGCCATGAAAAGATATTGAGGAACCTGAAATGCATATGACTAAGTGAAAGAAGCCTGTCTTAAAGTCTGCATACTGCCCGATTTCAACCATATGACAATCTGGAAAAGGCAAAACCATGGAGACAGTCAAGAGTTCAGTGGTTGCCAGGCTTTCTCGGTAGAGAGGAGGGATGGATAGGTGGATCACCGCTGCACAGCGCGCTTGTCGAGACGAAATGATCACTCAGAGTCCAGTAACTTGAAGCAATGAGAGGCCCTGTACCACCAGGCACCAGCAAGAACAGGCGGGGAGCTGAAGCCGGTGTCTGGGCGGACTCTCAGTTCTATTATCGTGGAACGTAAAGTATGCGGAAGCAAGGAGGGACAAACCGCTCAGGAAAGCCATGACGTGAGGGCAGCAGGGAACTGTGTGTGTGGCTATTAGCGCAGATCCTAGGGAGGCGTTAACTAGGGCACTGCAGGGGATGGGAGAACGGGCCTCAGCAGGCCCATCTTGTCCGCTGTCACTGTCACGGGCTGATGGCCGGAATCACTGGCTTTTCCCACTCACACAGAGTTGTTGCCATTCATGCGTGTTCCCATTGTTATGGTCTCTCTTACCCACTGAGGTCCTCCTCTCCCACAAAGCACCAAGAATTTTTAGGGCAGTGGAAAAGTACTCTGTATGATACCATAATGATGGGTACATGTCACATTTGTCCAAACCCATAGAATGTACAAAAAGAGCAAATTGCAATGTAAAGGATGAACTTTGGGTAATAACGTGTGGATGTAGGTTCATTAATTCAAACAAAAGTATCACTCAGGTGTGGGATGTTGATCACTGGGGAGCCTATGCATGGCTAGGGGAAGGAATCTTATGGGAAATCTCTGTATCTTCCCCTCAATTTTCCTGTGAACCTAAAACTGCCCCCCAAAAAAGTCTTAATTTACAAAAGAGTACTTTTTCACATTTTTTTCCTGATGTGCTCTTGTCTATATGCAAATCATTTGTTCTTCATAATATTCAAATTGATGGTAAAATCAAAGTAGTAAAAACTCAGTCTTATGCTTGATAAGATTAATAATATTTTAAAGGGTAACATTTAAAGCCTACATAATGTTATCTATTGTTATTTAATATTATTTTGTGTATATATAATAAAATACGTATCACACATTGTTTTATAAAAGAAGCTTGTGTATAAGAAAGGGAAGAGGGCTCGTGACCGAAAGGCAAGTGGCCATCAAGCTTTGCTTTCTGCTCTTCCATGTGGGCCGGGGTTCAGTCTCACCTGATCTGAGTGTGTCCTCTCAAAAGAGACAGTCACTTCCATGTTCCTGTACTGCGGCGCATTTTATAACATGTCGTGAGCAAATAGGATAATATGGAGTTCCTCACATTCGGAGAAACTGAAAATCCTGGTTTGCAACATTATTTTCTGTTATTTTTTTTTAATATACAAGCATGGATACTCTCATTAGTGACAGATAAAGCAATCGTAATGTTTGTTCTTAGGCGCTTGTGCTCCTGTCTGACATCTTTTTCTCAGGCTGTTTTCTCCCCCCACAACTTCAGAGACCAGTAAGCTGCCCCTGACCTCATCCCACCTTGGGTGCTACCTAGACGGACAGGTGGTGACACCCAAGTATCGCTCCTTCTCTTCTAGTCCACACTGGGCGCTCAAAATCAATGGAGGATGCTGGAACACGGGAACACTCCTCATCTTCCTTATTAACCCAGCAGTATGACATAGGCTGCCCTGTTCCTCGAGCTCTGAGCCCGGGGAGGATTGTCAATTCATAGAGAAAAGGGAAAGTGCCATTGATAGGCATAATTTTCAGGTGACCATATCCTATTTCAGCTTCAGCAGAAGTGCACCTGTATTCACGCACATCCCATCGTCAGATCATTCGAAGTTGTACCTGTACACAAGCTCACACGGTAACTGACAGAAAATTTATTTCTAATAAGACTTTAGGTTTAAAATACTTTTGTCATTTGGCATCAGGCATCAGGCAGGCCAGGTGGCATCAGGATGGAATGCAAGACATTCGAAATTCATGTTGTCCACAATATGCCTTTCCTTCAAGCTGACCATCATTTGAGACCTGTGGGCCGGCTGTGGGTAATCCCAGCTGCTGAGGTCCCCACTAGAGGACCGTATTCTCCTACCGTCCAAGGCTGTCTGTCACTGCACTAAGTTAAGGGCAACCACTGACTCTTTCATCAGCAGGTTTCTAATCTTCTCATACTTGAGGGTAGATGCACCGCTGTAGGCCAAAAACTGGGTCTTCCGGTAAAAAAAAAAACAAATCGTCATCATCATCATCATCATCATCATCATCATCAAAGGGAAAAAGGCCTTGGAGTTAAAATGGGAAAGACTGTACCAGGAATTCCTGTTTATATTGCAGGGGGAAACTCACAGTATTATATGTTGTTCGAATTTTGTTTAAGAAATAGGAAATGAAAATACAGCCCGATCTCATTTTGCAGAAATAGCCAGTACCCTGTAATCGTTGGTATTCTTTTGTTCATATTTTTTGCTTTACTAAATACATGTGCATCCACAAACAATAGTTTCGTGTTTTTCAATTTACAGAAATAAATCATACCAGAGTGAGTATTCTGAGTTGCTGTTGTTCATTCGACGTTACGTTGGGAAATTAAATACTATATTCTGTTGTTACTATAATATTGTCATTGCGACTTTAAACGAGTTGTTATTTCAAAGGAAACTTCCATGGCCTGGGGGAAGCGAGGGCCAGCCGCGCGCCCCGCCTCGGGCGGTGGGGGACCCCGGGAGGGGGAGGGTCGCGGCGGAGGGAGCGGGCCCGGCGCCCCCCGGGCCGGTTCCCGCCCCTCGCTGACCTTCCGTACTTCCCGCCTCCCCCGCCCTGCGCCCCAGGTCTCGAGCGGTCCTCCCCCCAGCGTGTCCAGCTCGTCAGCCAACGACCAAGGAGGGACGACAGCGGGGGAGGGGGAGCGCTAGGGGGAAGGAGGGGAGTAGGGGCGCGGCAGCAGAGAGGAGGAGGGGAGAGGCTGCCCTCGGCCGCGGGGGAAGCGTGCGGCGAGACCTCGAGACGTCGTCCCTTCCTTCGTCCGAGGTCATTTATTCATTCCACAGACACGGCCGGGAGCTTGGCTCGTGCCCGGCGCGACACGGCCGCGGTCGGGCGCGTGTGCGGCCCCCGAGCACCCGGCGGGGGCAGACGAGGGCGCCCCGCGTCCCCTGCGTCTCCGGCCCCCGCGGAGGCGCCGGGATTACCTCCAGCAACACCAGTCGTTGGTTCACAAGGCAGAGACATACTTCACAAAAACCTCAAAAGTGGTAATAGCTCTTTCTTGTTTGAGGCGGACTCTACCCCTGGCTGCGGGGGCGGCGGCGGGGGGAGCTCTGGGCTCTCCGGCTCCGCCCCGCCCGCGGCAGGGGACGCGCGCGAGCGCCACTCGCGCTGCACCTGCCGGAGCGCCCCTGTCCCGTGCGGGAGGAGGAGACAGCCGAATTTCCCCGGAAGACGATAAGAATCGCCGAGGTTTCAGCTTAGGGTCGGGTCTTTTCTGGGGGCGGAGGAGCTGGGCGCGGGGCGCTGTCGTTACCGTCATCGGGGCCACTTCTCCATCCCTTCCCGGGCCACCGAGACGTTCGCTAAAAGGGGCGCCCCGGCGCAGGCCCCGCTGGGAGTTGAACCCAGGATCTCCTGTTTACAAGACAGGCGCTTTGACCAGCTAAGCCACGGAGCCCAACAAAACGCCTGCTTCAAAAAGGACCTTTTAATTCATCGTTTTTTCCATTTCGTTTTGAGCAACAAGACCTTCTTTGAAGAGCAGTTTGAATGAGTGCATGTCGGTGGCTGACAGCAATTCAGGGGCTAAAACAGACACCGTAGCTGAGCCCAGACTTCGTGTGAAAGTAATACCATAAACGTCTCACATTTCTATAGCACTTTAGAATTTACCGAAAGCTTTCAAACTGATTTCCTCCTTGAACTTCAATGGCAACCCCAAGATGCTGATCATATAAAGTATGGTCCCTGTTTTGCATTCAACTCCAATCAGATTAAGGGACCTGTTCAGGTTTGCTCAGACAGCCAAGCAGTGGAGTCAACATGTGCACTCACTGTCTGATGTTAGTCCAATCACATTATTAGCACAGCGTTTTCAAAGTGCTGTGAGAACTAACCACCCCAGGAGTCATAGCGACTTGCAGAAGCAAAGATACATTTCTTGCTGAAGCTATCTGTCCATCATGGTCTGGCCCAGGGTGGAGGAGCCATCTGTACCTGAAGCACGGATGGTCCCTTGACAGGAGAAAAAAGAGACAGCAAGTCAGGACTGTCACATGTCAATTCTGCGCACATTTCATCATCCCGGGTGAAGTGCATGAGGCAAATCTGAGGTCTGTGGAACAGGGGGAGTAATGATCTTACCCCAGGACGTAATCTTACTCCTGGGAGTAATAATCTTACCCCAGGAAGAGGCAGCAAATACTTGTGAATAATCATCATCTACCACAAGGACCATCCAGTATTGTCTCTCATTTGCAAAACCCAGGCATTTTCTTTTTTCTTTTAAAAATTTTCCTCATTTGCTCATCTTCTCCCTGTGGTGAACACGTTTGGTTTTGTGGCTTTTAAGCTTTATTCTCTTTTACTGGACAACAGCAATCTTTTTATAAAAGAGAAGCCCTCAAGTTTTTGGCGGGGCTTAGACCAACGTCCAAGCTGTGTCCTGTTCCCCCGGTGAAGACTTGTGTAGGGTATTTATGTGGCCCCGTTGTGACTGTTGAGTTGAAGGGGGAATCATTGGAGGCTTTTGGGAAAGACTTTTCCTTACTGATGAGAGTTTTGAGAAAGGCTCTTTCCTACTTAGCTGCTGTTCTATGAATGGCACTGGGAAGGTCAGCTGTGACCTCTGATGACACACCTCAGGACAAAGGCCGACAGAGGAAGGGTAAGAACATGAAAAACCTGGGTTCCTGACAACATTTCTGGGCTACTTTTTTTTTTCTTTAGAGAGAAAAAGACAATGGCAGGGGAGGGGCAGAGAGAGAATCTCAAGCAGACTCCCCAAGGATCACAGAGCCTGAGGCAGGGCTCAATCCCATGACCCTGAGATCATGCACTGAGCCGAAATCGAGTCGGTTGCGTAACTGACTGCCACTCAGACACCCCTCTGGGCTGTTGAAATCATCTTGAGACCACTTTATCTTGCAATGTAAAAAAATGTGTTTATGATTTAAAAGACTTTTAGTTGAATATTCTCGAGTTTTTTGTTTATGTTTTTTGCCTTTGCTATGTCTTCCCTAAAGATAAGGTTTCCTTTCCTAATCCACTGACACTGGGTTTAGCAACAGGGCTTTCTGACCAGCAGAATGTGGCTGGGAGGCGAGTGTGCGGCTGTGAGCTGAGGCGAAGTTCTCCTGCCCACAGGCATGAGCCCACCTGCCCACCTGCATGAGGCCAGGAGAGGAGCATACCATGTGGCTGCTGGTCTGGAATGAGAAAACATATGGAGACACAGAGATAACACAACATCTTCAAAGACAAGGAAAACAAAGGCAAAAATGAACTATTGGAACTTAATCAAGATAAAAAGCTTTTGCACAGCGAAGGAAACAGTTGACAAAACCAAAAGACAACCGACAAAATGGGAGATTTTTGCAAATGACGTATCAGATAAAGGGCTAGTATTCAAAATCTATAAAGAACTTACTAAACTCAACACCAAAAGAACAAATGATCCAATCAAGAAATGGAGAGAAAACATGAACAGACATTTCTCCAAAGAAGACAAACAAATGGCCAGCAGACACATGAAAAAGTGCTCAACATCGCTCGGCATCAGGGAAATCCAAATCAAAACCTCAATGAGATACCACCTCACACCCATCAGAATGGCTAAAATTAACAAGTCAGGAAACGACAGATGTTGGCGGGGATGTGGAGAAAGGGGAACCCTCCTACACTGTTGGTGGGAATGCAAGCTGGTGCAACCCCTCTGGAAAACAGTATGGAGGTTCCTCAAACAGTTGAAATTAGAGCTACTGTTCGATCCAGCAATTGCACTACTGGGTATTTACCACAAAGATACAAATGTAGGGACCCGAAGGGGTACGTGTACCCCAATGTTTATAGCAGCAATGTCCACAATAGCCAAACTGTGGAAAGAGCCAAGATGTCCATCGACAGATGAATGGATAAAGATGTAGTGTATATATACAATGGACAATTACACAGCCGTCAAAAAATGCAATGAGGTGGATGGAACTAGAGGGTATTATGCTAAGTGAAATAAGTCAATCAGAGAAAGACAATTATTATGTGATCTCACTCATATGTGGAATTTAAGAAACAAAACAGAGGATCATAGGGAAAGAGGAAAAAATAAAGCAAGGCAAAATCAGAGAAGGAGACAAACCTAAGAGACTCTTAATTATAGGAAACAAACTGAGGGTCGCTGGAGGGGAGGGCGTGGGGGGATGGGGTAACTGGGTGATGGACATTAAGGAGGGCACGTGATGTAATGAGCACTGGGTGTTATATAAGACTGATGAATCACTGACTTCTACCTCTGAAACCAATACCTTATATGTTAATTAATTGAATTTAAATAAAAAAATTGATGACTCAGTGCTTTTGATAATATAAAGTCACTATTCTTTGTTGTGAAGAAAGATTGGGATATATTAACGGGCCAATTACTACATAGGTACAATAAGCACTTACCACGGGCACCTGGGCGGCTCAGTCGGTTAAGCGTCTGCCTTCGGCTTGGGTCATGATCCCAGGGTCCTGGGACCGAGCCCCGCATCGGGCTCCTTGCACAGCGGGGAGCCTGCTTCTCCCTCTCCCTCTGCCTGCTACTCTGCCTACTTGTGCTGTCAAATAAATAAATAAAAAATCTTAAAAAAAAAAAAGCACTTACCAGATGGGTTAATGTCAGATTAGGTTAGATATATGCATACTCTGCATCCTGTCATCATGAATTTGAATTTCTGGCTAGTTTCTTTGCTCAGATGAGCAAGAAGCTCTCCTACCAAATTCAAAGATGTTCATAGTAATTGCCATTAGGACTTTCAATGAAATATCTTGTCACTAGGAAATTGCATTTGTTGGATATAAGTTAAAATTGAGTTTGTTCCTTATAGTTTAAATTATTCTTAAAAAAAATTCTTATCACTCTGCTCTGCTCAACTTGTTTAGTGTTTTAAGTTCCTTCTTGGTGTTTTAACCCCAATAATTACACATTACTAACATTATTTTACAGTAAATGTTTATCTAGAGTTCCCAGGTGTTTATTATTTTCTTTGCTTATCATTCTTTGTTGAGCTTAGTTTTTCCTTCGTGGTTTCATTTTATTCTTTCTTAATTGTGTCCTTAATAGTTTGTTTTAGTGAAAGTTTGTTGGTATCATGTCTCATGAGATTTGTGAAAAGATTTTTATTCTTCTGTCATTCTTGAACACCACAATGAGCAGTGGGTTTCATCTATATTAGGCTTCGTTATTTTTTCTCCGCTCCTTGAAAATGTTTTTCAAGTTTTTCTGGCTTCTGTTATGGCTGTTGAAAAACCTACCATAAGTCAATTCTATTTGTTATTTTTAAATCTCTTTTAATCTATTTTTTCCCACTATGATGGATCTATGTATAAATTTAGTTTTATTTATCTTGCTTTGGGCTGGTTTTGTGGCTTGGTGTTGGGGGCTCGGGCCTTTCTCAATTCTAGAATATTCTCAGGCTTCATCTCTTCAAAGACTGCCCACTCTTCCTATTCTCTTCTCATAAACAGGCATTGAAACTTCCCGGTCTTTCCTTCATAACGTCAGTTCTTTCATAATTTTTCATTTTTAAAATCTTTTCATCCTGTCTTCAGCATCACTTCTGTCAGATTTATATTCTATTAACCAATTATTTTATACCTCAACCTTTGAAAAGCTATCAAAGAATATTTATAACATGTGTGCGAGGCATTAAAACAAAAACCACCGTGAAAGTTGAACACTAGCGTCCTCACCACCGAGCACGTTAAGAAACAAGCTCTGACCGGAGCGGCCTCCCGAAGTTACAACCTTCATCCCTCCCTCACCCGACACGGGGGCCTCTCTCCAGGGTTCTGCTTTCATATTCTGTGTTGTTCTCCTTCTTTATATTTGTACCACAGCCTCTCTCTCACTTGTGCTGTTTAGGTTTCCAGGCTTTCAAACCTTTTTATGAAGCTTTTTTGGATATGGATGGAGCAATACTTGAGTATTGTTGGGCAACTCTGCTTTCTCCTTCAACATTGCACCCTTGAATTACACCCATGTTGACATAACTACAGGTCACTCGTTTTTAAAGTAAACTTTATTGAGGTATGCAGTACATGCAACAAAATGCACCCATCTTAATTACATAATTTGATGAGGTCTGACAGATATATATATATTTCATCAAACCCCCCAATTCTCAGTGATGACTCAATGTTACTACTGTATCTAGTTGTTGAATAACAGTACATTTTACTCTGTGAATGGACATTTGGGCTGTCCCGTCTTCAACTTCACTGGTAATGCCAAATCGTTTCCCAAAGCAGTTACACCAACATGTACATAAAATCCACAGTATTGATCCACATTCTTACCAACACCTGATACTTTAGTCTGGTAAGTGCAAAACAGTATTTCATTGTAGGGGCACCTGGATGGCTCAGTTAGTTGACTGTCCCATTCTTGATTTCGGGGTCCTGGGGTCGAGCCCCCATCAGGCCCCCCACTCAGTGGGGATTCTGCTTGGGAATTCTCTCTCTCTCCCTATGCCCCTCCCCCTTGCTCGTGCATGTGCTCTCTCTAAAATAAAAAATCTTAGGGGCGCCTGGGTGGCTCAGAGGGTTGGGCCTCTGCCTTCAGCCCGGGTCATGGTCCCAGGGTCCTGGGATTGAGTCCTGCATCGGGCTCCCTGCTCAGCGGGAAGCCTGCTTCTCCCTCTCCCTCTGCACCTCCCCCTGCTCATGCTCTCTCTCTGTATCTGTCTCAAATGAATTAAAAAAAAAAAATCTTTAAAATAAAAAGCTTAAAAAAACAGTATTTCAGGGCGCCTGAGTGGCTCAGTCGGTCAAGCATCTGCCTTCGGCTCAGGTCATGATCCCAGGGTCCTGGGATGGAGCCCTGCATTGGGCTCCCTGCTCCGCGGGAAGCCTGCTTCTCCCTCTCCCGCTCCCCCTGCTTGTGTTCCCTCTCTCGCTGTGTCTCTCTGTCAAATAAATAAAATCTTTACGAAAAAAACAGTATTTCATTGCAATTTAAATATACATTTCCATGATTACAAAGGATTTTGAGTATCTTTTTATGTCTGTTGGGCATTATTTCTCTCCTCTTTGAAGTGATTATTTTGCTAATTTTTCTATTTAGTTGCTTCACTTTTCCTCACTGATTTGGGAGTAATTCTTTGTATTTTATGTAATAATCCTTTGTCAAGTAAATGTGTTGCACATATCCACTCCCGGTTTTGCTTAGTGACTTAACATTTTATGGTGTCTTAAGATAAACAAAAGGTAATAATTTAAGTAAAGCTAGGTTCATTTTTTATGGTTTGTATTTTTACATCCTAAGAAATCAGTTGCTTCTTCAAGTTCAAAAATGGATCCTCCCGTATTTTCTTCTGTGAACGGACAGTTGGGTTGTTTTCCATCTGGGCTCTTGTAGCACTGGTGTCATCAGCATTCAGAGGCTCCTCCAGATGCCTGACATACAGCCAACAGCGGACCTGAGAGACTGCGGGGCAGGCCCGTCTTCAACTTCACTGGGTAGTAACTTATAAAAAAATTCTACAGCTTTGCATCTCACATTTATATCTTTAATATATTTAGAATGTAGGGATCCAATTTCATTTTCTCCCAAATGGATAATCAATTTTTTCTTTTCTCCACTGAGGAGGAATAGCCCCGTCGTATCAAGTTTCCATAGATCAGTGGGATCCCTATTCTAGTCCAATGGTTTGTCGACCTCTGCTCTCACCACCCTGTCCTACACACTGTGGCTTAATAAGGTCCAGTGTTTGAGGTGAGAATAAGCAAGTTTTCTCACCTTTTTTTGTTTTTGTTTTTGCAAGTCTAACCCTTTGCTCATATACATATATATTAGATAGCTGTTACACAGCATGAAACCTCTATCGGTAAATCCAATAGGATTGGAAACTGGCACGCTTCCAATACGGAGCCTTTCAAATACGTCCCTTTTCTATCAACCCTACGGCGTGGCTCCAGCCACACCCCGACCGCTAATCTAGCCCATGACAGGACGCAGTCTCCTTGCCTCTAGCACTCCAGGTTATTGGCCACATTGTGGGCAGACAAATCTTGCTAAAATGTAATTCAAGTCACCTTCTATTTATCATCCATTAGTGCTTCCCAGTGTCTTCCAGATGAAGACTACACTTCTTACCTGGGTTTGTCCTGGTGAATCGGCTTCTGTTCTTCTGCAGCCCCATCTCCAGCCACCTTTCCCACCTACAATGCCCTGTGTTCCTTTGTACTCCGGTCACTCTGAGCTCACTTTTGGTTCCTTACGTTAACTATGAGAGATTTTTCAGACAGGAAAATGGCAATTTGGAAAATTTGCCCTCCTAAAGATGCAAAAGAGATTTCAGCCAGAAATTAGTGTTTACTAAGATAAAGCACATTATAATCGTAACCACACTCTTAAAAGTCACACAATCCAAATGGCCTCATGCTCTTTCCCTTTTTATATTTTTTAATGAACCCAAGGCTTAATTAATTAAGACCATAATTAAGCACCCAGCTAGCTCAGTTGGTAGAGCATGAGACTCTAAAACCATAATTATATCAATCAATAACCAACAATAAATTGACTGTAAATTCAACTTAACACAAGTATATCAGAATACAAAGCACAGGGCACCTGGGTGGCTCAGTTGGTTAAGCGACTGCCTTCGGCTCAGGTCATGATCCTGGAGTCCCGGGATCGAGTCCCACATCGGGCTCCCTGCTCAGCAGGGAGTCTGCTTCTCCCTCTGACCCTCTTCCCTCTCGTGCTATCTCTCATTCTCTCTCAAATAAATAAATAAAATCTTTAAAAAAAAAAATACAAAGCACATAGTAAGTTCTTTGAACCAGTAAATATATGTTTTATTTCCTCACCATAATAATTTCTAATTCTAGGGGCATGTGGGTGGCTCAGTCAGTTGAGCGTCTCTTGGTTTTGGCTCAGGTCATGGTCTCAGGGTCGTGAGATCAAGCCCTGCGTCAGGCTCTGCTCTCAGCTCGGACTCCGCTTAAGACTCTCTCCCTCCTCCCCCCAGGCCCTCCCCACTGTTCACTCTCTCAAGTAAATAAGCAAAAAACAAAGGTGTTATGTGTAATGATGTCTATAATTAAAAATATGTATTATCTAATTCTATAGTTTTTGGAACATTCACAATAATGTATCTTGGTGAACACCAGAAAAGACATCCTGCAAGTTATTATTTAGGAGAGCCCCGTGGGCACAAAGTTGAGCAGGCCACTTGGCCATCACCTGCACGTCCCTCTAACCTGCTTCCCCCAAACTCAGCCCTATTCATGACAGTAACCCTTGCTAAGAGGCCAGGGTTCATCTAAAGAGGTCAACGTACACACACGTGAAGTGTAAATTGGTAACATGCTCTCTGATTAAACCCTGGAATTCTAGCTTTCTTATGGGGAACACATGAGATTTTCTCAGGACATTTGCCCACAAATGTGTGTATAGAAAAATAATTTACCTTCAGCTCCCAGCAGCTATAAACGTCAACAGCCTTAGTTGATCTCTCCTGGCTGGAGGACCATTTTCCCACGTGGGACACTAGCTGAGGGCTCAGACTTACATTCCTTGGTGTCACCTGACCCACAGGGAACTTGCATATCTCCGTCCCAAACTGTGGGACCATGGGCCGATCTACTGCAGGTCTAAACAGCTCTATCCAACTTCTTTTTCCTGCTTGGGTAGCTACAGACCCCGTGAGCACATGCCCTGCCTAGACTAACACCCGGTCTGGAAGTGAAACGCAAGTCTCCTCTTCCTGGAGGCGTCACAAGTGACTTGTTACACGGGAAGGCGTGTTTGTGTGCTGTGCTTGTGTGAAGGGCAGGAGGCTTCTGGGTCTAGCCATGCCAACAGTTCTTTAGAATAGGGGGTACTTAGCATCTCCTTCACCCATCTTTGGCCCCTCTGTAATTGCCATTCTTTGAGTAACAGGAAAAGTTCAACACAACATCCTGGTATACATACATAACTATAAATACAACTTAAAAACAACACATACATAAAATAAATGGGACCAAACACAAGAGTCATTATGTGCACACAAGAGAATATGCAGTTACCTCTGTGGTGTATGGATACACCATGTATACAGACATGTGAACTGCCAAACTAGCAGAAAATAGGGAGAAAAAGATCATCTGATTTACAGAATCACTAGTCATCAAATTCATGTTTTCATGTAAACTATAGCTCAATAAAGCTGTTGAAGAAAAAAAAATGTACAGGAAGACAATAAAACACAGGGAGGAAGAAATGGAGGAAAGACAAATACTCCTAAAAAAAAAAAAGGTAGAAAGAAAGCAATCCAGTCTCCTAGTACTGAGTCATTTGCAGGAAAAATAGGCAGGTATCTAATGCAAATATCTGAGAAGGCCAAAAATCACACCAAAAATTTTGTCCAGATGATTCTGTTCTCAGATACCCAATACTTTGTATTTATTAGAGAGAAAATATGGGAATTTAGTTCTCTTTTAAAATGTACTCTTTATGTCCCTCAGTTTATTTTCTCCCAGACACTTCAGGCATTTATAGAAACAAGTATAAAATCACCATACATACATTGCTTTTTAAAATTGAAAACTGGAAGCACAGTACTTTATTCAATCAACAAATGGTAAAATTTGAGAAATATAAGTCCCTTAGTTCCAAAATATGGTCAGGTAGGAGAGAGGACACAGAAATGTAGGTGGACAAAATTAAACCACTGTCATGGATATCTGTCTACCACTATCACATTTTTGAAAAGCTGTAAGATTTTATTAAACATACACACTGAAATATAATCCTACTAAAGCTTCAGAACTGAATGTGGAAAACATTTCCTCTACTTTCTAATATGTTTGGGATCATTCTGATGAAACTTTCTAACCAATAAAGTAGTACTGACATTCGGTATTACTAAATATCCTTCCCTTCTTCAAACTTCAATGGTACATTTCTTTCAACAGAAGCATTACAGTTATGTTGATTCCCTGCCTAGGAAAAGACACTTTCTCCAAGGATCTTGGCATGTTTTACCCTAAAGAACCTGCCTTGTGCTAATCGTTTGTTTTCAGTAATTCTGAGCAAATGCAGATGTGTGGCATTTTCCTGAACTGTCTCCACCCACTAGAGGTTACTACACCTACCCAAGGTGCTAGAATACCTGGCTTTGACCCACAGAACCTTGACAGCAATCGGCTCCAGCAAAATCTAAAGATCTGTACCTGATCTAAACTCTGTGGCCTGATGGGGCCCGATCCCCCACCGTAATGAAACTGGAACTCACCAACAAGAATCCAAAGCCATGACACCATGACGAGGTGTTTCCCCCACCTCAGCCATATAAACACTGTGTCTAAACCCGCACCCACGGAGGAAACTTAAGGCCAGCTTCCACCCAGGACCAGCTGCAGAAGCCCACCCCCTTCCTGACCCTGGCACTCCGATTCTAATTCCAGCCCCAAGCTCACGTCCCACCAGTGGTCTAAGACGCCATTTCAAAGAAATCAGTACCATCCTGAAGTGGTGCTACAATCTAAATATCCTAATGAAGTACAACAATAACAAAGACGTACAAAATGTAAGACCAAATTTTTTAATATTAGAAGCAACAGATTTAAAGTTACATTTTAATAAATATAACAAATATAACAAAAAAATTAAAACAATTATAAAAACTGTACATTTAACTGAAAGTGTATAGATAGACAATTGATATAGAAAACTGCTATTTTAATCATAACTTTTCCTATTCCCGGATGTGTACATGCATACTTTGACTGGACACCTTCAAGTTTTCAATGTGATGAGTGAGCTTGCTTCTTGCTTGTTAATTTGTCTAACCTAGGCTGGATTGAGGACAGTGCTACTCTCAGGGGGTAATGGATATTTAAACTGTTCCTGTGTTTTGTTTTAATAACACTCAAAGCAGAGAACCCAGTCTCACAGAGGGATGTTGAGGGGAATAGGAGGAGGGATTTTAAAGCAACCTCAGCAAGCCCAGGATACTCATCTTTAACTTTTATCCAAAATGAAGCAAGTGATGCTGTATTTTCAAAATTCATTTTCAATCCTTCATCGGTAGCCAGCTTCAACAAGTTATCCTGTAGGGTTACAGTTAAATTTAAGTTATCTTTTGGTGAAAGAAATGGATTTTGGATCCATGAGTTTCCTACACGTGGATCTTCTTTTGATGGAAAATATAATTCAAAACAATCCAACAAATTTGTAAGATGTTCACTGATAATTTTTCGCAGATGGGCAATGTCAAGGTCATTACCTACTTCATGGATAACTGTTGTTAAATTATGGAACATGTCATAACAATCTGTAGAAACTCTGTTTTTCCAAGCTTCTAACTTTTGTTTTTGTCCTTCAATCTTATCAGCCATTGAAAAACAGGTTGCATTCTTTCCTTGCATGGAAACGTTAAGATCATTAAAAATACTGAAGATATCAGATAAATAAGCAAGTCTGGCTGTCCAGTTCACATCTCTGAAAAGCTGGGACCAAACTGGTTTCTTGCTCTGCAGAAATACTAAGAGTTCATTTCGTATTTCAAACATTCTTGATAGAACTTTTCCCCGAGTTAACCACCGAATCTCAGCATGCAATAACAGCTGCTTATGATCAGCTTCCATATTGTCACATAACAAAGAGAACAGTCTTGAATTTAACGAGTTAGACTTGACATAATTCACAATTTTTACTGTGTCAGTAAGCACACTGTTTAGTTCCGCTGACACCTTTTTCATAGCCAGACTTTCTCGATGAATGAAGCAGTGTGTTATTTTGCATTCTGGGGCAAGCTCCTTAATGTGGGTAACCACTTCGGAATGCATTCCTGTCATGGAGGCTGCGCCATCTGAACACAGTCCTACACAAAACCTAAATTCCAGACCACACTTGTTGACAACATAATTCTTCAGAGCTTCATACACTTCTGAGCTAGTCGTGTTTGTCGGTAAAGAGGCAGAAAAGAAGAATTCTTCCTTTATATCATCATTGTGTTCGAACCGCACATACACTAAAAGAATGATCATGTTAGCAATATCTTTGCATTCATCAAGTTGCAACGAAAAGTACTTTGCCTCTTTAACTTGCTCTATGAGTTGGTCTTCCATGTCGTTAGCCAGCTCCTGAATGCGTCGAGCTATGGTGTCGTTGGAAAGTGGCACCTGAGCCACCTTCTTCGCTGCAGACTCACCCAGCATCTCCAGGCAGACTTCTTTGATGCAGTCTTTCACCAGCGTCTCTGCGATCGTGTATGGCGTTTTAGACTTGGCAACCGGGAGCGCCACTTTGTAAGAAGCCCGAAGAGCACTGATGTTTATATGAGACACATTGAACATCTGCTTTGGCCGGCTTTTTAATTCGCTACTCTTTCTCTCAAAGAATTCTTTTGGTTGTGAACTTATTTCTTTATGTTTTGAATATAAATGCCTCTTAAGTTTTGATGGTTTCATCGCTTCATTAGCCAGTATATCTCCACAAATAATACACTGCGGTTTCAGCACTTCACCATCAATTACGGCTACAAACCCAAACTCGATATACGAGGGATCATACTTCCGAGTAAAACTTGTGTGAACTCTTCTGGTTTTCACCTGCTCTGGGCGACTTCCATCGGTACCATTTCTCTTACTACTGCTGCTATATTCAGAAAAGGTATGTTTTTTCTTGACAAAAAAGTCCAGTGATGCTTGTTTTGCCATCTGCAAATTAGGAATAAAAATAAATAATACAAATTTTACTCTCCTCTTTTTTCTGATAACAAACTACAAATTAAAAACTAGGCTTGATTAAAAACTTAGAATGGTTTTAAAATGAAGTTATAGGGATAAAGGTTTACATTTTTCCGAGTTACAGCAGACAAAGTAGCCATCAAACATCACACGTTGTAACTGTGCTTGACTGGTGTGCAGCTCACAGCACAATGACTGGCCTTGAGAGGTTAGTGACGCCCAAACTGGCCCGCCTTCTATTCAAAAACACGAGTTCATGAATCATATGCCTGGGTGCTACAGCAATGTCAAATTGTTATTAACTCCTGATTAGTGTACTTACCCCTTTGTGGACTAGTAGAAGACCAGTGGGTCTGCAGATCACACTCCAGGTACCACTGGCCCAAATCATGTGTAACCTCCATATTTCAAAACTCTAAACTCAACACACATTAACTCTACTTTATAAAACCTACTGATTTAAAACACATCTCTTTGGCCTTATATCATGCTCTCCATTTAAATCTGAAAACTGAGCTTTTTCTCAACACAAACCCGTATCTCCAACCAGACTGATCATCTTCCCCTAAATACTTCTTCACTTGACCGAGATGCCCTTTCTTAGCTTACCTCCCCACCCAAACTCACATACAATTAAAACAAAGTAACATTAAGTTCGGCTTTTCCCACATTCATCCTCCTGGAGAAACACCCTCACACACCCATCTTAGCTTTCTCACTTCCCCCAGGAAATGCCTCACAACAGAAAGGAGTAAAAGAGATATTGTCATAACCCCAGACAACAAATAAAGCAGCATTCAAGGTTATAACTTCCAACCTGAAAAAGGAGTGTGGGGGGGGTGGGGGGGGCGGTGGGTTAAAAGTAATGGGTTTTCTCTGGAGAAAACAAACCCAAGTTGGCCCAATGGTGCTTTAGTAACTCTACCATGCCAAAACATCCTCACCCATCACGAGCACAGTGACGTGTAACGAAGCTCTTCCCTGCTCTGCTCTGCTCTGCAACAGGTACTCAGACTCTTACCCAATCTCCTACTTTGTCTGATGAAAATGGTGTCTCTGACGGCTTCAGCATTTTGGAAGGCTGACCAGTCAAACTTCTCTGGATCTCATCATGTTTCCTTTTCATTGTCGTGGTCTCATAGCAGAGACTGCACGTTATTCTGTAAGGACAGCCCTCAGTGTCACGTTGAGGGGGCACTCCACAGATCGCATGGACATTCCCATCACACGATACACAATTATGAGCACCTGAGCATTCTTTCTCACAAACTACACAGGATACAAATTTTACTCTGTTTTCGGCAGGGTTCTTCATGGCCCCGGCAGGAGTAGAAAGATGCTCTTCAATATCACTGCTATCCGTGCCAGTCTCAATGTTCTCTTCATATGGTGCTCCTGGCATACTTTCTAATTCTCTGTCAGCCTGTTCTAATTTGTTTTCTGGATTCAGGCTAGCAATAAGTTCTTCAGTTAACTGAGAATGACACAGGCCTAGTCTAGCTTCAGAGCTAAATGTGCCTTCAAATGGAGTCTGCTGCATGCCTCGGTGATAGGGTTGATTTTGGGTCATCTGAATGAACCATAAAAATTCAGCCCAGTGTGACGAATGGTTGGTTTGCATCCAGGAGATAATCCTATCTTGGATATCCTCATTAGTCTGATTCACAGAACTTTGGCTTTGACAGGGCGGAGGCTTCCCATGGACAATTTTCAATTCTGGCCAAATATTACTAAGTTCACTGACAATCTGGCTTGAAAATTCCCTCCCATTGTCTGATTGTAGGACACTGGGTGCGCCAATAATTGTAAAAATATCTAAAAGGGCATGTGCAACTTCCTTAGGCTTTTTAGATTTTAGTGACCGCAAAAAACTCAACTTTGTACGAAGGTCTTGATAATGCATAATAAATTTATACTCCCCATCAGGATTCAATTGCATGTCTATAAGATCCACCTGGCATCTTGAATTCACTTCCTTCATTGGCTTTGATGTTAGAACTTTCTTGAGTTTTGAATTTTTCTGTTGGCATGATCTGCAGAGTGTCAAGTATAGCATTATAACTTCCTTTGTGATGTTCTTGTATTTGGCTTGTAACTCTTTCTCCATGCGGGTACGCCCACCATGTCCAATGCTGAGATGGGTATCATGCAGAATGTCAAATAACTCCTCGCTGTGTAAGTAATACCGCACTTTATCTGTTTCCCCATTTATAGCCTCAATCAGCCTCTCATTTCCTTGTACGAGGATCACGTCAAATCTAGCTAAGCGACGGGAGTCAACAGATTCCTTTCTTGCCTTCGCTTTAGCCTCTTTCACTTCCCTTATTAACTGACAGTACTTTGCTTTAGAAAATATCTTGGTATTATTACTTTTGTTTTCCAGTAACACTGCTAAGCTTCTGAAGAACTTCTCTCTCATGTTTTCTGGTTCAATTTCTGGCTCATTAGCGTCTAAACTACTGGGGTTACCATCACCCACGCTTTGAGACATCATGGAAAGCCACAAAAATGACCCTAAAATATAAAGAAACAACGATTAATTTGAAATACATATATTGCCCAAGTAGCCACTAGAGTTTGGGGTAGAAGTAGAGGCTATGAGCACACAAGTTGGGGGGAGTACAGTTTTGGTTAGGGAGCTCAGCCTTGGAGGAATAGAAGGTAAATGAAGAACCCCAGTCAGGAACAAAAAATTCTGATATAGTAAAGAGTAGAAAACCAGGATGTGACTTTCCAGAGCAGTATCTGGGATTAGCCTTAAAGTAAAGCATTGTTTTATATAAAACAAGAAGTAAATTGATGTTATTAATTAACTACAAAAGATAAATTTTTTTGGCTAGAAAAGCCTCAGCAATACAGTAATAAATTTTTAAAAAGATTTATTTATTCATCTGAAAGAGAGAGAGAGAGCAGGGGGAAGGTCAGAGGGAGAAGCAGACTCCCAGCCGAGCAGGGAGCCTGATGCGGGACTCGATCCCAGGACTCCAGGATCGTGACCTGAGCCAAAGGCAGTCGCTTCACCGACCAGGAGCCCCTCATTTTCTTTAACAGAATTTCTAAGTAGAATTTCCAAGTGTTAAACATCATACTGACAAAAATTGGGTCAGAGGTTATAGAAATGGCACCTATGGCTACACTGACAAACGCTTACCACAGATGCACCTCTGATTTATCCGCAGGTACTTAATTCCATTGCAAAATATCCATGGGAAACCATGGACCTATTGACTGTATTCAACTCTTTCTTACATTATTACGTGGCTGCTTGATTCAACTCCTTTAACAGCATCACACGAAACTGGCTGAGTTTTCCTTCAGCTATGTTCAGTAGGCTGCAACGGAATGAGGTTTGATAACTTCTCAGCGACCAGACCCTTCCCGCTCTCAAATCTCATCCTCGTTCCAGACTAGATTATCCTCACCATTATCCTGCAGTGGGTATGGCTCCAGAGAGTCACATTCCATTCTGTCTTCCACGGGCTGGAGCTGGGCACCTAAGGGCTCCTTTGCGGCCTCCGCAGGAGTCATTTCCTCCATAGGAATTTCCGGCACATCTGTGCCCTGTGGGACCTGAGGACAAACAGGTACATCTGGAAATTAATGTACATGATCACTGCACAAACCTCAGAACAGTCTTCTACTGAAACAGTACGTAAGAAGATAAAGTCTTCACTGACTTCTTAAGAGTCCAACATGGAAGAAGAAATAAAAAATGCTGGGACTAATAAAGCCAGAGCCATGCAGCATAAACTGTCTCCACTGGACAGATACTCATCCCTGTGGTTTCTGTTTGGGGGAATAACAACAGGAACACATGAAAGGAATCCTCCCTAAACTGCGATAATTAAAAGAAAATTGTAAATAGATTTCAATGTGAGCAATTAAAAATAAATATCTGGGGTGAGGTTATGCAAATTATCTAAGAGTTACTCATGAGCTTTTCAACACAGAAAGGAATCTGACAGTTGTTTTAGAATAAATGTGGAAAACATCACCCCAGTGTTACGGACGGGGAAAGAAGCCAATCATTTTGGATGACTGTGCTGGATAAAAAAGAAAACACTATCTTCTTACACTAATCATCTCATATATGGTTTATAATTAAATTTCCCTGTCCCCAAAATATATTTTATGTTTTTTTAACTTTGTGAAACAGTACTTATACATTGTTTTTGATTATGTCTTTTGATTCTTTTAATCTAAAAGTTTCCTGCCTTTTTATGACATTCAGTTTTTGAAAACTCAGAGCAAGTTACAGAATATCCCACATTAGGGATTTGTCTTACTCCTTCTTCACAGATGGACTCTGGGGAGTAATTTCTGGAAGAATACCGCGTAAGTGCAGTGTCCTTACTGTGGTGCGTCACAGGGCACACACTACCAAGTTATTTCGTTACTGATAATGCCAAACTTGATCGCGTAGTTCAGGTAGTGACCTACCAGCTCTACCCCATCCACTTTTCCCACGGCAATTAGTAAGTCAGCTGTGGGGTAATAGTATGGAACTACATAAATAGCCTATTCCCCAATGGTTTTAGCATTCACTGCTGATTCTGATCAATTTTTATACTGGGGGTTGCAAAATGGTGACTGCTTGCCTTTATAATTCCTTCTACATTGACTAGCTAGCAATTTTCTGTAAAGAGCTCTCAGTCTCTCATTCGTGTGCACCGCATGGGGAGGACAGAGGGAGAGAGAATCTTAAGCAGGCTCTACACTCAGCACAGAGCCTGAGGTGGGCTCCACCTCACAACCCTGAGACCATGACCGGAGCCAAAATCAAGAGTCAGACACTTAACCAACAGAGCCACCCAGGCACCTCCTCTGTCTCTCATCTTGAATATCACTACAGACTTATTCTGTAATCCACTCCACCCTTACTCACCTCGATCTTAAACTGTCTCCCATTTAGCCCCAGCGCCCCTTTCATCAGGTTCCTGCATCCTTGGAACATGACCCCACTAGTGTTTTTTAGCACATCTGTGCTTTCCAGAACAATAGGACCACACTGTATTTTCCCTGTCCCAGATCTAGTTTCAACTGTTTCCCCCAAGAAGGCTTGATTCATTTTAGAGCAACAGTGTTGGGAATAAAGACTGAGTAGTAGGTAGGCTCACTGTTAATGGTGCATCATCCCCTCCAGGTCCTTTTATGGACAGAGCTGGTAAATATATTTCTAGATTATCATGAATTCCATTCCATTTCAGTGCCATACCTCACCTTTCCATATTCCATTTTAACATATCTTTCTCCCACAGTGAAACAAATGAAACCCAGTTCAATACAATGTTATGTACACATTTGCTCTAACCTACAATAAACACTCAAGTTTCAGAATTACAGTGCTGTGTGTTACAGAACACTCCCAACAACATACCTATAAAATCAATTATCTCTGTGGCTTTCTATGCCCACAGACAGTGCCCCACTAAGAGTACACAGAACACTGTGTTCAAGTCACCTCAATTATTGTTTTGCTGTTATTGTTACTTTCATGTACAGTTGAGGTCACCTGTTTCTGTGTTTAATCATTTTGAATTTAACATTGCTTTTTAAATACTTAAAACATTTACATGATATTAAAAAAATCAAAATATACACTCAGAGAAGTCCTGCTCATATTCTACTCCACCCCTACTCCCATAAGAAACCATTTTTGGGGGCGCCTGGGTGGCTCGGTCAGTTAAGCGTCTGCCTTCAGCTCAGGTCATGGTCCCGGGGTCCTGGGATTGAGTCCCGCGTCGGGCTCCCTGCTCAGCGGGGAGTCTGCTTCTCCCTCTGCCTCTGTTCCTCCCCCCAGCTCATGCTCTCTCTCTCTCAAATAAATAAAGTCTTTAAAAAAAAAAATAAAACAGAGCAAGGATGAAAGTTACTTAAAAAAAAAAATCAAGTTGTCATCTCCCTAACAACAGAAATTCTGATTTCTCTTTATTTCATATACCTTACAGTGAAAAGAACACAAACAAGAGGCTCGGACTCCCCGGCTGGAGGCTCTCGGAGTAGGCTCCGTACAGCGGAGGAGACCTGGCCACTTCGCATCCCTGCCAAGCCTGCTTTCTTGCTGAACAGCCTCGTGGAAGCCACACTGCAGCCAAACCAAACATTTCAACAGTCTGCCAAGTAAATATTCTTGAGGACAAAACAAAGAAAAAAATCTATCAATACAGAAGAACCTGGTATGGAAACCTAATCAATCCATGCTCTGCCATATACACCTGGCATCAATTACCCATGCTCTGAATCTAACTTGCAAAATCCAAGTAAAAATTTAGCTTACCCTTTGGTGGGCATTTACAAACTTGGTTAATTCTGAAAATTTCCCTCACTAGGTCTTGGCTTGACAAAAATAATTCCTCATTCATATGACATATGAATCTAAAAATGTGCATACAAATACCCTAGCCTATCATGCAGGAGACATCACAATGGGATAAATATCTTTAATACAATTTTTTAAGATTTATTCTGGAGAAAGAGAGAAAGAAAGCGTGTGATCAGGAGGGAGGGGCAGAGGGAGAGAGAGAATCTCAAGCAGACTCCACACTCAGCGCGGAGCCCACATGGGGCTCGATCTCACCACCCGGAGATCAAGAGTCAGCCCTCAACCAACTGAGCCACCCAGGTACTCCGTAATTAATACAATTTTTAATTGGAATATTACATGCTTAGAAAAAAGCTCACAGCTCATAAGCATAGAGCTCAATGATTTATCACAGTGAACCACCCAGAACATGATCAGCATCTCAGAAGGCTACTTGTGCCCTACTCTCTTCCCCAAAATTAACTACTACTCTGACACAGATCACCACAGAGTCATGTTGCTTTTTGAACTTTATATAAGGAAAATCATACAACATGTATTTATTTTTGCCTGGCTTCTTTGCTCAACATTATGTTTGTGAAATTCATCCACACTGTTGAATGTAGTTGTTCACTTATTTTCATTGTTGTACAGTATCCAACAGTACAAATACACTGTAATTATGTTCTTGTTTCGAGTTTCTGGCAATTATAATAATAATAATGCTGCTCTCTCTGAAAGTGTTTCTTGTAGATACACACCTGGAAGTAGGTTTGCTGGATCACAGAGTTTGGTTATACATGGAGATAGTTCCAAAGTGGCCAAAACAACTTATTCCTACCAGGATATAAGCATTCTAGTGGCTCAACATCCTTACCAAAATTTGGTCATGTCAGCACTTTTAATCCACACTGGTTGGAATAAAACGGTACCACATATTGTTTTAATTTGCATTTTTCTGATTAGTAAGATTGAGTCACTGTTTTACAGTTTTATTGGCTAATTACCCTTTTTTTGTACAGTGCATGTTCAAATCTTTTGTTGATTTCTTTATTGGGGTAAGTGTCCTTTTGCTTATTGGTCTGTAGTGTATTATACATTCAGATGATATTTTTGTATGTAGTTTGGACCTGGCATAGGGAAAATATAAGTCTGGAAAATATGGTTTGGACGTGATACTTTCATTGACATCTGAGCTTGTGCTGAGATTTTCAATGCTAAGGTGTGACAAGCTAAGCAATGGAAAATTACTACAGCAAATTAAACAAGCCACGCGTATTTAAAAAAAAACTTTTTATCCATGTTACTATAGAAGGTGGCATAAAATGAGCATAAAAGTCCATTATAATGCACATATAAGTTCTTAATACTGCCCTAGAAATATTCATTGATCAATCTAGATGATAAAATTCCTAGTGAAGTTGTGACACAACCCCAATTACCATAAAATACTGTTGATCTGCATGTCCTGATTTATTTTAGCTAATTGGCTAACTCCCCATATGTATACACTGAAAAGAAATGCTAGCTTAAGCCATGAAAAAAACTGAAATCTTGCCATTTGCAACAATGTGGATGGAACTAGAGGGTATTATGCTAAACGAAATAAGTCAATCAGAGAAGGACAATTATCATATGATCTGATATGTGGAATTTAAGAAACAAGGCAGAGGATCATAGGGAAAGGGAGGGAAAAATGAAACAAGATGAAACCAGAGAGGGAGACAAACCATAAGAGACTCTTAATCTCAGGAAACAAACTGAGGGTTGCTGGAGTGGTGGGGGGTGGGAGGGATGGGGTGGCTGGGTGATGGACCTTGGGGAGGGTATGTGCTATGGTGAGTGCTGTGAATTGTGCAAGACTGATGAATCACAGATCTGTACCCCCGAAACAAATAATACATTGTATGTTAAAAAAAAAAAGATAGGAGGAAGGGAAAAATGAAGGGGGGAAATCGGAGGGGGGGACAAACCATGAGAGACTATGGACTCTGAGAAACAAACTGAGGGTTCTAGAGGGGAGGGGGGTGGGGGGATGGGTTAGCCCGGTGATGGGTATTAAGGAGGGCACGTTCTGCGTGGAGCACTGGGTGTTATACGAAAACAATGAATCATGGAACACTACGTCGAAAACTAATGATGTAATGTATGGTGACTAACATAATAAAATAAAATTAAAAAAAAAATGGGGTGCCTGGGTGGCTCAGTCGTTAAGCGTCTGCCTTCGGCTCAGGTCATGGTCCTGGGGTCCTGGGATCGAGCCCCACATCGGGATCCCTGCTCAACAAGAAGCCTGCTTCTCCGTCTCCCACTCCCCCTGCTTGTGCTTCATCTCTCGCTGTGTCTCTCTCTGTCAAATAAATAAATGAAATCTTAAAAAAAAAAATGCTAGCTTAAATAATCAAAGAGTTATCCTATAATTGACAATAAAACTTAGAATTAAGTGGGGTTTTTTTGTTAATTTTTGTTGGATTAGTAAAGCATATATAAATATATAACATTATATTCACTTCACTAGCTATTACTGGCATCTCATCATTTCCTATGCTAAATGCCGTTTTTTTTTAAATAAAAATGAAAGAAAAACAGAGTCCATACCAACATTCAGATGTCAGCTAGTGAAATGTTATGTTTTAAAACGTACAGATTACAAATAATTTTATATTCATCAGCAATATCCATGGATAGTAACAATTTTGTTTGTAGTATTGTCAACCTACTCCCCAAAATTTATCAACTGAAAAAAGAAGTTTCTGAAATGGCTCCAGATGCCACATTTACGTTCAAAACAGGAAGTGGGAAAATACAGAACTAAACACATCTGTCCCATTTTATAAGAAAGTAAAAGCTTTCCCAGACACTCCCAGAAAACATGCCTATCTCTCCCTGGCCAGAGGTATGCTGCACAGCCAACTCAAGTACAAGGAAAGCTGGAAGGAATCATCCTGTTTTAAGGAAGGAAAAGGGGAGAACAGACACAGGTTTTCCCGCTGTCCAAGAGTAGAGCGTTCTAGGTGCCTGGGTGGTTCAGTTGGTTAAGCGACCGCTTTCAGCTCGGGTCATGATCCTGCAGTCCTGAGATCGAGTCCCGCATCGGGCTCCCTGCTCAGCAGGGAGTCTTGCTTCTCCCTCTGACCCTCCCCCCTCTCATGCGCGTGCTCTCTCTCTCTCTCATTCTCTCTCTCAAATAAATAAAATCTTAAAAAAGAAAAAAAAAGAGTAGAGCATTCCTATGAAAACTACTGTAAGCGAAATGGCATACAGCAAACAGTCTCCCCCATTTTCTGTAAGTTCGCGTGGGGCCACTTCGCGTGGGGCCACTTCGCCTGTAAAAGGACTGCATTCGTTCCTGGGTTTGCTCACCAGAAGAAATCCAGGGAGGATTTTCATTTCTATGCAAAGGAGCCATTCCTGTACTAATGCAGGTGTTTTGTAAGAGCAAGTGAGTACAGTGAAGTGGGTTAGAAACTTTCTGAAGCAGGGACACCTGTGTCCAGGTGGCAGCTGAAAATGTCTGCAACGGGGCCATTTTCCCTTTTCCAGAAATCACACAGAAACAAGAAAAATGAGAAACACGTACGCAAACATAATATTCTCTAAGACAAGGGAAATTCCTATAATCCTGAATTGTATGAAAAACTATCAAATGTGAACATTACCCAGAACTGACCAAACACCAAGTCCTACCAATGGCTACATTCTCCACAAAGCTAAAAGAGGGAAATTCTAAAGTAACAGGCACATCTTACGGGAAAAACCAATATTGTTTTTTTGAAACAAAGGGAGAAGATGTACTGGCTAGAGGTAAGAGACTGCTTATATAGACATCTATGTCAGAATATGTGAACTCATGAAAAAACATGCTTTCTGCAAAACTGCACAAAAAAATAACAAGGTTTATGGAGAAAATAAAGTTATGGGGGGGGCGCCTGGGTGGCTCAGTGGCTAAGTGTCTGCCTTCAGTTCAGGTCATGGTCCCAGGGTCCTGGGATCGAGCCCTGCATCGGGCTCCCTGCTCTGCGGGGAGCCTGCTTCTCCCTCTCCCACTCCCCCTGCTTGTGTTCCTGCTCTTGCTGTCTCTGTCAAATAAATAAATAAAATCTTAAAAAAAAAAAAAAGTTACAGGATAGACTACCGAACATCTACACTTTGTCACTAGAGCGCTAATAAAACTATGGCAATTCTACTAAAAATAAAAGCATAGGTATTATAAAGAATGATCACACTTCATACAGGACTTGACTCGACAAAGGTGAAACTACTGTGTTAGGAGGAGGTACGAGGAAAGGATGGAGCAAGGGGCAGAGATGCGGCCTTCAGACGTCCAGGTGGAGAAGCATTTGCACATTTTCCAAGAAATGCGGTGATTTTAGAAGAAATATAGTAATGGTTCTGGCTCATCATCTTTTTACTTCTTCGGCACTGACTTATAAAAAGATACCCAGTTTTTGCTGCTTAAACATTTCCCTTCGTTCCTAAAGCAGCAGCTTCTATGGTTCCGAATAGGACCTTACACGGAAGCGCAATCCCGATGCGTTCTGCGTTACCTTTGGCTCACTGCCACGCCTTCTCCAACGCACCTAAAGTAGAAAGTGACGGAGAAGTGAACAGCTCCTTCGGGGCAGCTTCTTCCACACCTTCCACCTGTGCCTGAGCAACTAACTGTTGCAGCTCTTATGTGTAGAGATTTTCTGCACAGGATTGCAGCAGCTCCCCACTTCCCAGATTCAGCCTCCTCTGCCAGAGCAACTCAGCTTTGCTTTGCTTTGGGAGCACTCTTGAGAAGGTTCAAGGTCTTTGGAATCATGAATTAAATCAATGAGAATTTTATGCTATACTCCAAGCAAGCAGGCTTCCGTGACATCATTCCAAACCTCTTCAATAGTATCAATGGCAAGTTTAATGTTGAACTGATTCCAGAATGCAAAAATTTTGTGTGCATTTCACCCCCTGTAGGTGCAATAAACATCTTGAACGTCCACCTTAAGTAATAAGCGTTAAAGGCTGAGATCCCTGATCAAGGGGCTGGACTAAAGAAGTTGTATTAGGAGGGGAAAAGAGAACTTTAATATTTGAAGAAAGCTCAGCAACTAGTGGAGAATGGCTTGGATTGCTTATAATTTTTAAGAATTAAAAGAACTTTGAAAGACAGTTTTTTCCCTTTTACAGTTACTTTCTTAAATCATCTACAAAAACATCACCTAAAAGATCAATAAATATCTGCCCTGTTATGCAGCCTCTCTTGCTTGAACTATAGTAGGCTAGTCCTTGCAACTCCTTTCAAAGCTTGTGGGTAGGGCGGCTGGGTGGCTCAGTTGGTTAAGCGACTGCTTCGGCTCAGGTCATGATCCTGGAGTCCCTGGATCGAGTCCTGCATTGGGCTCCCTGCTCAACAGGGAGCCTGCTTCTCCCTCTGACCCTCCCCTCTCTCGTGTGCTCTCTCTCTCTCAAATAAATAAAATCTTTAAAAAAAAAAAAAAAAGCTTGTGGGTAGGCAATGTGATGAATCACAAGAGGCTTTAGCTGTACATCCGCACTGGCATTTGCACCCAGCATCACACCAGATGGGTCTTCTGCAGCCTTCAGCCCTCGAGTGTGTGCTTCTTCCTTCGAGATACGGGCTCTTGAGGGAATCTGCTTCCAACAGAGACTGGTTTCATCAGAATTAAAAATCTGATCCCACATACAGCCTTCATCAGTCAAATTTCTTAACACTGGGGGAACTGTCTACACTTCTCTCATCTGCACTCACAGCTTCACGAGAGTGAAGTGAACATTGCGGAAGGCATGGCGGTTCTTGAAGTCACGGAACAGACACTACCCCTAAATAAAGGCACATCTGCAGGATCTCCAGCTTTTTTCTTAAGGTCTTCATGTCCTGCTAAGACCTTCTCTTTATTCTGAGAAAGGCTGCCTCTGATTGCTTCTGGGTTTCGTATTCAATCCACACACTTGACAGATGTGCCATTTCTTCCATTTCCTCACGCCTTGTTCTAACAAACTTTGTAGCACTGATTCCAGCAAGGTAACTTTCTTTCATTTTCCCAGCAGTCTCTGACTCCTTTATGCCAGGTGCACAATTAGTGTCATAGGTTCTTCCATTTTTTTCGAAGCATTTTCTAATTTCGAGCTTTTCTTCAATTGTTAAAGCTTTTCTTCTTTTATGCTTACTAGCAGAAATTTTATCACCAGCACGTTCCTGTGGCACTTGTAAACCCCTGTGCTTGCTCATTTTCTGGAATACAAAAAAGTTTAACAAAAAATGCACAAAGATGGGAGGGAACCATACAGATAAGCATTTCCAAAACAGAGAGTGTGGCCAAGAGAGCCCAGAGGAAGAGTGTGGAGGTGAATAGGCACTTGGCACAGTACTGTATGTCTTCACAACGTGCCGCCTTCCACTGTTTGCATTCAGCTGCTCTTACCTGATCGCTTCTTGGCCTTTTGGCTAAGATCAAGTGCAGCTGCTCTTACCTGGTGGCCCAAAACATGTACGTGCTGGTAAAATTCATGTATGAGTCAGCACAATTGCAGCATTATATGGACTCATGTGCCTATTTATCAGTCTCATAGGAAACACATGCATTTCAGAAAAAGGTGTTTTAACAGATCAGACTGTATACATATAATGTTCCTATTTAAAGGGTTCAGATAAATGTATGGATAGTATCATTATAGAAATGTAAGAGTGTTTGGCAATATCCATCACAGTCGAAAATTACTGTCCTAGAAGGCAAGCATACTCCCTTAAAAATAATCTCTAGTGCGATGGTGAAAGACCAAATACTGAGCTCAACACACTTCCCATACCAACAACTCCAAGTAATGGAAAGTATCTAGAAAATGATGCAATGAATCTCTTTGTTGTACTGATGAAGACATTAAAGCTGAGGGAAGGTGTGATATGTCCAAGGTTACACAGCTCGTTGGTGACAGAGCCTATTATGGAATCCAAACCTCATCACTCACCGTTTCCGGTATTTCTATTACATTTGGCTACTTCTCTATTTGTCTCTCCTAGATGGTATTCCTTATATTCTCACACCAATTTGTTTTCATACATGGTTACCGTAGTGGGTACCATAAGAAGAGACAGCTACTTTAATTTCACAGTCACTAAATAAGATATATTTCTTACTGGTAAGCAACAGATCAAGGTTTCCCACGTGGTTAAATCATCTACTTATTTGGGTCAGCTATCACTCACATCAACAGTCATCCCACAAGCATGAACGTGTTCCAACAATAACGCGGCTACCCGCGGGAAGTTGATGATGGCACGTACTCCACCTTGGACCCACGCACTCAAATTCTCCAGGGAAGCTGGCACCTGCCATCTCTCACCTGCTGTCGAGGCTCATCCAGCTCCCTCTCCAGATCCTCCAGCACAGTCACCGCCTGCTCCCCGCTCTCCGGGTGCTGCTCCCGCACCCAGGCCTGCAGCTCCTCGGGCAGGATGGTCAGGAACTGCTCCAGCACCAGCAGCTCCACGATCTGCTCCTTGCTGTGCGTCTCGGGCCGCAGCCACTGACGGCACAGCTCCCGGAGCCGGCTCAGCGCCTCGCGGGGCCCAGGAGTTTCCTGGTAGCAGAACTGCCGGAAGCGCTGGCGACAGAGCTCCCGGGTGGGAGCCACATTCTTCTGTAGGCAGGGCTCCTGATCCCAAACGTGGTCTTCTTCTTTAACCTTCACCCTGATAATCTCCGCCTGTTCCCCCGCAGCCTGGCCAGCCGGGGCCGGGAGGACGCCGGAGGCCGCGGCCATCCTGAGCTCCGACAGCTCCGACCCGGGTCCGGGCAGGTGCGCGGTCGGCCTCGTGCGCCGCCCCCCACGCTGGGCGGGAAGTTCTCGTGAACACAGGGCGGCGGCCGCGGCGCAGCACTCGCGCCCGAGACAACACAGGGCACTACTGGAGCGAGTCCCTGGGACGGGAAGCCAGGCTCCGCGCGCACCGCAACGGCGAGCACAGGACCGCGCGCCGCGCAGCACGGGCCCCGCCACGCCGAAACCCGACGTGACCGAGGCCGCTTCGGGCCTCCTGACGCCCGGGCCCCGGAGCCGGGCGGCCACGGCGCGGGCAAGGTCACTCCGGAGCCGAGCCCGGCGGCCAGCACAGCGGCCGCTCGCACACCCGCTGCCCTCAGCCGCAGCTCCCGCCTCCGAGGAGCGCAGGCCGGCCGCGCGACGCCCCAGCCGCGGGCCCAGGGCCACCCTCCCGGCCGGCCGGGCTCCCCGACGCGCCCGCCGCCGCCCGCGCGCGCGCACTTCCGGTCCGCTCTAGGACGCCGCGCGGTGCGAGCTCTCGGTGGTCGTGGCCGCGGGCGGCTGCGCCGCGGGCCTAGGGCCACCCTCCCGGCCGGCGGGGTCTCCGACGCGACGGCCGCCGCCCGCACGTCCCCGCCGGCCGGGCGCGCACTTCCGGTCCGCTCTAGGACGCCGCGCGGTGCGAGCTCTCGGTGGTCGTGGCCGCGGGCGGCTGCGCCGCGGGCCTAGGGCCACCCTCCCGGCCGGCGGGGTCTCCGACGCGACGGCCGCCGCCCGCACGTCCCCGCCGGCCGCGCGCGCACTTCCGGTCCGCTCTAGGACGCCGCGCGGTGCGAGCTCTCGGTGGTCGTGGCCGCGGGCGGCTGCGCCGCGGGCCTAGGGCCACCCTCCCGGCCGGCGGGGTCTCCGACGCGACGGCCGCCGCCCGCACGTCCCCGCCGGCCGCGCGCGCACTTCCGGTCCGCTCTAGGACGCCGCGCGGTGCGAGCTCTCGGTGGTCGTGGCCGCGGGCGGCTGCGCCCCGGAGCGAGCGCTGAGGAAAGCGGGCGCCGCCGCCGTCCGCGGGGCGTTCCACCGGCTCCAGGCGGCTCCGGGTTTTCTTGGCAGCGGACGCGGGTGCGAGGGCACCCCTGCGGCGCACGCCACGGCCGCGAATTTGCGGGCTGCAGCCCGCCTCCCTCCCCGGTCGCCGCAAGCCAGGCTTGAGAAGGCACTGGAACACCCAGCGTCATCTCTCCGTTCTACGGGTGCGGAAGCCGCGCGACCCACAGACACGGCGCTTCCCCGGCGGCGGCGGCTCCGCCCTGAGCCGACGCCCGAGCCACCGTGCGCGTTCCCAGAGCGCGGGACGTCCCGCCCGCCGCGTGCTCCCTCGGGCCGCGCGCTCCGCGGCCACGGCGTCGGCAGGTGCGCGCAACGGCGCGGCTGGAGGAAGGCCGGGCGAGCGCGCGGCGCCAGGTCCGGGAGCAGCCGCAGCACCGCCCGCCCCGCGGTGCCCGCCCCGGTGGCGCTGCCTCCTCCGCGCCCAGCCGGCCGGGCCCGCAGCCGCGGCGCGTGATACACCGCGAGGGGAGCTCGTTGGACGGCTGCATGGCTCCCTCTCCCGGCTCTCGCTTCCCTTCTACTTCGGTCCCTATTGATGATTCACATTTTGGCATTTCCGATTCAAGAGGCTTTGAAGAATCAGGACATTGCTTTTGGAAATCTCTAAACTAAAAATTGTCACCCTTGGGTTCTGTAAATGGTCTTGGGTGAGTCGCTAAATCCGGCGAAATGGTATATAAATTTTTTGCTGTGTGCCCTCGTCAGTGGATCTTCAGAGGAGCCTCCCAGGTCCCTCCCGCTGTGAACGCGCGGCGTTTGTCTTCGGTGGTTTTCCCCGCGCCGACGGCTCCCCTCTGCAGTCACGGGTCCATCTTCTGTCCCTTTGGTCTTCTGAGGGCTCTGATCGCGGCCACGCTGCGCACAGGACGCGGCCAACATGGACTAAACAGGACTTCTAAGTCCTCTCTGGAAGGCTGTTCATTTCTTGGTAGATTGTCACTTTTAGTATCAAAAGTGATAGCACCTGTAAACAAAAGAAAAACTGTATCGCAAAGGTGAACATGGCAAAAAAATGAAAAACTCCTTTATCCCCGAATTCCATTTCTCAGAAAAATTCAGACCGAGTTCCGTGTATATTCCTCAAATCTGTTTAAAAATGAATATATAAACTCACAAATTAAGACTTATAAAAATTACATCATGCTATATTACAATTGAGAAATTGATGGGTTTTGTTTGTTTTAAAGTAAATCCTCTCCCAAAACTGCCAAGCCAACATGTCGGTACCTACCTCTATTCCAGTCTTTTTAGTAGCAGCTATTATTTCCGTTAAGTGGATGGGCACATTGTCAAATTTGATACTGCAAACTGTTACAATGAACATTCTTAAACAAGTATTTTTATTTTTAATTTTTTGTACTTAAGGAAAAAATTGTTGAGGGAGATTATTTTGAAAGATATTGCCAAACAGCCTCTCGGAGAAGTATTTATCATGACCCCTCACTTGCACACGCTCTTTGCAAGACCCTGGAAGGGGTAGCCCTGTATGAAACATGTTTTGTAAAAGTGCCAGAGTATATTATAATGGAAATTAGTTAAGACTGCTGTCTCTTTCATCAAAATGAATATAACCTAGGAATAGGTGTTTGATTAGAAAATGCAACTTACTGTGTTATTAGGATTGTTAAGAAAGTCTTATTCTTTACTTTTTTGATTGTCATCATCTGTGCAAATCCTGAGAACCACTAACTTTCTCAAACTTAATATCTGAAAGTCTCATAAAATCAACCTAAATAATTACCTTATTAAGACAATTTATGAAACTTTAATAGGGTCTTACAGTGCCAAGGGTGTGTATTATTGTGAAAGTAAAGCCTCACAAAGCTAAATAAATTTTTTTCCATACCTTGAAAAAAAAAATTAAGACTGCTACCTCTTTCTACGGCATCTTATCCTCAGATACATCATATACACCTTAGAATGGCTGTATCTAATTTTGTGTTGATAACGTCTATTCTTTTTCTTAAACAGGACCGGCTAAGTTGTGTAGGCTGCAGACCTCACAAAATCTGGATAGCAACAGAAGCGGGGTGGAGAGTGGCCCAACTGCCTTGACTTATATTTTGCTCATCACCTCTTCAGCAACAACACAGCATCAGATTTCATTATCAGCTTGGTCCCATGGAAGCCTGACCGACCTCTGGGTTGGAGCTACTGCATTTACTCTGAGGAGATACTTAACCACGACTATGGATAGGTGTCTGTCCCAACTAGAATCAAACAGAAGAACCAGGGACTTAAATTCCATTTTCAAAAGTTCACCTTCCTGGGGCACCCATCACCTTCAACATCTCCAAGTACAAAGGTGTCCCCTGGAGCTCTCAGTCTGTGCCCTGCATAGAGGCAGAGACGCCAAGCCCCACACCCAGGGAATTTCTCACTCTCGCAACTAGGAACACTCATCCACCCTCTCTGCTTCCTCCTCATTCCCACTACCTACCCCACATTCCTGGAGGGCAGCCTGGAGGTGGCAGGACGCTCCCCCACTGGTACCCCAGTCTGACACAGGCAGCACAGGGTGGGGTGTCCTCGCACCAACAAACATGACAACTGAACCATCCTAGCTGAGACTCAGGGACAGAAAATGTGCTCGAGGAACATTATTCTCACTGTGTAGACAGGATAGAGTTGGAAGTAAGGATCAAACCTAGAAAGTCCGTATACTCATTTTACCTTTAGAATGAAGACAGAAACAGGCCACAGGAAGAAAAGATTTCCTTCCAACAAGACAAGAGTTAAATTAGGAAGAGATAGGTATTAAAAAAAAAAAAAGGAAAAGACAGATATCTGTTTTGTACAGGTGAATCTCTTCTATGTCATAAGGGGCAACCTTTAAATCCAGTGACCTATTTTCAGATTCCTTTTTATTTCAACATTTTAATGTTCTCATAACAAAGTCAAGCCCTACTCTCCCCAATTCCGGTGATTCGTTAGACTACAAATATTTATCAGCTCCTATGAAGAATTACCACTGGTTACACAGAAATTATATAACAAATGAAGGCTACTAAGCTTATGAGAACATCATTTTGGTTCCCACTGGGGGTGCTTGATGGCACCTCCACTTACGTGGTCTGTGATAATGCTATCTGCAAAGGGAAATAACCTCTCTGCTCAGGCTGCTGCCACAGCAGGTGTGGCCCTGCCTTCTTTCCACCTTGTGGATGCTAGTGTGATGAGACCTCCCCCAAAGTGTCTTCTCTCTTGTGAAATGGCCCGAAGGCCTTCCCCGTCTGGGAAGTCTGTACCTGCAGTCCTTCTCCGAACCAGCACCACCGCCAGCCTGTGGTCTCTCAGCCATGCAGCACCGACATCCTCACCAAAACAAACTCAATAGCACAAACAGACCCCAGACTTCCGACTGCCCTCCTGGAACTTTATGAGTGACAGGAACAGAAGGAAGAAATACTTCTTAAATATTGAAAGAGAATTTAATGACCTAATCATTGTGATCATATCCAGCATCACGGACCCACTTGTCTTAGCTCAAATCCATGAATTCAGACTTTATTCCAATCCTCTAAATTCAGGTAATGGAAGAGGCCTGGGTGGAGGGGTGTCTGCGCCAGAGTGACCCAGGCCTGGGGAGAAGGCCCCGGAGCAAGTGCCACAGGGAGGCAGAACCGGCCAGACACACGAGAGAGGCTGGGAGGGCATATGTGGATACTTGTGCTGGTACCTCACAGGCTCCATGGCTCTCCTGTGCCTTTAGGAAGCTGAGGGAACCTCTAGGGGTGTTGACAAGGACTCCCTCCTTGACCAAACAAGTGAGGCTCTTCTGAGCCTTCTTCTGAAAGAGGCTCGCTCCACCCTCGGCTGTCAAGTCCAGGTTAATAAAGAATCCTATGGAGTCCAGTTTGTGCAAGAATCCTGCTAAACCAGTTTAGGTGGGAAACCCCTACACTTGATATCAAATCAAGTTCCATCTACTCCACTAAATATTTAATCAAGTTTTTTTGTGTGTTTTTTTGTTTTTTAGCAATTTTCCATCCAGTGACTCTCTGTCCCTGCCCACTGGCTGTTAAGAACCTAGCTGCCCCAGTTGTATTCCAAGTTGAGTTCAATCTCTGTCTTCTATTGCAGTAGTCTTAACTTAAGCCTGTTTAACTCCATCTGGTGCAATTTTTCTTTGATAATTCCCTCAAAGAACTTACAGACACATCCTGGGAAAATGTGTTTTCCAGAGAAGAGACCTAACTCAGTATTTGAGGATGCAATCAGCTATGTAAAGGTGTGTCCAGAGTAGAGTGAATGAATTAACGGTGGCCAGTCATCTGAGGATATGAAAACAGCTTTTAAAATCTGAACAAAATAGGAGAGATGTGGCTGGAAAGACGGAAGATAGGAGCAGCTTTCCTGGGCTGAACATTTACAGAAATAGAATTCTGGGTGGTTAGATGTAACATGTGGACACCTAAGCCAGATACAAGGCTTTAAGGTCAACAGAAAAAACATCTGAATGCTTTATTAAATCACAGATTTGAAAGCACACTCCCGGAGATCATAATTTAATAGATCAAGAGTGAGGCCCAGAATTCTTCATTCACAACAAGGACTTGAAGCAGCCCAGAGATCATACTTCAAATATTGCTCTCAGCTCAAATACATAAATAAATAAATAAAAATTCAGATGAATTAAAACAAAAACAATTCTATATTTTTTATAAATGTGAGGTATTCTGACATAAGTGAAATGGGAGTTAAATTGTACTGTAATATCACTTTCACCTACTAAATGAACAGACAACTGAAAGTTGACAACATACCATATTGGGGAAGGTGAGGGGACAAAGACTTCACTCATTATTGGTTGGGAGTGTAGACTAATAAAATTCCTTTGGTGGGCAATTTGGCACTATGTCGAAATATTTCAAATGCATATATCCTAGGACGCAGCAAATTCATTTCTAAAAACATGTTTAACGTTTTACAGATAAACACATTCAAAATTACATGTTGGGGGCGAGGGGACACTTTAAATTAGCAAACCTGTTGAAATTGCAGTACAGTTAAAATCTGGCTGAAAATATCGTGCAAAACACAGTATAAGCAACTTATTTATTTACCTCTCTCTGTGGATGACTTTATCATTTAAGTTAGGCAATGTTTTTCTAGCCTTCAGTTAAGTATCCAGCTGCTTCTTCAGAAGACCTGGGGACTCCTGGGTGAGCGTGAATCTCTCTCCCGCCCTCCAGAAGCTCGGAGGTAAAGACAAGCGACCCGCTGAGATGGCCGTGGTGCTGTGCGGCTGGGAGGACTGGCTATGCAGGGAAACTCCGCCGCCGCCAACCACTCACGCGGCTGAGGGGCGAACCGGGAACGAATACCCGCGGCTCTCCCCGAGCCACCCCGCCCGGAGGGCAGGAAAACCTCTCGACGAGGGTGGGATTCGAACCCACGCGTGCAGAGCACAATGGATTAGCAGTCCATCGCCTTAACCACTCGGCCACCTCGTCGGGCGCAGCCCGGGCGCGCTCAGACTCTTCACCCCGCGGTCGGTTCTGCCGTGATCCCCGAGACTGCGTTTCCTCTGGCCTCGTGCGGACTCGATCCTCACGACCGTACCCCCGGTCAGGTGTTTCCAGGTCCCTTCACGGCACCCGGCGGGCTGAGGGCAGCTGTGCGCGCACCTGTCGGCCGCCCCGCCTGCGCGCCGCCGCGCCCGCCGCTCCGGGAAGGGCTGGGACCCCCTAGGATGTGCCCCCAAACGCGTGAGCGGGCGCGCCGCGCCTGCCTGTCTCTCCTGTTCGCTTCCTGGGGCTTGGCACCTGCACGGGACAAGTCGGCTGCAGCAAAAGCTGAGCGCAAGCGCCCGGACGAGCCCGCGCTGGCGCCGGAGTGAACCGGGATCCTAGCGAGGCTGACTGCGCGTGGCCGCCTCCGCACCGGGGACGGCGGGGGCCGGAGACCCGGGGTCCGGGGTGCAGCGTGCCCCGGGCGGGGGCCCCATCCCGCTCCCCGGGGGCTTCGGGAGGCCACCTCGCCGGCTCCCTCTCCAGCGCTCTCCCCACCTCCGTGGTGTTTCTTCCCAAGGGAAACTCCGGTAAACCCAGCCTCAAGAAACCCCTTTACTCACCAGGCTTCTATGCTTTTCTGTATGTCGTGCAGGATTCTGGAGAGAAATGGGAAGATGAGATTCTTACTTGCCAAGATGCTCTCTTCCTTCCCATGAAGCCTCTACCTCTATTCTTAGCTTTGGCACAGGAGACCCTCTTCTCTCCCTGTCATGTTCCTTTACTGAATTTCATAAACTCACCTCCAGCATACACCATCCGTCATGGGAAACTCACCTACAATCCACAGATTAGAGCACTAAGGATTTATTCATTTAGTGAGTCAAACAACCATATTATCGGTTGTTATGATTTTCCTTAAGCCTTGAGTTAGGACTCCCGTTTTGTTCAAATCAATTAGGTTCACTTCTTGTGTGTCCCTCTTTATAGCTCCCAGGAAACCCAATTTATACCGGTGACTTCAGAACTATTTCTCAATACAAATTTTGAGTCGGAAATTTCCCTGTTAGATTAACAAAGGTTTTTTATTTATTTATTTTTTTTTTTTTTTACTGTTTTCCCTCCGATGCTCCCCAGAGGGCAGGGATCATAGTTCATTATTCATCACATTACATCGGAGAGTAGTAGGCACAGACAATAGCTATTCTTGAGTGAATGAATGAAACAAATCTGTATTTTAATAAAAGAACTACTAAACATCAAAAAGCAAGGTACACAGAGAGACTGTTTTCAATTATTTCAGTTTGTTGGACTCATAAGTAACACTGCAGGGCTGCTGTAAGGATTGAATGAATATGCAAAGTGCTTTAAAATGCCTGGCACTTGGAATCACCATTGGTTGACAAAGCTTTGCATTAGCATTATTATCCCTAAGAAAAGAGAACCAGCAGAGAAAAAAACGAACCAGTAATATATGCAGGCAATCCACAGAAGTAGGAAACAACCAGACAATAAACATCCTTAAATTTCATATCCATGATTTCATATACATGAAATTAACCACTTCATGTATATTTAAAGTATGCTAATTAAAATAGTAATAAATTCTCCCTTCCATCAGATTGACACATATTTATAAAATTAATAATAACAAATCTGGGCCAGATGTTGGAAAGCATGTTTTGAAATGCTGCGGTGAGAATATAAACTGGCAGAAACACATTAAAAAATAATCTTATAAGTCCTATTAAAATTTAAAAACTTACATCCTTATTCCCTTCTTAAAACCCAACTATCAAGTGGAGGTGGGAGGGATGCAAGTTCAAGTGTAGTATGCACAGTCTTGTTATTATTATTATTTTAAATACATATGAAGGTAGATCAATAAATAGTTTTAGATAATATCAGTGAGGCCCATTTAGCCTCAGCCTCAGTTGCACGAAGGCTCAAATTCAGACTTTTCTTGATACCTCCAAAGTACATGATACATACAATTATTGTATATTTATTTGGTGTTAACGGAGTTCATCTTTCAGTATAATTATTTCAAATATATCCCAATTTTTAGAATCTTCCTTTTGTATTTATTTTGATGTGGTGTAAGACTAAAAAAAGTGGAAATTGCCCTGGGCCTTTTACAACTTTGGAAAACCATGATGGGCACTGACATCAAAAATACCTGCAAGAAATGACATATCAGATAAAGGGCTAGTATCCAAGATCTATAAAGAATTTATCAAATTCAACACCCAAAGAACAAATGATCCAGTCAGGAAATGGGCAGAAGACATGAACAGACATTTTTCCAAAGAAGAAATCCAAATGGCCAACAGACACATGAAACAGTGCTCAACATCACTCAGCATCAGGGAAATTCAAATCAAAACCTCAATGAGATACCACCTCACACCAGTCAGAATGGCTAAAGTTAACAAGTCAGGAAACGACAGATGTTGGCGGGGATGTGGAGAAAGGGGAACCCTCCTACACTGTTGGTGGGAATGCAAGCTGGCGCAACCACTCTGGAAAACAGTATGGAGGTTCCTCAAGACGTTAAAATAGAGCTACCCTACAACCCAGCAATTGTACTACTGGGTATTTACCCCAAAGATACAGATGCGGTGACCCAAAGGGGTACATGCACCCCGATGTTTATAGCAGCAGTGTCCACAATAGCCAAACTATGGAAAGAGCTGAGATGTCCATCGACAGATGAATGTATAAAGAAGATGTGGTATATACATATAATGGAATATTACTCAGCCAACAGAAAAGATGAATACTTATCATTACATCCATGTGGATGGAACTGGAGGGTATTATGCTAAGTGAAATAAGTCAATCAGAGAAAGACAATTATCATATTATCTCACTCATATGTGGAATTTAAGAAACAAAATGAGGATCATAGGGAAAGGGAAGGAAAAATAAAATAAGATAAAAACAGGGAGGCAAACCATAAGAGACTCTTAATCACAGGAAACAAACTGAGGGTTGCTGGAGGGGGGCGGATGGGGTAACTGGGTGATGGACATTAAGGAAGACACGTGATGTAATGATAATGAGTACCGGATGTTATATACAACTGATAAATCACTGAACTCTATCTCTGAAACTAATAATACACAATACGTTAATTGAATTGAAACAAAATTAAAAAAAATCTGCAAGAAGTACATCATTTAGACATTATTTTAATAATTAACCTGTCATTTACCTTGCCTTTGTAAAGATATCCAATAAATGATTAAGAAAAGTTACCATTTGTAGAATATTTATAAATAAAAATGCAAAAGAAATGCTTTAAAAAATCATCATTTTAGGGGCACGTGGGTGGTTCAGCCATTAAGCGGCTGCCTTCAGCTCAGGTCATGATCCCGGGGTCCTGGGATCAAGCTCCGCATTGGGTTCCCTGCTCGGCGGGAAGCCTGCTTCTCCCTCTCCCACTCCCCCTGCTTGTGTTCCTGCTCTCGCTAACTCTCTCTGTCAAATAAATAAATAATCTTTAAAAAAAAATCATTTTACAACTGTTAATACATAATGAATGTAGGAAGTAATAATCAATGGTTGAAGAAACCACTGGGTGGAAGGCAAAGGGGTGGACCAGCTGATAATATCGAACCCAGTGAACAATCTTAGCATAATTAGAAGTGGAAAAACCTAAGTTATATGTCACCTGATATGATACTAGAGGAAATACATAGTGAAACTTTTTTTTTAAAGATTTTATTTGAGGGACGCCTGGGTGGCTCAGTCGGTTAAGCAGCTGCCTTCGGCTCAGGTCATGATCCCAGGGCCCTGGAATCAAGCCCCACATCGGGCTCCTTGCTCAGTGGGGAGCCTGCTTCTCCCTCTCTCTCCCTCTGCTTGTGCTCTCTCTGTCAAATAAAATAATAAAAAAAAAAGATTTTATTTGAGAGAGAGAGTGAGCATGAGCAGGGGGAGGGACGGGGGAGAGGGAGAAGCAGACTCTCCACTGAGCAGGGAGCAGGACCTAAGCCCAGGACCCCAGGATCATGACCCAAGCCAAGGGCAGATGTTTAGCCAACTGAGCCACCCAGGCACCCCTTACATAGTGAAACTTATAATGAATTCTAGCTGAGAACAACTGAATGTGAATCCAACAAAACTTCCATGTGTAATGACCAGTTTATAAGAGATATGGAGAGTAAGAAAACACATTGATACCACAAGGATAAAATCAACCAAACTTGGAACATAAGAGATTCTACAGGACAGATCACCCAGTTACATAAACAAGTGAATGGCATTAAAAAAATAAAAGAGGCAATGTTACACGGTGAGAATTTTAAGAGATTTTATCAACCATAAGCAATGTGTGGACCTTATTTGGATTATGAATCAAATCAACTATAAAAAGGCATCTTTACAAAACTGAGAAAATTGAACTTGGATTGAGTATTAGTATTAAGAATTTTAGTTAGGGGTGCCTGGGTGGCTCAGTTGGTTAAGTGTTGGATTCTTGAATTTGGCTCATGTCATGATCTCAGGGTTGTGAGATTGAGCCCCACATTGGGCTTCGAGCTGGGTGTGGAGTCTGCCCGAGATTCTCTCTCCCTCTGCCCCTCCGTAAAAAAAGAAACATTAGAAAAAAAAGAATTTGAGTTAAATTTTTTAGATGTGATAAAGTTATTGAAATTACTTTTTTAATGTCTATCTATTAGAGGTATATACTGAAATATTTAAAAGATCAAACTGCATGATGCTTGAAAATAGCTTGAAATACTTCAGAAAAAAACGGGGAGGGATGAATGAAATAAGAATAGTGTGTGTTAATCATTGCTGAACCAGGCTGAGATGGACGTGGACATTCAGTATACTAGTCTCTCTAACTTTATGCAAGTTTGAATGTTTTAATAATACAAATTAAAAGAATTTGTTTGATGCAGGTCTTTTGGTTGTCAACTCCTGGTTTTTATTTGTAACTGTGGTCAGGGCACCTGGTGGCTCAGTTGGTTGAGCATCAAACTCTTGATTTCCTCTCAGGGTGTGATTTCAGGGTTGTGAGATCGAGCCCCACCCCAGCTCTGCTCGCTCGGAATAGAGTCTGCTTGGAGTTGTCTCTCTCCCCCTGCCCCTCCCACCCCGCTCCCTCTCTTAAATAAATAAATCTTTATTTGTAAACGGTGGTAAAAAGCTCCCATTCTTAAAGGTTAGTTTGATGAGTGCACAACTCTAGACTGACAATTTTTATTTCAATACTTCTAAAATAGATTTCCCTTTTCCTGGATTGTATCATGAAATTAAGGTTCTTGTTAACATTTTAATTGTTCCTCCTTTGCAGGAGATCTGCCCACTTTCTCTGGCTGATTTCAGATCTCTTTGGTGTAACATACTTTCAATAGGAGGTGTGAAGATATAGTTGTTCACTTTACCTTGCTCATGATGCACTGTGCTTTCTGAATCTTTTATGCATGAAAATTCCTCTCCAGTTCTGGGAAATCCTCAGCTATTTTGTTTTCAAATGTTACCTCGCCTACATTTTTCTCTTTTATTCCTGGCTCTAATTATATATACTTCAGAATTTATTACTTGATCCTACATCTCTACTGTGTTATTTTATCCATCTTCTGTGGCTGTTATAAACTACCCCAAAACTCGGGGGCTTAAAACAACACCCCACTTATTTTCTCACAGTTCTATGGGGTGGCAATATGGGTAGGGCTCAAGTGGACTGTATCATCCCTTCTCTCTGTGGGGTCAGCTGGACTAACTTCTTTGTGGCCAACTGGCAGGTCAGCTGGAGACTGTTCTTGGATGGCCTCAGTAACGTATCTGATGGTAGGCAGGGTCTATTTCTGGGAGTTGATCAGGTTTCTTCAGTGTGATCTTTCTAGCAGGATGATCCAGCCTTCTTTCACAATGATAGTAGTATTCCAGGAAAGTGACGGGGGCACGACAAGGTTTCTGGAGACCAGGCTTGGAAGTGGCACATCATCACTTCATTGTACTCCACTGGTCAGAGCAGCTCAGATTCTAGGTTTAGAGGCATAAATTAGACTCCACCCCCTGACGGGAAGAGGTGCAAATGACCTGTGGTCAGGTTCATCTGTCACAGCTTGCTTTGAATGTTCCATGTTCTTAACTATTTTTGCTGTATTCTGGATCAGCGTTTTGGCTTTATCTCTCAATGTAGTAATTCTTTCTTCGGCTGTAGCTAATATGCTGTTTAGTCTTACCTATTCAGAATTTTTAATTTCAACTATTGTATCTTTATTTCTTGAGTTCTAAATGTTGTATCATTCTATTCATTCTTCTTGCATACTCTGTATCCTTAATTTATTGATACATATCCTACATAGCTATTCTTTATCTTGTATCTTAAAATTTCAACATCTGCAGTTCCTTAGGTCTATCTATATATGTCACATTTTGTATCTGCTGAACCATAGGCATCGTGGTTTATCTTCTTGTGTGTGTGGTCATCCTTACTGTTGAGCTGGTTGTGTGATCTTTTTTTTTTAAGATTTTATTTATTTATTTGACAGAGAGAGACACAGTGAGAGAGGGAACACAAGCAGGGGGAGTGGGAGAGGGAGAAGCAAGCATCCGCGGAGCAGGGAGCCCGATGCAGGGCTCAATCTGGAGACCCTGGGATCAGGACCTGAGCCAAAGGCAGATGCTTAACAACTGAGCCACCCAGGTGCCCCCTGGTTGTGTGATCTTAATATGAATGAGTCCTGCAGGCCTAATTTGGGGAAGTTTTCTGTCAAAGAGGGTATGTTTCCACTTCTTCCCAGAACTGGGGACAAAGCTGACCCTGAGCCATCTGCGTCCCACTACAGGTTTCAGCCCATAACAAGCGTCAGGCTCTGATCTTCCACAACCCCAGTTTTATGACATGAAATCACTCATCCCTACAGTTCCGTCAGCTCCTGGCTTCAGGATAACCTGCTCCTGGACTGACCCAGGTGTGTTTCCTATGCTGCTTGTTCCCAGCGGCTCTGACTCCCAGGCACTCCGAGCAGGGCTCCCACATCTAAAGCTTGGGTCACTAATTGCCCTGACCTGGGCTCCAGGTGCTCCCGAATTACTGTAGAGCCAGATAACATTTATTTGTTTTCAGTGCTCCCGAATTACTGTAGAGCCAGATAACATTTATTTGTTTTCAGATAACATTTATTTGTTTTCAGTGACCCCTTATAATTCTCCAACTCTTTGTGAGATTGGAAATGTCACAATGGATGTACTATTCAAGGACTAATGGTTGGGAAGTAGGACTTTCTAATCAGTCATAATTGGCGGAGATTAAAAAGAAAAAAAAAAAAAACAGGAACCAAAAGGCACAACCAAATCATTGAAAATGGACAGCCCTGTCATGAGAAGCGATGGTTTTCAATCAATAAAGAACGCCACAGATGAAATTCGTGAATATATAATAGACTGGAAGGAGATTTTTTGCAACTAAGACTGACAAGAAATTAATATATACTATATAAAAGACCCCTTGCAAAAGAGCAATTAAAAAACAAAAATTTAAAAATAAAAAATACCACCTGGCTGTCTCAGTTGCTAGAGCACGCGACTCTTGATCTCAGGGTGGTAAGTTCAAGCCCCACGTTGGCTGTAGAGATTGCTTTTAAAAAAAAAAATCTTATTAAAAAAATAAAATACCATCAGAAAAAGAGGCAACACAAAAGAAAAATGGGACAAGGAAATGAATCAGAAAAGTAATGCCTAAATGACTTATAATATTAAGAGATGTTGAACCTCACTAGAAATCAGAGAAATGCAAATCAGGAAGAGTAACACAAAATCCTGCCTACATAGGAATGGCGCAGACCATAAAGGTGAAGAACAGCAGGTGTTGTTAAAGATGCTGGGAAATGGAAACTTCTATGTGCTTCTGGCAGGAGGGAAATCACCACAGCTGTCCTCCAATGCCGACTTGCAAAACCTAGTGCATGGGAATGCAAACTGGTGCAACCACTCTGGAAAACAGTATGGAGGTTCTTCAAAAAGTTGAAAATAGAGCTACCATACAATCCAGCAATTGCACTACTGGGTATTTACCCCAAAGATACAAATGTAGGGATCCGAAGGGGTACGTGCACCCCAATGTTTATAGCAGCAATGTCCACCATAGCCAAACTGTGGAAAGAGCCAAGATGTCCATCGACAGATGAATGGATAAAGAAGCTGTGGTATATGTATACAATGGAATATTATGCAGCCATCAAAAGGAATGACCTCTTGCCATTTGCAACGACATGGATGGAACTGGAGGGTGTTATGCTGAGTGAAATAAGTCAATCAGAGAAAGACATGTATCATATGACCTCACTGATATGAGGAATTCTTAATCTCAGGAAACAAACTGAGGGTTGCTGGAGTGGTGGGGGGTGGGAGGGATGGGGTGGCTGGGTGATAGACATTGGGGAGGGTATGAGCTATGGTGAGCGCTGTGAATTGTGCAAGACTGTTGAATCACAGATCTGTACCTCTGAAACAAATAATGCAATATATGTTAAGAAAAAAAAGAAGATAGCAGGAGGGGAAGAATGAAGGGGGGTAAATCGGAGGGGGAGACAAACCATGAGAGACGATGGACTCTGAAAAACAAACTGAGGGTTCTAGAGGGGAGGGGGTGGTGGGATGGGTTAGCCTGGTGATGGGTATTAAAGAGGGCACGTTCTGCATGGAGCACTGGGTTGTTATGCACAAAAAATGAATCATGGAACACTACGTCAAAAACTAATGATGTAACATATGGTGATTAACAGAACAATAAAAATTTAAAGAAAAAAAAACCTAGTGCAATCAAGTATCACATGGCCGCTGTAACAAATTACCACAAACTCTGGGTGGCATACAGCAATACACACTTATTCTCTTACACTTTTAGAGGTGTTGGTGGGGCTGCACTCCTTCCAGAGGCTGCAGGGAAGAATCTGTTTTGTTTAATTTTCCAGTTTTTAGAGCTGCACTGTTTTCATTTCTGAGCCCGCGGTTGCTTACTGTGCATTCAAAGCCGCAGGGCAGCGTCCACCTTCAGTATACACACTGTCTTCTTCTTTGCTTTCCCCTCATGGAAGGACAGGGGTGATTACATTCAGGGCCCATCCAGAGAACCCAGGATGACTTTCCCAGCGCAGAACCCCTACCTCCATCACGTCTGCATTCTCTTGCTGTCCGAGCCAACACTCACAGGCTCCAGGGACTGAGACCTGCATGCATTTGAGGGCTGTGTGATCTCGTTGACCACAGCATGTGTATTTTTGGACCCTGGGTGTATCTCCCAGCGCAATTCTCCCTCAAATCTTCAGGGAAAACTTTACAAAGATGCTTTCTGTAAGCAGGCATGGCGTCTAATTATAAGCCTTTAAATCTGGTCCTTATCCCTCTTCTTTTCTGGTCTCTGCTCTCTTCATTCTAAATACTATGAACGAGTGAGTTCTCCCACTAAACACCAGAGTATTTGGGCACGGTGCTGTCACTCATCCATGCGAGGCAGTCTCCAGATATGATCATTACACAACACCAGCTACGAAGTATTCAGCTGGAAATGCACGACCTGAAACTAATCATGAGAAAACTAGTCAGACCCAAAACGTTCTATTAAAAAAAAAAAAAAGTTGTGGAAATGTTCCAGATTAAAGAAAACTACAAGAGGCCTACTAAATGCAATGCCTGACCTCAGACTAGACGCTGTACCAGAGGGAAATCGGGTCAGTTGGTCAAATTAGCATGCCGACTGTAGATGGAACACAGCCACTGTGTCAAGTGTTAAATTCCCCGCCGTTCCTCACAGCACCTGGTTACGGAGCAAAGCACGTGAGGATAACTGAACAGGACGGACTGCAGCTTACTCTCGAATCAGAGAAAGGGGAAGCAAAGGTTCAAGCAAATGGAGTAAAATATAATATATTATATCACAATGGATAAATCTGTGTTAAAGGCATACGGGCATTTTTGTACTGTTTTTATTTTTTATTTTTCAATTTTCTAATAAGTTTGAAATTGTTTCAGAGGCAGAGAGAGACTGCACCGGATGCTCCAGAGACATCGGCGGCTGGGAGCTTGGGCTGGACCGGGCCAACTCTTTAAAGTAGAAGCCCCCCCCCCATGTCCCCACAAACCATCCAAGGAACCAGTGATTCTTCATGACTGCCGAGGTCCCCACGGGCTGGTCGTGGGGAAGCAGGAGCCAGGGCTGTCTGGCTTGCTCACCTGACACCGAAGCAACAGTCCCACCCACCCCCCCACGAGCCCCGCACAGCGCGGGCCGCCAGGGGTTGCGGACAGGGACACCTGTCACCCGGGCTCGCGTTCCCAGCTTGTCCTTGTGATCAGTGCAGGACACCGTGAGCCCGCGGGGACGTTCCCTGCCACCAGCACGGGGCGTTCAGTGGCCGTTTTCGGCTCCCGGAAACGGAGATGGCGTGAGGGTCTCGGTCCCGGGAGGCGCGGGGGGCGCGGGCCCCCTCGGCTCCACCCCGCTGCGCCGCCACCTGCCGCGGCCTCCCGGGGCTTCTCCGCGCAGAAAGCAGGAAATGCGGCTGGAAAGCGCGAGGCCACACACTGTCTCTTCAGCCTCCTTCCTCTGAAATCTCATTCTGTGGCTTTTTGGGTTTTTTGTTTTGTTTTGCTTTTTTCGAAGCCAGTGCGCAGCCTGTTTCGCACATGAGGAAGTCTGCGTTCACATTTTCTCTGCAATTTACTAGCTCTTTCAGAGGCGAAGAAATAATGATTATAAATCACGAAAGGAATCCAAAGTACCCGAGGCGCAGTCGGGGGTGTAGCTCAGTGGTAGAGCGCGTGCTTAGCATGTACGAGGTCCCGGGTTCAATCCCCGGCACCTCCACCAGTTTTGAGAGGATGCGCTCGTGACCGTCACACCCACCCCTCGCTTCTCCCGCCAGACCTGCCGCCCTCTCTCCTTCCGTTTTCCACCTGTAGTGACACCCAATGTCTGCGCCGAGAACGCTGCCACCACCACAGCGGTCCTGGACCCTGTGCAACAGAAAACACCAGACCCTCGGCCTCGTTGACTTTCTTCTGAATTTGAAAAGCTCTCGGGCAAAGAACACCCTGGAGGTGGAACAGCAGAAGATCGCATTGATTTTTTTCCTTCTGAACTTGCGAACTACTTTACCCTTTTGAGTCACCAGACATGGACCGAGCGAGCCCCAGTCATAACTGTGGGATTTTACGCACACGAGGGACAATGAAGTGCTGTCACCGTATGCGGCGCCTTCCGAGCCCAGACTGCATGATCGAGACTGAATGAAGATTGTCGGCTGAAGGGACCCAGAGTCTCTGCCTCTTCAATAAATATCTCTTCAGTCAAAATAAATGACATGTCAGGCTCATTTTAGAAATCACTAGAGGGCAATTTCCACTGCCCCCAAACCAACAAGCAGCCCACAAGTAACACCTGCATATCCTAGCCAATTCAAAAATCAAAGCTGATTTGCCAGTCTGCAATATTACTTGAATATATACTATGAGAGAGAGCCATCACTTTAAATTTATTAATTTCTAGGGATTATTTCTTATTCTGGAAGATAATTCTGTGTAATATATATTGTTAGGAGACTTTTGCGATCTCTACCACCTATTTAAGTCTCTTTAAGGTATTTTGTGTCAAACGGATTTAAAATTCTTTATGACAAGACAAGGATGTCTATTATCTTCATTACTATTTAATGCTGTGATGGAAGTATTTCTTTTTCTTTCTTTCTTTCTTTTTTTTGGGGGGGGGAGAGAGGTGGGGAAAGGGGCAGAGGGAGAGGGGGAGGGAGAGTTTTAAGCAGGCTCCACACCCAGAGCTGTGCCAGATGGGTGTGCCCCAGATGTGGGGCTCCATGCCTGGCTCAATCTCAGGACCCTGAGATCAAGACCCTGAGATCATGATCAAAGCCAAAATCAAGAGTCTGAACCTTAACCGAATGAGCCACCCAGGTAGGTGCCTCTGTGATGGAGGTATTAATCAAGGCATTCAGACATGAAAAAATAGAGGATTAAGTATTGGATAGTAAGTGATAAAGCTATCTCCATATATCTTGGTAGGATTATACATCTGGAAATCATCTCTCAAAGTGGAAAAGCTACTACAAATGGAGAATTTAGAGGATCTAGTTGTAAAACCAACACAGACTCACACGCAATAGTCCAACCTTTGGAGGTTTTTGGATAGCAACTCATTATTTTGAAAGCTGACCAATGAAGGAAACAAATCAAGTGTTTATCCTATATGAATAATATGGGATTTTTAAAAAAGATTTTATGGATTTATTTGAGAGAGAGGGACAGCATGAGAGGGGGGAGGGGCAGAGGGAGAAGGAGAGGCAGACTCCCTGCCCCAACAGGGAGCCAGACAGGGTGCTCGATCCCGGAACTCCAGGCTCACAACCCCAGCTGAAGGCAAGTGCCTAACTGACTGAGCCACCCAGGCGCCCCTGGACTGTTTTTAAGATAAACATATAGTTGATAAGACAAAGATTTTCTCCAAAGAAGAGTCACAGCTGATAAATGCAGGAGGAATAATTAAAATTAGAGTCAACATTTTACAACAGATATAATGCATCCAGGTCACAATCATCAATGGTGGCTACAACCATGAGGAGAAATTGGATGGGGAACTCTGGAATGGACGGAATAGGTTGACATCACCTAAAACCAACGATTAATTCCATGACACCGTAAGTAAGAGAACTACACATCATGTGCATCCGGATGCAGTGAAATAGAACATACCCAACCCCACCAATGAAACACCTGAGTTAAAAAATTAATGCTTTATCCAGTCAAACCAATGGAGCCATCTATTGACAGTAAGTATTGGGAATACAAGAATCTGTTTAATAACACATGCAATCAGCCAGATACAGGGTGTGAAAAATTCTCCTGGGTAAACGGACCATCAGGGGGGAAAAGGAGGTAGAACTGATACAGATGAAATGACATACAAGGAGATTAAATGCAACATGTTTGGATCTGGATTCAAACAAAATAAATGGAAAATGAAACAACTGAACATGAACTGAGCATCAGATTATATTAAGAAGTTTCTTTAATTCTGCTGGTTGTGATACTATTATGGTAATGTTTTTAAAAGTTATCCATGTGAAAATATTTATGGTTGACATTAATATAATGTTTGGAATTTGATTTGTTTTCCAGGGGGAAGCAAAAATAAAAAGTGAAAGATGGGAAAAATTGAACAAGAACGACAAAGTGATGGTTAAATGCTGAAACTGTGTGACTGAATGCAGCTGTATTCATTATAGTATAAGCTCTATTTTAAAATGTCTGAAACAGAGGTGCCTGACTGGCTCAGTTGTATGACTCTTGGTCTTGGGATTGTGAGTTCAAGCCCCCACATTGGGGGTAGAGATTATATATATATAAAAAAAATCTTAAAAATAAAATAAAATGTCCAAAACAGAAAGTTAAAAATCAAAAAAAAATATTACATTTAATATTTATGTTATTTACATTATAAATTTAAATGTATTTTTAATTTAATTTTCATTTTTCTCAAAGAAATGGGCAGAAGACATGAACAGACACTTCTCCAAAGAAGACATCCAAATGGCCAACAGACACATGAAAAAGTGCTCAACATCACTCATCCTCAGGGAAATACAAATCAAAACCACAATGAGATACCACCTCACACCAGTCAGAATGGCTAAAATTAACAAGTCAGGAAACGACAGATGTTGGCGGGGATGCGGAGAAAGGGGAACCCTCCTACACTGTTGGTGGGAATGGAAGCTGGTGCAACCACTCTGGAAAACAGTATGGAGGTTCCTCACACAGTTGAAAATAGAGCTACCATATGATCCAGCAATTGCACTACTGGGTATTTACCCCAAAGATACAAGTGTAGGGACCCGAAGGGGTACGTGCACCCCAATGTTTATAGCAGCAATGTCCACAATAGCCAAACTGTGGAAAAAGCCCAGATGTCCATCGACAGATGAATGGATAAAGAAGATGTGGTACACACACACACACACACACTGGAATATTACTCAGCCATAAAAAATGATTTGCAAACCACGTGGATGGAACTAGAGGGTATTATGCTAAGTGAAATAAGTCAATCAGAACAAGGCAATTATCAGATGATCTCACTGATATGTGGAATTCGAGAAACAAGACAGAGGACCATAGGGGAAGGGAGGGAAAAATGAAACAAGACGAAACCAGAGAGGGAGACAAACCGTAAGAGACTCTTAATCTCAGGAAACAAACTGAGGGTTGCTGGAGTGGTGGGGGGTGGGAGGGATGGGGTGGCTGGGTGATGGACATTGGGGAGGGTAAGTACTATGGTGAGCGCTGTGAATTGTGTAAGACTGTTGAATCACAGACCTGTACCTCTGAAACAAATAACACATTATATGTTAATTAAAAAAAATTTTTTTAAATGTCCAAAACAGAAAGTTAAAAATGTTTGCATTTAATATTTATGTTATTTATATTATATATTTAAATATATTTTAAATTTAATTTTCATTTTTCTCAAAGAATGGCTTCTGTTTCTTGAAAATCATTGCAGTGTAGTTTTTTAATTAGGCATAATTTACAAATAAAATTGTAATACATTTAAAATGGGGGTATAGGTGGCTCAGTCAGTTGTGGAGCCAACTCTTGACTTTGACTCAGGTCATGATCTCAGGTTTGTAAGATCAGGCTCCATTCTCTGTGGGGAGTCTGCTTGAGATTCTCTCCCTCTCCCTCTGCCCTTCCCCCGCCCCTCTCTCAAATAAATAAATAATTCTTTAAAAATGTACAATGTGGTGATATATGTACAACGTAAATCAAAACTACAATGAGATACCATGTCGCACCTGTTAAGATGGCTATTATTTTTAAAAAGATAAGAAACGTTGGTGAGAATGTGGAGAAATTAGAACCCTTGTGTACTGTCTGTGAGAATGTAATGGAAAACAGTAGGGATGCTCCTCAGAGAAAGGAAAAACAAAACTCCAAAATGATCCAGCAATCCCGCTTTTGGATACATATTCCAAAGAACTGAAAACAGGATTCTGAAAAGACATCTGATAGTCAAGATACGGAAACCACCAAAGCATCCACTGACAGATGAATGGATAAAGAAACTCTGGCGCGTACACAAAATATTGTTCACCCTTAAAAAAAAAAAAAAAGGAAATCCTGCCATTTGTGACAACAGGGATGGACCTGGAAGACACTGCTAAAGGAAATAAGCCATCCTGAAGGACAATTCCTGCATGAGGCAGCTGTGCGCAACAGTCAAACTCACGGAAGCAGAGAATGTGGTCGGGACTTCCAGGACCTGTGGAGGGGAGGAGAGAGCGAGGTACTGCTCGGTGAGTGTAAGGTCTCAGCTGTGCTCGATGAATATGACAGAAGTCCGCCCACAGTTAGCAAGAAGGTATCCTGCACGTCAGAGTTTAAGAGGGTAGGTCCCTCTCTCACACACACTCAGAAAACAAAAGGACACAAAGAAACGTTGGGAGGTAGTGCATATGTTGCACCCTTGTGTGTGGTGATGGTACAATGGGTATTTGCTTATGTCCAAACTCATCACACTACACACATCGAGTATGTGTAGCTCTTTGTCCATCAAATACACCTCAATGTAGGCGTTAAATCTGAGTAATGTCAAGAGCTGACAGGTTTATTATTGATTTGTGGTTGTCCTTTGAATATTCTAGAAATTATTTCATTTTTTAATGAAATTTTAATTATTGCAAGTAACTTCTCCCACTCCGTTGTTGTATTAGGTTAGGTGGTGCTCATATATATGTGGTGTAGTTTGATGGCCTGACGGATGAAGGGGGATGATAGAGGTTCTGGCTCCAGGCTGATCGCCTGAGACCAGGAGCCCTGAAGGCAGGAGCTCAATGTCCCAGCTCCCACAGTCAGGCAGAGAGGAGGTGAACCCAACCTTCTGCCTCTTTGTTCGAGTCTGGCCTTCAACAGATTGGATTATGCCCAGCCATATCAGGGAGGGCTATCTGCTTTACTCAGTGTACCAATTCCAACGGGAATCTCTCCTGGAAGCAGGCACAGGCACACCCAGAGATGTTTAATCGGACATCTGGGCGCTGATGGCCCAGTGAAGTTGTCAGAAAAGCCAAACATCACAGTCATCGATGTGTTCACTTTTGCTAAGGTGTCCTGAGTCTTTAACAATCTTTAGTTTCTTTATAACTAAAGAATACACTTAAACTAAATGTTTAGTTTTGATGTATTATAATTTATCTATCACATCTTTCAACCTCCCCGACTGTACTTGAGTCTTTTTTTTTTAAGATTCTATTTTTCTACTTATTTGACAGAAAGAGAGAGAGCAAGCACAAGCAGGGGGAACAGAGGCAGAGAGAGAAGCAGATTCCCCTCAAGGCAGGGAGCCCGATGCAGGGCTCCGTCCCAGGACCCTGGGATCACGAATCCAGCCAAAGGCAGACACTCAACCACTGAGCCACCCAGGTGCCTGCTGTGCCTGAGTCTCGTGTGCTGACACATGCGATGGTAATGAAATTATCGTGATGATGGGGCAGCTAATTCACTGTGTACTTAATAGGGAAGAAAGAGGTCTTGGATTGCTGTCATTAAAACTGGGTCATGTTGGTAATTATTATGAAAGAACAGAACCAAAATATCAGCCATAAAAACATAATAATAACTTCTTTGCCTGCTGGAAGGGCAACCGGAGTGGAGCAAATAGGAAGAGCAAGTTTATGCATCCAGCCCCCTCTTGCTTGAGACACCTTTTCCCTTCAGAACGGGTTCTTGTGATTGAGGAAGCCCTGCTCTACCCTCCACTGGGAATCCATCCTACCAGAGCTGATGTATGCCCTGTGGTACATATTATTTACAAGCAGTTGGCTTCAAAGGAAACTGGGAAGAAGGGAAATTAGAATGAAGGCCCCCCTGCAGCAGAGATCAAAGTGTTACTGCAAGATAAATGACCGAGTGGGGTTTGCACCCATGCATTATTCTGCCCTCCCAGCACAGCTGGTGCATCCACATCCAAGGTCCTAGCATGGGAGGCAGTGTGGCTTCCCTTCAGCATCTACACTTCTTCTTCAGACTGGATGAAGAAAGGCGTTTAAGTTACGTGTAAATGTTCACTGTTATATGTCACAGAACACAAGAACAGCCATGAGCGTAGATGGCCCGTGTGGCATCAGTCTTCAGCTCGTTCAGTGATACTCCTCTCAGGTCAACAGCTGTTACACCAGAGCAGCTGTAGTCTATCGAAAAGAAAATTATGGGAGAGTAATTGAAAGCAGATTTTTTTTCCTCAGCCAAAAGGGAGAAAATTTTCATCATGTGATGGCAGACAGGACCTAGAGTAAACAGACGCTGAAGACTCATGCAAAAGGATAAAGTAAATACACGGAGGCCCTTGCAGGGATCAGAAGCCTACTCGGTCGGTATCCACATCTAGCCTGCTGACCAGCCAATGCATGGAATGATACATCGATAATCAATAAATATGCAGGCATGTAAGTCTGTATTTAACTGCCTGTACTTCTATTTCAGAGTTGCCAAGGGGACAAAGCCTAAAGCCTTGTTTTGTTTACAGAATTCAGGTCATGCCTTGACCTTCGAAGGGGCCAATGGAAAAAGGAACTGCTGGGGGGGTCCTGTCCAATTTGGGTCCTCCAACAGGATGCCTTCACTCCAAGACTAACCACATCCCCCTGATAGGTATTCCTGAATCTTCTGATCGTTGACAAAAAATGCCAACAAAATGGCATCTTTCTATAGCTTCTTAGAGATAAACTGTGCCTGGAAGTGGGAAGGAAGCTTGAAAGTGAAAACTAGCAGGGACTTGACAAGGGGAAGGAAATAAGCCATGAACGAACAGACAGATGAGCAGCTAGTTTTGCCGCCCCTTATCCCTTGGTGGGGGAGACATAAAGCAGAGATAAAGGGGAAGGAAATAGGCCATGAACGAACAGACAGATGAGCAGCTAGTTTTGCCGCCCCTTATCCCTTGGTGGGGGAGACATAAAGCAGAGATAAAGGGGAAGGAAATAGGCCATGAACGAACAGACAGATGAGCAGCTAGTTTTGCCGCCCCTTATCCCTTGGTGCACCTATTAGATCCCCTCAACTACGTCTGTTCTCTCTCCAATCTTTGGTCAAAGAAAAACAAGTTTTAAACAGATTTGCATAGCTCCTTGTTCAAGACTGTGTCTTATTCAGTAAGCAGCTGAAAATTTGGCTTACAATAGGTTGTTATGTATGACAGTCAAAAAAAAAGTAGCATCTTGGTAAAAGACCAGCATAAAAAGAAAAGGTATTTTAAAGTAAGTTGCTCAGACAGTTCCTGATATAAAGCTCAGAGTCTAACTGTTAAGAGAGGATGATCCAAATAGGCACGAAAAGAGGGTAGGCTCATCTTCAGTGGCACTGCAGAGAATTCTATTTCTGGTCTCGAGCCATCACCTCCAGTCAACTGATATCTGCCTCCATGTAAACCCCATTCAGAGACTTGTTTTAGAGGAAGGTTTTATAATCATTTTGTTTGTAATGAGATTTAAAGATGTTCTAAAGTATTTTTTATGATTCTATTTTTTAAATTTTTTATCTAAATTCAATTAATTAACATATAGTGTATTAGTTTCAGAGGTGGAATTCAGTGATTCATCAGTCTCATGTAACACCCAGTGCTCATCACATCACCCAGTTACCGCATGCCCCCACCCCTCTCCCCTCCAGCCTCCCGCAGCTTGTTTCCTAGAGTTAAGAGTATCCTATGGGGGGGCGCCTGGGGGGCTTAGTCAGTTAAACAGCGGCCTTCTGCTCAGGTCATGATCCCAGGGTCCTGGCTCTCTTTTCAGCAGGGAGTCAGCTTCTCTCTCTCCCTCTGCCTGTCACTCCTCCTGCTTGCGCTCTTGCCCTCTCTCTCTGTCAAATAAATAAACAAAATCTTAAAAAAAAAATGCTGTGTCATTAAAAAAAAGAAGAACGTCTTATGGTTTGTCTCCCTCTCTGATTTCCTCTAATTTTTCCTTCCTTTCCCCATGATCTTCAGTTTGTTTCTTAAATTCCATATGAGTGAGATCGTATGATAATTGTCTTTCTCCGACTGATTTATTCGCTTAGCATAATACCCTCTAGTTCCATCCACATTGTTGCAAATGGCAAGGTTTCATTTTTTTGATGGCTGAGTAGTATTCCATGCTCTAAAGCATTTTCATGATTTTGATATAGTAGCTTTATAATTTTTTAAAGATTTTATCCATTTATTTGAGAGAGAGAGAGAGAATGAGATAGAGAGAGCACGAGAGGGAAGAGGGTCAGAGGGAGAAGCAGACTCCCCGCCGAGCAGGGAGCCCGATGTGGGACTCAATCCAGTGACTCGATCCAGGGACTCCAGGATCATGACCCGAACGGAAGGCAGTCGCTCAACCAACTGAGCCACCCAGGCGCCCTTAGTAGCTTTATAATTTTTATTAAGTGGAGGAATTTGGCAATATTTGAACTTCCCCAGTAATTTAGTACACCTAACTTTAAACGCCCCCAATAGCTTATTTATTTAAGTACTGTAGAGCTCAGGGCAGCCTGTCCCAAAATGGACTCTATGGCATAATAATTATTTTTAACAGAAGCTACTCCGGGGAAACAGCAGGTGCAAGGACATCTCACCCTCCTCTGGCTCCTGAAAGCAGGAAACGAATCTCTCATTTGAAAGATCCCCTCTTATCACCAGAGATAGGAAATTTAAAATCGAGACAACTGTATAAATAAAACTTGTTACTTTTTTACTAAATCTACCTCAGTGCAAATTCCACTTAAAATCCCTCATTAATCAAGGCTCCCACGCATCTGTTTTCTTTATCCTGTCAAGTCCTCACAAATTTATTCTTTGTCCAAAATAGGTCTCAATTTTATTATTGGGCCTCTGTGCGCAGGTTATAAAACTCCCTTTGTTCGCCCTGTTAATCTGTCTCAAATCAATTTAACTCTGAGCCTAGTAAGAACTTTAGCTGGAGGAAAATTTCTTTCTCAGTAACTTTAATAATTGAAGAAAGGCCTGCCAAGGGTTAAACAAGAAGCGAGAACTCTCACTCCGACTTTCTGAAAGTGGAGATGCCGGGGATCGAACCCGGGGCCTCATACATGCAAAGCATGCGCTCTTCCGCTGAGCTACATCCCCACGGCCAAGGTACTCTTTTTTTTCCCCTCAATTGTCGACCAATAGTTCTGGCTTACTGGTAAGGCGTGCGGCTAGGATTCCGCGGGTTTCCTCAATCCGCATCCACAGAAACACAATCAGTCGACTTAACAAACGCGCATTAAGTAACACCTTCCACAGTCCCCTGTACCTCCCTTTAACGTCCCTTAGCACGGCTTGTATTTGCAGATTTATGCCACTGGGTTGAATCCGCTTCATTCTCGAGCCGGGTGATTTTAGAAGGGCTGAAGCGGCGGCTGTGTCCCTCCTCATTCTACCCCAAGCCGGCAGCACAGAGCCTGGCCCGGAGCAGCCACGCAGTAAAGAGCGGTGAGGACACACCAGAGGCGCACTCCGTTCAGGGGAGCTATGGCTGCGCAGAGAATCTCGCAGGGAAGGGTGTGGGGGCAGGAGGATTGAGAACCACATAAACAGGGAAGTTCAAGACAGTAGGACGAGTGCTCTGGCAAAGATGGCGCAGCAGACAAAAAGTGCCCGCATCCTTGATCAGAAGTTGGTGGCTCCAGCAGTCTTGAAATCAGCACTTGGCCAAGTGAATAAAGGACCATTTTGTGCTTGCAGCGATGGGCGGTGACGCTTCTCGGATTGCGGCCGAAGTTCTGCGCGAAGGTGGCGCGCGGACACCCCAGAGAGGTTCCCCGCACGGATTTGTTCTGCGTCGCTGGCTGTCCCGAGTTTATGCTCGCCAAGCTCGTCGCTGGGCGGGAGTGCTCTGGCCCCGGGTATCACTGTGCTCGACCCTCCCCGGGGCGGAAGATCACCGCGCTCGGGAGCCGACCGCTGAGTGTTTTCAGGACCGTTCACAGTCCCCGACGCCAACATCTGCGCCACTCTTCAGCGACCGAAGCGTGGTCCTTGCCCCGCGCTCGCGGGGTCTTCATTTCGGCGTCAGGTCCTCGGGAGGAGGGCGGACTCACGTGCCCCGCAGGCCCGGCCTGGTCTCGGCCGTAGGCGAGGCTCAGCGCGCGTTGCTGCGAGGACTCCCCCTGTCGCTCCCAGCGCTCGGAGCCAGGCCACAGCTTCAACTTGTGCCTCGCTCTGCCTCAGTTTCTCGCCCTCACTCCGGCTTTTTCCTCCGGGCGGAGTCCCTGGCCTCACCGGGTTTACCTCCCGCCGAGGCCGCTCCTCTGTGGTTGGAGCAAGCCTTGCTCTGTTAGCAGGCCGGCTGTTCCCGGGGCCTCGGAAGCACTGGACTGTCCCAGAAAATGCCCAGAGCAGCGACGGTGCCCTGCCGGTCTGAAAAATTCCCCTGGGCACTGCCGTGTCGCAAAGGGGTTAGGACGGTAGACCCTCCTAAGGGGAGACGTTTGGAACCGAGTAAGGGAGACACAAAAAATTATGTAAGTGTCTACAAATAAGCAATAAAGAGGTGGTTTTATCCTCCCGCGAGGCGCGAGACGATTGGCTAAGATGTGCGTCTCACCGAAAGCCCCCCCGCCACGTGAGCGGGGGCGAGTACGCCTGGATCTAGCGGCGCAAACCTCCCACGACCCTACTTGACTGCCGCGTGAGGTCGATGGAAGCGCACAGTGTCCCCTCGAGTCTCCAGCTCCCTGCCGGAGTGCACCGGCCCGCTCCACACCTGCCGCCTCCCGCGCCGCGCGAGACCGTCCCGCTGGAGGGGAGCCCGGCGGGCCTGACCGGCGCGCCAGCCCCAGATGGCCGAAGGACGCGCTGGTCACCTAGTGGTCCCCGTCTACCGCGAAGGCCTGTGTGTTGTGGGGTGAACGTGCCCGGGTCCAGCGGTGGCCCAGATGGCAGCCGCCCCCCTGCAGCAAGCTAGCAAGCCGATGGGCAGACTGGTGCGGGGTGTGCGCTCCTGAGCGAGCTGCGCGCTCCGCGGGGAGAGTGGGCCCGGTCAATCGACGGCTGCCACTTCGCCTTGGTCCCAATTCCCTCCTCTCTTTCCAGCCAGGGTAGGGCACGCATCACTGACACCCAGGGAGTGAAGGAACGCCCGAGCGGGAAGTCTCTTCGCTCCCTGGCTTTCTGGTCGCTTTTCTCCGGTGGTGGGAAGGGCACCTGCGGACGCGGAGTTTGTCCCGGGAATGCAGTCTTTCGTCCAGTGGAGCCACCGCCTCCCTCCCTGGTTCTCACCCGCCCCAGTCCCTGTCCCCGCCTGGTCCTTGGAGCGAGTCGCCGGCCATTCTGCACGGAGGTCTCTCGGGGTCGCGCGCTCGAGGTCGCTGGGCTCAGGTGTCGGGTAGCGGCTGGGCTTGGGAAGTGTTGCGAGGGTTGCTCCCCATCAGCGAGGTTTGGGTTTGGGTCCTGAGCGCAGGACCTGTCACCCCACCCGGCCCGGGGAGGATCCCTCTGTAGCCCCGCCGCTGAGGCCGCCTCTGGGTCGTGCGTTTGCAGAGGTGCCAAACGTTCTCCCGGCGCCTTCGTCCGCGGGGCTCCTTTGAACCCCGGGCCAACTGTCACGCGTGTCCCCTCCCCTTACACCTGCCAGTGAGAGTCAAGCACAGGCTTGTCTCTGAGATGCCGCCGCGCTCCTTCCCTACTCAGATCGCTGCATTTATTCCCGAACTAAAACCTCCTGACGGTGGTGCGTGCGGCCGAGGACGCGAGGGTCGTCGTCGCTGTCATCCTTGTCTGTTTTCCCAGAGGAAATCTGCTTGGCTGATAACCCGAAGCTGATGAGCGGGGTCGCGCGCACCTTCCGAGACCCCAGGAAGGCCCCCAGCACCGCTCCCCTTACCCATTTGCGTCGGTGAGATCTTAAACGTCACAAAGCCTCCGTGCGGGAGAAGGAGCCTGGGACCACGGCCGCCGCGTGTAAGGCGGGCGGCGGGCGCGCGAATGGCCAGCGTCCACCCGCGCAGGAGGCTGCGGCGCGGGCCGGGGCCGGGAGCGCACGGAAGCTCCCTCCGATCCGTGACCAGCGCCGCCAGGCGGTTCTCAGCGGTGGGGCGGGGGTTCGGGTGCACCGAGGTAAGGAATGAGCCGCTTACGTGATCCCTGAACGGTCCCCGTTACCAAATTCTTGAGACAATCAGCCCGCGGAGTTTGAGCCCCGCGGGGTCTCCAAGCCTTCCGACGCTCAGCCCGCGACCTACCGCCCCACAGGGCAGGCGGTAATCTTTGCTCCCTTGAATCCCGTTCGTGATGGGAATCAGGGGTTGCGACTGTTCCCCACGAACGAGGAATTTTTTGTAATTTTCCTCATAGACGTCCTTAGACCGTGCCCCTCGTGCGGGCTGCTGCTGGCCGCGGGGTGGCTGAGCGAAGTCCGAGCCGCGCGGTCCCTCTTCCTTCCGCGCCTCGCTCCCGCCGACGTGACGGCGACGCGGGCGCTCTCCTGCGTGGGGTCCTCGGCCGACCCTCCGCCTTGCCCGGCTGTGTCCAACAGCAGGACCGCTGTCTGCTTTATTTCGGCGTTTTGCTGTTCGGCTGTTTTTACTCATCTTTATCTTCCTCTTCTCTTCGAATGGCTCGCGGAAAGAGTATCTAATATTCAAGGGCTTCCGAGTATCAAGAGATACACCTGCTGCTGGTTGTGCGTTCGTGTTTTAAAAATGAACATTTTAGTTATTCGTATACTATTTTTCACAGTATATTTAAAAACTAAATTCAAAAATCAGATTTCCCTCACGCACTTACATATTTATTAAAATTCAGGCCTAATATGTTATTTTATCTTTAAACGTTGGAAACACCTTAGTTTTGTGTCGTTAGAGAATGATGTCGTAATGTGTTCGCGCATCGCAGTGGTTCCGGAGTGTAGTATTAGCATCACCTCCCGGGTCTTACCAGAACACAGATGGCTGCACCCCCACGCCCAGAGTTCCTGACTCATCCGTCCGTGCTGGGGCCCGAGAATTTGTATTTTTAGCAAGATCTCAGGTGATGCTGATGCTGGGTAGTCCAAATGCCTGACAGAACCAATGCCTGACACTGAAACCTGTTTCTAAACTGTAAAAACCTGGATTTATATTTGAATCATCAGCATTTTTCTTACACTTTTTATTCCACGGGATACAGGTTTACTCACCCAATCTACGGAGTGGGCTTTTCCTTCTTTGGCCAGGCTGAGATTGGGGACAATGCCAGGCCTGGAACCTGAGACTGAATGTACCCTGCAAGATGAGTCTACCCCAGTCCTTTACCCGGCTGGAGAGGCTCCTCCAGTGGGATTTTGTACTCTACACCATAACATGTTCCAGTGGTTTGCTGTGGCCATCTATGGTTCTATTTTTTCTGATACAGGCCTGTCCAAGAGGCTTTTGATCTGAATGAGTTGTATTCGCAGTGATTTTGCTAGGATAAAAGCCAGTTTTGCCCCTGCTTGTTCTGAGCAGGGCCTGGGCAGATTCAAATGAATGTAAAGCCTTTAGTGATATTAATTTACAAACACCTTCTTTCCAACATTCAAGACCGATAAAATTCATATTATTCTTGCACATTAAAGTATAACAAAATACATTTTAGGGAAAAGTTGATGTATATTCCTAAAGAAAGGTATTTTTACACCACACAGCTTGGGGAGCCCTGGGGATGTAGCTCAGTGGTAGAGCACATGCTTTGCATGTATGAGGCCCTGGGTTCAATCCCCAGCATCTCCAGTTTCTTGCTGCCCATTGGGTACATTTTTGAAATGCTACATCTTAAACCAGACATACTTGGTTTTTAGGACTTTTGGTATTTCCAAGCAATTTACATTTTAAACAAATAAATCACACTTCATTCTAGTTAGAAAGTCAAATATGCTGCTGAAAAAAAAACCACTTTGCTACCACTGCCAAGAGCACTCAGGTGGGTGCTCTATCCTGTTTTGGAGGACAATTAAGAGACATGAGGGGGAGACCATGGACTGGTTTGTTTCCACTCCTGCAGCTATGCTTTTTCAACAATTCCTTGACCCTGGTCACAAGTGCTTCTACCTTACTGAGCCATAAAAAATGCTTTTTCTCATTCCTCCTATTTTAGAAGAGTTCATATTTGAAGTCAACCACTGAATAGAAACTGCACCACTGGTTTACATGGGTGAAAGCATGACTAATTTCTAATTAGTTGGCTGCTGAGAATGTGCCTAGGAGAAATTGTAGGCAAAGAACAGTCTTCAGGTATAAGAGGGGAAAGAGACATGGTTAGAAATCTAAGGCAGAGAGGGAGGGGGTTTTATTAGCTTTTCCTTGGTTCTTTTTGTAAAGTAGACAAAACTGCTTTTATCAGTTGTCATCAGGGACACAGGCTAAAGAACAGTGTTGTCTAAAAACATAGGCTGAGAAAGTTTGTTCTTGGAAATCCTATCAGTAAAAACAGAGTATCCCGGTTATCTGAGTGATGTGGCTCAAGTGACGGAGGCTTTAACAAAAACTCTGCTATGACTTTGACATAGAAACTCAGACTCGACTTCCAACCACTTCCCAGAGTTTAATAAGGATTCAGGAACATTTTTTAAAATTTCTCATAACTCTGTAGGTTTAAGAAAACAGGATGCTGCCACTTTACTCACAGTCCTGCTTTGCTTTGATTCTATAAAACTCTGCTTCAATTAAATGAAATCAAATCATATTAAATCAAAAAGTTAAACTTCACCCCCACCCCTACCCCCAAATTCTATAACTCTGCCTCTTGCTTTGTTTGGTCAAAGCCTGTACTTCTATTTGCATTGCCCCCCCTCCCCCGCTTGCTTGAGCAACAATTAAGTTCATCTTTTATGTGTTAAGACTGAGCAATTGTAGTTTATTTAACATTTTTTAATATGGAAGATAAAAATAGATATTGTGAGGTTAAGAAACAGAAACTGGTCTCTCAATAAAATTGAAATTAAAGTTCCTGAACTTTCCATAGGGAAAGCCTTCTTAAGACACACAAAAAAAACCCCACAAAACCTTACATAAATAAAAATATTGATTCACTTGCCTGGATCAAATTTAAAATGAACCTTGTGACAAACTGATAAACCAGGGATAAACTGTTAAGTATATTTACATATGCTAGATATGATGAAAGTTGTTATTAAAACCAAATAAGAAGCTTGTACAAATCAATTTCTAAAGGAAACCAATTAGAAAATAAGCAAATTTATGGGCGCCTGGGTGGCTCGGTTGGTTGGGCGACTGCCTTCAGCTCAGGTCATGATCCTGGAGTCCCGGGATTGAGTCCCGCATCGAGTCCCGCATCGGGCTCCCTGCTCGGTGGGGAGTCTGCTTCGCCCTCTGAACCTCTCCCCTCTCATGCTCTTTATCTCATTCTCTCTCTCTCAAATAAATAAATAAATAATCTTTAAAAAAAAGAAAATAAGCAAATTTATTCTTTATCTACCCAACAATTGGGACAGAGGTAGAACCTGTACTGAGGCAACCTTGACTGTTGACTATGTTAATCGATGACATATATAATTCGGTGTGTGTGGCAGATAGTGTTTCAATCTAAAATGAACTGCAAGTGCCATTTCATGTCTTTTGATTTAACAATATTTTGAACAGATGTTAATATCTTGTCTGAAACTCTCATTAGCCAATGAGCACTTGTTTTGAATTCAATCAGACAAATTATAATAATATATTAATAACTTTGTACTTCTAGTTAAAGAAAGAAAGAGAAAGAAGGAATTGACAGTTACGTCTCAAACCTCAGATACAGAGAAGACACGTTCTTTCTCTAAGTCTGTCAGGCTCCCTGCTCTCCAACTGTGAGTTACATAGTCAGTGCTTTACACTGTCTTGTCCACCAGGAACTATAAGGAACACCTTCGTCCCCTCCTGGGTTTCTCCTCTACTCTTACACGACAACCACACTCACAACACTTCTGACACCTCGTTAAGCATCTGCCTTCGGCGCAGGTCACGATCCCAGGGTCCTGGGATCGAGCCCCGCATCGGGCTCCCTGCTCCGCGGGAAGCCTGCTTCTCCCTCTCCCGCTCCCCCTGCTTGTGTTCCTGCTCTTGCTTTCTCTCTCCGTGTGTCAAATAAATAAATAAAATCTTAAAAAAAAACAAAACACATCTGATACCAGATGTGGCTGGGGTTTTCCCATATTAAGCAATTCTGTGACACAAGCTGGTGTCTTACAATTTAACTCAATTCTGACAGATATAGTTAGATCCTACAGGTTAAGGGCACAGTCCCACGAGACTGTCTCCTACTTCAGATGCCAGATGCAAAAACTGGGGGGTCCCAGGTTCCCCACAGCTTGTGTGACTTGGCTTTACAAATCACAGGTTCCCGTGACCTCCTGATTATTTGTTAGAACAGTTCACAGAACTCAGGGAAACACGTTTACCAGTTTATTCAAGGATATGATAAAGGACAATTAACAGCCAGATGAAGAGATACACAGGGTGAGCAAGGTCTGGGAGAATCCTGAGCACGGGAGCTTCTGTCCCCTTAGGGTTGGGGTGTGTCACCCTCCCTGACTGGATGTGTTCAACAGCCTGGAAACTCCCCCAAGCCCCACATTTTGGGGATTTTATGGAGGCTCCCTCATGTAGGTATGATCAGTTATTAACTCAGTTTGCAGCCCCTCTGTCTGGAAAATGGAAGGTGGGAGGCAGGGGTGAGGAAAATCCCAAGCTTCTAATCTAAGCTTAGTCTTTCTTTCTTTCTTTCTTTCTTTTTAAAGATTTTATTTATTTATTTGAGAGAGAATGAGATAAAGAGCACAAGAGGGAAGAGGGTCAGAGGGTCAGAGGGAGAAGCAGACTCCCCGCCGAGCAGGGAGCCCGACGGGGGACTCGATCCCGGGACTCCAGGACCACGACCTGAGCCCAAGGCAGTCGCTTAACCAACTGAGCCACCCAGGCGCCCTAAGCTTAGTCTTTCTGATGACAAGGCCCCATCCAGGAGCCATACAGAGTGGCCTCATTAGAACAACAGATGCTCCTAGTGCTCTTATTACTTAAAATTTGTAAGTCGGGGGGTGCCTGGGTGGGTCAGTCAGTTAAGCAGCCGACTCTTGATTTCAGCTCAGGTCCTGATGATCTCAGGGTCATGGGACCAAGCCCTGCGTCGGGCTCTGCACTCGCACTCTCTAAAACAAGTGAATCTTTAAGAAGATTTAAAAAAAGGGGGGGGGGGAGATTTTATAAGCGTTTTAGAAACTCTGTGCCAGGAATAGGAGGATCAAATATATATTTCTTATTATGAATCACAGTATCACAGAAACTCTAAGTGATGTTTCACTCAGTCATTGAAGCATTCTTAAGTTGTGGCCTGAAACATAATTCTACCTTTCCAGTTTGCTAATATTTTATTGGAATTATTAGACATTTTAGCTCAAATCCCTATCGAAAGTTTCTGAGGAAGGATGGAAGGAAGAGTAAATAAATTAGTAAGATAGTGAGTAAATGAGCAAATGAAAGAAACTTGTTTGAAGAAAATTCCATGCGTGCTTAATCCTTGTTATGGGCTGAACGGCGTCTCTCCCAAATTCAAATGTTGAAGTCCTACCCTCCAGTACCGCAGAGTGTGACTGTCCTTAGAGATAGGCTCTTTAAAGACGTAATTCGGTTAAAGGCGAAAGATTTACGCGATCGGAAGAAAAGATGTAATTAGGTTAAAGTTAGCTCAGGAGGGTGGGCCTTAATCCAATATAACTGGGGTCCTTCTAAAAAGAAGAGATTACCATACAGACACCCTAAGGCAAGACTGCACACGGATGCTGGAAGAGGGTGACCATCCAGGAGCCAAGGAGACAAGGAGACAAGCCTTCGCGATGACCCAGCCAAAACCTGCAGACTACGATCCTCAAGAATTGTGCCGAGAAAATAAATATGTTGTTTCAGCCATCCTGTCTGAGGGACTTTCTTATGGCAGCCCAAGAAACTGATGCAATTCTAAATGCTATCCAGGAAGCACTTTCTAAAAATAACACGTTATTGTTACTCTCTTCACATCTTCCCTCTGGAAAGAGAAGAAAGTAATGGCAGCGTTATAGAGAAAGCAGTCTCCTAACCTGAACCTCGTGTTCCCCAGACCGCAGGGGCAGTGGCATGTTCGGGGCCTCGGCAGTGTTACCGCTAGCTTGCCTTGTAGATGCGTCTATGCGTGGATACTTTTTAGATCAGGGGAGAGCACTAACAGGGACCCATAGGTATTGTTTGGAGTCATACTTAAAGTCTGGGCTAAAGTCTGTTTCTCAATCACTTCTGCTGATTTTGTACTAACCACCAACTTACTGCTGTAGTATCCAACTTACTGTTTTTAAATCCTTCCCGCTTAAAACATTCTGAGTGCTTCCTGTTTCCTACATTGAACTCTGAATTGTGCTTCAGATTAAGAAATATCAAAATAAATACTGATAGTAATGGGTTATAACCTATTGACTACAATAACAACCTATGAAGGAGTCCATACAAATAAACAAGTCAATGAAGAAGAAAGAAATATTCTTCTTCTTATAATAAGAAGTCAAATGATAAATGTAGAAAGAATGATGGATTTAGAAAATCGCCACTTGGAAATCATGACATTAATAATTGATTTAGGCGAGGATCATCAATGAGTGATAAATGGGTCAAAGTTGAATGAGAACACGATATTTACATAGTCTTCTCATAAGATACTTACTAACTGCAATAATAATAATAATAATAATAATAAAAGAATTATGGAGAAACCTGGCAGACATCATCATAAGCAAATGATCAAAATTAACATCACCAGTAATGGGTCAACTGACATTTTATGTCCACTGATATGATGCACTGAAAAAGACACAATATCAGTTGTCTTGTATTGCCACCCAAAATACACACCCTGAATTAATTGTGAGGAGACAGCAGACTAACCCAAATTATGGAATATTTTACAAAATAACTGGTCTGTACTCCTCAAAAATGCCAATGTCGTAAAAGAAAAACAAAGCCTACAGATGAAAAGAGAGGAAAGAGAATGACAGCTGAATTCAGCACATAATCAAAGATTTTCTTTTGCTAAAAAGGCATTGTAGGGGGAGGGAGGCTAACATCAGCAATATGGCACAGTAAGAAGCCCTGGAGCCTCCTTCCCTCCACAAAGGCACTATTCAGCAGTCATTCATGGACAGATTCCCTTTCTGAGAAATCAGAAACTAATAGAAAGACTCCTGCACCCCAGGGGGCTGTAAAACCAGCCTCACTGAAGCTGGTAGGGAGATTCAGAGTATCCCCTCACCAGACAGCCCGCCCCTGGCTTAGTGCCAAACAATCAGGAAAACGCCCCTCAACTCCCAGCTTCATACAAGGGGAGGAAAAGTTAATTTGTGCATTCAGAACCCCAACTTTTCCAGTGGGGCTCCCCAGAGAATCGGTTTTTGTCTTGTTAGCCTTGGGGCTGTGACACGTCTCACACAGCTTATCCATCTGGGGGAGAACTGAAGCAGCAGCTTGGGCTGGTAGGTGTCATCAATCCTCCCTCCTGCTCAACGTAGAGCGCTAGCAGACAGAAAAAAATCCCAGCCCTCAGGCTCCCCTGGGGAGGAAAAGAGCGATTCATGGGCCCAGAGCCCCAACGGTTTGGGCTTCCCAAATAACTAGCATCTATGTCACCAGTCCCGTTGCTCTGATGGCTCTGGTACAGTCTAGGCACCCACAGGAGAATGGACACAGAGGCGTAGGCAGGTAGAAGCAATACCTCCCCACCCACCCCTAGCACAGAGCAAGCAGACGAAAACCAAACTGCCTACTTCTCCCTCGGGAAGGAGTTGTAGAGGCACCCAGAATCTCTGGCCGAGCTGATCAGTGGAGGTCTTCTCCCACATTAGGCCATAAAGACTGAGAGAGGTTAGTGCTTTGTCTAATGTGCAAATACCAACCCAGAGAGTCAAGGAAAATGGAGAACCAAATAAAGATGTTCCAAACAAAGGAACAGTAAATCTCCAGTAACTGACACTAATGAAGTAGAATTACATGATTTACCTGTCAAAGAATTAAAAATAACTCTAATAATGAGGCTCCTGAAGGCCAAGAGAACAATGCATGAACAAAGAGAGAGAAAATGTTAGGAAGTACCGAACATAAATCATAGATTTGAAGAACACAATAACTGGACCGAAAAATTCACTAGAAGGGTTCAACAGCAGCTGGATCAGCAGAAGAAAGGATAAGATAACGTGAAAATGTCACTGGAAGTAACCGAATCAGAGATGGAAAAAGAAAAAAGAGTGAAAAAGAGTGAAGAAAGCTTAAGAAAATTATGGTACACCATCAAGCAGAACAATACACACACCATGGGAACACAAGGAGGACAGAGAAAGGAACAGAAAATTTATTCAAACAAATAATGGCTGAAAACTTCCAAATCTGGATAAGGAAAGGGACATCCAGATCCAAGAAGCCCCAAGAACACAAAATAAGAGAAACGTAAAGAAATCTACACCTAGACACATAATTAAGTTGTCCAAAGTCAAAGACAAAGAATTTTGAAGGCAGAAAGAGAAGAGTGCCCCCATAAGACTCAAAGTATTTTTCAGTAGAAACCTTGCAGATGGGAAGGGAGTGGGATGATATGTTCAAAGTGCAGAAAGAAAAATACTACCAACAAAAACTACTATCCCTAGCAAAACTCTCCGTCAAAAATGAAGAAATAAAGATTTTCCAAGATAAACAAAAACTGAAGGAGTCCATCACCATTAGACCTGCCTTACAAGAAATGCTAAAGATGGCTCTTGAAGTTGAAATGAAAGGATGCTAAATAGCAACACAACATAAAGTATGAAACTCATAGGTAAAAGTAAATGCATAGGCAAATACAGAATACTGTATGTCTGTAATGATGGTAAACAAGTCATTTTTAATTCCACCATAACAGTTAAAAGTCAAAATTATCAAAAATAACTATAATAAAAATATGTTTAAAAGATACCCAATATGGACAAATGTAAATTGTAACAACAATAACATAGTGTGTGGGAGGAGCTCCTGGCTGCCTCACTTGGAAAAGCTTGTGACCCTCAATCTCAGGGTCATGAGCCCGAGCCCCATGTCGGGTGTAGAGATTACTTAAAAATAAAAAAAATCTTTAAAAAAAAGTGTGTGGGAGAAGTTAGTGTCGAGTTTTTGTATGCAATTGAATGTACATTGTTTTTAGCTTAAAACAGACTGTTACAACTATAAGATATTTTATGTAAGCCCCAAGATAACCACACATACACAAAAATACCTAAAGAAGTGACACAAAAGAAAAAGACAAAGGAATAAAAGCATATCAATTTTAGAAAGCAACGAAACATAAAGGAAGGCAGCAAGAGAGAATAAGAGACCAAATGATTACAAGATTAATAGGAAACAACTAACAAAATGGCAATAGTAAAACTCTTCCTATCAACAATTACTTTCTTTCTTTTTTAATTCAGTAACTTTTTTTTCTTAAATGCCTATAAGATTTTGCAATTTGAAATAACCCGGTAACAGAGCAACCCTACAACCCTCAAGCCAAGCCACCCCACCAGCCCATACTCGCCCCTAGCAGCTCTGCGCTTGCGCAGACCTCCCCCTGGGGACTCTGCCCAGCTCCAGCAATTACTTTCAATGTAAATGGTTTAAACTCCCCAAACAAAAAATACAGAAAGACTAAATGGCTAAAAAATAAGACCCAACTGGGGCACCTGGGTGGCTTGGTCTTTTAAGCAACCGACTGTTGATATCAGCTCAGGTCATGATCTCAGGATCATGAGATCAAGTCCTATGTTGGGCTCCATTCTGAGCGTGGAGCTTGCTTAGGATTCTTTCTCCCCCTGCCCCTTTCCCCACACTCTTTCTCCCAAAACAAAACAAAAAAACCCCCAACTATATACTGTCTACAAGAAACTGACTTTAGATAGCACACATAGGCTGCAAGTGAAGGGATGGAAAAAGATACTCCGTGCAAATGGTAACCAAGAGAGAGCAGGGATGGCAATACTTATATTAGAGTAAGTATTATATTTAATATAATATTAGAGAGAGAAAGTCAAAATGCCACAAGAGACAGAGAAGGACATTTTATAATGATAAAAGGATCAATCCACAAGGATGATATAACAATTATAAATATATATGCACCCAATATCAGATAATCTAAATATATATAAAGGAAACGTTGGTAGAACTGAAGAAAGAAATAGATAGCAATACAAGAGCATCCAGAAAGTATGTCAATCAAAGTATATCAGTAAGGAAACAGAGGTCTTGAATAACACTACAGACCTAATAGACCTAACGGTCATATAAAAAGTACTTCACTCAACAGCATCAGAATACATTCTTCTCAAATACACAAGGATTTTTCTCCAGGATAGATCATATGTTAAGTCACAAAACCAGTCCTAACAAATTTAAGAAGATTGAATTCATACCAAGAACCTTTTCTCACTACCATGGAATAGAATTAGAAATCAAATGCAGAAGGAAAACTGGAAAATTCATAAATATGTAGAAATTAAATAACACACTACTGAACAACCACTGAGTTAAAGAAAATATCAAAACAGAAATGAGAAAAAAAACCTTGAGAAACAAAAACAAAAATACAGATACCCAAACTTATGGGATGCAGCAAAAGTGGTACTAAGAGAGAAGTTCATGGCAATAAATGCTTACATTAAAAAAGAAGAAATACTTAAACAATTTAACTTTATACTCCAAGGAATCAAAAAAAAAAAAAGAAAGAAAAACAAAGTAAGCCCAAAGTTAGCAGAAGGAAGGAAATACTAAAAAATAGAGCAGAAATAAATGAAATAGAGAACTAGGAAAACAATAGAAAAAAATCAACAAAACTAAGAGTTGGTTTTGAAAAGATAAATATTGATGAACACTGGCTAAACTAATGAGTAAAAAAGGAGAGAGACTCAAATAAAATCAGAAATGAAAGAAGAGATGCGACAACTGGTACCACAGGGACAAAGAGGGTCATCAGAGCTAACTATGAACAATTAATGCCACCAACTGGACAACCTAGAAGTGGATAAGTTCTTAGACACACATTACCTGCCAAGACTAAATCATGAAAAAATAGAAAGTCTGAACAGACCTACAAACATTATGGAGATTGAATTAAAACTCTCCCAACAAAGTAAAGCCCAGGACCAGATGGCTTCACAGGTGAATCCTACCAAACATTTAAAAAACAATGAATGTAAATCCTTCTCAAACTCTTCCAAAGGCTGAAGAGTAGGAAATACGTCTAAACTCATTTTATGAGGTCAGCATTTCCCCACTATCAAAACCAGACAAATACATCACAAGAAAAGAACTACAGGCCAATATCCCTGATGAATATAGATGCAGAAAATTTAAACAAAGTCTAGCAAACTGAATCCAACAATACATTAAAAGGATTATATATCATGACCAGAGGAATTCATTCCTGGGATGCAAGGATGGTTCAATACCCACAAATCAATCAATGTGATACACAACATTAATAAAATGAAGGATAAAAATCATATGATTATCTCAAAAGACAGAGAAAAAGCATTTGACAAAATTCAACACCTTTTCATGGTAAAAGCTCCCAACAAACTAGGAATAGAAGGAGAGCCCCCTCAATATAATAAAGTCTGTATATGAAAAGCCCACAGCTAATATCATACTAAACAGTGAAAAACTGAAACCTTTTCCTCTAAGAGCAGGGACAAGGCAAGGATGCCCATTCTGACCACTTCCATTCAACATAGTAGTGGAAGTTCTAGCCAGAGCAATTAGGCAAGAAAAAAGAAATAAAAGGCATCCAAAAAATAAGTCATAAAGCATCCAGAAAGTAAGAAAAAAGAATTGTAAACCCTAAAGACTTCATTAAAACTGTTAGAATTAATCGATAAATTCAGTTTAGTTGCAGAATACAAAATTAACATACAAAAGTTAGTTATGTTTCTATACACTAACAATGAGCTATCTGAAAAGGAAATTACGAGAAAAATCCCATTCATAATAGCTCCAAAAGAGTGAAATACCTAGGAATAAACTTAACTGAGGAAGTGGAAGGAAGACTTGTATACAGAAACCTATAACACTGATGAAAGATATTAAACAAGACACAAACAGAAAGATGTCCCATGTTCACGGGTTGGCAGATTTAACACTGTTTAAATGTCCATACTACCCAAAGCAATCTAAAGATCAATGCAATCCCTATCAAAATCCCAATGGTATTTTTTACAGAAATAGAAACATTATTATAAGTTTCATATCGAACCACAAAAGACCACTTATAGTCAAATCAATCTTGAGAAGAACAAAGCTGAAGGCATCACACTTCCTCATTTCAAAACATATCACAAAGCCACAGTATTAAAACAATATGGTACTGGCATAAAGACAGACATATAAACCAATGGGACAGAATAGTGGGCCCAGAAATAAATCCAGGCATATATGGTACTGATCTTTGACAAGGGTGCCAAGAATACCAGTGGGGAAAGGATAGTATCTTCAATATATAGTGCTGGGAAAACTGGATATTCACATGCAAAAGAATAAAATTGCATCCTTAAATCAACACAAAATGAATTAAAGACTTAAATGTAAGACCTGAAACTGTAAAATCCTAGATAAAAAGCTAGTGAAAAGCTTCATGACATTGGTCTTAGCAATGATTTTATGAATATGACACCAAAAGCATAGGCAACAAAAACAAAAATAAGCAAGTGGGACTACATCAAACTGAAAGTCTTCTGCATAACAGAAAGAAAAAAATTAGTGGAAACAAATCTCTTGGTAGACTGAAAAAGCAACTTAACAGAAGGGGAGAAATTATTTGCAAACCATGTGTCTGACAAAGGATTAATCTCCAAAATAGATAAGAAATTCCTACAACACAAAAAACAAACAAACAAAAAACTAATCACCTGATTTAAAAATGGGCTAAGGACTTGAATAGACATTTCTCTGATGAAAACATACAAATAGTCAACAGGTATATAAAAGATGCACAACATCACTAATAATGAGGGAAAAGCAAATTAAACTATGATGAGATATTCTCATTCCACCTGTCAGGATGGTTATTATAAAAAAAATAAAATACAACAAGTACTGGCAAGGATGTGGACAAATTGCAACTCTTGCACACTATTGGTTGGAATGCAAAATGGTGCATCAGCTATAGGAAACAGAATGGAGCTTCCTTAAAAAATTAAAAATAGAACTAGCATATAATCCCACAATCCCACTTCTGGGTATTTATCTAAAATAATTGAAATCTGGATCCAGAAGAGATATTAGTACTCTTTTCATCATCACTGCAGAACTATTCACAGTAGCTAATATGTGAGACATACCTAAATGTCTCTAGATCAATAGATAAAGAAAATGTGATATGGGCATACACTGGAATACTATTCAGCCTTTAAAAAGAAGGAAATTTTATAATATGTAAAACATGGATGAACTTTGATAACATGATGCTAAGTAAAATAAGTTAGTCACAAAAAGCTGCATGATTCCACTTACATGAGGTGTCTACTATAGTCAAATTCATAGAATCAGAGTGGAATGGAGGTTACCAGGGGTTGAGGAGAGGGGGGAAAAGGGGAGTTACTAATCAAGGGGCATAAGGTTTCAGTCAAACAAGATGAACAAACTCTAAAGATCTCCTGTAAAACATTGTACCTACAGTCAACAATAATGTACGGTATACTTAAAAATTGGTTAAGATAGGGGTGCCTGGCTGGTTCAGTCTCTAGAGTGTGTGACTCTTGATGTTGGAGCGGTGAGTTCCAGCCCCACACTGGTGGTAGGGTCTACTTAAAAAAAAAGATTGGTTAAGAGAAGAGATCTCATGGTCAAGTGTTTTTACCAAAATAGAATAAGAAAGTTTCTAAAAGGACATTACAGGGACAATTAACAGTCTGAATAAGCCCTCTTTATTAGATAATGGTATTGTATCAATGTTAATTTCTGATTTTGATAATTATGCTGCAGTTATGTAAATGAATATTATTATTAGGAAACATACACTGAAGTATTTACAGGTAAAGGATCATCATGGTCTACAACTTCCTCTCCAAAGAGCCATCAAAAATTTTATATATATATATAATAGGGTAAACTAAATGAGATAAAATGTTCATATTTGGGAAATCTGGATGATGGGTAAGTAGGAATTCTTTGTTCTATTCTTGTAACTTTTCTGTAAAAATAAAATTACTTTAAAAGTAATAGTTAAAAGAAAAGTAAAAGAATGAAATATAAACTAGAATAGTCAAGTCATCTAACAACGTTCCACATTTGGTTAATGGCAGATCTGGACATGCTATGCCTTTGTCACCCCAAACTCTGTGCTCCCTTCCTTCTGTGCTCAGTCACTTAAATACTAGCCTTTTCTCTGCACTTACAGGAACACAGATTCTATTTTTTACAACAAAAATTTGATCCATTCAGTGAATACTGCTTTCCCCAGAGAGAGGAAAACATCTCTGGACTGAATTCACTTGTTAATTTATGCCCAACGCAGAATCTTACAAAGTTTGCATTATGAAGAAACCGATTCAACTTTTGGCTGAGTTTGAGGAGACGGCAAAGCTCCATTAAGGCATCTTAGATAACCCCTTTCTGAGCTCAGAACCAAAACAAAGGAAGACGAAACAAAGCCAAAACAAAAAACAAAAAAAACTTAGAAGACCTGACCTCCAAATTCTCTTACATCAAATAGTTAGGAACATCCAATAAGAAACAGAATGAAGAGTGAATTTCCAAAGAGAACTCCCCATTAGCACAAATGAATGCTCAGGAATACATCAGTGAGTTCACCTATTAAGTAGAAAGAGGATAGGATTGTTCCTTACTGCTCTACAATTAAGCAGAAGGAATGGATGTATCTGCTTTTTTTTCTGCCAAAGATCATTCTAAAAGCGTCTTGAAAAGGAGTCATCTTCGAGCAATAGCTCCCTGGGAGCTGTAGAAATAAGCTTCCTCAATCTGGGGAATTGTTTCCCTAAAACTTGATGCCAATTCCCTTTAATTAAGTCTTACATTTATGCTTTCTGCACCTCCGTTAGGTTACTTAAAATATTTTTTGAAATTTTAAATCTGTCTTCCAAAAAGAAAACAATAAATAACTTAAGAAAATAAATCTGAAATTTCACACTTTTTGTCTTGGCTGTCGTTTTCCAGAATGATTATGCGTTCACAGTAACTCCCACATACACTGCAGTTGCTCTAAGTATAAAGGAAAAACACCCCAACACGGCGGATAAAAGCCTGTCATAGGTTAGCCCTACCCTTTCCAGCCTCATTTCTCACCTGCATCTGTGCATCCCTCAGTCCTCTGCGCCTTGCCTGGGTTCCTCTGCCTGGATGACTCTATGCTCTACCTCTCTTTCCTACATAATTCTTCCTTTTCTTTGCAACTCAAGTCTCTCCTTCTCTGACTTCCCTGATTAAGTGAAATGTCTTGCGTATGTTCTCCTAAATCTTAGTCATTATTTTTGTGCATTTATCATAGTCATGACATTTTCTTTCTCTTGGTGATCATGTAATTGGTTTCCATCTCCTCCTCCTTCCCGCTAAGCTCTTACCTCCTTTGAGGTGGAGCCCAGAACTGCCAAGCTTACCTTTCCATATTTTGGAGGAGTAGGCATACAATACATAATCCTTTAAATAATTGAGGGAATGAATGAACTTCATAACTGTCAGCTAAAAGAGATGAAGGTAGATCCACATCTTGGGACCGGCTACTAGAGTTGTGTGTGCATGCAGAATTCCTCCAGAACTCATTTCAGTGGTCTCAGATCCAGAAGTATAACGTCTTGAAATTGGCATGCTGGCCCAGAGTCATGACAACTCTAACCAGATGTCTGCCTGTGGTGTCCTAATTTAAGTCTACATAGAAGAGGGATTAAGAATCCTATAAAATATAACATCAAGAAGTAAAATATCTCCCCATAATACCTTATGTTTCCTTAATGCCAATTTTTATTTAATCTATTACTTTATAAAAGTCAAAGATTTTTTTCAGTGGTTCACAGGCACCCAAGAACCTAGGAGGTCAATGAACATCTTTATTCAATTAATTAACATATAATGTATTATTTGTTTCGGGGGTACAGGTCTGTGATTCTACAGTCTTACACAATTCACAGCGCTCACCATAGCACATACCCTCCCCAACATCCATCACCCAGCCACCCCATCCCTCCCACCCCCCACCACTCCAGCAACCCTCAGTTGGTTTCCTGAGATTAAGAGTGTCTTACGGTTTGTCTCCCTCTCCGGTTTCATCTTGTTTCATTTTTTCCCTCCCTTCCCCTATGATCCTCTCTTGTTTCTCAAATTCGTCATATAAGTGAGATCATGATACTTGTCTTTCTCTGATTGACTTACTTCCCTTAGCATAATACCCTCTAGTTCCATCCATGTCATTGCAAATGGCAAGCTCTCATTCCTTTTGATGGCTGCATAATATTCCATTGAATATATATACCACATCTTCTTTATCCATTCATCTGTCGGTGGACATCTGGGCTCTTTCCATAGTTTGGCTATTGTGGACATTGCTGCTATAAACACTGGGGTGCAGGGGCCCCTTCAGATCACTACATTTATGTCTTTGGGGTAAATACCCAGTAGTACAATTGCTGGGTCATAGGGTCGCTCTATTTTCAACTTTTTGAGGAACCTCCATACTGTTTTCCAGAGTGACTGCACCAGCTTGCATTCCCAGGTCAGTGAACATCTTGAAAGAATATACAAAATTTATCCACATGTCTGTGGCTTTTTGCTTTTCTTTTTGGTGGTAGTTATAAGCCAGTTTTCATCAGATAATCTAATGAGTTCATGTGCCATACAATTTTAAGAACTATTATTCTAAACCATATGGACATTGTTTGATTTTATAAATAAAATTATTTGAAATGCAAGACCATGACTTTAAACTAAGAAATACTAGGTTAAGACCCTAGCTTGATTATTTATTTACTAGCTGTGATTTGGGCAAGTTACCTCGCTTCTCTCTGATTCTGTTTTCTCATCCATAAAATGCATAATAATGCTTACTTTTATGAGTATTTTTAGCTTTAAAGGTATGTGAGAAAATACACAAAGTGAAACATAGTAAGTGTTCAGTAAATTGCAACCATTTTTCATCTATGTATGATTAAGTAAGATGGCTTGAGTTTAGAAAACCAGCAGAATCTATTTTTAAATAGCTTGAATTAAAAATTTTCCAATTTTATTTTAGAAATTCTGTCTACGATTGATCTTGAACATCCAGGTAGTTAAATCCACAGAACCATATGATAAATCACCAGTTGAGAGGCAGAGAATCATTGAGAATGCAGGTGTAATGAGAGGTTGCAGAGATCAGAGCTCCCAAGCAGTAGATCTGATATTGAGATTAAGCTGATTTCAGACTAAAAGGTTTGAATAAATTGACAAAAAAAAAAAAAAAAAAAAAGACAAAAAAAAAACCTCCCTAGGCCCCGCTGGGAGTCGAACCCAGGATCTCCTGTTTACGAGACAGGCGCTTTAGCCAACTAAGCCACAGAGCCAGCCGGGCAGCAGGTGAAGGTACTTTTCTGATCAAACTCTCCTGCATTAGGCGAAAGGCCGCGCGGCCCGCCGGCTCCAGCGCGCAGGAACGGCCCCCGGCCGGAGCGGGAGGCGGACGGAGGAGACACGGGAGCTCCGACCCCCGTCCGCACGGCCGCACGGCAGCACGCATGCGCGCGCCCTGCGCCTCGCGCAATTCCGGGCACCGGCGCGGAACGGGAAAGGGAGGCCCGCGCAGCTCTTCCATCCCGCGCGACTGCAGCACTGCGAGTCACCGACCCAGGGGGCTTCTCAGGGTGAGTGACGGGCAGCTCTAGCAAACTCGGTCACTTACAACTCTTACCAAGTGAATGGCGCTTCCGGCTGTTGGAAGAGCGCACACGTGTGCCCTGAAAACCAAAGCAAACCCAAACCGCCCGACTCCTAGCGCCTTCCAGCCGGCTCGGCCTGAGGACGCAGCAGCATCAGCAGCAGGCGCTCGCTCCGGGCTCACTGACCCGCCCGCTGCTTCAGCCCCCGGGCCCTGGCAGCGACGGGACGGAGCCCACCCGCGCCCCAGAGGGTGACGAAGGTGCAGGTGGACACGCGGCTCGCGGCGGCTGCCGAGCAAATGCCTCGCTCGCCACTCTTCGTCTTGCTGTTTGCAGAGGCTGCTCTCCTGTATTTTCCCCATGGAGCCTCAACTTGGGGGAGCTAAATACACATCACCTGATTGTCCAGTCCCTACGAAAAGCATTCATTCTTCAATGATTGCACCCAAGTTTTCTGCCTTTGATAAGAATAAGGGGCTCACAGGGAGGGACGTGAGCTCACCAAAACTAGTAAGTCCCACTGCCCGTCAGCGTGGCTCCCGCTGCCTGGTTACAATGCAACGGCGAGGAATTCTGTGTTTACCCACGCGAGGCTACAAGGGGCTCTGGGATGCTGAGGCCTTTGAATCGCAGAGCCTTTTTTAACTCCTTTCTTGAGCCAAATATTCTGGCGTTCCTATTTTCCATCCAACTCCGAATGTTTTTGTAGTGAGTATAAGCTCGGTTTCTTGCAAACCAGGATGGTCACTTTTAAATTTATGTTAGCAATCCTCTATGACCAGGACGACACTGCCACTCCATTTACTGTGTATTTACCGAGTGTGGAAAGCAGCACGCCCAAATCATAATGGACCAGGGATCATGGCATTTCTGCATTCTAATTAGCTGCACCGTTTATGGTAAGGACTGCGTAAATTTCAGTCCCAAAAGTGCAGCTGGGATGCCAACATGTACAGTGAAGCATTGCCCAACAGGAGTGCTACTTTTTAAATTTTTATTTATTTATTTGACAGAGAGGGAACAGAAGCAGGGGGAGTGGGAGAGGGAGAAGCAGACTCCCCGCTGAGCAGTGGGCCCCATGCCTGCGCAGAGCCCAGTGCTGGCCGGATCCCAGGACTCTGAGATCATGACCTGAGCCAAAGGCGGGCTTAACGACTGAGCTTAACGGCTGAGCCACCCAGGCAACCCAAGAGGGGTACTCTTGAGAGCCTACTACGCGTCAGGTGCTGACAGGAGTTCTATGCATACAGCTAGGTAGAAGATGGCCATAGATGATAGAAAATGAAACAAATTTTAATAAAGTTTGTAAATGTTACAATAAAAAATACAAGATAATAGATGAACACTTAATACGGGCTGGTAATATGGTTATGTACTCCGTACTATGTGCATGGCTCAGTACATTTTTTGGGCATTTCCCTTTATTAGATTTTTCCTAGAAAAATGTCATATATAACACAGAAACTATACAAGCAGCACTTGAAAACATCTTTGAGGGGCGCCTGGGTGGCTCAGTCGTTAGGCGTCTGCCTTCGGCTCAGGTCAGATCGAGACCCGCATCAGGATCCCTGCTCGGTGGGAGGCCTGCTTCTCCCTCTCCCTCTGCCCCTGCCTGTGTTCCCTCTCTCGCTGTGTCTCTGTCAAATAAATAAATACGATCTTTAAAAAAAAAAAAATTTCCTTAAAAAAAGACAATATTTGATACTTTCAAGTTAATTCCAGGTGTTTAACCAAAACAGGAACCTGTGCCAAGGTGTCATGAAATAAATCTGACCAAGGCCCAATAGTAGGAAGGTCTGGAAGGCACTTTAAAAAGAGGCAGAACCAGTGGAACCTAGTCTAATGAGGACCTCCCAGAAATAGACTTGCACTTGGATGTGTGAGTGAATTGAAAGAGCAAATTTAACACGAGACCGCAGAGCAATATGATGTAAAATTGTTGGATTAACATTAGACCCAAAATAGCTAAATGAGGGACATGAGTATGGGTACTGGAACATGGAGATTTTTCGTAATTGCAATGATTTCTCATGACCCCCGGTGAATACTTCTTCTGCTGAGAATAGGGTGAGTCAACGTTCTATAGCTAATAGGTGTAATCTATGAATTTTGTCCCCCTAAACTTTCATATGTTGACATCCTAAGCCCCAGTCCTTCAGAATGGGATACAGGTAGTTAAGATCAAGCTTCTCTGAAACATTATAGATATACAATGTATCTATATATATTCGTGTCCTTGTAAGAGGGGGACATTTGGAGACAGACACGCACACATATGAACGTGAAGGCAGGCATCTGGGTGATGCATCTACAAGCCAAAGAACACCAAACATTGCCAGTGAACCACCAAAGCTTGGGGAGAGGCATGGAGCAGAAGAAACAGCCCTGCTGACTCCCTGATCTTAGATTAGTAGCCTCCAGAGCTGTGAGATAACACACTCCCACTCTTTACGCCTAGTAGTTTGCCTTACTTGGTCATGGCCAGCCTAGGCATCATCTTCTGAGGACAAACTGTGTTTTTTCCTACATTTTGCCCCAAACTTAACGGAAATAAATTTATTTTAAAAGGGAACTAGTGAATAGGGGGTGATGGGAGGAACGCATGAAAGGTTTCTATACCCTAACTAAAAAGCTGAACAACAATTAAAGTGCAAAGACAGAAAAGGAAAGTAAGGGAAGGAAGGAAGGGAGGGAAGGAGAAAAGCAAAAGAAGCACGCGCCTGATCAGCGGTCCAGGTCCAAAGCTCCTGGAAACAACCAGAGGTGGGGAAAGAGTGGAAATCAATAAGGGCCCCTCAGAATTGGAATACCTGACATACGTGTGGGAAGGAGAGAGCTACGGCCTGGGAAGGAAAAGTTAGGGACTGGGGAGCATGGAAGCTGGGGAGGACTGAAGAATCAAACCGAGTAACAAGGTCAGGGACCGCTACAGGGGGAGTAGGAGCACACAGCAGCCCGCGCCTCGGAGGGGGCTGGAGACGGGGAGCCGCGAGAATGGGGAAAGCGGGAAGGTGGGTGAGCGAGATCTGAGGCTGAGGTGGCTGGTGATTCAGCAGCGGGAATGAGGGGTGCAGGAGGCACTCTGCAGGGGGATGCAGCCGGGGGAGGTGCGGCTCTGGCCACAGAGGGGGAAGGGGGCTCAGTTCCTGGGTCAGTAACACAGGCCTTTAGCATAGGGACACCGTGAAGATCTATTTGCTCTGACATGTTTTTCACCCCTTTTCTTCTTACTGGCAAACACTAGCTTCTTACAAACTTTGCTCATACTTTATGGGAGAATCTCATAATTCTGACCTTGTTCTTCCTTAATTTAAGATGAGTTACTTTAGGATACAAGAAATCATCATTACACTTACAGTGGATTTCTCATCAGCACTAGAAACTAAAAAAAGAGAAACAACAGACAAATGATGGAATAACATGATTATGGCACTGAGGGAAGATAACTCTGAGATTAAAATTCTTTATCTAGCTAAATTATTCAAGAATAAGAATAAAATCAAGACCTTTAAAAGTGTATCATTAACTAAGATCTTAGTTGAGATCAATGTGAAGTAATTAATTCGAGGGAAAAGGGAATTGAGCAAGAAGTAGTGAGATGTGAAAAGCAATGGTGAGCTAAATAAACAGGAAGTTTGTAGCTAAGTTTTTCAGAAGCATTTACTTGAATTATAATAGTAAGTAACATTTGGAGACTTTAGGAAGAACAAGGTGTCTCTGTGAGAGCTGGGTTGCACTCTGACCTACAGAACCATAAGATAATAAATTTGTGGTGTGTTAAGACTAAAACACAAAAAAAGAACAAGGTAGAACCAAACTGTTAGCAACAATGTCAGGGAAATTTGTAGGGCAATATTCATAATTACAACATTTTAAAATCCTGGTATTGCTCAAGAAGAGAAGTGGAATATTGGTCATGTTGAGTAGGTGTGATATACCTCTTGTGAATGAGCACCGGGGAGACACCAACATTCACCAGGCTAATGACAAACTGAAGGGGTAACTCTGTGTACTGAGTTTCAGGTGGTAGAGCAGTGCGCAATTTAGGACTAAGAGGCATTCATTCATCACTTAGCAAACTAATGAGGCAGAATGCAAATATAGAAGTTGACAATCAGTAGAAATTTGGACAAAGGATACAAAGACTCAGCTCCCAGGAGCGCCTGGGTGGCTCAGTGTTAAGCGTCTGCCTTCGGCTCAGGTCGTGGTCCCAGGGTCCTGGGATCGGGGCTCGATCGGAGCCCCGCATCGGGCTCCCTGCTCCACAGGGAGCCTGCTTCTCCCTCTCCCACTCCCCCTGCTTGTGTTCCCTCTCGCGCTGTGTCTCTCTCCAGCTCCCAGATGAAGAAACATAAAAAGCCAACAAATATATGAAATATGCTGAACCTCACCAGTAATTTAACAAATGCAAATTTGGAGACTACTTTTACTTTCATCTATTGGCAGAACTTTTCAAGTTCAATAATGCCAAGGCTTGGTAGAGGGTGGGAGGTATTATCATTGGTTGTTGCTGAGAATATAAATTTTGCACAAGCAGTATGGCAATATCTAGAAAAGCCAGAGATGTCCTAACTTTATAATTCGGCAATCCCACTTCCAGATACAGGATTCAGCAACTCTTTACAAACTTGTCCAAGGAGACATGTACAGTGATGTTCTTTGTGGCACTGGTTGGGAAGCAAATATTGGACATAAAGCTGTATCTTCTCCAACAGATTAACTACACAACAATTAAAGTTTAAATGTGATGTGTCTCCTTCTATCATAGGGAATTTGTGTGAAATAGATAATAGTGAACAAAAACAACATTGTAATAAATATGTACAGTGGGACAGGTAAATAGTGTAAAATTTTTATAGGCATACATGTGGTGAAATGTATATTAAAATGTACACTGGAAGGGTACACATGGAGAGAGGAAGGGAAATGAAAAGTGATGGGTGAATTATTTTCTTAGAAAAAGAAAGATTTGGGGGCACCTGGTGGCTCAGTCGGTTAAGCAGCCCAGGGTCCTGGGATCAAGCCCCGCATTGGGCTCCCTGCTCAGCAGAGAGCCTGCTTCTCCCTCCCCCTCTGCCTGCTGCTCTGCCTACTTGTGGCTCTCTCTCTCTGTCAAATAAATAAATAAATCTTTAAAAAAAAAAAGGAAACAAAGATTTGGATAATGGGTTTATGAGGCCTATTGTAATATTCTTCATATTTATACTTTATTCCATCATTAATTTTATTTTTTATAAAGATTTTATTTATTTGAGAGAGAGAGAATGAGAGAGAGAGAGCACATGAGAGGGGGGAGGGTCAGAGGGCGAAGCAGACTCCCCGCCGAGCAGGGAGCACGATGCGGGACTCGATCCCGGGACTCCAGGGTCATGACCTGAGCCGAGGGCAGTCACCCAACCAACTGAGCCACCCAGGTGCCCCTCATCATTAATTCCGATTTTAATAAAAGAAAATGGCATAAACTTTCACATTATCACATTAGAAAAATAATACAGAATAAAGCGAGAGTCCAGTACACTTGCAAATTCCAAGTATTAGCTTATTTGCCACACATGCAGTAGAGCCTCATCCATTCATCAAATATTGCTAGAATTTCTAGACTTTCAAAGCTATGAATTAAATGCCTGAGGGAAATAACAAAGGGAAGAGAAATAGTCTTTGTGCTTTTACATGGCTAAAATGTTAACTGACAAAACAAAATGTATCTGTGGTAATGATACTGTAAATTTCTCTAGAACACATGTTCTGTTCCTTCTTAAAGTGATTCTTATTTCTTCATAAATGCAGGAATCATTGCTTCCCTAGAGAATCGGCACTCTTTTGTTAGATAAAAATTTACACAAGAGAACTGCAGGATCTAAGAACAAAGTGTGACAATTTATTTTTTTGTGTCAACTCAGCTAGGCTATGGTGCCCAGTTCTTTGGTCAAAACCCAGTCTAGTTGTTGTGAAGGTATTTTGTTTAGATGTGATTAACATTTAAACCAGTAGACTTTGAGTGAAGCAGATGACCCTCCATAATGTGGGTCGGCTCCATCCAATCAGCTGAAGGCCTCAAGAGAATATACAGGGTACCCCCAAGGAGGAAGAAATTCTGCTTCCAGATTACATTTGGATTCAAGACTACAACATCACCTCTTACCAGACTTGCCAGACTGCCCTGCAAATTTCAGGCCGTTGTGTGAGCCAATTCCTTAAAATAGATCTCTCCCTTTCGCTGTGTCTCTTTCTACACACACACAATATTGGTATGTTTCTCTAGAGAACCCTGACTAGCACACAAAGTAAGAAGATGCTCAGTGGCTAAGAGAAGAATTCACCTGCTATAAATCCCAGGAGAAGACCAGCACAAACTGAGGGTTCAAGGAACTCCTAGACTCCTAAACCTTACCCTAATTCTCAACATCACTCTTTCCCCATCAGGCCCCTAAATTTCACGTATAAGACCTGGAGAACTTATAAACTTCACTGATTTAACAATTCAGCTATAGCTGAAGTTGGACAAATATCTATAGTTGAAGCTATCGATGATAATCAGCGACCTCATAATCCCTCACAAACATTATTCTATTACTACAGACACAGAAAGTCTGAGGCTTCCGCTGATGCTTTGAGCTGACCATTAGGATATTTAAGAACATTTTTTCCATTAGCATATTCAATGGATAAGGTATAACCACACCCCCTTGCGTCTCATTCACCCTTCACATTATTGTAGGGCAGAGCACCTCAGTCCCTAAAGTCTTCCTTTCAGTAGGCTGTTCATTCCAGGTGACCGGAGGTGGTAACTTCCTTGTGTTTCAGAGATTATCCAAGCATTGTCAGATTTCCTTCTCTGAGTCTTTGAACTCTCCCAGATTTGCTGCATTTTGCTGGGATCCTTTGGCTTGGAATGCACTCTGGTCATATGCAAATGTCCTAGTGAGACGTGTGATTGGCTTCTTTCTTCCGATCTGGTTTGTCCTCTCTTTGTACCTGAAGACCCAATATAGACAAGAAAGAAGAGAAATTTTTAGCCTTCTATGCTATCTATGTACCTGGACATATTTTATTGTAAATCACCAAGAGATCAGTGGTTTAAAATTAAACTGTGCCAGGACTGCCCCAATACTCCAATGTAGGTCTGTTCTGTCTCATTCTCCTTGAAATGAGAAGAGTAAAGTGTATATTTTCATGAAATGACCTAGGTTCACCTCTAATTTTCTCTAGCCAGAAGGCTTTGTAGAAACTACTAAATGCAGTGAAACTCCGTGTAGGCTCAGAAAAGTTTCATTGTTGCTAAATAAAAGGAGTCTATAGGGGCACGTGGGTGGCTCAGTGTTAAGCGACTGCCTTCGGCTCAGGTCCTGACTCCAGGGTCCTGGGATCGAGCCCCTCACCGGGCTCCCTGCTTCTCCCTCTCCCTCTGCCCCTGCTTGTGCTCCCTCTCTCGCTGTCTCTCTCTAATACATAAAATCTTTTTTAAAAAGAGTCTTTAGCCTTTTCTTCAATGCTAAGGAATAAAGATCAGCAAGTAGAATTTTCTTTTTCTTTTAAGATCTTATTTATTTATTTGACAGAGAGAAACACAGCGAGAGCAGGAACACAAGCAGGGGGAGTGGGAGAGGGAGAAGCAGGCTTCCTGCCGAGCAGGGAGCCCGATGCGGGGCTCGCTCGATCCCAGGACGCTGGGATCACGACCTGAGCCGAAGGCAGACGCCCAACAACTAAGCCCCCCAGGAGCCCCGGCAAGTAGGGTTCCCCCCATGTCAGCTCTCTGCTCATTTCTTAGAAAATAGCCCCTTTTCTTTCTATCTTTGCCCCTCCTAATATTCTTTGGGCAGAAAAACTACAGCAAATAAGATCTGGCTTCATCCAATTAAAATAGTCATCTGGTGAAATGTTGTTAAAAACATTATTAATTTTCGGGACTCCTGGGTGGCCCAGTCGGTTGGGCGGCTGCCTTCAGCTCAGGTCATGGTCCCAGGGTCCTGGGATCGAGCCCTGAGTCGGGCTCCTTGCTCAGCGGGAAGCCTGCTTCTCCCTCTCTCCCCCTCTGCTTGTGCTGTCCAATGAATAAAATCTTAAAAAAAAAACATTATTAATTTTCTATCAAGGAGCCAGAACCACATGATACATTAAAACAAGCCCTCCCTTACAAAGACTTAGCCTCAAGTTTCCAATATCAACTCCCCTTTTCTAGGAGATAATTTTATTTCAGGAAACTTAAAAGTCTAGGTCAGAGTCTCTCAGATCGCTGAGAGTACCTCCAAATTTAAATCTGGGAGAGCAGGATTTAGGGTATATCCTTTCTGTCCCAGAAGGCCCTGAATTATTAAGTGATCTGCTTTCTTCCCAATGACCAGCTTTGCCACTAGGGATCTCAGGGGTAGAGAGGGGAGGGGGAAGGGAGGAGGAGGAGCGAGGGAGAGGGAGAGAAAGGGGCAGGGGGGAGAGTGGGGGGAGAGGGAGGGATGGGGTGAGAGGGAGGGATAGGTAGAGAGAGGGAGGGGGAGAGGAGAGAGAGCATTCTTCTACTTAGCAGAGCGGAAAACGTGGACAAGGTGAGCTCCATGCCATTGACGGCCTCCATCTGCCCCTGACTTGGTCTGCAGACTGCTCACATTATCTATGGCTATCGGAGTGGTCAGTGGTGTCTGTAGATAAACCGAGCCTAACAAGAAAGGAATGAACCTGCAGATGACCTCTCTTATGCCTCGTCCCCACTTTGTGAATATTTGGAGATAATTTCAACAGAGAGTGTCCAGGCCAGTGGTTCTCAATCTTGACTGCTTATTCTAGTCACCTAGGGAGCTTCTAAAAATGCCCGTGTCCATGCCACGTTATAGACAAGTTAAACTGGAACCTCAGAGTGGGATCCAGACGTCAGAAAATGGGAGAGCCGTCAGGGTGACCCCAGTGTGCAGCCACGCTGGAGAACCACTGCATTAGCTCTAAAGACATTCAGAGCTCAGGGAACCCTAATGACGTCTATCCTTCCCCATCCCTCCCAATGCCGCCCGCACAGTGTATTCAACAAATAAAATACTTTAGGGGGGAGACCGTTTCTGAACTGTCCCTAACATTTTTATTGGTTGAACTAAAGGAGAGTCTGTGTGGTTTGGAACAGAGGAATCCAAAAAACAATCTTTGGCCAAGTTGATCACAGTCAGGTGATCGTGACGACAGAAGACAAGATGGAATAATCGCAACAAAAACGTGTTACTGTTGCTCCGTAGGGCTCTCCTGATCCCACAGCGGCGGCCTCGGCTGTGGGCAACATGCCACACGGAAAAGTCCGTGGACTCTCCCCTCAGCGACCCCTCAGCTGGTAGATGCCACGCTACTAGTTTTAATCAGCTCAAAGTGTGGCAGTATCGTTAGGGCCTGCATACATACTGGCAAGAGCAAGTGCGCTTGACTCCGAAGCTAACGTGGTGGGAGCTGCAGGGCACCGCACGGCCATAGGCCCATCCCAAGGCCTACACCTTCATTTTGTGGGGTTTTTTCCTTAAGGACTTGGGCAGCACAAGCAAAGCGTTAAAGAGTCTGACGCAAAGGATAGTCATTGTCACTGTTTAGACCGGGCTTCCTGCACCTGCAAGGAATTCGGGACATTCCCCGGGTCGCGTCCGCGGTCCCTGGGGCTCTAGAGCGGCCAGAGGCCTGCCTGGGGGAAAACCCGAAACCACGGAAAACCGTTTCCTCAGTTCCTGCGCTTGTTCGTGCGCCCGGGTGTCCCGAGTGGAGAGGCGGGGGGGTGAAGCACGAGAGACGAGACGCCGCGTTCCGAGAGCGAGCAGCGCTCCAAGCAGGAATACCGAGGAGCGGGTACAGACCGTCCTCACCCGCAGCAGCCGGGTCCACGCGCAGCGGATTCTCGTGCAGGGTCGAGGCGACCGCGCTCACGCCGCGCCGACAGTCGGCAGACTGCAAACCGGCTCCCGCCGCGCGCGCGCACCCAGCGCGGAGCGCACCCCGGCCGAAGCGCGCCTCCTCTGCTCGCGGAGCTGGACCTCGGCGCGAAGGTCACGTTCGGGAGCGGGCTCCACCCCGCGTGTCCGCAGCGGGTCCGCAGAAGAAATCCTCCTCTCTCGTGCTGAGCCTCAACGTGGAAACCCCCGGGGGGCTTTCCGCCCTGCGCCCCCGCCCCGAAACTAAGCGAAGATACGAACCCGTCCCCAAACCTTCTAATTCAGAGTTTACATGGATGAATCGCGTTTTTTCTGGAGCCGGGAGGGACCAAAGCGGCTCCGGATTCGCTTGGTGCGCGAGCACAGGCAATGGCTGCGGGCGCGAGGTGGATGCAGAGTTCACAGCGGAGAGGTCATGCGCACACCCAACCCAACTGCAAGTGCTGGGGAGCAAGACGATTAATTTTCGGAGCCTGCGGGAACGGGCTGGGCCCGGCAGCAAGAAAGCTATTTCCCAGCAAGGGGACAAAAAGAATGGAGATGCTGGGGATCGAACCCGGGACCTCATGCATGCTAAGCATGCGCTCTACCACTGAGCTACATCCCCACTACAGACGCAAGTCCTTCCTAAACTGTCTTCATGAAATGGAGCAAATTTATACCCCCCCCCCCTTTTTTTTACGTTTTAAGTAAATCTGTCTTGTTCTTTGGTAAAGGAGAATTCGAATTTCCCCCTTTCCTCTAGAAACCCACTGGCAAGGCATTCTGACTAACCCGCAGCCTGCCGGCATTCAGGACCCGCGAAGAGCACCCTGGAGTGGGAAATCTCAGTAAGAAACACTCCCATACCTAACTGTCTGAGTGCTCTTCTCGTTTTTCAAAAGGTCTGTGGGTCAAAGGAAAGATACTTCCAGGGAAGAGAAAAACGGTTTCCCCATGACTGTCTTTAACTATGGAACACAGCAAAGTAGCCCCCAATTCTCCTCCGCATTTTTGCGCCGCGTTCCCGGGCTCCAGAAACCGCTGTGACCTTTTCTAGAGAAACAAGGAGGCGGCGGCGGAAATTGTTAACAAAAACAATCTTTCACTGTCAACTTGGAGGGCTAAAGGGGAGAGATGCTGGATTGCGGCCTGCGGGCTTCCGACCCTCGTTTTTCAAAAAATGCAAATCAAATCCAGAGACTAGAAATCCTCAGACCCCGCTCTGATGCTTTGGAACAAAGAGCCCGGAAAGAAGTGAGAAACAAGTTACTTGTAAGATCGAGGAGAAACATCAGCTTCCGTGGTGCTTTATTCGCTGCGGAGGGAGTGGTTCTCCCGCCATCCAGGCGCCCCCCTCCCCAGGGGCTGCAAACCGAGGATTCAAGGCTGCCTAGCACGGCGACCTGTGAGCCAGTCTGCAAGAATGGAGGGGACGCCAAGCAGAGAGGAGGGGAAGCTGAGGCTGCCGCGCGCAGAGGCGCGGACGTGCGTGTGGCTCAGGGCCGCAGCTCCGGAGGGCGCGCTGGCGGGACCCCGAGGAGACCTGGCCGCAGACGCCGGCGCGACCCGAGCACTCCAGCACACCGCATCCTTCCGCCTTGCCTAGAGAGCCTACAGGTTGTTCCTGCAGGGGGGTGGGGGGCCCACACCGTTTGCGGAAATCACGCGTTGTCGAAGATAATTATGGCCTATCCCTTTCTTTTTGCCAGTGACTGCTGCAGTGGAAGGTACGCGACCCTCTGGTGGCCCTCTGGTGGCTGACCGACCAGCCAGTCTGCCTAAAGACTTCAGGGTTTGTCAGGATAAAAAGGGAAACAGGAGAAGACAACCACAGGTCTTCGTTTAGCTTTCCAAGTCGATTTTCAAGGAATATGGTTTCTGATAATAGTCTGGTAGCTTGAGAGAAACAGATAAAGATTATTTTTGTAAATCACGATTATTTACCCAAGAGAAAATTTTTTTAAGGCTTGCTGTGAATATTAGTTATCTACTGCTGAGTAATACTCCAAATTTTAATGGGTTAAGAACATAAATGTTTATTATCTTGCAGACTGTGTGGGTCAGGAACTCCAGAGCAGCTTGGCTGGGGTCTGGCCCCACGTGTCTTGTGAAGTAGAACTCAGGTGTCTACAGGGCAAGTGCCCTCTGAGGTCTGACTCTACAAGATCTGCTTTCAATATGTTGGGAGGGGGCCTCAGTCCCTCCCGATCTATGTCTCCCAGACTGATTTAAGTGGGAGGGAACTGCCCAAGGGTGTGTAATCAGGAGGTAAGGGTCTCAGCGGGCCTTCTTGAAGGTTACCTAAGACACTGTGTTATCCTTAATTGGATATACTGGCATAAGTAAATATTTGAATTTTTTAAGAGTGAATGAGTGAATGGATAGAGAGAGATGCTTGTATATATGAATAAACAATATTTTCTGTTAGGAGATTCTAAATGAAAAGGCAACCTACTAAAATGGGAAAAAAATATTTGCAAATCATGTATCTGGTTAGTTAGCTGATAAGGGGTTAATATCTGAAATATATAAAGAACTCCTACAACTCAATAGCAAAATCTAATAATCCAATTTAAAAATGGGCAGAGGAACTGAACATTTTTCCAAAGACACACAAATGACCAACAGGTATGTGAAAAGGTGTTCACCATCACTCATCATCAGAGAAATAGAAATAAAAACCACAATGAGATATCACTTCGCACCTGGCTATCAGCAAAAAGACAAGATTGTAGGCAAGGATGTGGAGAAAAGGGAACCCTTCTGCGCTGTTGGTGGGAATGACATTTGCGATGCCACTAGGGAAAATACAGAGGTTCCTCAAAAATTCATTAAAAACAGAACTACTATGTGATCCAGCAATTCTACTTCTGGGTGTGTATTGACATGGGTTAGGGTTTGAAGCCAACAGTCAAGAAAATTCTTGAGACATCTTTGGTGCAAGAAGGTGGTTTTATCAAAGCACGGGACAGGACCCCTGGGCAGAAAGAGCTGCACCGGGGTCGTGAGGAGTGTCCCCTTATGTACTTTCTAGTTGGGAGGGGGTAGGGACAGCACAGGCCTCCAAGGTATTTTGGAAACAAGGTTTCCAGGATCCTGAGGGGGCTAGCTACTGTTAGGAAAGTTCATTTATTACTGTTTAGTAAGAACTCAGTCACGCGACCCCTCAGATGTGTATCAGTGGGTCATCTGCTTGGGGGATGGTTGCTACCATACATTTTGGGCGGTAGAGATAAAGGAAGTTTCCAAAGGAGTTTCTATATATTAAAGTAGACTCACAGGACCCTGGGGTTAAGGTTGCCTTTTGCCCTCAGCAAAGTGTCCACATCCAGGCAGCTGAGCTCCCAGAGGAAGGTCACTCTGCCTGTTTTAAGGACTTGTGAGTGGGCTATAAGTAGTAAGGAAATTTAATTTTTCTTTTGCTTTCATTTCCCACATCATGTATATCTGTGATGTTGTGATTTTTAACAAGAAGTCTCTATTTTGTTTTCATCCTGTTGCTGGCATAGAGCTCCTAAAACCCACAGAATTTCCTAAATCATTACAGCAACAAAGGTGTCTTTTATTATGTTAATAGTGACTGCACCTCAGTTTGGGGGCTGGTTGCCAGGAGAACCAGCCCCAAGATTAAAGTTTGGAACTTTCAGTCCTACCTCTCTGACCTTCGAGGGGAAAAGGACTGGAGGTTGAATCAATTGCCAATGGGCAATGATTTAATCAATCGTGCCTATGTAGTCATGCCTAGGTATGGAGACTTCTCCACATAAAATCCCCAAAGAGGATGTGGAGTGCTTCTGGGTTTGTGATCACGTACAGATTTGGTGTGAGTGGTGCACTTGGAGAGCACGGAAACTCCATGCCTTTTCCTGCGCATCTCTTCCATCTGGCTGTTTGAGCTACATCTTTTTAATCTGTAAGTAAAATGTTTTTTTTTCCTCTGAGTAATGTGAGCTGTTCTAGCAAATTAATCAAACCCAAGGAGGGTGGGTCATGGAAACCTCTGATTTCTAGCCAGTCAGTGAGAAGTACAGGTAATGACTCCGGCCTGTGCTGGTGTCTGAAGCAGGGGCAGCAAGTGGGAGGGAAGCCGTTCTCTGCTGGATCGAGCCCTTAATCTATGGGATCTGATTCTGTCTCCAGGTAAATAGTGTCAGAATTCAGCTGAATGCTAGGACACTTGGCTGATATACAGAGCATTGCTTACTGGTGTGGGAAAATTCCCTGCACACACACAGTGGAATTTGGTGACTAGAACCACCTTTTAATATTCAAAGGAAATTAAAACAGGTATCGAAAAGGTACCTATGTTCCCATGTTCACTGTAGCATTAATCACAGTAGCAATAACGGAAACAACCTAAGTGTCCAACAGCAGATGAATGGATAACGATGTGGTCCATACATTCAATGCAGTATTACCCAGCCACGAGAAGGAAGGAAATGCTGCCTTTTGTGACAACATTCATGGACCTTTAGGCGTTATACTAAGTGAAATAAGTCAGACAGAGGAAGACAAATCCTACATGGTATCACTTCTATGGGGAATCAGGGGGGGAAAAAAAGTCAAACTCATAAAAACAGAGTAGAAAAGTGGTTGCCAGAGGCTGGAAAGTGGGGGAAATAGGTTGATAAAAGGTACAAACTTTCACCTCTAAGATGAGTAGGGTCTGAGGATCTCATGTAAAACATGGGGACTGTAGTTGGGAACACTGGACTGTGTAACTGAAATCTGCTAAGAGTAGAACTTACATGTCCACACACACAAGATAAATAAGGAAAACGATGGATGAGGGCGCCTGGGTGGCTCAGTCAGTTAAGCATCCAACTCTTGACTTTGGCCCAGGTCATGATCTCGGGGTCCTGAGAGTGAGCTCCCTGCTCAGTGGGGAGTCTGCTGGAGATTCTATCCCTCTCCCTCTGCCCCTCCCCCTGCTTGTGCATGCTTTCTCTAAGATAAATAAATTTTTAAAAAGGTGATGGATGCATTAACTAACTAGATGGGGAAATCCTTTCCCAACGTGTATGTGCACGTGAGCATATGTGTGTGTATGTGTGCATGAGTGTGTGTGTGTATCAAATCACCCACAGTGTGCACTATAAATATCTTACAATTTTATGTTAATTATACCCTTTGTGATCTATGCCTGACCCACACTACTTGCCCAGAAAACATTTCTGGCAGAACTTCCTGAGATATGTAGAAATTGCCAAGGAAAAAGCCTTAGTAGCCAATAGTTCTAAGGAAACAACAGAATGTAGGAACAGCCGCTATGGGACCAGATCACCCAATCCTATCAGAGACTGCTAAAACTCCCAGTGCTGATTCAAAAGTAAAGACTGCCCAAAGCACTTTCTTGAGTCACCTTTGCAGAACCTATAACCCTCTTTGAGGGAGATACACTAATCAACTCCAGAGAATTGATGCTGACCCCTGGGACTTCTACCTGGACTGTCACCTGAAGATGACTTTTGCCCCAGTTCCATGCCAAATTCCCCACTGCAAAAGCCCCTTCATGAATATGTATCCACTCTTAGGTTAAAACTTCCCAGTTTTGTTGTTGAGGAGACACTGCTTTGGAAAATACCCCTGGTGTTCTCCTTTACTTGTTGCAAATAAAACCATCCCTTTTCCTATTCCTTGGCTTAGTTGTATCTTTTGCCTTGACACCCCCCAAGAGACAAACCCAGTTTCAAGTAACAACAGGAGTCTGGTGTGTTTTTTTCCCAACACCACCAAACAATTCTCCAATTATCAGTGAACAGTGATGGGGCATCCTACAAATTTAATTCAGATCTGACCCTATGTACCTGAAGACAGGGTTAGATCCCACAGGTTAAGGGCTCAGTCCCACAAGATGGGCCCATTTCTTTTTTCTTTCTTTCTTTTTTTTTTAAGATTTTATTTGGGAGGCCTGGGTGGCTGTCGGTTCGGCGTTAGCCTTCGCCTCAGGTCATGATCCCAGGGTCCTGGGACAGAGCCCCACATTGGGCTCCCTGCTCAGCGGGGAGCTCATTCTCCCTTTGCTGTTCCCCCTGCTTCTGCTTGCTGGCTCTTCCTCTCTCTCTGACAATTAAGTTTGAGAGAGAGAGAGAGAGAGAGAGAGAGAGAACAAGCAGGGGGAGGGGCACAGGGAGAAGCAGACTCCCTGCTGAGCAGGGAGCCCCATGTGGGGCTCTGTCCCAGGACCCTGGGATCATGACCTGAGCCAAAGGCAGACGCTTCACCAAGCAAGCTACCCAGGCGCCCCCAGGTGGCCCCCATTTCAGCCAGGCTGTTACCTGTGCTTCTCCCTGACTGGACATAAACTGGAGGTTCACATGACTGCCTCCTCAGATTCAATTAATTTGCTAAAGTAGCTCACAAATCTCTACTCACCAGGTTATTGATACCAGGTTATCTACTTGACTGAGTTATTATAAAGGATATAATAAAAGATACAGATTAACAGTCAGAGGAAAAGATACATGGGGTGAGATCTTGAAGGGTCCTGAGCACAGGAGCTTCTGTCTGCATGGAACTGGGAGCACCCCCCTCCCAGCATGAGGATGCTTCACCAACATGGACAGTCATCAAATCTTGTTGCTCAGGAGTCTTTGTAGAGCTTAGTCTTTAAACCCTAACTTCCTAGAGGCCATTGGTTGAGGCTGAAAGTTGCAACACTGTAACTGCTCAGTCTTTCTGTGACCAGCCCATCGGAGGCTATCTAGGGGTCCCACAAAGTCGCCTCATTAGCATAAAGTCAAGTGACCTCAAAAAGAGCTCCTTATGGGTAACGAAAGACATTCCTATCATTTAGGAAAGTACAAGGGTTTTAGGAAATCAATCCTAGGAATCTGGAACAAAGACTAAATATATTTCTTATTATGCCACAATGAAAAATAATGATTATTAAGATAGGGAAAGCAAATCACTAGGGAACAATATTGGGATTTCCAGGCAGCACTGTCTACCCACTTGATATTCGTTGCTGTGAAGTTAAAATGAATTCCATGAGCATGGATGAGTATTTTTCTTTGGAAAATTTGGGCTTCCCAGGCACTGGCATAGTTAGTTTCAACCTTAAGAAACTTGCCCATAAGTGCAGCGCAAGGAGAGAAAGGAAAGTTGACTTATGGGTACTTACGAGTTTGAAGAGTGGCTAGAGGTGTATACTAGAGTGAATGAGTAGGTAAGTAGTGCATGGTTTGGAGAGGTACTGGAGAGGAGCATTGGGAGTCCTGGGTGATTGATTAGATATGTTGGAGGGGGTGGGCAGGGCAAGGCGCCCATGGAACAGCAAGGTGGAGATGTGCCGTCGGCTACATGGCTCTGACTCTTGTAAGGGACTAAAGATGTATTTTGAGAGTATCAGCTTATAGAGTGCATAGAGCACTTGCAGTACACCAGTGCTCAGGAAGACCGTGTTGAGCAGGAAGGTCATCTAGTTACGAACTTTGAAAAAACATTTACCAAAATATGTGCATTAGATTTAGAGACAAAGGACTCATTGGTGACCCTGATAACCAATTCAGGAGAGCTCCAGGATTCAAGGACACATTCGGAGAGTTGAGAAGGGAGAGTGAGATGACAAACGGAGACGCAGGTAGAAAGGGGCATTTTGAGAAGTATGGCTGGGATCTGGAGGGGAGGAAGAGAGTGTGACTGTAAGAGAACATGGAGCCAGGGGAGAAACTTGAGCCACTGTAGACAATAATGAGAAGCCAGTAGAGAGGGAGAGGTGGTAAGAACAGTTGAGAGAGCGGGGTCCCTGGGAACGCAGAACACGACGGTTTGAGCACCAGTGGAGGACTAGTCCTCAGGGGGGTTAAGTTCTTGCCACAAAAAGTGTCGTGTGGAGCCCAGCAGCACTGACATCACCCGGGAGCTGGTTATAAAACAGAGAATCTCAGGCCTTGCCCAGACCCATGGAATTTTCATTTTAGCGAATGCCCAGGTGATTCTGTATGCACATTCAAGCTAGAGTAGCCCTGAGACAAGGCATGTTTCCTTCATGTTAGCAGACAGCAATTTTTTTTTTTTAAAGATTTTTATTTATTTATTTATTTGAGACAGAATGAGAGAGAGAGAGAGCACATCAGAGGGGGGAGGGTCAGAGGGAGAAACAGACTCTCCGCCAAGCAGGGAGCCCGATGCGGGACTCGATCCAGAGACTCCTGGATCATGACCTGAGCCAAAGGCAGTCGCCCAACCAACTGAGCCACCCAGGCGCCCAGCAGACAGCAATTTAAAAAGGATGGGAACACATATAAGCACACTGTTTACGTTGGAAGGAAGTTACGTTAGTCTTCATTTGATCGCATTGCCCTGTTAATGCTTAAAGTAGGAGGCAAAGTGGATTAGATGTTTCAAGCAAGCAAATAGTCTTTAAGTAGCTGCTGTAAATCTTATCAGGGAAACACAGAGGGGGAGTGGTATCACCAAGGGTAACAGAGAACTCACCTCCCTCTCGGTGCTTGTTCTCTTGCCTCAGAGATGGAAGTTTGGACTGAAGTTCCCCAAAGTCCTCTTCAGACCCAAAGGGATGAAAGTCATAAGGATGCCACTGCTCTTGCCCCTTCTCTCCTGCGGATGACGCCCCCTGGAATCCCTACACAGGAGATGGGCCCATTGCCAAAAAGGGTGCCGTACTGACCCGGTCTCCTTGCTTTTATTCTGAGTGGGTGACGGGGGTGCAACTGAGCTTCCCAGACCTCAGGCCGGGTGGGGATGCAGGGGAGACAGGTGTGAAGGCCTGCTCACTTCTCAGAGCAGCACTAACTCCGCGGGCGGTGCGGCGTTCCCAGCAGTGTGCAGCAGTCTCCGCACAGCCACCAGGAAGCCGCGTTTGGAACCAACTACAGTTCAGACTTCTGAGGGAGGATGCTCAGTATGAAAGGAGCCTGTGGACATTCTCAAAATGTGATTGACGGCTCAAAGAATCTAATCAGGACAGTGTGTGCAGGATGCTCTAACAGAATACTACAGACTGGCCGGTTTATAAACAACAGAAATGTATCTCTCACTGTCCTAGAGGCTGGGAAGTCCAAGGTCAACACACAGGCAGATTCGGTGTCTCCTGAGAACAGGCTTCCTGAATCATGTGTGTCCTCACAAGGTGAAAGGGACAAAAGAGTTCTCTGAGGTCTCCTTTATTTTTTTTTAAAGATTTTATTTATTTATTTGAGAGAGAGAGAATGAGAGACGGAGAGCATGAGAGGGAAGAGGGTCAGAGGAAGAAGCAGACTTCCTGCCGAGCAGGGAGCCCGATGCGGGACTCGATCCCGGGACTCCAGGATCATGACCTGAGCCGAAGGCAGTCGCCCAACCGACTGAGCCACCCAGGCGCCCGTCCTTTATTTTCTTTAAATTTATTCATTTTGGGGGCATCTGAGCGGCTCAGTCATTAAGCGTCCGCCTTCGGCTCAGGTCTTGATCCCAGGGTCCTGGGATGGAGCCCCGCATCGGGGTCCCTGCTCCACGGGAAGCCTGCTTCTCCCTCTGCCGCTCCCTGCTTGTGTTCCCTCTCGCTGTGTCTCTCTGTCAAATACATACATAAATAAAATCTTTAAAAAAAAAAAGATTTATTCATTTTTATTTGACCAAGCACACAAGCGGGGTGGGGGTGGGGGCCTGGATCTCACTCATGGACCTGAGATCATGACCTGAGCCAAAACCAAGAGTCAGATGCTCAACTGACTGAGCCGCCCAGGTGCCCCTGAATTCTCCTTTATACACTAATCATATCATGAAGACTCCACTCTCATGACCTACTCACCTCCCAAAGGCCCACCTCCAAATACTATCATACTGAGGACTAGGTTTCAATCTATGAATTCTGGGAGGGCACAAACATTCAGTCTAAAGCAATATGGAAATAAGAACATGTAAGAACAGAAGATTCACAGCAAGAATGAAATGTTAAGGAACAGGAAGTTTCATTTCAGTAGAAAACCAGAAGTTGTGGGAGCACCTGGATGAAATTGCCAGGAGAGATGGATTAGAATTAGATTGTAGGCTAGTGTGCTACATAGAATGGCAGCCCCCAAAGACACCCGTGTCCTAATTCCCAAACCTGCAAATGTTACCTTATGTGGTAAATGGGACTTAGAAGATTGACAAATTTGAAAATCTTGAGATGGAGAGAGTATTCTGGATTATTCACGTGTAATCACAAGGGTCCCTGTAAGGGAAAGAGGGAGTGAAGTCAGTCAGAGAAAGACAAATACCGTGTGATCTCATTATGTGTGGAATTTAAGAAACAAAACAGATGAACCTATGGGGAAGGAGGGAAAAATAAAATAAGATGAAATCAGAGAGGGAGACAAACCATAGGAGACTCTTAACTCTAGGAAACAGGCTGAGGGTTGCTGGGGAGGGGGATGGGGTAACTGGGTGATGGGTATTGAGGAGAGCACGTGATGTAATGAGCACTGGGTGTTATATGCACCTGATGAAACACAGAACTCTACCTCTGAAACTAATAATATGCTACATGTTAACTAAATTGAATTTAAATAAAAAAAATACTGTATACCACATGGACTTAATATTTTAGCATAATATGGATTCATGCTAATATGGAGGATGGTATGGATGTGAGCAGCTACAGCAGCATGGAAGTGAAGGCTTTTGGAAAAACAGATATTGGAGGAGCCAGAAGCTGGGGTCCTGAATGACCTGTCTACACGGGTGCTCATATCACCAAACCGAGTGGAAGAAGCAGGGCACCAGTCTCCATTCATCTAGGAAGAATCTTCTTGATGAGAAATGTAACATAATTGTATAGATCATAGTTTCCCAGGGACACCTTTTTTTTTTTTTTTTTTAATGCAGATAGAAATGTAATGGTTTGGAAATTGGAATGTGGTCTCAGGAAGGGGCCAACCCATCTCCTGATTCTGAGATTGAAGAATGTGCTGATTCTACTTGAAACAGTCATGTCAATAGGAAGAGCCGGTTGAAGTTGAAGCAGGAGAGTTCATCCAGGTGGGCTGTTAAAGACGTGAGTTACAGAGAGTGGGGTTGAAGTATTCAGGTGAGAAGTCATTAAAATGGAAGGACAGAGGTATGTACATCTTGAAGGTACCAGATAGGGTGGAGAATTGGAGGGCTCATGTCTGCAGTGGCGAACTGGGACAGCAAGGGTGAGAGACAGAGGCTTTAGCTGGTCAAGTGGTCTCCAAGTGAATTAAGCATTCCCCATAGTCCAAAGGATCCCACTGAAAGTGGAAAAATGGGTGAGAAGGAGTGAGTAAGAAATTAAAAGACTGAAATGGGGCGCCTGGGTGGCTCAGTTGGTTAAGCGACTGCCTTCGGCTCGGGTCGTGATCCTGGAGTCCCGGGATCGAGTCCCACATCGGGCTCCCTGCTCAGCAGGGTGTCTGCTTCTCCCTCTGACCCTCTTCCCTCTCGTGCTCTCTATCTTTCACTCTCTCTCTCTCTCGAATAAATAAAAATAAAATCTTTTAAAAAAATAAAAAAATAAAAGACTGAAATGGGCAAGGGGGCTCTCAGAATTCAGCTTCATCCCAGAGATGGATCCCCTCCTGGACCTCAATCTCTTTGAAAAAAATGAGCTGTGCCTACTGTCCAGGTCCTTGGAGCACTCAAGCCTCTGACCCTTGCTCTGGGGTTCTTAAGGAATGGTCTCAGCTCAGGTCTTCATGTCCCGAGGCTTACTCCTGATGGAGGTCCCCACCACAGCTCCTGCTACTCCTGCAGTATTGGCTGGATAAATTTTGTTTTCACCTTCTTTCATCGCCATTCGTAATCCACTTTTCACGCTGTTTACAGAATAATCTGATTGTGGCAATGTCTTGTTTATAATGCTTCATTGTCTCCTCACTGCCAGATGGGTCCTCTGGGAAAGCATACACGGGGACACTGTCATCGGAAGCTTGTGTCTGCAGTCCTTTATTGTGCTTAGGGAATCTGACAGTTTTAAGAGTCAGATGCTTGCTCTCAAGGATACTGGCACTGATCTAAACCTGGCCAGGTAAAGATGCTTTTCCACTTAGGTTAACCATGTTCAGCGTTTGCTTTTGGCAACCAAGAACACTGACTGAGAGTCCAAAACCCTTGAAGAGCCATGTAGTCCTACATTTCCCTGTAGCGTCCTGTGATCCAGCCGTATGTAACTACCTAAATTTTTTTTAACATTGTGTGTCAAGTCTTCATGCCATGTCCATGTTTATTATGACTAGAATCACACTATGATCCTCATTTCCAGCTGCAAACCTCCCACTTATTCTTTAATACACATCACTAGTATCTTCTTTAGTGAGATTTTCCTGACCTACCTCCTCAAGAAGAATTTATCCTACCCTCCGCTGTGTTCCCAGTGCATCTCCTACAAACCTCTAGAATGCTAATTATGACAGACGGTTTATAAACTGTCTCTCCTCCTTTCCGTTATCTGATTTAGCACAGTTACGCAGTAATATAGAAAAGCTACGCAACAAAGACTTTATTAAGTAAATTGTTGGATTTCCTTTTAATAAGGGCAGACAAATACATGCTGCCATTTTACTTTATTTTTTAATGTGAACAGAAACGGTAAATTACTGTTATTACGTTATCAATATTTCAAAGCACCGAGCTGAACTGAGGAATGGATGTAAGTGCAATTAGAAACCACATAAGCCTAAAAACCCCATCTGGTGAGAGACGGCCAAGAACGGGGCTCACTGGGACCCCCAGTGCTGCCAGGCACGCTTCTGCGGGTTTCTAACCGACTGGGCCTTCCATGTCCATGAGCTATTTCTAACCTTACCTAATTTCTCAAACCTCCTGCGCTGGACCAAGACCAGCTCTCCTGCACAGAATCCGTAAGTACAGCCAAAGAAGCAGTGAGAAATAAAATGGTAACTAGGTTAGTAACCGTGGCCTATGAAGAAATTCCCCTAATGGTCTTAGGGTGGAGCCTTGAATATTGATATGCCAACTCGCACCTCAATACCAAAAATCCTACCCCACCCGCCCCTTAAAACATTACTAGAAGATATTTTACTTTTACTGATTATTTTCCAGGGGAAGTGAGAATGGATGGCCCTCATTTGAGTTAAAACATTCTGTGATGTGCAGCTGTAGTCCCTCTTCCTGGGTGCTTTCAGAGGATGAATTTCTTTTGAATTGTCCCTCTGGCTTTGTTTACTTCTCACTACATAATAAAACATCCCAGGGAAATTTCCAGAGAGCAGGGAATATGCGGCGGTTCATCAAATGTTAGAGAAATAAACATACAGACAGCAAATAGCTCTACTGAAAGGGAACGATAACGGTTAAAGATGAGAAAGGACTAAAGTGTCTCACGTGGGAATTCTAGAGCAGAGGCCGAACTAGTTAACAGTTCCGAACGGGAAAAAGAAGCTGCTCTGGAGATGCCGGGGATCGAACCCGGGGCCTCATACATGCGAAGCATGCGCTCTACCACTGAGCTACATCCCCTGGCGAGGGGCCTCGGCCGGGCAGCGTTCCTGTCCTGTCCAAAGCGCGCAATTACCCGGCGCTCTTTTGTCCTCGACCTGCGCGTGGCGGCCCGGGAGGGAGAATCCCGCCTGCAGCCTCGTCGGGTGGTCCAGGCAGCCTCCTTCCCCATCCGCGGCTGCCCTCAAGCCCGCTGCCAAACCCAGCATCAGGCCGGAAGAGGGCAGGGGTCCTCCAGGATCCTCTGAACAACGTTCTACCGGCCACAGGCTCGTGGCAAATGCCACCCCCAATTCCTTGCCGCTGGGAGACGGACTCGATCGCGGCGGCTGCCGCACCAACGGGATCCGACCCTGTGCGGATGGACGAAAACGCGCAAATCGTGCCCTGCTTGGTCCCGAGGCAACGGCTCGGCCCACACAGACCTCCGCCACCGGACCTCGAGCCCTTACCTGCAAGCCTGGCTTCCGGAGAGTCTCAGATTCCAGAAGCCGCGATTCCTTCCTTCCCTCTCTCCCTGGTCCACGGGCCAGCTTCTCTGCTCGCGTCCCTGGGCCCCGCGCGTCCGCGCCGAGGGAAGCCCGCACCGGCCCACGCGAGCCTCCCGACAGCCGCCATCCACTGGAAGGTTTACCACCTGAGACCCGGTGGCAGGCACAGAAGTCATACAGGAGAGAGAGCGACTGTTCAAAAGTAAAAATGACAGCACCAAAGGCACACGATCCGTAAAAACAAAAAAAAAAGTCATTGATAAGTCGAACTTCATTAAAATTAAAAACTTCTGCTCTGAGAAAGACACTCTCAAGACAATAAGACGACAAGCCAAAGACTGGGGGAAATATTTGCAAGGCACAGATTTGATAACAGAATGGTATCCAAAATATACAAAGAACTCTTAAAACTCAACAGTAAGAAAACAAACAACTGATTTAAAAAACAGAAAATACCTTAAGAGACTCTAACCAAAGATACACAGATGCCAAACAGGCATATGAAAAGATAGGCCACACCAAAAGTCATCAGACAAATGCAAATTAAAATAATGAGATACCAGGACACACCTATTGGGATGGTCCAAAATCCAGAATACCGAGAGCACCAGGTGCTGGGGAGAGTGTGGAAGGACAGCAACTCTGATTTATTGCTGCGATAAACCATTAAATGTGATACTATTGATGGTGGATCCATGTCTTGATACATTTGTCAGAACCCATAGAATGTACACCACCAAAGTGAACGTAATGTAAACCATGACCTCTAGGTGATAATGAGCTATCCAGGTACATGTTCCTTCTGTTTACCCTGATTTCTTCTCTTTTGTCTTATTAAATCAGCTAGTACTTCCAATGATACTGAGAAGGAGTGGTGGGAGGGGACATCCTTGCTTTACTCCTGATTTTAGCCAGAAGCCTCCCGTTTCTCACCATTAGCAGTTAGCTATAGGATTTTTGTAGATACATATTCTTTATCAGGCTGAGGACACTCCCTTCTATTCTGAGTTTGCTTAGAGATTTTATAATAAATGAGAGTTGGATTTTGTCAAATGCTTTTCTGCATCTATTGATATGGTCATACGATTTCTCTTTAGCCTGTTATATGATGGATTACATCAACTGATTTTCAAATGTTGAACTAGCCTCCATACCTGCAGTAAATCCCACTTGGGCATGATGTATAACTCTTTTTTTATACATTGTTGGATTTGATTTGTGATTTTTTGAGGATTTTTGCATTTATGTTCATGAGAGATATTGGTCTGTAGTTTCCTTTATTGGGAATGTGTTTGGTTTTGGTGTTAGGATAAAGCTGGCCTCATGAAATGATTAAGTATTCCTGATGCTTCTATCTATTGAAAGAGATTGTTGAGAACTGGTATAATTTCTTCCTTAAATGTTTGGTAGATTCCCCAGTGAACCCATCTGGTCTCAGTGCTTTCTGTTTTGGAAAGTTATTGCGTATTGATTCAATTTCTTTAACATATATAGATTTATTTAGACCTTTTTTTTAAGATTTTATTTATTTATTTGATGGAGAAGAGTCAGAGAGAGAGGGAACACAAGCAGGGGGAGTGGGAGAGGAAGAAGCAGGCTTCCTGCTGAGCAGGGAGCCTGATGCGGGGCTCGATCCCAGGACCCTGGGATCGTGACATGAGCCGAAGGCAGACGCTTGATGACTGAGCCACCCAGGCGCCCCCAGATCTTCTATTTCTGTCAGAGTAATTTTTCCTTTTCCTTTTTATTGTAGAACCTCTTAACATATATGAAAACAAAAGGAATACTGTTAGGGATTTCCACATATCCATTCTCAGTTTTATTAATTACGAACTCATAACCAATTTGCCTCATAATCAGAGTGGCTTTGATGTGCAATTCTGTTCCTATGAATGAGTTCAGGCATCTTTTCATACATTTAATATATTTAAGACTCATTTCTATTTTCCTTCTGTGAGCCATCTTTCATATTTGCCAAATTTTCGAAATTTTCTAATCGATTTATAGGTTCCTTTTATATGTATAGGAGCATAGTAATTGGTATTTTTCCAAATATGTCCCTTTTCCATTTCTGGATGCATGCTCTGAACATGTTTTTCTGCTCCCTTTAAGTTAGGTGTGACCATTTTTTTTCCACCCCAAAAGCATGTGGCTTCTCACTTCAACTTTAAAAGGCATGTGCATAATTCTTTAGAGCTCACTTTCATAATTCTTGCAGTGCTCGCTTTCCCTCTGAAATAGCAACTGACAACATTCTAGGTAGAAGCTAAAACACGCTACCTCAAAATGTCACTTTGGCAAAATGGTTGAGTTGGAGGCAAATGAGAATCAACAGATGCAAAAAGAAGCTCTTCCAGAACTTCCTTTATCTACGCAAAACCTGAGAAATGAGGACTGTCACAAATTCCCTCTCCTGGGGAGGTTTTATGGCCACGAAGAAGTGGAAAGTTGGTGCTGAGATGGAGTCACACACGACAAGCCTCACTCCATTGGTTTCCCCCACGTATTTACCTTCCCACAGTTAGCTGCCTTTGAAAGTCCAAAGCCCTCGTCCTTTATTTTGTCACGTCTCTACAAATTTATTGTTCTTTGCTAAGATGCTATATAAGCCCAAGTTTGAGCTACCCTTTTTAGTTACTCATCATGAAGTACTCCCATGTGACACAGGCTGCATGCATTAGTAAAATTCTGTTCAAGTCTCCTCCGGTTAATCTGGTTTTTGTCGGTTTAATTTGCAGGGTCCCAGGCAATGCATTTAAACTAGATAGAAGAAAAAGAGTGTTTCCCTCTCCTATACTACTTTATCGTCCTAAATCCCAGATTGAGAATACTGGGGAGGAAAGCCATCAGCCAACCAGTGAGGAAAAAAAATGTCATGTGCTAAGAATAAGTTTTTATTGTTAAGTCACTGAGATTCTGTGGCTGTTTTCTCTTACACTCTGATCAAGCCTACACTGAGTGACATGGGGAATCCTTCTGGTGATATGAATAGCAATTCTATTTTCCTAGCTTGAGATTTCTCTTTGACTTTGCTTGTGGATTTTTACTCTGTCATACAGGAGGTTTTGTTTTACTCCATGATTAGTCCAATAATACATATCTATTGCATAAAATTTGGAAAGTAGGAGAAGGGTAAATATACTAAGGAAAAATTCGCTATACTCTTACCACTCTTTCAGAAGTTCTCTTGAAATAAAATTTGCCAATATTTTCCTTTAAGTAATTCCGGATTTTTAAAATGATTTTATTTATTTATTATACAGCAAGATAAAGGGAGAGAGAGGGCAAGCAGGGGGAGGGCCAGAGGGAGAGGGAAAATCCCAAGTAAAGTGCAGAGCCCCATCCTGGGGCTTGGTCCCAAGACCCTGAGCCGAAATCAAGAAACGCTTAAGGGCTTAACCGACAAAGCCACCCAGGCGCCCCTAATCTTATGAAACACCATTTGGAATTCATCCTGCTTTATGTTGTGGAATATGGAATCAATTTTTTCTTCCTACATAACTGACCAGGGAGCAGAAGGCTAGCTGATACCCTGCAACCTTTCCCCACCCCCCACTCCTGGGTGCGACACGTGTGACATTCTTCCAGGAAGCTCCCAACTGTCTTCCTGTTAATGCCTTGCTAGAGGGAAAAACAACCTTGACTTGACAATGGCAAGGCCTCCGGTATCGGGTAGGTCCTCTTTTGCATAAGAAAGTCCTTTTGAAAACCTCCCTTTTGCCTCACCTCCCCCAGCCGCACAGTATATAATCAGCCACCGCTCACAACCCCGGGGCAGCCGCTCTTCCTGCCCACCGGTCCTGTCTCCGGGCTTTACTAACACCACCATTTTGCACCAAAGATGTCTCAAGAATTCCTTCTTGGTCGTCGGCTCCGGACTCCACACCACCAAACTTAACCTATATTCCAAAACCACATCAATAACTACCCAGATTTTGCCACATCAATTATTAAACAGCCTATCTTTACCCAGAATGGAAGATTATAACTCATAGGCTTGTAGTTATAAATCTAGCAGACAGAAATAAAGTATGCATATAGAATAGTTGAGCCTAGTTAACTAGTTAATGACAATTGGCTAGTTTGATCGAAAAATGTATATAGAACTCCTGAGAACAAAGTTCCCTCATGATCAAAATAACATTATACCAATTAAGAGTCTTAAAACCCAACTAAAAATTGTTTTACTTCTTTACCTCGTTTTCTTCCCCTGAAAGATACCGTGACTGTTTTTTCAAATGTATATCTGAGTTTCCTTTCAGATGTGAATTTTACCCTTTTTTTGATAATTTCCTTTGTTGCAAATATGTATATCTGAATCTCTTTTCAAATATATATCATCTTTTTACTGTTACACATTCTGTCTTTAAAAGCATATACATACTTGAATAGCTTTAAAAATATATTATCAACATTTCGAAGGTGATTTTGTGAACACAGGAATTCCTCTCCCCAGTGGATCACCAAGTAATTTCTGGAACACTAGGGGATTCAGAGGGTTGTGGAAAAAGCGCCACAGACTTGGAAAATTTAAATATGGCTTTCTGCCTGCAGGAAGTAATGGAGGGAATAACCATGGGCAGAGAGTCAGTGGGCTCTTTCCTTTCAAATCTTGACCCAACCATTTTGTGAGTGAATGATTTGGTTAGAAGACAGTCTTTTGTCATTCACAGAAAAACTATATCAGTCTTTAGGTACCAGAAAGAAAAAAGATGGGGGGGGGGCACCTGGGTGTCTCAGTCATTGAGCGTCTGCCTTCAGCTCAGGTCATGATCCCAGGGTCCTGGGATCGAGTCCCGCATCGGGCTCCCTGCTCAGTGGGAAGCCTGCTTCTCCCTCTGCCTGCCACTTTCCCTGCTTGTGCATGCTCTCTCTCTGACAAATAAATAAAATCTTTAAAAAAAAAAAAGATGATAAAAGAATATGAAATATGAATCACTTTATCAGAAAGAACTCAGATAACTTATTTTTTTTCAAAGATTTTATCCATTTATTTGTCAGAGAGAGAGCGAGCACAAGCAGGGGGAATGGCAGAGGGAGAGGGAGAAGCAGGGTCCCTACTGAGCGGGGAGCCCAACGCGGGGCTCGATCCCATGACCCTGGGATCATGACCTGAGCCAAACTGACTGAGCCACCCAGGTGTCCCAGATAACTTTAAATCGTGGCAATTTATGAGTGCCTAAGGATCGCCTCACAAAAATGAATGAAAATTTGCCTACAGATTTTGGAATGTGAGTTATGGAACGGCTTTCATTTGTGAGCACTTTGCATATTCTATATATTTTCTCTTGTCTGTTCAAATGTGTTAGTTCTTAGAACTCTGCTGTCCAGTATGATAGCCTGGTACATGGAACTTTTGAGCACTTGAAATATGACCAGTCTGACTTGAGATGTGCTGTCTGTATAGAATATATACCGGTTTCAGACTTAGTATGAAAAAAAGAATGTAAAACAAATATCGAGGCAATATGTTTATATGGATTACTTGTTGAAATGATAATATTTTGTATATGTTGAATTAAATAAAATATGTTATTCATTTCACCTGTTTCTCCTTTTTTCAATGTGACTACTAGAAAATTTTAAATTCTGTATATGGTTGGTGTTTGTGGCTCACGTTATATTGGGTGGTGCATCCCAAGAACACTACCATGCTTTTGCTTAATGTATTGTCCAGGGTGACAGAGCAAGATATGTCTTATAATCTTTAACATTCAATTTTGCAAATCAGTGATTAATCACACGAGGATGGACCACATTCTCCAGACTGCCCCCTCTTAGCACTGCTGTGGGCCTTGGTTTCTGGTTTCTTTCCTTCCAGAAGACGAACTCCTTGCAGTGACTAACTAGCAAAGGACCAAACACATATTGTGAGTTCTAGAAAGATTTGATTTCAGAATAATTTTTACAGCTTTTTTTTCTCTTATTTTAGAAGAAATGCATGTTCTTTGCAAAAAAAATATGGAAAAATGCAGATGAGCAAGAGGGTGAAATAAAAATCAGGACAGATTCCACTACCTCGAATTCAAATCTGTTAACATTTTGTTGTATGTGATTCCAGTATTTTTCCCTGTGTCTGGGTATGTGTTTGTTTCATTTTTTTAATAAACTGGAAACACACTGTCATATATTTTTTCAAATGTATCTAGGTAATTGTACTTTCTGTCAGCCCCACAAACCTGTGGGTTCCTTCATGTTGGGAACTGTGTCTTATTCACCCCTGTATCTTCAATGTCTAGAATGTCATTTTTAGTAGTTGTATAATATTATATTAATGTACTAAAATTTATTTCTGCAGCAGTAAACGAATACAAACAAGCAACAGTACAAGAAAGCAAAATAAAAGCAAGAGATTTAAATGATTGGGAAACAAAAAACAAGTCATTGTTCACAGACAAAAATAGCCAAGGAGAATAAAGTCAAAACAGACCTTCAGCGAATAAATGGAAAATAATGTGAATGACCCATATCGCTGGGAAAATCTTTCAATAGGAATTTTCTTTACATAATGCAATTGAATAGCTGTCTCAACTGTCCCTTGTGTTTGAGTTTTCCTGTGTCACAGTGCAAGCTAGTGGGCATATCCTTGTTACAAAGGGCCACACTGCCTCCCAAGATTTAAAAATTCTTTTTTTATAGAATTAAAAATTCTCATTTGAAACACTCAGTGTTGCAAAACTTGAACAGTGATGATTACCATCTTTTCATATTGATCAATAAATGACTGTGATAGAAATACTGGAATGCAGTGTAGATGCCTGGGTCACCACGTGAAAACAGGAGACCTCCCCTTTTGGTAGAGAGTTGCCCATAGTTGGTCAGCTAAGTTCAGTAACATGCAGTTTAGTGGTTGGTCTTAGAACTTCCATAGTTTCGACTCGTGATGAATGTAAACCACATCTGTGATTTTTCTTGATGACAAAACCACGGATACTGCCCACACTTCTGTGGGTTGCTGCCTATATTCATTTAAGGACTAATAAATTATGGTTGGAGGTAAGTAAATATAAATTTGTAATTTTTTCCCATCCAAGTTCTTAAGCCCCTGAAATCTATCCATAGACTCCACTGGGGATCATTGGGCTCTGGGTTTGCAATCTTTTTATTATTTTATCCTTGTGTTAACTTATTTAAACTTCATAAAGATCTTATGCAGTAGACACTATTATTATCCTCATTTAATTGCCCAGAAAGTGAGAGACTAAATATTCCCTCCAAATCCATATGACTAGTAAAAGGCAGAGCTGGAATCTGAACCCAGGATAATCAACTCCAGTGTATATGTCTTATTTTTCATTTTGCTTTTTTTAAGATTTTATTTATTTGAGAGAGAGCATGAGCGGCTCATGGGGAGGGACAGAGGGAGAAGCAGGCTCCCCACTGAGCAGGGAGACCCTCCCCGGCACCCCTTATTTTTTATTTTAAAGTAAGAGTTTATGTATATTTAGTCCCATATACTTTTAGCAATATCACTGATCTTTCTGTCTATTCCTGATTCATTTCCATTTTGGTTTAATTATTCTAGATTTATAATATGTTTAATATCTACTAAGGCAAACCATCCCTTATCATTCTGACATTTTTTTTCAATATTCAAACTAATTACATCTGAATTTTGAGGAAGGAATTTTTGATTTATAGGCTAATACGGGGAGAACTGATATTTGAAAATACTAAGCATTCTGACCTCAGAACAGGATATTCTCTCCATGCACTAAGATAGATATATAAGCCCCTCGTTAAGATAATGTTGCTTTTGGGGGCACCTGGGTGGCTCAGTCAGTTAGGCGTCTGACTCTTGATTTCAGCTCAGGTCATGATCTCAGGGTCCTGGGATGGAGCCCATGACCAGCTCCACACTGGGCGTGGAGCCTGCTTAAGATTCTCTCTGTCCCTCCCCACCCTCCAAAAAAGATGTTGCGTTCTTTATATAACCGATGTACTTTTAGTTTAACTTATTATTAGTTTATACTTTTATCACAATTACAAATATCTATTTCCCCTATATTTCCTTCTAATTGATCACTGCCTGTCATGGTGGTTTAAAAATGTGTACAGAAGGGGCGCCTGGGTGGCTCAGTCGTTAAGCGTCTGCCTTCGGCTCAGGTCATGATGCCAGGGTCCTGGGATCGAGCCCCGCATCGGGCCCCCTGCTCCGCGGGAAGCCTGCCTCTCCCTCTCCCCCTCCCCCTGCCTGCGCTCCCCCCCGCGCTGTGTCTCTCTCTGTCAAGTAAATTTTTAAAAATCTTTTAAAAAAAAGTTTTATGTCTTCCCTTTGGTATTGGTGTATTACAAGGGATCCCTGAGAAAACTGGATTGGACCGGCACGTAACAGAGAGTTCTTCTTCCACTCCCCCTTACAAAAGGCAGGTGAGAACATTCTGGCGCAGGATGACCACGTGTCCTCACTGAAAAGGCCCTGTATCCCTCTACCTCAGTCCCTCGTGACTATTCTGTTCTTTCTGGTACTTCTTTCCTCCAAATTCCAGAAAAGAAAAAAGTTACTTGATTTAACTTCTGACAATTGACCTGTGCTGTCATAGTGGGGATCTGTCAGTCAAAGATCCTAAGGGAAAGCAGGAACATCATCAAACAAATATTTGAATGCCTTCAATGGGCCTGGACCCCTTCCAAAAAGGCACAAAAGGCTTCTGTTTTCCCTCAGGACACAGATGGGTTAGACATACACTTTATGTTTGGGGGTTTTCTTTTTTAAGATTTTATTTATTTGTTTTAGAGAGAGACAGCATGAGCAGGTAGGGCAGAAGGAGATGGAGAGAGAGAATCTCAAGCAGACTGCACACTGAGCACAGAGCCCAGGACCCTGAGATGATGACCTGAACTGAAACCAAGAGTTGGACACTTCACCGGCTGCGCCACATAGGCGCCCCACATTTGGGCGTTTTCTGAATAGAGTATTTTGGTCACGGGTGTGTTCTGTCTTCTGATTAAAATGAGTTCCTCAGTTTCTCAAAAAATTCTGTAACTTAAGAGTCAATCCCACAGCCTTCCATTGAATAGATGTTTCAGTAACATTGGCAAAGAAAGTTTGGACATTGCCACAAAAATTCAGGGAAAATGTTTGAGGTACAGCTGGAAGTAAATGGAGAGGAAGCCTCCATGTCAGGGATGTACAACAGCCCACTCGGGGACCAGCCTGCTCCAGCCGAGGTGCCGAGTGATGACTTAACGGGAGCACTGGGCATGAGCCTAGGTGCGCTTTGCACCAGGACACAGAGCCAAGTTAAAACAGCCCATCTCCCTCAGCTCACGCCTCTCTCTTCCCCAGAGTCTAGCAGCCCAATGAGACAACTGAGAGACAAGCCCTGAAGACAAACAAGATCCTCAGAAGTTCACCATCGACTGCAGGGGACCTCTGCGAACATGAACAAGAGTCTCTTACGGGCACAGGAAGGCAAAGAGGAGATAGCAACAACCTTGCCTCGATTTCTAGGCACTTCCTGGGATTTCTAAGGAAGTTCCAAAAGCATTATGCTATCTAGAATGAATCCAGAGCCAAGATCACTCTAGCTCACAACAGGGTTTTCCATGAATACCATTAATGCGTTCCCAATCTTCAAATCACCATGAACCCTTCTCAATTCTCACTCTATGCACTGTCCCTCCCCCCTGTAGCTACATAATTAATAATTTTTTAAAAGGGTACCTGGGTGGCTCAGTTGGTTAAGCAACTGCCTTCGGCTCAGGTCATGATTCTGGAGTCCATGGATCGAGTCCCGCATCCGGCTCCCTGCTCAGCAGGGAGCCTGCTTCTCCCTCTGACCCTCTTCCCTCTCGTGCTTTTTATCTCTCATTCTCTCTCTCAAATAAATAAATACAATCTTTAATTTTTTAAAAATATTTTATTTATTTATTTATTTGACAGAGAGAGGGAACACAAGCAGGGGGAGTGGGAGAGGGAGTACAGCAGGCTTCCTGATGCGGGGCTTGATCCCAGGACCCTGGAATCATGACCTGAGCCAAAGGCAGACGCTTAACAACTGAGCCACCCTGGCACCCCACAATTAATAATAATTTTTAAAGAAAATCTTAGAATCATTCTTACAATAGCAGTTTTCAGGGATCGCTGTGGTTGTCAAATATTTTCACAAGACTGCATCTTAAATGTGTAGGTATCTTAAATTCATCAGGTTCAAATCCAAGTTCCTCTCCCCTTCTGGAGGAAACAGAGTAACCTTCCAACAAGCCGGAGAACATTCTTTTCATATGGTAAAAGGCACCTCCCTCTTACACAAGCAAAGACAGAGTACCCACTCCCCGTGCCAGGATCCAACCCCCTTGACCAGGGAGGGAAGTACCGTTAAGGCTTTTTTGGACCTGAGAATATACGAAGGAAAAAAAAAAAAAAAGTGAACTCAACGCCCGAACAGGGACTTGAACCCTGGACCCTCAGATTAAAAGTCTGATGCTCTGCCAACTGAGCTATCCGGGCTCATGTGCCTGGCTTCTTCTGACAGCCTGGTAAAGGTAAGTGTATTAGGCTATTGTTGACTTTCTTCTGCCCTTCTGGGTATGTTGACAGCAATCACTTGCACACGCAACTCCTACTCTCAAACAAACAAAGCAGCCGGCGGACCCCGCTCCCACGCTCACGAAGTGCTCCCACCACAACCAGACTCCGGGGTGGCACAATCGGGCTTCCCTCGAAAACCCAAGCACAGGGCGCGCTCCGAAGGGCTCAGGTTTGGAAGGAGCCTCCACGACGCTCTCAAGTCCCACCGTTTGGGTAAAAACGAGTGGGGTCTTCTCGTGGGACAAAAGTTTTCGTCTCACCTCCCTTAAAATACACGGGACTCCAGTATTTCTTTGTACCTAGAGGATGTAGAGAAACGATGCAGAGCTGGACACGCCCTTCCTGCCCATCTACCCAAATCCTCTTCATGTTTAAAGATCCCTATTCAAGTCCTCTTCTCCCTACTTTGCTAACCGTGTCACGGTGGGCAGTTACTGAGGCTCTAACGGATGCCCCGAGGCCCGCAAGGAGGCGGCCGTGCCCGCTGGGGGGAAGGTCCGGGGCCTGTGCTGGCAGCACCCACGAGAGGCCGGATCCCCCCGGACAGGCCCACGGTGGCGGCGCCACGACGGGAAAGCCCTGAGCAAGTGAGGAAACCCCGCTTCCAGCCCCAAGTAATAAATATTCCGCCATATAGTTAGCAACTGTCAATAAAAGATAGAAACCCAACCCCCAGGGGCGCATCTCGGCGTCTCTCTCACCTGCTCTCACATCACGAGAGTGTACTTTTGCTCAAAAAAAAAAAAAAAAAAAAAAACACCTTTCCCGCTTGTGTCGCTCATCACCCGTGCCGCGCGTCTGTCCTTAAATTCCTTCTCCTGAGACTCAGAATCTTTCTCGACATCTTCGGGTCGGGCTGGGTGGAGGCCCCTGGGCCAGGGTCTCTTCAGTTCACCCGGCGGCAGCCCCAGCCGGCCTCCTCCCTCGCCCCAACCACCCAAGCCTCACCCCCCCTTCCGCCTCCTCCTACGGGAGGCCTTCCCAATTACGCGGTCCAAGCTACCAGGTTCTGGGTTCCCAGCTCTCGGACCCGCCAGATTTTCAATCTGGGGAGCTTCTCAGGAGTATAAATCTCTGTGCACCCCCGCGTGACTACCACACAAGGGGGCCGAAGGCGGAGAGCGTGGCCCTCGGCGACCCGGGGCTGGCTGCAGACGCGCTCCGGTCGCACGGCGCACCTGGTTGGAGCCGCGCTCCCGGCGCACGGCGCACCTGGTTGGAGCCGCGCTCCCGGCGCACGGCGCACGTGGTTGGAGCCGCGCTCCGGTCGCACGGCGCACCTGGTTGGAGCCGCGCTCCCGGCGCACGGCGCACCTGGTTGGAGCCGCGCTCCCGGCGCACGGCGCAGCCGGCCGCACACGCAGTACTCCGCGCACCGCGCCCTCGCGCGCTCCTGACTCCGGGGAGTCCCCTCCGACAGCCGTTCTGGGTCAGAGGAGGGCGTTCTCCCTCCTCCGTCCGCGCTCCCGTCCCGCCCGAACAGACCCTCCGCGGGGAACGGTGCCGCTGCCCCGGGCCGCCCCGGGTTGGCGGCACGCACCGTCGCCGCGTCTGTCCCGCCAGGTGCCGTGAATTCTCACCGCGCCGCCCCCTCCCCGGGAGGGACCGGAATGCCGCCCCCCGCCGCACGGCACGGCCCTTGTCCTGTATCCTGCCGCAAGACCCTCGCGGCCCTTTCGAAGGCTTTGAATGCAGAGGAGGAGGGAGCTGGGGGGAAAGTCGGAATTTGAAGCCACAAGTACACATCCCCGTCCTGAGATTTGTCCCGGTTGGGATGGAAATGCTTTCCCGAGAATTAGCTGAGGAGCGGGACCTCGGAGCAAGCTGAGAGGAGCAGGAAGATCCTTGAAGCACAAACGATGAATCCCAGGGTCCAAAACCAGTCTCAAGCCCGCCTTTCCTTTTTTTCCAGAAAAACAAACCAACGATTCCTAACTCTCCTGCCCCAGTGGGTCTCTCTGGGCCCTCGCGGTACCCTCACTTTCAACATCGTAATACCGCCTTCTCTTTGAGAGCCACGTGAAATTCCAGGTCCTGGATGCGAGCTCTCAGCAGAATTCCGCCCAGGGATGACAGTGCTTGGCGGACGTTGTCATCATCCTCCTGAAGGTGCTTCGTTGACGTTTCAAATTCATTCTGTCGGAAGAGTGCCAGAACAGTGATTGTGGCAGACCCTTCCCCTTTTCCTTTAGTAGCTGAGATCTTCGGTCTTCTCTTTCCATCTGGACCTAGATTTTCAGAGACAACTTTTTGAATGTTTTTTGTTTGTTTGTTTGTTTTTTCCTTTGTGCCCACTCCTCTGCATTTTCCAGCAGGTCCCTGGTAGTCAGGAGCAGGGACCCTGGGGTGATGGTGTGGGAAACCCATGCTACCACGGAGATTGACCAGACCAGGTCAGATCTGGAGGTCCAAGCTCAGGGCCACTTGACCCCTGCGGCCATGTGGGGGCCAAAGATGAGGTTTAGACACCCTCGGTACTAGCTATTTCCTTTGCCTGAGAAGAGTGCCCAGCATATGGAATCCCTTGGAGACTACAGTGGCCAGACTCCCAGTGCTCTTTTGAGACTTTCTTTCATGGTTCTGCCCCACTGCCATACTTGAGGCCATGCAGAAGCTTCATATTTAATCCAGTGAGAATAGGAAGTGTAAGAGGAAAAACACACTTTGGTGCTCCTGGAAGGGAAAATATCAAGTGCAGCCTTTTGTTCTCTGCCAAGAGTTACCACAAGGAAAATTCAAGAGAACAGCTAATTCACCCAAAAAGGAATTTAAAAGCAGTGTTTACTTGGCATCTGCCCTGAAATAGCCACTGCTTTCTAAAAGTAGCTCTTAGCTGGGAGAGTCTAAAAGCAGCCCCCTTGAACACCTGTGCTTTAGGTGGTTCTGGCACCTGCTGTATAAACAGGGCATCCTGAGTCTGAGTCTGGAGTCCTGTCTTCCATTTTCCTGTGTGAATGGCCAATCCCACCCTTTCTGACCCGACTGCCTTTGAGAAGGGAGATCTTTTGTGTGTACACATGAAGCAAACCTTGTTCTGTCTCTTGAAGCTCAGCGTTTACAGATTTTCTACACCTTTGATACACAAACTGGCATCCAAAAGGAAATGAAAATAGAACTCATTTTGATACAACCACACAGTGTAGAATCATGTTTAGAAACAAAGTAGTTCTATAATTGTACTGGCTCCTCCTTTATAGGACAGTGTTTGTTTTAGGAAACACAAGAAAACTCACACATCTATCTACCCTTACCCTTCCTCCAGTCCCCACAACCCCCTTCCCCCACCACCACACTGCCCCTTTGGGCTGCATCTCTCTCTGGGATCTTTGGTGTGGCCTTAATTCATGGATTCCACTTTATGACTTTCCTTAAAGTTCTAAAAACAAGTGTTAAAAATGATTGCAGAAGAAAATTGAGGTGATGCAAACTTTAACACTTCATGAAGTGGACACTCTCAGAGGACTGCAAAAGGGGGTAGAAGGCAGGAAACTTTTATAGGAGAAAGAATAAAGAACAAGGAAGTGACAAATAGAAAATTGCTGATTGGCTGGGGCCACATCAACCTTATTTGGGGCCAGGAGGCCCAGAACTGGCCGGGCATTTGGGGAACGACTGGATACTCTCCAGGTCTGGTCAAGCGGGTCATTCACAGGGACGTGGAAGTTACCTAAGTCTAGGTTTGCTGACATGGCACTCCCCCCCACCCCCCGCAGAAGCTGCTCCGTCTTGGGCCTGGCAAATGATTTCAACCCAAGAAACTAGAATTCAGTGCGCCGAGGGAAGACGTGTGGAAGGGAACCCTAACCCTTGCGATTTTATTTCAGCCACGTGTGTGTACAGATTTGGGTGTTTTCTACCACGTGGCATGTGGAAATCTCCAATGAGACTCAATTTACCATCTGCAAGAACGACCGCTCTGCCAAAATCCGGCGTCGAACGAAATGCCTTTAATACCCTCGGCCCAATTTCCCAAATCGAGCTTTTCCTGAGGGCTGAGAGCCTCCAACTGTCTTTTCAACGTTCGCGCTGCGGTTGCCCGGTGTTTTCCCAATCTCTCCCCCAAAATGTTTGGGATCCGCCCCCTGCACCCCAGCTGCGCGCGTGAGGTGATTGGCGGTGGTTGCGAGCGGGGAGGCCCGGGGCGAGCGGAGGGGAGGCCAGACCGCCAAGGCCTGGGGGCCGGCGGTCCTCCCCGCGTCAGACCACCCAGGCCCGATGAGCACAGCTGACAGAGAACTGGCACTGAGAGGGAGCGTAGATTTCCTTTTTCCTTCGGTCTGTCCTGTCTCTGTCCTGCCCTTTCTGGATAGACTCAATAAAAGCCACTTAGAATGTGCGGGTTGGAGTGGCTTCGGAAGGAGGAGATTCTGGTGGGCTTGGTTCCTTCTTTCGAGCCCCTTCCCTCTTGTCTTCCTTTTGCAGCTGCGGGTGCTGGGAGGTGTAAGCCCCAGCGGGAGAAATGCATGAACAATAAAAGCAATCCAGAAGATTTCCTAATCCTGGAGAAAACGGAGAGTGGAGGTGCCGGGGATTGAACCCGGGGCCTCGTACATGCGAAGCACGCGCTCTACCACTGAGCTACACCCCCCAGCTCCCTTCTGGTTTTCCTGCTTTGTAAAATACTACTTCTATTTTCCCATTTTTCAAGCTATAAGAATTGGCCTGCAGAGTATCTACTGGACTAAATGTCACTCTTTTTTAAGAAATTACTAAAGTGGGTAGTACTTACAGGCTTCACCGGGTAACTAGATTGTAATCCGAATAGCGCCTTTTCTCGTGCTAAGACGCCCCACTTGGGTAGCCTGCTCCAGGGTCCGCTCACCAGCGGTGTTGGGGCAAAGCTACTTGCCTCCGCCACGAAAGCTCCAGGAACGGCCCCCGCCCGGGCCGCAGCGGTAACGGTGCGGATCGGCGCGCCTCCCGGCTCAGGCAGCCGGGCCTCGGTGGGTGAACCAGCCGTTGAACTCGGCACCTGCTGGCTGTCGCGTCGCACACTCCGCGCTGGTCCTCGGCCTGGTTCCACTCTCCCTCTCTGTCCCTCTCTTGACGATTATGTCCACAAAAGGTTTTACAAACAACAACAGCAACTTCAAAACTCTCTCCACTTTAAATGAAGTGACTTTTTCCCGCGGACTGGAGGAATGAACAGGGGCGAGGGCAGGCGCAGGGCCGCGGAGCAAGGTTGGGGGACCCAGCGAAGCAGGCAAACTGCCTTCGCTCTGAAATCCGCCGACACAGCGAGAAAGCCCGCGATAGATGTGGATATTTGAAAGAATGAAGTCACAGCCCTGGACACCTCCAAGGGAAGCCATCGGTGGGTTGGAAAATTCGGGGCGTCCTGGACCCTCAGAGCAAGTAAGACGGCTGGCCTGGGAAAGAGAAGAAAAGCCATTTGCTCTGGAATGCTCGCTTTCAGCTTAGCGTGTCCGCGGAACATCTACTCACTGACTTCAGAACCTACGGCTCTTTTTCATCCAAGAGCCTTGTGTAATATTGACAAACGTATTTTGGGCAGATTTTCATTTAAAGATTTAAAAACGTTAAGTATTTGCTAGTGAAGGCAAGAAAAATGGAAGACTCCCAGTTCTGATTCTCGTCCCTGAGTCCTCTGAAAAATTTACTGGAAACAGTGAATGCAGAAGGATGGTTGCGGTCAGCTGACATACTGTGGGAAGAAGAATTCCTTGATGTCTTTGTGGACCTTCCAAACTGGGGATCTGGGACTTGTAGACCTGTAGTCTATGGCTTTCCTGACTTATTTCCACTGCACCTCTGACTTCATGGACACTAACAGTTTTCTCAACTTTCTGTTCAGAAAGCACTGCATTCTTGGAGAAAGGGCTTTCCCTTGCTCCCTCCCTCAGAAGTTGGGATTGATATCCTGCCACATTTGGTGATTGATCTGGCCTACTGACATCTCTCTCTCTCTCTCTGTCTCTCTGTGTGTGTGTGTTTATATGTAAGGAAAATGAGGGAAGAGAAAAATCAGTAGGTAGGTTTTCTGTTCCTCAGCCTTCACACACATTCAACTGAGAATACAAAAGAAAATTTAACGAACATTGCACAAGGGCCTCTTTTTCTCTCCTTTCCTCTTTCTTTTTTTTTCTTAAGATTTTATTTTTAAGTAATCTGTACACCCCACATGGGGCTCAAATCACAACTCCAAGATCAAGAGCTGCATGCTCCACCAACTGAGCCAGCCAGGTGCCCCTGCTCTTTCTTTCTCTCTCCTGTTCCTTGGTGAACTGTGAAACCCATGGAAGGAGCAGGAGCTTATTCATGTGGCCATAACATGCTTACTCCTCTCCTTCCCAGAGATCCTAAGGGAGCATGATCTTTCTTTCTGTCTCACTCCTTCTTGTCTCTCTTGTGCTGATGCAACCTGGATGTGTACAGCTTTGAAGGGGAAAGAGAAAGGGTGTATTGAAGGAACCCAGGGAAAAAGCTGGACTCTCCTACAGCTCCCACGGAGCTGCACACCTGGATAGACCCTACACTACAGTAAATCCCTACAACGGATGATTGCCCTTATTTCTGCACTATTATAGGATCAAACACTTGGTAGAACAAGGCTTAGTGTATTTAACTTGCCTATTTCACAAAATTCTAGCCTGAAACTTTTTTCAAACCTATGTCGAGAGAAGGCTATCTGACCAAAGAGCATTTCTGCCACTAAAAGCCCCCCAGCCTAGCCCACTCCAAGGTCTGCTCACCAAAAGTCTACCAGAGCACCAGTTCTAATTCTGCACCAGGGAGAATCCCAGCTGGAATATTCACTTCTGTCTCCAATTTCCTTTTTCTTCAACTTCTGTCATGACTATGAGGCAAGGGAGACCCTGTTAAAATTAAATACAAAATAGAGACTAGACTGGAAAATTGCCTTAAAACAATTTAAGCCACATAAGCCAAACTAAATCTAGCTTATCTCATGAACACAAGTGAAACGTAGGTTATTTCTCATAAACACCTCTGATGATTGTAAAAGAAACAAGTCATCTTCCTAAAACTTGGTGTAAAACAATCACTTTCAAGCGATCCTCAACCATCAGGAACCCCCCACTGCAATAACCAATCACTATAAAAATTAAACAACTTCCTCATTTTCACATTATAAGCCATCCTGTGATGTCATGCCCTGAGCTTCCTATCAGCCTTAAATGTGAAAGCTCCCAGTTCACGAGCTATTATTATATGCACAATAAACAATAAGTACTATTTTATTGATTTGGTGGTTTTAATTTTGCTATTCTTATTTTTGATAACCCATAAGATAGTGCAGCTGTATAGAAGATTAGCAGTGTGTTACCTCGGGGAAATTAGGTCCATGTGGGAGAAAAGAAAGAAGTTGGAATAAAGTAATAATGTTGGTGAGAAATGAAGCATGGTAAGATGGGTGACCTGAGCGCTGATCTAAAAATTTAGGCTAATTTGGGGGAGATTCGACAGAAGAGGAATGAACTGATCACAAAACTTGGTCATAAACGAAGAACAGTGTGTTTTACCATCACCGCTCTCATCATCCCTGGTGTAGACCCAGTTAGCGGATGCTTCGGCTCTGGGTTCAGGAGACCCCTCACAAAAAAGGGGGAAGAGAAAAGGAAGGAAAAGCTACAATTTATTATGGAGACTTGTTTGGACAGAATTCTCCCCTAAATAAAGAAAGCTCAAAGAGGCAATATGTGAGCTGGGACAACAGGTTTTGTAGAGCTTTTGCAAAAATCTAAAACCTTTTAAAACCTCCATAGGCCTAGAGAAGTCCTCACCTGCATCACGTAAGACACAAAGAGTGGCCCTGAGTTTGCCCAATATTTTGTGTGACAGTCAACTCCCACAGGAACCTGTTGTTGTTTTTAAGATTTATTTATCTATCTTAAGAAGAAAGAGAGTGCTCAAGCCAGGGTGGGGGGAAGGGCAGAGAGAGACTCTCCAGCCGACTCCCTGCTGAGTGCAATGCCCCACGCCCCAGGCTGGGCTCAACACAGGGCTCCAAGTGGGGCTTGATCCCATGACCCTGAGATCATGACCTGAGCTGAAACCGAGAGGAGAAGCAGTCAATAATGTCTGTGATTTTAAAGTCTCCCAGGTAATTCTGTTAATCAACCAGTTTGGGAGCCACTAGCCTGGAAAATCAAGCACCCAGAGATTGGATTGGATTAATATATTGGCAAAATTTCATCCAAAAGGAGACGAATTTACAGGTGGTCCACTGTATCTTTCTCCCTAACCTCTGAACACACACATACATACACACACACACACACCCAAAATGGACAAGGTCCCCTTTCTCCTAGAGAAAGAGAAGGTGCGGGAGACGTTCGTCCCACAGGAAGATGGGACTTGTCTAGCCCAAAGTTGTCATGGCTTTGACAGCGCCCGGCTGCTGGGTACACAGGGTGAACATGTGTGGGCTGGCCCGGGTCCCTCCAGGCAGGAGCCTCTCTTATGGGTAGCTCCCACAAGAACCGCAGGAAGCCAACTTTTCTGAAACCCTGTGTGTAGCTGCGTTGGGAGCAGTGTCGAGTGTTTGATTCAGGCTTGAACTTCTCAGGTATAAGTGGGAGCAAAATCAGTGTGGAAACCTGGAATAAAGAGAAAGTATGAGGCAAAAATCCACTTGATTAGATTTCTATGATTTCTTTGCCCATGAAGCAGCATAGCTCAGCCAGTGACGGTTTAGTCTTTGAATGTGAGATTTCAGAATTTAAGCTCCATGTTAAAGCTAGTCTTTCCTTTCACCTACATATTTCTAATTCTTAGAGGCTAATTGAAACCTGGCTTTCTCTTATAGTGTGCACTTCCTTCCATACATCTTCCTGTTTTCTCAACTGGCTTCTAAGTCAAGACTCTGAGGGAGAAAACCCAGAGTTGCAATCGAGTAAGAAAACCATTGGTCAAATGTAGGCAACCCAGCAGTTTTTGTATTCTATCCTCCCACTGTAGGCAGAAGGACAATTTTGGAGACTCTTACAAGGTTTAGATGGGTGAACACATGAAAAAGAAAGATTTGAGAGTTCAAGAAAAATGTGGATTGAAAGTAGATTGACACAGGATTTAGAGCCATGTTTGGATCTGGGGAGTGAGGGATTCAGCTAAGAAAATCTTCAGGTAGCTTACCCAGACTTACATCGACCTAGTAAGTACAGAGGGAAGAACAGGAATTTGTCTAGGTTTTTGTTGTTTTTTAGGTTAATTTTTTTTAATTTTTTTTCTACTGAGAAAATAATTTATTCAGTTGTGAATCAGGAATTTTCTTATTGTTTTTTTTTTAATGTTTAAGAATAACTACTCATGAGATCTTGAGTTTGTTCACTTGGGATTTAAATTTAAATGAATAAAAAGAAATCAAGATTCCCTCAAAAGTAAACATCAACCCTTTCCCCTAATCTTTTAAGATAGATCATTTCTTTGGTGTAGGACTTAAATGCTCAACTGTCTCTACTCCAGGATGGATCCCAGAAAACTTGAATCCTGGAGAGGCAGCATCCTAACTGACGTGTGGTCTCCGTTTTCTTTCACGAAGTCCACTTCTTCAGGATTTTTGTTGGTTTGGTTTGGTTTTGCTGGGTTGTGAGATTTTTTTGGCAAGGACTAAAGAGTAGGAGATACAGTGAAATGGTAGGAAAAAATGTGGGTTTCATTTGGATCACATAAGCCCATTGTGCCCACTGTGGAGCCAGGGCAGTGGCTCTTCAAATCCATCACTTAAAAATGGAAACAAAATGACCCAAACTGGAATACAAGCAAAGTATAAATATACCTGCCTATGTAGATGTTGCCTCCCAACTTCCTTGACACTGAATCGCTTAACTTTAAAGAATATGTAGGATTTCCGAGCTTCTCTTAGAGAAGGGAACTGTATGTTAAGATGTTCAGTCATGAGGACTGGATCTCCCATCGCCATCCCTTCTGCTTGTGATATAAAAGCAATTATCCATTTTATTCACCATATCTGGTTGTTACACTGCTTTAGTGCAGACGGGGCAGGGGAAAACGAGAGTGTTTTTCCAATCCGGTCCACTCCTGGTTTGTCAGCCCTCCCCTTTGGGGTATGATGGGCTGGGGGCCCCTGAGGGTTAGAGCAGGCAGCCGCAGGACACATTGACGACTGATTGTCATGAAGCCCAGGTTTGGAAAGTGGAACTCCTAGCCAGCCTCTTCAGTCCACCATGGGCCTTTGCCTTCTCTGACACCATCCACTTCCTCCGGCCACAGAACTGAAGACACACAAGTGGCAGTCCGCCAGACTAAAAGTGAGTTGGGCAAAACAAGAGCATCTTCCATGCCAGCCCCCGCCGCTCTGGTTGTTGTTGGTCTGAGGAGGCCGGAGATCGCCCACATGGCCTCCCACTCAGCACCTGGATCCGTGCTGTGTTTAAGCACCAGCCCCGTACCCTGAGCCCCTCAGGGGTGGCTCGTCTTTTCCCACTCTCTGCCACTTCACGGCAAACTCACTTTCAGTCTTTTGTTTTCATTCCATGCTGAGCCCCCACCGGCTCATTCACATTCCCTGGGACTCCAAACCTTCACCACCATGATATCCATTGGGAATCTCCACCAATCTTCTGTACAGAAGCCAAATGACATTTTCCTGATGGGAATAGAACATGGACAGCCAATGGCCTGAAGCAGTCTGCTACTGAAACCATCCGAGGATTGCCAAGGGGGACTGTGTCCTTACTCCAGAGTTCTGCTGCCAAGCAACTCAGCAAGGACAATGAAGTCAAGGGGATGACCCCCCACAACCGGATCTTGTTGCCAAACACTTCGTTAGCACTCTTTTCTCCAGTACGTTATCCGGCATGTGCAGAGTGTTTCTGGCTTTTTCTTTGCCTGTGTCAACTTTTTTTATTTTTTATTTTTGGTTCAGTTGATAGTATTTTCCCCAAACCCCAAAAAATAAGAAATCACTGGGAATTTACATCTGATTACCATAGGTTCATTCTCCCATACTGCAAGGTTCGAAGTTATAAGGAAGAAGAGCAAATATTTGCTGTATTGGTGTTTTGTTAGTATTGTTTAAAAGTTAAGTGTTACTCTTCTGAGAAAGCCGCCAGAATCATACTCTCTCAAATTCGGAAACCTACTGGCATAGTTTAAAGTCAGATATTATTTCTAACCAAATTATACTCTTTTGTCTGCCAAGATATCTTGACAGTCTTAATATCTGAAGGCAGGCCTATGTGATAATCCCAGCAGTATTCTGGGGATAAGATTTTAGTGGGTTTGTTGAGAAGGAAATACTTGTTTAGGTGACTTTCATCATGCCACTCAGCTTCTATGTCATTTTTCTTATCCTGAAGGATTCCCTTGAAGCACTCCTGGGTGATGTTTAGGACCTGAGTGGGTGTTCCTCCAAAAATGGCTGCGTGGTGATAAAAATCCCCCTGGCCAAATGGAATGTAGGCTGCAGACTCCTTCCGCCTCTCATAGGTAAACTCATCGGGATCTGCCTTGTACCACCAGGCCTGCAGCTGAGCCACGACTGGCCCAGGGTCTCCACTCCAAAGCTATTTTGGAAGACCTGGCCCACGTCCATGCAGAAGAGGAAGTCCACTTCATGCCAGATGTGGGCCACAATGTGCTCCCCAATGGTCTTCATACGCATCATGCTGATGTCCTGCCACCTCTTCTCAGGCTCGATCTCAAACACTTTGAAGGAACGCAGAGGACCCAACTCTATCAAGGGCATCCTGGAGACACCGTCCACCATGATATAAAATATGACTCTGTGGCCAACCATGAAGTACCTATTGGCAGATATTAAGAACTCCTCCAAGTAATGCTCAATGTATCTACTATTGTTTTGTTCTCAGCCCTTCGGGGTCCTCAGCAGAACGGAGATGGAAACTGTCCTGTTATAACATTCTCCTATCTTCCAACAGCAAAAACCGTCAAACCCACAGTAATTTTCTGTTTGGCATAGTAATTTTCTAGGATGGTCCTGTTGTAAGTGTCTTCCCACACGACCAGCACCTTCCATCCGGTCATTGTCAGAACCTCTGGACGTTTCTGTGGGTTAAACCAGTCTGATAGCTGAAGCTCTTCGTTGTTTTCCTCTCCTTGTTCATTTTCATCGTCTATGTCTTCCTCTTCTTGGTAAATGCGGGTCCTGTTGTTAAACCAGCTTGGAAACCACCAGCCCTCTGAATTCTGCTGTCACCAACTTCTGGGGTTTTTGAGTGATATATCCACAAGAAAGAGCCTTCTGGGCTGTGGATATATTCCCAAAACACAACAATTAACAGTGGAGACAACCAGCATTGACAGAATCACTTTTCCTTTCACATTCATTATTTTCTCCTCATCATCTGCTTCTCTCCCCGCAGAGTGAAAGGCAAAACAACAAAGTTCTATTAAGCTCCGCTCCGCAGAAGGAGGCAGGGCTGGGAGGAAGGGAAGGTGCTGTGCTGCCTTCCAACTCCTAGTTCCAGGTAAATGGAGGAGACAATGAGGCCTGTGCTGGAGTCAGCAGGCAAACGATAAGCCGATAAGCCGGTTAATTTGTTTTTAAATTAGAAGCAAGAAACAGAAAATTCCTGCCACCATTATGTGGTTTTAGGCTTTGTGTTAGCATTGAGAACACTGGGACATGAATTAACAATGTAGCTTAAGACAATAACGATAAAACACCTAGTTCCCAACCAGCAGATTAAGAGCTCACAACTAAAATTGGAACAACACCCTAAAACCTCCTTACCTTCTTATATGAATGGGTAACTTTGAGCCCTTCCCACTACACATCCTCCGAGGACCCTCCTCTTCATAGCCTCATGAAAATGCAAAACTCAGGATAAGAGTTCCTGACTCAGAGATTAGAGCCTTCTGAAACTTCTATAAATTGTTACTTAGATGTAATAGACTCTAAAATGAAAAGAAGTGTCATGGTTCCTGCCAATAATGCCCACCTTGGTCACTAATAATGATGACTGGGTTTGGGGAGGAGATGTCTGGTCCAGGAGATAAAGTGTGCCACGAGGCGTACAGACTACAGTAGAGAACAAGGGCGGACAAGGCGTTCAGAAGTGGGCAGCCTATTTCTTGGCATGGGCTGCTGCTGCTGCTGCTGCTGCTTCTTCTTCTTCTTCTTCTTCTTCTTCTTCTTCTTCTTCTTTCTCATTTCCATCTTCCTTTCCCTTCAGTAATATTGCAGAATGGTAGCTCAGGTGAAAAAGCTGGTTAATCTAGTGGCTACTTGTTACTCATTTCTCTCTTACGTGGTCCCATTGCGTAGGGGTGGTCCACTGTTGTCAAGGAGCAGAAAATAGTGAGAAGAAGGGGGTGAACGGAGACAATGCTATATTACTGGAGTCCTGGGAAGACAGAGCAGCCCTAGATCCACCAGGAACTGAACCCAGAACTTTCACACATGCCAGAAACACGGCCTCCCATTGAACCACACCCCTGACAATGGCAGTTTCTTGCAGCATCCTGCAACATATATACATTTCGCCTATTTTCTGTGGGTCTTTGAAAGCCTATCTTTTTAAAGCAAAGGCCAGGGTGCCTGGGTGGGTCAGATGGTTAAACGTCTGCCTTCAGCTCAGGTCATGATCCCAGGGTCCTGGGATCGAGTCCCGCATCGGGCTCCCTGCTCCTCGGGAGCCCGCTTCTCTCTCTGCCCCCCCCCCTCTGTCTCTCATGAATAAAATCTTAAAAAAAAAAAAATAAAGCATCATGAGTTCAAGCCCTGTGTTTGGCATGGAGCTTGCTTACAAGAAAACCCACAAAAACTTGATGAAAAGAAAGTCCATTGTGTTAAGCTCACTATGTGTACAACCTCTAAGCTAGATCCCTTTTTTGCACCGACACAAAGGAAGGATAATACCAATTCTAGACTGCATGACACCGCTCCTGCCCCCAGAACCTTGCCTGTGTGTCCAGCCCTCTCCCAGATCCTCTTACTGGCCTAAATCCTCTTTTTATCTCATTTTCCAGCCACTTCCACCGAAGTCCCAGGATGGAATTTTCACTTCTTCTCTACAGTTTCTTTCTCTTGTGGTATAAACCAGTTTCAACCAGTCTCTCTAGACCCTCTCGTCCATACCCCTGAGTTCAAGTATTATCCGTCTGCGGTTAACTTCTGGCTTTATTTGCTGTACCAGGCCTTGCCTGCTCCACCTGCAACCAATAAAGCCCAAGAAATACCTCCTTGCAAAATCGAGAAGCACCTCAACACCAACACATACAAAATAAGAAGCGTCTCCTATTTCCAGTTGTCTTGTTTCCCTCAGTGTTGTGTCTTATGACATGGCTACAGCTGGGAAGACCAAACAGTAGGTGGTTACCAGGAAGTCTTGCGGGGTTTGATGTATTTGCCTTCTGACCTTACGTACTCCCAACTCCTTCAGGTCGGGGACTACTTCATTCACTCTGAGTCAAGTGATTAACGCAATAATTGTTTCATAATAAAGAGCAGATACATGACTTTGATTAAATTGTTGCCGGGTGAACTGGGGAGCACACCCGCCTCCCTGTCCTGTCCTGGGTCCACCACGCAGCCAGACCCAAAAGAGTCACCTAAGGTTCCTGGTTGTGTCACGAGAAGGAACTCAAGGACAGACACGCAGCACAGAGGACAAGCGACACAAGAGGGAAAGTTTATTAAAGTGAAAAGTACAATCTTCAGACCTGAGAGCAGGAAGCCAGAGAGCGAGAGCGAGAGCGAGAACTGTGCGCCCTGAGGGTTGGGTTTCTTTTACTGACAGTGGTTAACTAGGGGGCGGGATATTCATTATTTGGGGTGGGGACTTCTTGGAAGCAGGGTTTGGGGGGTTTTCTTCGTTATTTGACCAGGGGTTTCCTGTCGTGGTGCCGCTCTCGTGGGCCTGTCTGGTGGGATCCAGCTTCTCAGCTTCTCGTGGATGCTGCCAGGACGGACCTCTGACCTTCCCCGCGGCCGGCCACGGCCGCCTCCTTGCTGGCCTCCGGGCATCCCGTTAGAGCCTCACTGACCGCCCACTCTAACAAAATGAATGGAAGATAATGTGCACGGCTACTGTTTTTTTATTCTTCTTGAAGGGAAACAGTGACTGCATAATATTTTTTTTTTCAAAAAAATAATCACTAGTACTTTCTTTGGTCTAGATTCATAATTCTCCTTTAAGGACTGAGGAATTATGGCTTCAAATCTCCAAAGTGCTAGGATAATTTAAGTACTGTTGAGGTTTCGATCTTCCTCCTCTAGAGCTTCATCGGTATCATCTGGCTTCTTCTAAATCTGATTGCCGTTACCTCCTTCAATGGTAAAGAAATTTCCCATTTATATTGGGAAGTTCTCCCTTTCCTTCCTCTTTCATTTACTGCTCCTTTTCCTCCTCTTTCATCTCTCTCTTTTTTTCACTCCTGCGTCCCATGAAGCCGCCTTAGCCCCTCCTGCCAATCTAGTAGTCTTTAAGTTTTAGCAAGCACCCTTAGCGCCTCTGACTGATGAACTTAAACCTTTCTCTGTATATGTAGAGATCGTGCATTCTTTCCTGGAAAGAATGGAGCCCTCCTATAGCCGTCACCAGGCTGTCCTGCACCATCCCGGGCACCAAGGAACCAAACCCTCTTGCAGAACCTCGAGCACCACGATGATGTCTGTAGCTAGCACCATTGTCATCAAGAACTGTCATAGACCAATGCACCCCCTTAACTGATTAAATTTCTTTAGAAATTCCTGGACCAGGCAGAAGCCTTAGAATTGGCTTTTGGACAAGAGTATGCCTTTTCTCCCCAGGGGCCCGGCCTCTGAAAGCTCCTATTTCTTTCCCGTCAAAACTCTTGAGTACTGGTCTTTCAAGAGACGGGCAGCTGAACTTGGGCTTCGGCAACACTCTCTCTAAACTTTTCTGTACTTTCAATCTCTGTCTCCCTCCAATGCTTATGCTAAAAAAGGGGTTTTGGGGGGTTTTGTTTTGTTCTGTTTTAATATCAGGTAAAGTTTGATGAAGGTCAGCCCCGTTTCTTAAATAATATTGCGGCTTATTTGGCACCCTCACACGCCTCTTTAAATCATATTTAACTTCCATATAAAGAAAATACAAAATCCGATTAAGCCATCTTTTGGTGATATTTCCTTTTGTCCTAAGGTACACTCCCCTTTTGGTATCCTGTTACTCAAATTCCGAGACATAAGGAGAACTGTAATTAATACATCTTATGTTATAGGGTGGCTGTGCTGAGTTGATGGTGCCCCTCCCTCCAAATTCATGGGCTTCCTGGAACCTCAGAATGTCACTTTGTTTGGAAATAGGGTCTTTGCAGATGTAATCAAGTCCAGATGAGGCCATGAGGGTGGGTCCTAATCCAGTATGATTGGTGTCCTTGTGGGACAGACACACAGGGAGACTGGTGTGACCACAGAGGCAGGGTTTGGGGGACTGCAGCTGCAGACCCAGGAGGCCGGGGGGGCGGGGGGAGGGCTCCCAGCTCTTACAGTACTTGTGTCTGCCCCTGCCCGCCTTTACAATTCTCCCCTCCACCCCCCTTCTTATTCCCGTTCCATCAGCAAGCTCTGCAGCCGGCTGGAGCCTTGTCTGGCAGAGGGAGTCAAATCTGCACTGCTGAGAGTTCCCTATAATTGCAGGGCTCCCTAGATCAGGTTATTATCCTTCCCACTGACTTTAATCACAGTACATGAAGATTATTAAAAGCTACCCTCAGGAAATCTCCTTGAATTTTGCGCATATTCCTTTGTAACCCGATTGCACAGTAACGCAACGTCTCTTCTCTGGAGGGTTTCCGAAACAGCAGAGTTGCACGGAGCGGACCCCGACCCTCTAGCTTAAATATTGGCGCCCCAGCAGACAATAGCGGCGGCCCGTACGGTGGAGACCGAAGCATTGGCCCCGCACGGGGGGTGTAGCTCAGTGGTAGAGCGCGTGCTTAGCATGCACGAGGCCCTGGGTTCGATCCCCAGCACCTCCAGGCGCACTTCCTCCCCGGGGGATGGCGGTGGCCCCCACCCCCCCCCGGCCTGGCTGCCTCGGCACAACCAAGCCAGGAGGTGACCTCAACGCCACGACGGGCAGGCCGCCAACACGCGAATAGCGTGCTCTTTTGACTACGTCAAGTGCCATCACCGCCGCGTGGACGCAGCCGGGTTGGAGGAACCAACGCCCTCGCAACTGCATGCAACGAATTACTATTAAATTCTCAACTGTGAAAGGGAAAGAAAAAGAGCAATGGAAAGGCTTTAAAAAAGAATGAGAATCTATCGGACAAAACCCACTGGATTTCTTCCCTTTTTCTCGCGCTATTCTCGTGTCAATAGGGAAAGAAAAAGAGCAATGGAAAGGCTTTAAAAAAGAATGAGAATCTATCGGACAAAACCCACTGGATTTCTTCCCTTTTTCTCGCGCTATTCTCGTGTCAATAAAGAAAACTCTCACCCCCTTTCTCCAGGCTCTGCTCTTCCCCACACCGTCCGCACATGCCCGGCGGGGAAGCGCCACCGGGGGAAGGAGACCTTGTACGGCATTCAGGCCAGTGTCTTGGGGCGGCCGGGTCCGGGGAGGTCAGGGCCACGGAATTCTTGTGAGGGTCGGGCCCTCGTGGAGGTGCCGGGGATCGAACCCGGGGCCTCGTGCATGCTAAGCACGCGCTCTACCGCTGAGCTACACCCCCGCCGCGGGAGCCGCCGCCTCCACCATACCGGTCGCCCTATTGTCCGCAGGGGCGCCAGGTCTAAGCGAGAGGGTCGGGGTCCGCTCCGTGCCACTCGGCTCTGCGGAACCCCTGCAGAGAAGGGAAGCTGCGTTGCGAACTGCAGGCCGCGGAGCGCGAGAAGCTCTCCCCCAAGTGTCGGCGCTCGGGGCCCTGCTCGAGGCCCACCTCCTGCCCAGCACAAGGGGCGTCTCGGGACGGAGTATGCTCCTGGTCCTTCAACCTCCTTCTCTCCTATCGGCAGCGCTCGCAGACACATGTAAAAGGGCGCAGGGCAGGCAAGGACCAGCCCCTCCGTAGGACCGAGTGAGAGAAAGATGGAAGGAGAGGAAGGAAGAAAAGAGAGAGAGAAGGAAGGAGGAAGAAAGGAGGGAGGGAGGGAAGGCAGGCAGGCAGGCAGGCAGGCAGGCAGGAAGGAAGGAAGGAAGGAAGGCAGGCAGGAAGGAAGGAAGGCAGGAAGGCAGGCAGGCAGGAAGGAAGGAAGGAAGAAGGCAGGAAGGCAGGAAGGAAGGAAGGAAGGCAGGCAGGCAGGCAGGAAGGAAGGAAGGAAGGAAGGCAGGCAGGAAGGAAGGAAGGAAGGCAGGCAGGAAGGAAGGAAGGCAGGAAGGCAGGAAGGCAGGAAGGCAGGAAGGAAGGAAGGAAGGCAGGCAGGCAGGAAGGAAGGAAGGCAGGAAGGAAGGAAGGAAGGCAGGCAGGAAGGAAGGAAGGAAGGAAGGCAGGAAGGAAGGAAGGAAGGCAGGCAGGCAGGAAGGAAGGAAGGCAGGCAGGCAGGAAGGAAGGAAGGAAGGCAGGCAGGCAGGCAGGAAGGAAGGCAGGCAGGCAGGAAGGAAGGAAGGAAGGAAGGAAGGAAGGCAGGCAGGAAGGAAGGCAGGCAGGCAGGCAGGAAGGAAGGAAGGCAGGAAGGAAGGAAGGCAGGAAGGAAGGAAGGCAGGAAGGAAGGAAGGAAGGAAGGCAGGAAGGAAGGAAGGCAGGAAGGAAGGAAGGCAGGCAGGCAGGAAGGAAGGAAGGCAGGCAGGCAGGAAGGAAGGAAGGAAGGCAGGAAGGAAGGAAGGAAGGCAGGAAGGAAGGAAGGAAGGAAGGCAGGAAGGAAGGAAGGCAGGAAGGCAGGAAGGCAGGAAGGAAGGAAGGAAGGCAGGAAGGAAGGAAGGAAGGCAGGAAGGAAGGAAGGAAGGAAGGCAGGAAGGAAGGAAGGAAGGAAGGCAGGAAGGAAGGAAGGAAGGAAGGAAGGAAGGAAGGCAGGCAGGCAGGAAGGAAGGAAGGCAGGAAGGCAGGAAGGCAGGAAGGAAGGAAGGAAGGCAGGCAGGAAGGAAGGAAGGCAGGAAGGCAGGAAGGCAGGAAGGAAGGAAGGAAGGCAGGCAGGAAGGAAGGAAGGCAGGAAGGAAGGAAGGAAGGCAGGAAGGAAGGAAGGCAGGCAGGCAGGAAGGAAGGAAGGCAGGCAGGAAGGAAGGAAGGCAGGAAGGAAGGCAGGCAGGAAGGAAGGAAGGCAGGCAGGCAGGAAGGAAGGAAGGAAGGAAGGCAGGCAGGCAGGCAGGCAGGAAGGAAGGAAGGCAGGCAGGAAGGAAGGAAGGAAGGAAGGCAGGAAGGAAGGAAGGCAGGAAGGCAGGAAGGAAGGCAGGAAGGAAGGAAGGAAGGCAGGAAGGAAGGCAGGAAGGAAGGAAGGAAGGAAGGCAGGAAGGAAGGAAGGAAGGCAGGCAGGCAGGCAGGAAGGAAGGAAGGCAGGCAGGAAGGAAGGAAGGCAGGAAGGCAGGAAGGCAGGCAGGAAGGAAGGAAGGAAGGCAGGCAGGCAGGCAGGAAGGAAGGAAGGCAGGCAGGAAGGAAGGAAGGCAGGAAGGCAGGAAGGAAGGAAGGCAGGAAGGCAGGAAGGAAGGCAGGAAGGAAGGAAGGAAGGCAGGAAGGAAGGAAGGAAGGAAGGAAGGCAGGCAGGCAGGCCGGCCGTACCACGAGAGGTGCTCAGGCAATTCAGGTCCAGGGGAGGAGATAAGACTGCGGTGTAACTGCTTCACAATACGGGTGTGCAAGGAGCAGAGAGTGTGTCGGTCACTACCCTCCTAAATCGCTGCGCCCCACGTCTCTGGAGAGGGGCCGTCCTCGCTGGGTCCCGGGCACTGCTTCTCTGGTTCTGAGAGCCCCAAGGACCAGAAACAGGAAAGGGGATTAGGAAGCGCGTTCCTGTGGACATTGCACCTTTCAGAAAAAATGTTTCCGAGGGGAACTTGAAGGAAGAGAAAGAGCCCATTCCTAGCACAACACACTAAAAATCAGTCCCTTCCAACCATAATGACGGAGGTGTAGGTGGATCTTTGAACTCAGGGCTACTTCCACCAAAGTCACAGTATGAGGGGCATACCGTGGTAAAGAAAACTTCCTCCCCTCCCTCTTCCTTTGATCAGTGTAGACTCAGGCATTCTTATCTTAGCCATTAAATTCATTTACTTATTTTTGTTTAAGTGGACCCCACCGCCAGCCCATTGCGGGGCTCGAGCTCGCCCACCTGAGATCAAGGGCCAGATGCTTAACCGACTGAGCCACCCAGGCGCCCCGGATTTTCGTCCATTGTAATGCTCAGTGCTTCCAAGATTTGTCCAGTAGACGCCGTGTCCTAAGTCAGCCAGCGTCTGTTGAGCATTTCTTACATTCTGGCAGGGAGAGATGGTCCAGGCTCCTCTTGTGATTTCCCTGCCCCAAGCCTCGGGGACAGGAGATCCTTCCGGCAGCCTTGGTTCCTGCTGGTGGGGATCCGTATTAGGAAATTAAGATAGGACACCAGCTCTCCTCACTGTCACCAGGGTGTCGCTCTTTCAGCAGACAGAGCCAAGACGCGGCTCTTCCCTGACGTCTTCTCCTAACCCTTTGTGTGTAGCCCCGGATTTAAGGTGGGCTGAGCAGCACGAATGGACCTTGGGAAGGGTGCCTTTCTGTCCAGCATCATTGCCTTCCTCTTTATGCAGCCGGAAAAAGAATGCAATCTAGGGGGCTCCAAAATAAGGGAGCTGTATATAAAGAGCCTTTGTTCGCAGTCTCAGGTCCTCAGGACTCCCGGGGAGGTAGATGGCTGTGATTAAAGTGCTTCTGAAAAAAAAGGGAAAAGAGGAAGCAAAAGCCCTGGGGGTGTAGCTCAGTGGTAGAGCGCGTGCTTAGCATGCACGAGGCCCCGGGTTCGACCCCCGGCACCTCCACCTCCCCGATTCCTCCTGCACCTCCGCTATAGGGATCTTTTGGTTTCTGGATGAAAAACCCCAGGTTTCGGTCTGCAATTCTCCGTTGTGTTAGGAGGATGCTCTCTTAGCGAGCTGCCTAGACAGACATCTTGGAATACAAGGTGATATTTAATGCTCGTTTACTCAAAGTCGGCATTTTTATTATCCATCCACCCTGAGCAACCGCTGCTGTGTTCTCTAAAGTCTCATACTCCACAGAAACTGAGTTGTGTGGAAAATCTGAGTTCCGAGAGCAGGAACCTCTCCAACCTGAAAGGGCAGCTCCTAAGACAGTTAAACCATACCCACCTCGTCTTCCATGCGCCCCAAACTAGCATCTGGAACCAGGTCAAGAGGGTTTTTCCCGGATGGGAGGGAAAATTTAAAATTAAAGGCCTAGAAAATCTGAAAAAGTCAACCTGCTCTAGTACTTTCGGGGAGAACAGTTTCTTCTCTGGAACGAAGAACACGGGAGTGCCCAGTAATGAGAGGCAGCACCGGCCAGCTGCAAAATTTGCTGGGTCTTGAGCCCTGCCAGCTGCGCTGGTCACCGTCCCCTGCAGCTGGCCCTGATGACAGGTCAGGTGACAGGTCGGGGACAGTCCATCCCAGCCGAAGAAGCAGGCCGCTCTCTGTTCCCTTGCCATCTCTAGAAAGACTGAGAGATGTTCAAGGATGCCGGGTGTGAGCTTAGAAGGCGGAAGATGCTCGTTTACTACAGAGACCTGCCACACTGCCCTGCCCTGTTTGGATTCCAAAATTAAAGAGGTGACCAGAGTATGGGAAAACTTCCCTCCCACTGGTCCTGAGCTCAGACTCTGGGGTAGGAGTCCTGGGTACTTGGGGAAGCATCAAAGAGCACAGACGCACCTTGTCCCCCGACTTGGGGCGATTGCTTTATGTTGTGGGACAACTCTACCTTCCTCCAAAGGGAGTTTTGAATCCACAGTCCCGATAACAATAATAACTTTGATGAGTCCTCGTGAACTTGATCAGACCACCCAGTTCATAAAGTAAAATAGTTTTTGTGTCTGACTTACACCAGGCGAAAATATTGTACAGGGACCCTTAAGTGCAAAGCAAGAGATCTGAGTGAAAGAGAAAGGCTATTCTTGATCACAAAAGAGGTGACTGGTTTGGTTTCTGTTAATTCAGTGTCGCAAATAATGTGCCACTTTCAGGAAACCAAACCGCTGCGTCAATCAAGAGGCACTGTGAAGGTTTTGCTTCATGAGTTTAGGAGCCCCTCATCTCTCCCACCCCATAAATGTGGGCCACATTGGCAAGTCATGACCCATCACCAATTGTTCAGTGAATTAACCTACACCAACTCGAGGGGGCGTGCTCCACCCAAAGCAGACCTTCCTTTCCTGCAAGAAGAGTCGCCAAGCAATTCTGCACCTCCCGGATTTCACACAGCATCCAAGCCACGGAAGACACACCTTCCACTCTTCCCGAGACCTACCTCTACCCATCCCTCACACCTGGTGATTCCATCAAACATGTTCTAAGATTACACTCTTATTTTCCTCCAAATATCTTCACTCCTTATTTTGAATTCTGTACATATTGTAAATATGTAGTTATTCATAAAAGAAAAAAATTTTTTTTGCCACACTCCAATCTGTAAACAGTGTTGGTTTTTCAATTTATTATGAGCACAAGCAGGGGGAGCGGCAGAGGGAGAGGGAGAAGCAGGCTCCCCGCTGAGCAAGGAGCCCGATGCGGGGCAGGACTCTGGGATCATGACCTGAGCCAAAGGCAAGCGTTTAACTGACTGAACCACCCAGGCGTTCCTGCAACACACTTTTTAACTCATTGCTACCCTGAGGTTTTCTATGTGTGTGCATGTAGTATGAGGGTCAGTCAAAAGACACCTTGAAATCTCCCATAAAAGAAGTATCTCTATATTGTGTGTGGGGTGTGTGTGTGTGTGTGTGTGTGAAAGTGCTGTGCATGTTCTTATGAGAAATTATTTGACATTAGGCCATCTTGATTTCTCTGGTGACATGGGGAAAATTAATGAACATCTCTGGTCATTTTAATGAGCCTTTTAATTTTTCTTCTGCCAAACAGCCTTGCCGATGACATGCCATCGCTGGTGGTTTTGCACCAGTCTGGAATTTCTAAATTTTAAGGGCTCCAGGAAAGAACAACACTAAGCATATTCTTAAATGAAGGATAAGGTCACTACTGAGATTAGAATACTAAAAACTGAAAGCAGATGAAAGCTAAGGTCATAAAAATTCAGATATGAAAACTCAATTTCATGAATAACTTCTTTCTTGGTATTCCTTGGGTGGAAACTAAATCACCTTATTTTATTTTATTTTGCCATATATTCATTCACCATTTCTAGGTCAACATCTTTGATGCAACCCTTCACTAATGTCTTGGCAATCACAGTTTTTGATAAAGTACCATTTTGTAACAGCCTGGATCACTAATGTTATTATGTAAAATATTGAACATCTGCTCTTGGATTCAATCTTCCTTTCAAAGAACTCTTTTTGTTTTGAATATATTTCATGTTTTCGTGTTAATGTAACTTAAGTTTTAATGGCTTTGTTGCTTGATTAATCAACACATTTCTGCAAATACCCCAGCATGCATTAGCACTTCACCATCAGTGAAAACTGCAAAACTAAATTTAACCTATGAAAGATCACCTTTCCACCTAAAACCAGTAGGACCAATTTTGGTCTTCATTTTTTGCAATCATTTCTATCCTTATCATATTGAGATACTCCTGCTTTTTTGACCAAAAAAAAAAAAAAAGTCAAAATAAATCTAGTCTTCAATAAATTAGGTTTAAAAATAAATGACATGGGGCACCTGGATGGCTCAGTCGCTTAAGCATCTTGACTTCCACTGAGGTCATGATCCTGGGGTCCTGGGATCCAGCCCTGAGTTGGGTTCCCTGCTGAATGGGGAGCCTGCTTCTCCCTCTCCCTCTGCTGCTCCCCCTGCTTGTGCTCTCTCCCTCCCTCTCTCTTTCAAGTAAAATAAATAAAATCTTTAATAAATAAATGACATAAATGTATTTTTTTGAATTTTCTTTTTTTATTTAAATTCTATTAATTAACATATAATGTATTATTAGTTTCAGAGGTAGAGGTCAGTGATTCATCAGTCTTATATAATGCCCAGTGCTCATTACATCACGTGCCCTCCTCAATGTCCATCACCCAGTTACTCCATTCCCCAAAACCCCTCCCCTCCAGCGACCCTCAGTTTGTTTCCTATAATTAAGAGTCTCTTATGGTTTGTCTCCCTCTCTGGTTTTGTCTTGTGTCATTTTTTCCTCTCTTCTCCTATGATGTTCTGTTGTGTTTCTTAAATTCCACATATGAGTGAGATCATCTGATACTTGTCTTTCTCTGACTGACTTATTTCACTTAGCATAATACCCTTTAGTTCCATCCACATCAGTGCAAATGGCAAGATTTCATTTTTTGATGGCTGCATAATATTCGTGTGTGTGTGTGTGTGTGTATCTTCTTTATCCATTCATCTGTCGATGGACATCTGGGCTCTTTCCAGTTTGGCTATTGTGGACATTGCTGCTATAAACATTGGGGTGCAGGTGCCCCTTCTTTTCATACATCTGTATCTTTGGGATAAATACCCAGTAGTACAATTGCTGGGTTGTAAGGTAGCTCTATTTTTAACTTCTTGAGGAACCTCCATACTGTTTTCCAGAGTGGCTGCACCAGCTTGCATTCCCACCAAGGGAAGAGGGTTCTCCTTTCTCCGAATCTTTACCAACATCTGTCGTTTCCTGACTTGGTCATTTTAGCCATTCTGAATGGTGTGAGGTGGTATCTCATTGAGGTTTTGATTTGGATTTCCCTGATGCCGAGTGATGTTGAGCACTTTTTCATGTGTCTGTTGGCCATTTGTATGTCTTCTTTGGAGAAATGTCTGTTCATGTCTTCTGCCCATTTCTTGATTGGATTATTTGTTCTTTGGGTATTGAGTTTGGTAAGTTCTTTATAGATTTTGGATACTAGCCCTTTATCTGGTATGTCATTTGCAAATATCTTCTCTTACTCTGTCGGTTACCTTTAACGTTTTGTTGACTGTTTCCTTTGCTGTGCAGAAGCTTTTTATCTTGATGAAGTCCCAATTGTTCATTTTCGCTTTTGTTACCCTTGCCTTTGGAGACATGTCTAGCAAGAAGTTGCTGCGGCCGAGGTTGAAGAGGTGGCTGCCTGTGTTCTCCTCTAGGATTTTGATGGATTCCTGTGTCACATTTAGGTCTTTCATCCATTTTGAGTCTATTTTTGTGTGTGGTGTAAGGAAATGGTCCAGTTTCATTCTTCTGCATGTGGCTTCCAATTTTCCCAACACTACTTGTTGAAGAGACTGTCTTTTTTCCATTGGATATTCTTTCCTGCTTTGATAAATGACAATGTTAAAATTCTAATTTGGCTACCAATGTTAAACTGTAAATTTTAAAAATTGACTTAATTGAAAGTATTTAAATATAACAAGATACAAAAAGACATACTTGTAACTTCTCAGGTCTTCATATGCTCTGGGGTTAGCTGACAAATTAACCCTAAAATATCACCCGCCATAACATCGTCCCACTACACATGATGAGGGAGGGAAGGAAGCCAAAATTTGTGACCCAAAATATATCACTTTGACATAAAAATTACTTTGAGCAGAAAGCAGTTAAGAAGCAACCAACACAAGGAAAGCGCTCTCTACCCTCCCCATTTCTGCCTAAAGTCAGGACGTAAATTCTCCTTTTACAGGAGGCTGACACTTATCAGCCCAGAGAGGCACCAGAGGAATCAGCAAACAAACCTTCTCCATTACTTTCTTCCTGTGTATCTACCTTCCCAGTTTGCTACCCTTAGAGCCTAAAACTGCTTTCCTCTGTCCTGTCATTTCTCTGTAAATTTACTGTTCTTTTTCGGAGATGCTAAGAAGTTCTAACCTGCTGCTTTCAGTTACTGTAGATTTAGGTTAATCCCATGTGATATGCACCACACGTGTTAATAAACTCTGTTTTTCTCTTGTTCATCTGCCTTTCTGTTAAAGTCCCCGCTGAAAACCGAAGATGGCTACAGGTAAAATTTCGCCTCCCTGGACCAGCCTGCTGGTCTCCGCACTGTTTCCACTGAGCAGGTGGACAGCCTGCGCCAGACCCACACTCGGTTAGATACCTCAGGTCCTCTGGTCAAGCACTTGGGGGTCAAAGCTAGTAAAAGATTCTACAACATTTTTAAGTCCTTATCTCCATGTTTACACTCATTTCATGGAGACCAGGAGCAAATAATGGAAGACAGCAGGTACAGTATTTTTCTGAACTTCTTGGATTGTCAGAGAGCATAGCTCAGCAAGTAGAGAACATGAAATGAAGTGCTGGGTTCAATATCTAGCTCCGTCATTCCTGCCCTTCCCCTTCAGTCTCTTAAACCATTTCAGACAAACCTTTCTCAGTTTCCTCTCTTTGTATTAATTTACTCACTTTTTCCTGCTCATGTCAAAGTTAGATGCATGGGTTGCCTTTGCTCTTGACCCATTTCAACTCCATGGGCCTCATCATTACTGATGGTGCCTGTCCTCCCAAGGAACGTCTGTGTGAAGCACACAAAAAAGAGAGATCTGGCTCCTGCAGGATCTCTTGAACCAGAGACCCCAGACACGGAAGATTTAGATCAAGCTTGAGGACTCTATTCCATTGGCAATATGTGGACGTGCATGAAAGGAAAAGAACAGGAAGAGAAAGAAACAATAAGAGATTATTAGGCAATTATCTCTGAAAGGGCATTATTTTTTCAAATGTGCCTGGGTCAATGCCGTAGCTGCAGATCAAGGAGGAGCAAACCTGCCCGGCGACTAGCCCTCCGCCTTCTTCTCCGCCCTTCTGCCTCCGAGTGCAAATCACCCTGTGCAGTCACCAGAAGGAGTGAGCCATGCACCATGACTCTTCCCAAGCAAGTAAACTGGGGTGCTCCACAGAAGAGAACTAATCACTCTTTCCATCAACTCGGTGCTTCCAAGGTTGAGAAAAGTGGAGTTGGATATGAGGGGGTTACTGAATCCACACTGCTCTGGTGTAACCAAAATAGGTCTCCCATCCTTACCGGATGTAGGAAATGTGCTCAGTTCTTGTCATGAAGAACTCTCATCCCTCCGCTCATTTACACAACTTAACAGACCACACCCTCCTCCACTCGGTCCTGAGCTGAATTCTTCAGAGACTGGCATCAGGAATGTAGGGATTTCATGTCTTCAAGTTCTCCTTGGCATCCCCCCTAAGACCACCTCCCCAGCTCTTTTTAACTCTTTAAATAAAATCATGCCTGTTGTACACGAGTTCCAATCACACAGAGAGCACTGGAAGAAACATGTAAAGGCTTTGGAGTCAGAATGAAGGTCATCAGTGCCATAGACAGGAAGCACAATGTTCCTGTGGCCACCAGCTATGAGGGCAGAGGGACTCGGTCCCGTTTCCTCTCTCTGATTCCTGCAACCATGAATCCTGATGAGAGAGTTACGGTGCCATACGCTGGTCACTGATTCAGAGCATTTACCCCCTCCTGGAAGTCATTACCCTAGCTCCCAGGAAATGTCTCTTGGCTTGTGCCATAACCAAGTATTTGAAAGGTCATTCCACCATCATATCAGGTCAGTTGCTTGCTTCGGAGTGATGGCAACATGATAAGACCAGCCAACTCCAGAATATTAGCCCATTGCCGTACTCCGTTTGCTATAAAATGGTTCATTATCTCAGAAACAATGCTGTGGAATGCTGTGGAACATAAGACATTCCGTAAATTCATGGATGGTGGTTTCACAGGACCACTGTGAGAGGCAAAGGCAAATCTATAGCTAGGGTAAGTTTCTATTCAGGTGAAAATACACACTGACCCTCTAATATGGACGGGGTCAATTGTAATGAACCTGACACCAGGGCGGTAGCTGGCTCCGTCGTGGAATGATAGCATATGGAGGCTCAGAGTTTGTCTGTAATGTTGGTAGTTGGGTCATTTAGAGGAGGCTTGAACCAGATTTATTTTGCTGTATAAAAGTCCACGTTGCTGAGCCCATACATGACCTCCATCCCTGTCACCATGGCCACTCTGTTCATAAGCTCATTGGACAAGGATAGTGATGACTAAGGAGAAGCTTACAGACATCATCCATCAGAATGGGTCATCCTGTTCACCTGCCTATTAAGATTCCCCTCTGAAGAGGTTGCTCTTTGGGGAGCATTCACGGGGAAACAAATATCCTTAGATTCTGCACATTTGGAGAAATCTATCCATCTGCCTCCTTCCCAGACTTCTTTGTCACCACTTTACCAATAATTTCCCTTCCAAACTTCTACTCATCTAGCCAAACTATTAGCTATTAATTAGTGTAGACCTCTACCTCACATCTGCCCTTGTAAGCAAAGCAGCCAGATGCCTTGCTTGAAGCTACCCCTAGTGGGAAGATTTGCCTTTACCACTGGCCTTCAGGTTCTTTGGAAGCTGCTAATTTTTGTGTGGTTCCAGCATATGATGCAGAACCACCTGTAAACCATGCCTGGCCTTTTTTTCTTCTTCAGTTATAGGAAATGCCCTATGAGAACCTTCCTACACTGTTGGTGGGAATGCAAGCTGGGGCAGCCACTCTGGAAAACAGTGTGGAGGTTCCTCAAAAAGTTGAAAATAGAGCTACCCTACAACCCAGCAATTGCACTACTTGGTATTTACCCCATAGACACAGAGGTAGTGAAAAGAAGGGGCACCTGCACCCCAATGTTCATAGCAGCAATGTCCACAATAACCAAACTGTGGAAAGAGCCGAGATATCTATCAGCAGATGAATGGATAAAGAAGATGTGATATATATACATTATGGAATATTACTCAGCCATCAGAAAGAATGAAATCTTGCCATTGCAATGACATGGATGGAACTAGAGGGTATTACACTAAGTGAAATAAGTCAGTTAGACAAAGACAAATACCATATGATCTCACTCATATGTGGAATTTAAGAAACAAAATAGATGAACATAGGGGAAGGGAAAAAAAAGAGAGAGGGAAGAAAACCATGACTCTTAATGATGGAGAACAAAGTGAGGGTTGCTGGAGGGGAGTGGGTGGAAGGATGGGGTATTAAGGATGATGGGCATTAAGGAGGGCACTGGATGTGATGAGCACTGGGTGTTGTACGTAAGTGATGGATCACTGAATTCTACTCCTGAAACCAATATCACACTATCTGTAAACTAACTAGAATTTAAATAAAAATTTGAAAGAAAACCCCAGAGAAACACCCTATGAGGCTGTAAATGTAGGCTGAAGATACGTACCAAGTGAAAGGGCCAAGACAATATATGCTGTTTTCTCATGCAAATTATTCCTGCATGGAGACCCGCTCAGATATTCTATTTCTACTTGATGAGGAACTGATGTTATGCACGCCCAGCGTTACAGCTGCACAGATTAGGGAAGACCTCCGTCACGCCTGGAAGCTCTATTCTCATGGTAACTTAGTGACTCGTGCTCAGCCATTCACGCTCTCCTGCACCCAGTAGCAAGCCAGAAACTATTTTTTTAAAAGAGGATAATACTTTGCAGAGGATGCCATAGTTTTGCTACTGAATCCCAAAGGTTTGTCCTGTGCGTCACTTATAGAAGAATGCTAAAACTCCAAATGCCATCTCTGTCTTTCACACACTTCCGAGTGCTCTGGTGGGTCCTAGGGGTGAGGTGTCAGTGTCGCCCTCGTACAGCCTGGACCTGCTGCACAACTTTCTTTTTTCTGGGCTCCACACAAATGGAGAGCTTTCCTAGATACGGAGGAGAGATTTGTAGTTACTAGAGGCAGGGCTGGGGGTCGAAATGGGTGAAAGGAGTGATTCCCATTCATAAAATAAATAAGTCATGGGGATGTAAGGTACAGCATAGTGACTACAGATAATAATACCGTTTTGCATATTTGAAAGTTGCTAAAAGATTACATCTTAAAAGTTCTCATTACAAGAAAAAACATTTTGTAACTATGTATGGTGACGGACCTTAACTAGACTTACAGTGGTGATCACTTTGCAATCCACACAAACATTGAATCATTATGTTGTACACCTGAAAGTAATACAATGTTATAGGTCAATCATACCTCAATTTTAAAAAACTGATAGCTTTCCAAGGTACTTGGTAAGTCAGTCAGAGTATTAGGTCCAACTGACTCTGTATTGCCTCCAAAGCTTAAAGAGGCCCACTGGACATTTTCCTTCTTTCCTAGTGGTAGGAGCCAGAAGCAGCAACTCGTTCACCACCTCTGAAGGGCTATCTTGACATACTCTATAGAAATTTTACTGAAGGTGACAAGCTACTGAACTTTTGTAGGGCTCATTTCTCCCCCTGCGGCTTGCACGTATTGTACCAAGGAGTCTAAAGCACCTGCTACTTTTAGACCAAGGAGTCAAAAGCAGGCCCAATAAGCGTGTTATTATCAATATAATGGACCAATACCGCATCCCGCAAAATGGAGACATGATCAATGTCCTGTGACTCGATTATTAAAGGCTGGAAATGTTGAATGTCCTCAAGTGAGAGCAGGAGGATCTTGCTGGCCCTGCCAGCCAAAGACAAACCATGCTTGATGGCTGTATTAGTTTGCTAGGGCTGCCAGAGCAAAATGCCATAGACTCGAGGCTTACACAACAGAGGTTTATTCTCTCTCAGTTCTGGAGGCTCAAAGTCCAAGATCAAGATGTCAGCAGGTTTGGTTTCTTCTGAGGCTTTTCTCCTTGAAGCAACCTTCTTGCTGTGTCTTCACATGTCTCCCCTCAGTCTGCATGTTGTCTGTGTCCTTGTCTCTTCTTCTTATAAGGACACAGAACTTACATAAGTCATACTGGATTAGCGCCCACCCATAGGACCTCATTTTACCTTAATTATCTCTTTAAAGGTCCTATCTCTAGGGGCGCCTGGGTGGCTCAGTCAGTTAAGCGTCTGCCTTCGGCTCAGGTCATGATCCCAGGGTCCTGGGATCGAGCCCCACATCGAGCCCCACATCGGGCTCCCTGCTCTGCGGGGAGCCTGCTTCCCCCTCTCCCACTTGCCCTGCTTGTGTTCCCTCTCTCGCTGTCAAATAAATAAATAAAATCTTCAAAAGAATAAAAAAATAAGGTCCTATCTCTAAATACAGTCACAGTCTGAGATCCTGTGGGTTGGAACTTCAACGTATAATTTTGGAGAGACAGTACTCAGCCCCAAACAGTGGTCAGTTTCTATCAGCATAAAGAATGAACTATTTTCTACAGCAATTGCTGCACATAAGTACCAGTGGTTGTGATGATTTGTTCCAGCAAGGAAATCTGGGACAGCAGCTAGAACTGAAGTCACCACTTCCTTAAATTCACAAAAGCACGCTGCCACTTCCCATGACGGTTCTGTCTTCTGCACAGACCGACAGGCAAGCTGAATGGAGATGTGGGAAGAACCGCCACCGAGCACATCTTTCATGTCCTTGCTGATGGCACTTGTCTTGAGAATTCTCCCAGAACTGCAATATCCTTTGTGTCTATTATTTTGGCGGGTAGAGAGAACTCATGGCTTCCAGCTGGCCTTTCCTCACTTCATATCTCCCACGTCAGGAGTCCAATCCAGATATCCTTGAGTGAAGAGGAGGCTGGCTCCATGTGAGAAGGGAACTTGGTACACAGCTAATAATGTACATGGCAAATATTTCTTTTCTAGCCTTCCCCACAGACAACCCACTTACCGAGGCGATTGTTTGGAGACTATTGAACACGGCTCTGAGCCGACATTAAATATTGGAACACAAAATGCCGCTGTGGTCTACCAGTCAGGGGGGTGGCTTATAGAGGTCGTGTGACCGATAGAATCAGGTCTGTTTTACCACAGGTCTATTTGAACCCCTGAATCCGCCCCATAGTACTTTCCCAGGACCCAGGATGCCTGGTTGGAGTAGATATACACAGCCCCTCCAGCATCCCATCACCAGAGCTGGATTCAGGGAGCCATTTTAATTGTACCCTCTATGACTGCCACTCCGGAACAGCAGAGAATGGCCACTGCAGGGACTTTTCAGGAAGGAGGCTGTTACTCTCCTCTCCAACACATTTCTCAAGGACTGGGTGAAGATAGTCCTCTAGACCAGGAGTTTCGGCAAACTTTTTTTTAAATGGCCAAAAAGTAAATATTTTAGCATTGCAGGTCACATGGCAAAATCAAGGATATAGGTACTTATATAACAAGAGAGAAAAAATTTCCACTTTTAAAAATGAAATTAAAGTATAATAATAGTTGAGTACAATTATTATTACTCCTAATCATTAGAAGAATGGAATTATCTTTGGGGATAGCATTTTGCTTAATTGGGGTTCAAAGTTAGTGTTCCCTATTATCAAAATTTCTCAGCATTTTTGGAGATAATGAGAGACGAAAGGATGAAAAGAAGAGAAAAATGACGAACCTCAAGAAGTTTTACCTTTGGTTTCTTTTATTCTCTGAGCGGTGCCTGAGTCTACTCACAGGATGCCGCGGAGCGAAAGGCTGCCAGGGTTGCCCTCACCACCGCCGTACTCCGCCCCCCTCCTCCACCTGCCACCCCCCCTCCGGGACCCCCACCCCTCCTCCGCCCCCTCCTCCACCTGCCACCCCCCCTCCGGGACCCCCACCCCTCCTCCGCCCCCTCCTCCACCTGCCACCCCCCTCCGGGACCCCCACGCCTCCTCCGCCCCCTCCTCCACCTGCTACCCCCCCCACCCCCCGCGGGGACCCCCACCCCTCCACCGCCCCCTCCTCCACCTGCCACCCCCCCACCCCCGCGGGGACCGCCACCCCTCCTCCGCCCCCCTCCTCCACCTGCCACCCCCCCTCCGGGACCCCCACCGCTCCTCCGCCCCCTCCTCCACCTGCCATCACCCCCTCCGGGACCCCCACCCCTCCTCCGCCCCCCTCCTCCACCTGCCACCCCCCTCCGGGACCCCCACCGCTCCTCCGCCCCCTCCTCCACCTGCCACCCCCCTCCGGGACCCCCACCCCTCCTCCGCCCCCTCCTCCACCTGCCACCCCCCCACCCCCGCGGGGACCGCCACCCCTCCTCCGCCCCCCTCCTCCACCTGCCACCCCCCGCCGGGACCCCCACCCCTCCTCCGCCCCCTCCTCCACCTGCTACCCCCCCACCCCCCGCGGGGACCCCCACCCCTCCACCGCCCCCTCCTCCACCTGCCACCCCGCCCGCCGGGAACTGGATCAACCCGCGCGCACGTGGAAGACGGTGGACTCCGAGTCTTTCTGGGTCGGCGAAGATATCGGACAACTAGACAGTCACACTTAAGAAATCTAAAACCCCCCGAAACGAAGGTCGAACACAATCCGAGTATTGGAGGGGGAGGACCAGCGGGAGAGGCGAGAAAAGGGTGTAGGTAGACGGCCGAAATAGCTCAGTTGGGAGAGCGTTAGACTGAAGATCTAAAGGTCCCTGGTTCGACCCCGGGTTTCGGCACAACGAGTGTCTTTTGGTCCCTCTCCAGCGTCTTGCGGTTCCTGTGAGCTCAGGACCGTTGAAAATGTTCATAGATACATTGTGTCATGGATACAATTGGCCAAGCTAAAGCGGTAATTGCACGGAAAGCTCAGGGCACTGCTGTGCATAACTCAGTGACAAAGGGGCTGGCGGTCGAAGCCCACTTTCGTTCCTTCCACGGGAGGACTGGTAGGAAAGAAGGCAGTAAGACGTCCGGGCAGACACGCGCGAGACCCTGACGAACTCGTGCGCCCGTCACTGCCGCTGCGGCAAGTGGCGCGCGCGGGGCGGGGGGAGGAGAGGGGGAGGGGGAGGGGGCGTCACAGACCGTCTCCGCGCAGCGCTGGGCTGCAGCTCGCAAGCAGCTGGACAAAGGGCGCGGGGTGCGTGTGCGGCCCAAGCGGGCGCCAGTTACTGCTCCAAACATTGGAAACAATAAAGGAAGAACAGCACTTAGTGAAAGATGAAATTTATGAAATTCAAATTTCAGGGTGCATCTATAAAATTTTATTCGAACACAGCCAAGTCACTCATTTACAGTCCTGAGCTCACAGGAACCGCAAGACGCTGGAGAGGGACCAAAAGACACTCGTTGTGCCGAAACCCGGGGTCGAACCAGGGACCTTTAGATCTTCAGTCTAACGCTCTCCCAACTGAGCTATTTCGGCCGTCTCCCAACACCCTTTTCTCGCCTCTCCCCCTGGCCCTCCCCCTCCAATACTCGGATTGTGTTCGACCTTCGTTTCGGGGGGTTTTAGATTTCTTAAGTGTGACTGTCTAGTTGTCCGATATCTTCGCCGACCCAGAAAGACTCGGAGTCCACCGTCTTCCACGTGCGCGCGGGTTGATCCAGTTCCCGGCGCGCGGGGTGGCAGGTGGAGGAGGGGGCGGTGGAGGGGTGGGGGTCCCCGCGGGGGGTGGGGGGGTGGCAGGTGGAGGAGGGGGGCGGTGGAGGGGTGGGGGTCCCGGCGGGGGGAGGTTGGCAGGTGGAGGAGGGGGGCGGGAGAGGGCGGTGGTGAGGGCCAGCCTGGCAGCCTTTCGCTCCGCGACCTAGGCTCCGCTCAGAGAATAAAAGAAACCAAAGTTAATACTTCTTGAGGTTCGTCATTTTTCTCTTCTTTTCGTCCTTTCGTCTCTCATTACCTCCAAAAATGCTGAGAAATGGAATTCAAGGACTGTATACATTTGCTGAAGGAATACAATATACATGAACGTTGCCAGGCTAGACGCTCATCACAATATTCCCAACTCACTGGAAAGCAACCGTCCCAGAGATGAGAAACTGAGTTGGCAGAGCGCATCACAGACGAGGCGGGAGGAGGAGGAGAAGCACCTGCCATTCCCCTCCTGTTCTCCCCATTCGGTAGAAGACTCTGCCTACAACAACCCAGGATTCGATGGGGGGGTTCCTCTTTGGGGTTTTCAACCCCAAGTGTTAGACCCCCGCTGCAGGGTCCCCGACCGCCCTGCTGGGCCGGAAGAAGATTGCGGCGCGGTGCCGGTCCGGCCCGGCTTCCTTTGGCTCCTGGGGGTCTGGGGTTTTGTCTCCACGTGGGCCGGCCTCCGGGGCAGCTCTGCAAACTCGCGTCCTTACAGCCCCGCCGAGCGCTGGTGGTGGGGGCTGCCACCTCAGGAGCGGGGCAGGGCCCCCGCGCCACGACGCACGACCCGGGCAGGCGCAGGGCCCAGTCCGCAGGGACGTCGTGGGGCCGGGGACTCGCCGCCCGCCTCTGGCCACAGCGGAACATAGAGAAGAAGGTCTGAGGCCATGATGCTGTGTCGCCCGGCCCGGCCCGGGACAAACGGGCCGCGGTGGCTTCCGCGCCGGTATCCTGCGCTTTCGGAGGGAGTCTGCACACAGCGCCTTCCCCTCCGTCTGCTCGAGCTTCGCCGCGGCGGCATCGAGGCTCCGAGCCTAATGCAGTGAGGTTGTGCGGAACAAGGCAGCGGGAAAACCACCGAACCCGTGCGTGGGCCATGGTTGCTCAGGGCGGGGTGGCTCTGGGCGGATGAAAGCCCAAGAAAGGGGTGGGGTCCGCTGAGAAACACAGCTGCAGGGTAAAGTCATGCTCGGATGCAAGAAATTCCAGCCCGTTGTAGACGTGGGCTCCGTGGCTTAGCTGGTTAAAGCGCCTGTCTAGTAAACAGGAGATCCTGGGTTCGAATCCCAGCGGGGCCTTTGCAGTGACTGTGTTCACAGGCTTGTATAATTTCCGTTAGGGCTTTTTTTTGCCGGTTTTCCTAAACTTGGACTTGCAGTTTTTATTTCTACCATCGGCCTCCCTCCGCACACTCTCCAACCCTCACCCCGCCACCCCCGACTTCGGACGTAACAGGTAATATCCCAAGGCCTTGGACACAAAATGGAGCTGATTTTGGTACAGCCACACAAAGCAAGACTATGTTAAGAAAGCAACGAGCAATAAGGTGATACTAGTATGCTACCCTGTTTTCTTGATATGTCTTTTTGTAAATACAAACCACAGGTTCCCTTGGGGTTTTCCGGGCAATGTGATCTCGGGTATTCCAATCCTGATTTCATACAGTTCATGAATGGACCATTTGAAGTTCAGAGAGGGAACTCTGTGGGCATGAACTTTAATAGGATACTTGCCAGTGCTCTAGAGATTGTAACTCAACTGCAGGTGTGGGGGGGGCCTGGGCGTGGCCATGGAGGTAGATGATTTAATCCAAGAAATGTGTGAATGTTGACTGAATGCTGATCGGCGCGGGTTACATCCGGCGGGACCCAAGGCAGAATGAAAATGTAAGGTCCCTTATCCGAAACAGGAGGGGAAGCCTGCGGCCACAGACACCTGGGCTCCACGCGGCCCTTCTGCACCTGCTGCCTGTGTGCCGGCCATCAGACTTGCGCCTCCCTCTGCGGGTGTAAAATCCGGGCTGATACCTGCTGTGCTCTAACGGAAATCCAGAATCTCTACCGCTGTGCGTGTGAGGCCGCGCTTTAATTCTTCCGAAATAAGAGTCTGAGGTATAATGTGGTGGCTCTTGGGGGCATGTGCAAGCGGTCGTTTGTGGCTTGCGCCCCAGCATCGGTTTTTCCTCTTGACCGTCCCTGTAGCTCATCAAATAAATACATAAATAAATAAATTTTTTTAAAGGAGAGGGAAAGTGCCATTACAAGTAGTAGTAAAATATAAAGTTTTTTTTTTCTTCCTTCCTTGGTCTCTCTCGACCTGTTAATGTATTTTTCATTTGCTTATTTAATGTCATTCTGATTAAATGGAATCCACATTGCAAATTACCAGCATGAATGTTATTGTTGACCTTTATTTCACACATCAAGATTCACGGGGCATGGCGATGGCTGTTTGCAGAAAGGGAAGCAGGGAAAGCCGGTCGCGCATATTGCGCTCACTCCCTTTGTTCAGATGCCTTGTTCGGTTGTCCCGTTGGACATCAATTACAAAACACAAATTCAAAGGTGTAATTATTATGGAGTTTCAAGATGGCAAATACGGGTCTCGGGGTTGCAGGAGCCGCCCGTCCCTGTCAACAAAAGCACTCTTCTTGCCGAAACCCGGGATCGAACCAGGGACCTTTAGATCTTCAGTCTAACGCTCTCCCAGCTGAGCTATTTCGGCTGCCCAAAAATATAGCTTCCCGATATTTATTTTTCGGGACATGGATTGTTTTCAACTTCCGTTTTAGGAGATTCTGGATTCTTCGTGCTGCTGTCTAACCGTCCAGGACATTTATCCACCCAGAAATTGGAGGGAATCTATTGTCTTCCGCCTATATCGCTTGGACCCAATTCCTGGCAGCGTGGGCCGGTGGGTGAGGGAGGAAGACACGAGAAAGGTAACAGGGTTCCAACAGAAAGCCTTTCCGCTCTTCCGCACGTTGCAGGTTAACCCAGACACATCTCAGAAAATTAAGGAAACGAAAAAATTTCATGGGGTCCCATACATAAGAGAAAATCTTCGTGACCCTGGGTCAGACAAATATTTTGTAGATAGGACAACAAAAGCATAAAATTCGATAAATTTAACCTCATCAAAAAATGTTAAATTCTGCTCTGTGAAAAGCATGTTTAAAAGGACAGAAAGGCAAGTCACAGACTGGGAGACAAGCTTTGCAAACCATATATCTGATAGAGGATTTACATCTAGAATATATAAAGGGCTCTAAATAGTCAACAATAAGAAGATCTGGTTTAAAAATACCAAAATATTTTAAGTAGAGATTTTGTCAAAGAAGTTATAAGGAGGGCAAATAAACAAAAGATGCTCAACATCAGTCATTAAGGAAATACGAATTAAGACCATAATGATATACCACTTATAACTGCAGTTATAACAGTTACTAAATTTTTAAAAATATTTTATTTATTTATTTGACAGAGAGAGACACAGCGAGAGAAGGAACACAAGCAGGGGGAGTAGGAGAGAGAGAGGCGTGCTTCCTGCTGAGCAGGGAGCTGGATGCGGGGCTCGGTGGTCCCAGGACCCTGGAATCATGACCTGAGCCAAAGGCAGACGCTTAACAATTGAGCCACCCAAGAGTTGCTAAAATTTAAGAATGCTAGCCATACCAAATGTTGGTAAGAATGCAGAGGAAATGAAACTTTCATACACCATTAGCAGTAGTGAAAAAGAATTTCTTTAAAAGTTGAAAATGTACCAACCCCATGATCCAAGCATTCAAATTCTAAGTACGTATCCAACAGAAAAAAAAATAAAACTATTATGTCCATACAAATTCTTGTATACAAATATTCATATCAGCTTTATTTGTAATAGCCAATAACTGGAAACAACCCAAATGCTTATCTTAAATGGATGAATGGACAAACAAATTGTGGTATATCCATACCATGGAATACTACTCAGCATAAAATGGAATAAACTATTGATACGTTAAACATGGTGATTTCAAAATAATTATGATGAATGAAAGAAGTAAAACCAAAAAAGTAAATATGATATGATCCCATTTGTATAAAACTTCAGAAAATACAAACTAAACTAGAGTGACAAGAATTAGGTCAGTGGTTGCTTGGGAATGGAAAGGCAGGGAGGAGTAGGAAGGAAGCTGAACTCAAACGTTTTCTTCCTCGCTCTCTCCCCCTCCCTCCTTCCCCTCCTCCCCCTTTCTTTCTCTTTTCTAGACTTGCCAACCATCTGCAGGGTGAAGACCATTTCTCAAGATATGGAATTGAGGGACACAACACAATTAGAAATAAGCAATACTTATTTTCATTCTTCATATAGGCTGTCAAAGTGCTTCCTTGGTTTTCTGGAGCAAGATATCCTGGTCTTGAAGATGGCTGGTGAGCAGGCAAGGTTCACTGTAGAAAGTGAAGGAAGAGAGTAATTACAGACCAAAGACACTTGAAGAGGTGGGTACAGACAAGGTGGTCAATGAAGATCAGGTAGAGTGATCTATGGAGGAGAAAGACACCGTAGAGAAAAAGAATGACGACAAGTGAAACTCCCAACCTGAGATTTTCCAGTGAAGTGGTTCTCAAAAACAAAACAAAGCAAAACAAAACAAAATGAAGGCAATAGGATGGTAAGGAGCTCTTAGAGAAGACTGACCCCAGCTGGGAAGAACCTAGGAGCAAGAATGGTATACATTTGGACTTCGAATTTACTATATTTGAGTCTAGCCAAAAAAGAAATCCAATTTAGAAATTGTAGAATTAGTGTCATTGACAGAATAAATTTTCTGACACACACAATAATGGCCTTGCCAAAGAATACAGAAGATAGTCATTATTTCCTAATATATCACAAAAGAAGAAGCTCTCACCTGGGGGGTGTAGCTCAGTGGTAGAGCGCATGCTTTGCATGCATGAGGCCCTGGGTTCGATGCCCAGCACCTCCAAGGGCGCTTCCCTTTTTCCTATTTCCAATGTGTTCCATATCCATACACTCCTTCAGGGATGCCAAATCTGCTTTTCTGTTTCTGTTTTTTGTTAATTCTTTTTTCTGCTCACATGAAAAGTAAAAATGATTGGTACGACATCGGAAGGAAGAAAGGAAAAGAAAAGATTTATTCAACATCCCTGAATGCAACCAGCTTTGTCACCTGGACTACCATTTTACAATATGACTTAAAAAAAAAAAAAAGATCCAAAGTGAGAGGGAGAGAGAGAAGGGATGAGTGGGGGGGGGAGGAGAAGAGGGGGAGAGAGAGACCTGGGCCATTTCTTTAGTTGGAACAGCTAATCCTAAAGACAAGGGCATGAGAAAAATTAGGGTGATGTGAGCAGGACTCCAGCTGTGTCTGGAAAAACACTTTGGACTGCAATCTGAGGGCCTTGGACAAACACCTATTCATGATCCTTTATTATATACCAGGAATAGAACACATGAACTCAAACATGGACTTTTGTTTCTTCAGTAAGAGCCTGGAAAATGACAAAGTAAGGAAAAGCCCATCATCTATATGCTTTAATTTTGGAGACAAAGTAATATTCATCCCCCACAATATAGAACGCTTCGCTTTCAGATAAATCCACGTAATGGAGAGGACTTGGCTTCCAAGAAGTCAGCCATCTCCTTGATTCCTTCCCATTCCACTGTACCTGAAAAAGTTGAGAACCAGATGCTCTGCACTAGTGGAGGCAGGAGACCCCCCCCTTTTCAATAAACCAACCCCTGTGGACTACTTCTGCTCAGAGATGGTCCTTTGGGGACTAGAGGAACTGATGTTGTGTCCTTGCACAGACGTAAGTGATCTGCAGTTTCTGCTTCGGCTTCTCTTGAAATGGCCCCTCTCCGAAGCTGCTCTGTGAGGAGTCTGACTACGGGGAGGTCGCCTTGCTACAAGAAAGGCCAAGCTAGAACCGTGGAGAGAAAAGTGAGCAGAAAGCCACATAGGGTAGTGCTGATGCCTCAGAGTGGAGCCTCCTCGGACCTTTGAGGCCAACCCTGCTGCCAGCTAAAGGAAGAGCAGTGAACAACCCCAATTCCAGGAGCAGAAGAGGGCCCAGCCAAAATTTCTGACCCAGGGAATTGTGAGCAATTGTAATTAATGGTGGTTTAAAGTCACTGAATTTCGAGAAGTATGATACATTGCATTATATAACTAAAATAGTCACAGATTGGCAAAGACGGACAAAGAAGGGAAATCACCTTATCTGGAAGCTGATGGTAGGAAATGGGACTTTTACTGGTGTTGTAAGGAAACTTTAAGACCATACAAGGAATATAAATTTTTTTAAAAATGAGATCAGTTAGGGGGAATCTCATTTTTTTCATTTTTCATAAATACCAATAATAAGTTATTTATCTACTGGTCTTATTTTTAAATATTTTATTTATTTATTTGAATCTATTGACCTTAATGGATAACTTTGAGTCCTTATTCTAAGAAGCCCTGTCCTCCCAGCCACATGAATGTCTGAAAATCAGGTTCAGGAATATTTGCAGAATTCCAGACTCAGACTGTAATGTGCTTAGGCAGACATCCTCAGGAGGCTATCATGTAGACATTTAAATTATGTCATATCCAAACCCAAACTATACATTTCCCCCTTATTGCTCTACCTGTGCTCCCAAAGCAAAAACAAGTCAACAGACCAAGAAGAACAACAAACTAACAGAATTCTCACTCCCTCCTCCTATATTTACTATTCTTTGCACAAGGCATCACCACCTGCGGAATCCAACCTGCAGGCCTTCCTAAGTACTAAGTATTAGACTCCAGCGAGAGTCCAAATCCTGTGTCAATCTACCTTGTTCCTCAAATTTCTCCCTTGCCTTTCATTATTAAATTCATTGTTTTATGTATCTGGCAGATCCCTGAAAGAACCTCCAAAGTTGCCTGCTTAGGTTAGGACAGAGCGAAAAAATCCCCGGGCCGTCCACATGTATGGCTTTCTCGTTCTGCGGCAGCCTGACCTGCCCCCCGACTCCCGCTTCTCAGAAGCCAGTTGAGCCAACAGGCTGTGAGACGCGGAGGAGCGTCCACTGACGCGCTCCTGGGAAAGCTCCCGCCGGTTCCCGTGTCAAAGTTGGAAGTAATGGAGAGGAAAGGAAAACGGTTCCTCAGCAGGCCTTGAACTGAAACTCGTAAATCTCCCATTAAGAGCTCAAACTCCACGGCTGACCTCTACCACTTTACAACAGAGGTGCTTTCTGAAACTTAGTCGGGCTGGACACCTTCGGTTTCTCCAACAGAAATATAAGGTGAGCCACAGATACAATTTCCAAATTTTATACGGATCCCCAGAGGCCTTCTGTGGTTGGGGGTGTAGCTCAGTGGTAGAGCGCGTGCTTCGCATGTACGAGGCCCCGGGTTCGACCCCCGGCTCCTCCACCCGTGCCTTTTCCTTCGCTTTACCATGTTTCCCCTGCTCCCATTAAAATAATAGACAGTCCAATGTATTCCTTTCAACATTATGCCATTTGTACTCCTTGGGACTTGGTGCCACCAAGACGCGAACATTCACAGAAGAACAGTGAAGAAAAGAAAGCCGCACTCGTCAGTCTCAAGGCCGCCCGGAACACCAAGGTGCAGCCACATCCACAGACCCAAGCACTTCAGGTCTCATTTGGCAGAATCCCTAAAGAGCAGGGCAGAAAAAGAACAGAAAAGAGAGAAAATAGATCTGTGAAGGTTCCTAGGTTTTGCGAGCACTGTGCGGTCCAAAGCGCAGGGGCCGGTGCCCCCCTGCGCCCCCCGCCTCTGGGAGCGCGCCCGGAGCCGCGGCCTGCAGGCGTCAGATGCAACTGAGCCCCGCGCGGAGCGGACATCATCTGGGAGCTGGAGACCCCCAGCTCCGCTCGATGAGCGAGCGCCCCCCGACTGTAAAGGATACATCCTGGAATTTGGAGCCCGGTTACTTGTATCCCTTGTTAAATTGACTTTCACAAAACGTTTACACAAAACGTATACTGGAAGGCTCCCACTAACTCCCCCGCAACCCCTTGCTGAAGCTAAATCTCAGAAACTCCGGCAAACAACGGATTTAAATTACTTACCTTTGCCATTTCCCTGCTGAACTCTTTTGTTCCTAAATCTTTAAATGAATTAACACCTCGTGTAGCACCACACCGAATGTCCAGGAGAAAAATGTGGCCAAAGGTCTTTGGGTGGGAATAAGGACAAATATATAAGTTGCTTGTATTTAAACAAACAAATTAACAGCACTTGTTAAAGAGCCGGTACAAACTACGGAATATGGACTATCAATGCTCTGCACTTTGTTTTCTGTGCAAGTCACACTTTGGGTGAATGCACCAGAATCGTTCCATTTTTCTTTGCAAAGCCTTTTTACATGCTACCTTTTGTATTAGAAAAGGATGCTTTAAAATGTGAAGTCAAAATTTAAAAGATGATGTCTAAATTCCCTCATTTGGAAAGGCTAAAAGCACGTTCCTCCTAGTTCCTCTGAGATCATGAGAGGGAGCAGGGATCCATCACAAGCTCGGTTTCCTTTAGGACTCAAACCCCAGACTGCCACATTAGCCAGCTGAGCCACAGAACCCCCTGCCAGGGCCATCTCTGGGCTACCCTCACTCTGGTATGTTGTTATGACACTGCTGTCTAAATTATTCCAGGGCAGAGGCTAAGTGAATGAGCTTTCCTTCTCTTTGATTCTCATTCTCTTGCCTCCTGACTGGGACACTGAGTAATCAGCATCGGAAAACAGCTTGGACCACCCTCTTGCATTTTGCCAAGCACCCATTCTTGGGGCAGGATTTTCTTCTTGCTCTTTACGGCCTCACTGTACTTCCCATGGAGCCCTGAAACTGCCTCAGAGAATCTCTCAAGCAGCTGTTAAAAGCCATGAGATATAAGAAGTCACCATAAAGCAACCAAACACTGGCCACATAACCCGTGAGGGCATCAGTGTGTGGGATGCGTTGTTCCAGGGGAAGGGAGTAGCTGACCCCTAGACGCTCAAAGCCTCAGGCAGAGGCGTGCATGGCCCACCCTAACTCAGGTGCATGGTTGGAACTCCAAATGTGTCACTCCTCCAGCTAGTTTGGCGGTATCACGGATTTCCCACATCATTTCCCACATCAGGTGCGGGGTCTCCGCACCTGCAACACTTCTGGCTGTCCCCCAGCAGGAAATGCTGGAGGAAGAGCCCCAGAGAACACGACCTGAAACGTTGCCTCAGGAAAGTTAGGTCCAGATGGAAAAAGGAAACATCCCAAATAAAAAACGGTAATTGTATGTTGTCAGTCATTGCTATAGCAAACTCTGGAGCCCAGCATCCTGGTCAGGAAACCGGGCAGTGGTTTTGTCTGGAGGACTCTGCCTTCTGTCTCTGGGACCCACAAAGAAGCACAGGGAGGAGGCCTCCTGGGGGCAAGGCAAGAACTACTTCCCAGTAACAGCTTTACTTTTATAACAACCTCCCCACCCCAACCCCCCTTGTGGACAAATATTCAAACCTCAGCCATCACAGGGGTGCAAAGAATAGATACTTCCCTCCTGTTGCAAAATTTGTGGTGACCAAATATGAGTCTGGGGGAGTAATCCTAAAGGACTGTGTCTTCTCTTTTACTTTTCATTCGGATACTTTTCTCCCTGTGCGAAAGCTGTACCTTCCTGAATGTCCCCGTAAGGTGTAGATCAACTCTCCGGTTCCCCAGCCTCCTCCCCTCCTCTCCCTCGAATCACAGGGCGAGGCTCAGTTGGCGCCGGGACGTCGCCAACAGGGGCGCTTAGGGGCGAGTGGACGTTCAAAAGTAACTTGGCGCATAACTTCATCGCCCAGAAGCGACCCTCCAAATACAGAGGTGAAGACTGTGGATCAGAACGCAGCGGTTGCCGAACACGGGGGACCGTCCGAGACATGGGAAATGTCCCACTTCCACCTGAAGGCTCCAGTGCGCGGACACCCGCCGGCTGGGGGGTAGGGGCGGGGGGCGGCCTAGAGAACGAAATGCCCCCCACCCCCGCGGTCGTGCCTACCGTCCAGGTCTGAGAAGCGCTAACCTAGAAAGCGCAGCTGCGGGACTGCGGTGCGCTGAGCGGCTGGGAGTGTTGAGAAGGGAGGAGGCGATGCGAGCGGAGGGAAGGGGAGAGGGGGCGAAGTGGGGGACAAGGCGACACCGGACGCGGTGAAGAACGGGGCGGGGGACAGGAGGAGGAACCGGAAGGAGACGGGAGAAAGCCTCGCGGGGCCAGGTCTCTGCACCGAGGATCGTCACCGGCGCAGGGGCTTTGCGTGGCGGGGGAGGCAATTCGTGCGGGCGCTGCCTCTGCGTCTGGTCCACCAGGGAGGTGGGAAACCAGAAGGTTCTCTTCGTCCTGCGGAAAGTGGGCTTCCAACCGTTCGTCCCACGGGAAGGCGTAGCCCGCCGCTCTTTCCACCTCTGGAAATCACTGTTTCGGCAATGGGTTTTGGTAGCCTCCGAGGTTCACCAGAAGCGCTTTTCCCTTGGACAGTATACTAAACACCTTTTCACAAGAAAAAAACTGGGATCACAGAGCTCCCGGACTGGTGATTGGGCCGAACTTTTGCTGTGTAATCAAGATTATGGGGGGCGGGGCGCATGGCGAGAGCGGACAGGACAGAAGGGGAAGGACAAAGGTCCCCTGAGCCAGCAGTCGGGCCACTGACACAGGCGCAGGTGCGGCAAAGCGGTGGGGGAGTCTGAAGGAATTTTTCCGAGGGCCTCCTTCCCCCACTTTCTGTTTTTCTTTTCCACCCCTTAACAATAATGAGAATTTGCAGCAAAGGAGAACCGGCCGTCTACGGATGGTGCTTCGGAGGGAGCACGCTCTTTCTGGCTCTGTTGGGTGCAGCAGTCCGCTGGGGAGACTGAGGAACGTCAGAGCCACTGTAGAAACGGTTGTGTCCCATGCCACACGCGATTAAAGGAAAAGCGTGAAACCGGAGCGCTCCTCTCCCGCCGAGGCCCAGGGCCCAGTGGAGGTGCCGGGGATTGAACCCGGGGCCTCGTGCATGCTAAGCACGCGCTCTACCGCTGAGCTACACCCCCTCGGCTGGCGGGGGCTCGCACGTACCCCACAGTATTTATTTACAGCGTCGTGTGAGGACGTGGCCCGCTCTTCCTTCTCCGAAGGCTCTGTCTCACAGGTGCGCCAGGAGAAGCAGAAATGCACTCCGAACCGAAAACCCCTCAGTTCTTCCCCAGCAAGGGCGGCTCTCGGCCCCCCGCCTGTTCCGTCGGCTCCGGTCCTCCACGAGCCTTGAACCTGTGGTATGTCTTCAGATCCTCCCTTCTTAAAAACCTCCTGCTCTGCCCACGAAGCTGCCAAAAACACAAAAGGTAGTGGGGGGGGGGGGGCGGAGGATACGAAGTCGCGCCCCGTGAGCGCCGCGGAGCGAATGCGACAAGAGGTAACGAATTCACAGCACTTGGCCGAAAACGAGCGACAAGTGTGCGTCTCGGGCAGCCTTGCGCGCTCTTGCCAACGGCGGCAGTGGGCGCCCGGCTTTGGAGACCGCACGGCGGCTGGTTTCGGCGGTAGCTCGGGCTCTGAAGACAGGACACGCGAGGCGGACGACGGAGGACGAACGGGGACACCTCTGTCGTTACAGCGTCTCTTTCAGACCGAGCTGTTCGCGCGCGGAGCGAAGCGCAGGGCCGCGGGGAGCAGACCGCGGACCCTCTCTCCGTAAACCGCCCCGGCGCAGGCCGCGGATCTCAGCAGGCCCCGAGGCGCGAAGTCGCCACTTCCCACCTCCGGGCAAAACTGGGTGCAACTGTGAACCGACAGACGAGTTTGGGAGAAAACCCTAACCCTTCTGGCAGGAGAGGGGCCTGCATAGCTTCTTTTATCACCAAACGCGGAAGGCAAGTGCCGGGGCTTGGAAGGAGCTGAGGACGGCCACCGGCGGCGGTTGGAGAAGGGGCAGTGGCCTGGAGACGTCCGGTCTTCCATCCCCGGCGGGACACAGAGGCAGCTGATGGAGGAGAGAAGAGACAGCGAGCAGTTCGGGGCCGGACAGGTAGCACATGGACAGGACTGAAGCTCGAAAGTGACCAAGCCCCGAGCTCCTGCCACACGGTCTCCCCGCCCTCAGAAGAGAGGGTAAGCGGTTTGGAAGGGCGCTTGCCACAGATGCGTCTTGTTTTGCAGAAGATGGTGTGACTCTTGAGTGTGTCCTGTCGCAGCAAACAGAGGCTCAGCATTTTCGCGGCAACCGTGGTCCAGCATCTGGAGTGGTAGCCCCTGTGTTGGAAGTTTTGGAAGGGCGAGGTTGTATGTGCCCCATGTGCGAGCAGCGCTGAGTTCAGGAACGCTCTGCCCCTGGTTTTCTGCTTGGGCATTGCACTGGCAGCCACGGAGCGTTAGCCTGTTTGGGTTTAAAATTCGAGGGAGAGAATGAGGGGGAAGGTGAAGCAGTGGCCAAATGTCTTGGGTTTGAATTCCCACTGAAACCATCCTACTGCTGGATGGCTCAGCTGGATGCGCTTCAGGCCAGGTGGGAGGATTCACCACCAGTTCTGGTGGGGACTCTTTCATCTTCCCCTCACCTCTTTTAAACTCACATGCACAAAGGGCTGAATCCAGCTCCCTTTTGGAGTGGCTCTGGGAATATTTGTCGTGTACTTTACCTTTCACATAATTAGGATTTTGTTTTACCCCATGTTGAATGTGACAAGGAATTCTCCATAGAAATCAGCAGCAGAGGCCGGGTAAGTCACCCTCATGCTCAGTGTGAGCGCTGTCCGGTCCAGGAGCTCTGTAAGAAATGCACTCACTTGGCAGCAAAATCTTTGCTCTAAAACACTTTCTTCTCTTTTATGTCCAAAAGAGAGATTGTTTTTATTTTGTAAATAGAGCTTAAATTTGGAACAGTAATAGATTTTCAGGGAAAAACTGAGAGGATATTACAGAGATTTCTTATATACCCTACACACAGTTTCTCCGATTAGTATCTAACATTAAGATGATACATTTAGGGGCACCTGGGTGGCTCAGTCAGTCATGATCCCAGGGTCCTGGGATTGAGCCCCGCATCAGGCTCCCTGCTCAGCAGGTAGTCTGCTTCTCCCTCTCACTCTGCCCCTAACCCCCATCATGCTCTCTCTCTCTCAAATAAATAAAAAATCTTTTTAAAAAAATATGATACATTTATGAAATTAAGAAAACATTGATACATTTTATTTTATTTTTTAAAAGATTTTAAAGTAATCTCTGCACCTGGGAGGCTCAAACAGCCCCCGAAATCAGAAGTCACATGCTCCACCAACTGAGCCAGCCCAGCACCCTAATACATTTTTTTAAAAAGATTTTGTTTATTTATTTGACAGAGAGAGACACAGCGAGAGCAGGAACACAAGCAGGGGGAGTGGGAGAGGGAGAAGCAGGTTTCCTGCTGAGCAGGGAGCCCAACGCGGGGCTCGATCCCAAGATGCCCAATGACTGAGCCACCCTGGCGCTCCCCCAATACATTTTTATTAAATAAATTCCGTAGTATATTCAGATTTTCTTGGAACAGCCTTTGTCTGTTCCACAATACCATATTACATTTAGTTGTCAAGTGACTTTAGGCTTTTGTTATTGTTGTTGTTTTTGGCTGTGACAGTTTCTTAGATTTTTCTTGTTTTGCATGACTGTATTAGGGTTCTCCAGAGAAACAAAACCCATAGGATATAAAGAGACTGTCAAAAATCCAAAAACAGTAAAAATTAAAGCTAGATCAGTGAAATAGTATTGACTAAGGGTTTACTGTGCACAAAAGGACAGTTTCTGAACTGAGAGTCTTCAGTTTCAAAACTGATAAAAAGCTGGGGGGCCATGACTTCGCAAGATGGCTTGTAAAGTAAAAATGAGGAAGTTGTTTAGCCTTTAAAATGGTTATTACAGGGCACCTGGGTGGCTCAGTTGGTTGAGCGGCTGCCTTTGGCTCGGGTCATGATCCTGGAATCCTGGGATTGAGCCCCGCATCGGGCTCCCAGCTCAGCGGGGAGCCTGCTTCTCCCTCTGACCCTCTCCCCTCTCACACTGTTTTTCTCTCTCTCTCAAATAAATAAACAAATAAACAAAATCTTTAAAATAAAAATAAAATGGTTATTACAATGGAGGTTTCAAGACAGAAGGGGATGGTTAAAAGTGATTATCTTATACCACTTTAGGAAGATGACTTAAGTTTCTTTTATGATTATTAAAGACATTTACAAGCAATAACTTCAGTGAAGGTTCACTTGTATTCATAAAATAAGCTAGATTTGGTTTTGCTTATGTGACTTACATGGTTATGTCTGCTTGGGGGATATTCTCCATTTTATTTTCTTGTAACAAGGTATATATAAGAATCAGATGCTAACCTCTTCAAACACTCTCACAGATACACCCAGAGATAATGTTTTACCAGTTATCTGGGCATCCCTTAGTCCAGTCAAGCTGATGCAAAATTAGCAATCACAATGACTATGATAGTTTAGAGGAATTCTGGTTGGGTATGTTGTAGGATGCCCCTCTACTGGAATTCATCCGTTCTTTTTGTCATGATTAGGCTGGGCTATGAGTTTTTGGGAAGAAGACCACAGAAAGAAATATATCTATATCTATATATAGATATAGATATATTTATATTGTATATATAAATCTGTAGATAGATCATATATTTTTTATCACATATTAAGGGTACATATGATCAGAATGACTTATCATTGTTGGAGGTTAACTTTTGAAAAAAATTGTCTTTGGGGGTCTTCCAAGCAACTGTTGGACTACACCAAATATTTTTCCAGCACTTTGTAGAAAAAAAAAACAAAAGTAATGAGCTGTACTTGCTGTGTTCTGCATCTTTAATTAGCTCAAAAATAATTTGATGCTTTCTGTTACAAATTTCACAGTTCAAAAAAAGAGAAAACTTACTTAGGTTAATTATACAAACAATTATATATATAATTAATTATTACATGTAATGGGTAAATGTTTTTAATTTACACACTTTTTTAAAGCAGTCTCCACACCCGGTGTGGGGCTTGAACTTGCAACCCCTGAGATCAAGGCTTGCATGTTCTACCCACTCAGCCAGCCATCTCTAAATGTTTTAAATTTAGGTATGCTTCAGCTACTGTGTACAAAGTTCAGACTGGAGTGGGAAGTTTCTTGAATCAGAAATGATTCAACAAGAGAGGCTCTAGCTTAATGATTTCAAAATTAGTGGACTTTGCTTTTCAACTGTTAGGTTTTTCAAAGCCATCCAAAAATGACAGGGATCCTTTCTGAAGAATGTGTAACCCAAGCTGATTTTTAGGTACTTCCGGACTGACATGCAAGGTCTTGAGTACAATCCCTGTATCTCCGTGTGTGTTCTTTCCTATGTAACCAAACCTTTCTTGTACTTTTTCAATCATTCTCTCATGACTTCCCTGCCTACAGGACAAGAAAACCAATGATCCAGTGCATTGCCTTTGCAGCTGCCGGGTCCTACCCCATAGTCTTTGGTACCACACGGGATGGCTGCTTTGGCAAAAGGAAGACAAGATGGGACAGGAAAAAAAGTGGGGGAGAACCCACTTTACCCTAAATTTTCATCAAGAAACATGCCTACAACAATAGTTAAACGTTCACCTTGAGTTCTATTTTTCAGTAACATCGAAGAACAGAACAGGAAAAAAAAAAGTTCTATTTTTCAGTAACATCGAAGAGCAGAACAGGAAAAAAAAAGTTCTGTTTTTCAGTAACATCGAAGAGCAGAAAAGGAAAAAAAAATGGAAGAAGAGGAAAAATAAAGAAACTAACAGACATCTTTGTTGAGTCTCTTCATTCTCAGTCAGGAAACAGTAAACAGAGATCGGAGTTGTTCCGACAGAACTTCCCTACCTCTCTCTTTTCTTCTGGCTCCCTCCCCCAAGCATCCATTCAGCACCACCGAAAACTGGATCACAAATCTTTATGGGTGAGTATAAGTGCATGACTGGACAGTAATAAAATGGCGATGCTTAAGGAACATGAAATCTTCCAAAAGTCAAAGTTAAAAATCTTATGAACAGGGGCGCCTGGGTGGCTCAGTCATCAAGCGTCTGCCCTCGGCTCAGGTCATGGTCCCAGGGTCCTGGGATCGAGCCCCGCATCGGGCTCCCTGCTCGGCGGGGAGCCTGCTTCTCCCTCTCCCACTCCCCCTGCTTGTGTTCCCTCTCTCACTGTGTCTCTCAAATAAAAAAAAATCAATCAATCAATTAAAAAAATAAAATAAAAATAAATTTTGTGTCTCTCAAATAAAAAAAAGTCTTATGAACAATTGAAGAAGCAGTTGAAATATTAATCCCTCTGAGTGGCTCGGAATAGTTCAAAAGGGACACCCTGGGGCTGACTTGATCCCTGGTTCAGAAGCAAGTTCTGGTAAGATGACCGGCTGTATTGGTCAACGTCAAGTCATCCTTCACAGGACTTTTCCACAAATCATGTGACGGAAAACGCCAACACCCTGTGCTTATAGTAAAGGCAAATAGTGGAAAGATTAGAGAATAACTGACTTGCTAGCTTTGAGTAAATTCTCAGGAAAAGTTGGATTCTCAGGAAAAGTTGGATCCCGGATAGTGCAGTTTGATAAGCAACAGACACTATGGGGGTTCAGATTTCGAGTGGCTATTCTGGCTGGGCTCAGTATCCCCCACCCCCTCCAAACTCCTATTTTTAACTCTTATATAGAAGCCCTTTGAAACCCAGGTTTCCAGAGAAACGTTTGTAGTTGGCTTTTCTACCCCTCCCATCTTTTCGTTGGCCATGATCAGCCAGTTCTAGAGCAGGGCTTCTAGCCAGAAATCCACGCTTGACACATTGCCAACAACCATTCATTAGTCCTTTACTACTTTTATTTAGTGATTAGAGGCCAATGACAAAATGTAGGTTATTAGCAACTCAACAGCACCCAGGCTTGCTCTTTTCAGGACTTTTGGCTCATTTCAAGGTTTCCAAAGACTACTCAAGGGTCCGCCGGTGGACGTCAAATGAAAGTTTCCATTGCTTGTGACAAGAAAGAACCGACCACAAAGGGATTTGAACCCTCAATCTTCTGAGCCAGAATCAGATGCCTTATCCACTAGGCCATGCAACCATCTGATGGAAACATGTTTCCAAACCTGGAAGCTGAGATGAAATAGGTTTCTGTTTTCCCAAAGTTTTAACTTTGCAACTGGGGGAAGATTTAATTATCAACACTTTTTAAAAAAGGATTAAAAGGAATAAAACTCCATCTGGAATCCCTAACAATTACTTAGAACTAGTGCACGGTGAGCTCGTGAAAATATTTACATTCATACCAGAGGCTTTAACAACTTGACTGTCCACGAGACAATGAGAAGAATCACCCCACATGGGTCGGGGTAATGGGTCCTCAACCTCCTTAAGAGAATGGAGCACATTGCCACCATGTCTGAGGGGCAATGTGGTGACTTCCAAAGTACTCCCAGGTGGGGAGGAGGTGAGGGTGACAGGAGCTTGGAGGAGCGTCTGCCTCACCGACTCCTTAACACCCCAAGCAGTTTGCCTAAAGGTGGTCTGCTTGCTCCGCGAGCCCCCTCGGATTCATCCATGGAACAACCCAGGGCCATGTGTCCATGAGTCCAGCGGACCCTCAAACTCACTCACAGGCAGAGATTGTTCTCAGTTGCGGTGGATTTTGTGCTTGACGAATAGCAGACAAAAACTTCAAAATGCCACCAAATTTTTTAAAACTGGTATTTTTTCGTTCAGTCTGGGAGAGGAAAAAATTCACAGGTAGGCATAAGCAGCAGAGTAAGGTTGGTGGACTGAGCACAACCATCAACATTTCTTCTTTCCAGAGAAGGCTGTGGCCGGACAGGAAAGCATGGCACAGAGATTTTAAGTGATACTAAATAGCTAATAAATAGCTTTTGAAAACCGTATAAACCTTTCTTTACATGGGTGATACCATTTCCCTCCAAAGCCATTTAGTGTTTCTTTCTCTGAGATTTGTATCTGATGTGCTCCAAGCAGCATTTCTTTAAAATTTTTAAATATTTTGAACAAAGTATTTTGCGAGGAACCCAAGGAAGATCGGAAAGCCTGGAATTCCTATTCTTGCTGCATCAATCTGTCGAGATATCTTACTTGAGGAAATGGGTGGAGGAGGGTGTCTGTAGTCAGAGGAGGCTTCTGTAATGTAGTTTTGAAAAAAGAGTTCTTTCTCCCTGCCCCGATTTTTTTACTCCATCAGATGACCTGCCAAACCATGGATCACATCTGACATTTGCACCTTTAGAGCAGGAATCTCTCAATGTGGTTATGTCAACCACTTAATCTATGACCCCAATAATTTTCTTATTTCTTGAATTTGGAAAGCACAGCATGTCCTGTGTCCCGTGTGCCTCACTGATGCAGGCACAGGGAGAGGAAATTATCTGTGGTCATCTTTTCCGATGTTTCTTTCGTTCTTTTTTCTTTCTTGCACTTTAGGAACGCTGTGCTTGAGCCCAAGGCGCGTGGCCGGGCTGATGTGGCGTTATTGCCGCCTGCTGGAGAGATCCTGAGTGAGCGCTGTCTTTGCTGCCTCCTGGATCTAAGAGGCCCTGCAAGGCCTCAGTCACACTTGAGGGGTACCAAGGCCCACGGAAACACTTTTACTTTTGATGTGAGCAGCAAACCGCGAGAAAAGACGTGAAGAAGGAAGAGATGGTGAATTTGGTGGGAGAAGTGGAGGGGGAGGAGAAGGCGGAGGAAGGGAAATTAAAGGAAAGAGGACTGGCTCAGTTTCATCCTGAAGGTAAGGGTGGCAGGGCGGAAGATTAACCCCAGGCCCCTCTGCTTGCTGAACGCTCCCTCTCCCACTCAGGTGCATGTGGTGGACACTTGGCTGTTTTAAAAAGTCCCTGATCAATTAACGCCATTGTCTGTGAGTGTTTGGAGAAGGAATACTTGGCAGAACAAGGCTCACTGTGTTTAAGATTTATTTGTTTGAGAGAGAGGGAGAGAGCACAAGCAGGGGGAACAGCAGAGGGAGAGAGAGAAGCAGACTCCCCGCTGAGCAGGGAGCTCGTTGCCAGTGGACCCCACGACCCTGGGATCATGACCGGAGCCAAAGGCAGACGTTTAACCGACTGAGCCCCCCAGGCGCCCCCAGCACTACTCTTTCCGAAACCTTGAGGCCGCAACCACGCCGGGGAAGAGGCTCTGCATACCAGGCTGACCCCAGGACGCCTCCCTGCGTGGCAGTCCATGACATCGCTCAGCCCCTGGGTCTGCTGGTCAGGGGAGCGCTGGGGAGGCAATCCCACCCACCAACAGGAAGGGGCCCGTTAGGGAACATTTTCTTGCGTCTTCAAGTTCTTCCTCCGTCAGCTGTCTTCCCCTCTGATACAAAGGCCGCAAGACAATGCAGAAAGATACAGAGAGAAGCAGTGTGAGTACTAACTCCAACACCTTAGGTGCAGATCCTTGGCAAGAAGTGAGACGCTCTGTGTCTAGAATGTGGTCTGAAACCCGACGGCTTTATCTGGGAGACGCTGCATCCCTGGTTCTGAAAAACTAGAGGCAGGGGGAGACAACGAAGAGAGAAAAAAGGGAAAAGCTCCTAGAGACTGTAACATCTCTCTAAAGGGCACTTCTTCACTGTGAATAGAATTCAAGCATGTTATTTGAAAACTAGGACATGAAACATAGTGAGGATTGGCCAAATAAGCAAAACCTAGGTTAGATACTCACGGAAGGAGAAGACTATGAGAGCCTGGGTAGCTCAGTCGGCAGAGCATCAGACTTTTAATCTGAGGGTCCAGGGTTCAAGTCCCTGTTCAGGCGCAGCATCCCTTTTTTTACCCTAAGTAATGTCCAGTAAGTACACCAAGGGTTTGGGAGAGGATGGTTCTACTCGCACCTTGACTGAGACTTTGTTTACTCTTTGGTTTCCAGAGATGATCTCTAAAAGGTTGCTGACCTGGAGATTTGTATTTGTATGTGGTTTTTAGAGAAGAGTCATCCGTTGACTGGAAAAAAAAGGCAATCAAAAAAGCAATCAAAATGTCTGAACTCTAAAAACAAGAAAAAAAAATTGAAACCAGAAAAATAATTTGAGTGACAGTGGTTATCTCATCAGGAACTGCAGAGGTCGGGAAGAGTGGCACACTGTTCAAGTGCCAAATGAAAAGAATTGTCAGTCCACAATACTGTATCCGGAGAAAATACCCCACAGGAAAGAAGGGGAAACAAGATATTCCAGATCAGGGAAAACTAAGATCATTGCGTCACAGAACTGCCCTAAAACAATGGCTCCAGTAAGTTCTCCAAACAGACAGAAAATGATAAAAGAAGGAATATTGGACATCAGGAAGGAAGAAAAAACATTTTAAGCAAGAAACATGGTAGACACAATAAATTTTCTTCATCTTGAGCTTTCTAAGTTATGTTCAACAGTTTGAAGCAAAAGGTGTAACACTGTCTGATGTGGTTCTAATGTATGTGGGAGAAATTGCTAAGACAATTATGCTACAAGTGGGGAAGGTAGAGTGACAAGAATGCAGGTAGGATCACTAGCGTTCACCTGCGCTGGCAAACCGTGGTAAGGTAGACCCATACGGCAAGACCTGTGCAAAGAGAGACAGTCCAAAATGCTGTAGATCAATCAATATGGGATACTAAAAGATGTACAAGCAGTCCATAAAAAGGCAAAAAAAAAAAAAAAGGAACGAAAAGTGAAAATCACAGAAACAAGCAGAAAGCAAAAAACATAAAATGCCAGACTGGAGCCCTAATGTATCAATAATTACACTAAATATAATCTAAGCACGCCAATTAAAGGATGGGTAGTAATAGGGCGGACCCAACTGTATGCTGCTACAAGAAACTCACTTCAAATATAACTACAGGGGCACCTGGGTGGCTCAATCAGTTGAATGTCCAGCTCTTGGTTTCAGCTCAGGTCATGACCTCAGGGTCATGGGATCAGCCCTGGGCCCCAAGCTCAGTGGGGAGTCTGCTTCAGATTCTCTCTCTCCCTCTGCCCCTCCCCCTCTAAAAAACAAATCTTTAAAAAAACAAATATAACTACGGAGGCAGGTTGAAATAAAGAGGGTGAAAAAAGATATGTCGTGCAAACATTAATTGAAAGAAAGCTGGAGTTACTATGCTAACATTAGTAAAGTAAACCTCAGAACAAAGGTTATTAACAGAGACAGAAAAGGACATCATAAAATGGTAAAAAGTGTCCATCCACCAAGATGTCAGAGCAATCTCTGATACGTGTGCACCAAACAACACAGCTGCAAAATATGTGAACAAAAAACTAAGAACTGATAGAACTAAAAATAGACCAATCTACAATTATAGTGGAAAACTTCAAGACCTCTCTCAGAATAATTGATAGAACAACTAAACAGAAAATGATCAAGCATATGGAAGAACTAAAAATACTATCAGCCGACAGAACCCCATCAACATAAAGCAGTTCACTCAATGAAAGCAGAATACACATTCGCTTCAAGTCTTCCAGAACATATAACAACATAGAACATATCCTGGGCCATACACCAAACCTCAACAAAAGATTTTTATTTTCTTCTCAGTTTTACTGAGATGTAACTGACATACGGTGCTGTATAAGTTTAACACATACAGCATAATAACTTGACTTACATATATTGCAAAATGAGTATCGCAGTGAGTTTAGTTAACATCCATCATCTCATACAGATCCAAAAAAAAAAAAAAGAAAAATGTTTTTCTCCTTGTGATGAGAACTCTCAGGATTTACACTCTTAACAACTTTCAAATATACCAAACAGCAGAGTTAACAGCAGACAACATGTTGTACATTGCATCCCTAGGACTTATCTGTCTAGTAACTGGAAGTTTCTGCCTTTTGATCACATTCATCAAATTCCCTGCCTCTGGGACCCTAAGTCTGATCTCTTTTTCTGCTAGTGTCTTGGGTGCTTTATTTGGTTTTGTTTTGTTTTTGTTTTGTTTTGTTTTGTTTTGTTTTTTAAAGAGGAAGCACTTTTTAAAAAATTTCAGGCTTAGTTCATTCATTTATAGTATGCACATAACTCCTGATTTGCCTGATTCACAAGCTTATTGTGAAAATCAAATGAGATTTTTTAAATGCACTAACTTCATGCTGCATGCAAAGAAAAGTTGCTTTTGTTATTTTATCTTATATATGCATCAACCGTTAGGATGAGTCATTTGCCAAACAATATTAACTGTAGTTTTTCAACAGGGATCTTTTCTTCCCATTTAGCCACATCTTTCTTTTAATTTAAATTCAATTAATTAACATATAGCATATAATAGTTTCAGAGGTAGAGGCCAGTGACTCTTCAGTTGCATATAACACCCAGTGCTCATTACATCCATTGACCTCCTTAATGCCCATCACCCAGTTACCCCATCCCCCCACACCCTCCCCTCCAGCAACCCTCAGTTTGTTTCCTACAGTTAAGAGTCTTTTATGGTTTGTCTCCCTCTCTGATTTCATCTTGGTTTTTTCCCCTCCCTTCCCTTATAATCCTCTGTTTTGTTTCTTAAATTCCACGTATCAGTGAGATCATATGATAATTGTTTTTCTCTGATTGATTTATTTCACTTAGCATAATACCCTCTAGTTCCATCCACCTCGTTGCAAATGGCAAGATTTCATTTTTTGATGGCTGAATAGTATTCCATTGTGTGTGTGTGTGTGTGTGTGTGTGTGCACCACAAGTTCTTTATCCATTCATCTGTCAGGGACACTTAGGCTGTTTCCATGTCTTGGTTATTGTAAACAATGCTGCGATGAACATAGGGGTGCAGATATCTCTTTGACATCATGTTTTCATTTCCTTCAGATATATTCCCAAGAAGTAAAATTGGTGGATCATGTGGTAATTCTATTTTTTAATTTTTTGAGGAACCTCCATACTGTGGCCATACAGTGGCTGCACGAATTTACATTCCCACCAACAGTGCATGAAGTTTCCTTTTTTCCACATCCTCACCAACACTTGTTATTTCTTATCTCTTTAATACCAACCGTTCTGACAGGTGTGAGACAAAAATCTCATTATGGTTTTGATTTGCATTTCCCTGATGATTAGTGATATTGAGCACCTTTTCATATACCTCTTGGTTATATTTATGTCTCCTTTGGGAAGATGTCCATTCAGGTTCTTTGCTTATTTTTAAATTGGATTATTTGGGTTTTTTTTTTTTTGCATTAAGTTTTATGAGTTCCTTATATATTTTAGATATTAACTCTTATCACACATATCATATACAAACATTCTTCCCCTTCTGTAGGTTACCTTTTCATTTGTTGATGGTTTCTTTTGCGGTGCAGAAGCTTTTTAGTTTGATGTAGTCCCACATGTTTATTTTTTATTTTGTTGCTTGTGCTTTATGTGTCACAGCAAAAAAATTCATTACCAAGACCTTTGTCAAGGAGCTCTTTTTTCTGTTTTCCTCTAGGAGTTTTATGGATTAAGTCTTTAATCCATTGAGAGCTAATTGTTGTGAGTGGTGTAAAAAAGGGATTTAGTTTCATTCTTTTACATGTGAATATCCAACTTACCCAACACCATTTATTGAAGAGACTATTTTTTCTCCATTTAATATTCTTGGCTCCCTTGTCAAATATTACCTGACTGCATATACATAGGTTTATTTCTGGGCCCTTGATTCTGTTCCATTGGTTTATGTGTCTGTTTTTAATGCCAGTAATATACTGTTTTGGTTACTTTCGATTTACAATGTAGCTTAAAATCAGGAAGTGTGGTATCTCCTGCTTTGTTTTTCTTTCTCAGGATTGTTTTGGGTATTTGGGGTCTTCTGTGGTTCCATATAAATTTTAGGATTGTTTTTCCTAGTTCTGTAAAAAAAAAAATGACTTTGAAAACTTGATAGGGATTGCACTGAATCTATAGATAGCTCTGGGTAGTAAAGACATTTTAACAGTATTAATTCTTCCAACGTATGAACATGGGATACCTTTCCATTTATGTGTGTCTTCTTCAATTTCTTTCATCAATGTCTTGTAGTTTACAGTGTAGAATCTTGGTTATTAACCACTACCTTGGTTAAATTTATTTTTAAGCATTCTATTGTTTTTGATGCTATGGTAAATAGGATAGTTTTATTTTTTTCAGATAATTCATTATTATCATACAGAAATGCTACTGATTTCTGTATATTAATTTTGTACCCTACACAACTTTACTGAATTTGTTGATTAAAACCTCAACAAATTTAAAAGAATTGAATCATACAGTGTATTCTCTGACCACACCAGAACCAAATCAGTAACAGAAAGATAACAGGAAAATATCCAAACAGTTGGAAACAAAATAACAGAGTTCTAAATAATGCATGGAACAAAGAGGAAGTCTTGGTGGAAACTTTTTTAAAAAATGGACTTGAATAAAAATGAAAATACAATGTATCAAATTTTCTGATATACTAAAACAGCCCTGAGAGGAAAATTTATAACACTCAATGCATACAAGAGAAGGAAAAAATCCTCCAATTAATCATCTAAGCTTTCATTTGAAGAATCTAGAAAGAACAGGAGTGAAAGAAATCCAAGGCAAGCAGAAGGAAGGTAGCAATAAAAAATAAGAGTAGAAATCAATGAAATTCAAAATAAAAACAAAAACACCAGTGAAACAAAAAAGCTGTTTCTTTTAAAACATCAATAAAAAAAACCTCTAACAAGACTGATGAAGAAAAAGAGAGGACATAAATTGCCAATATCAGGAATGAAAAGAAGAATCACTATACACTCTGCAAACACCAAAAAGACAATAAGGGAATACTATAAGCGACTCTACACGTATAAATTTGACAACTTAGATGAAATGGACCAATTTCTTGATACACTCAAACTGCCACAATTAACTCAATACGAAATATATATATATTTCTTGGGTACAAGACTGGATAAATGTTTTTAAATTAATCTATTGTAATTCATCATATTAGTAGACTAAAGGAAAAAATCACATGAGCATATCAATTGAAGTAGAAAAGGCATTTGACAAAATTCTACACCCATTTATGATTTTTAACACTCCAAAAAAAAAATAGGAATAGAGAGGAACTTCCTCAATTTGATTAATGACATATGCAAAAAAAAAAAAAAACCCACAAAGCTACAACTAACATTATATTTAATGGTGAAAGGCAAACTGTTTGCACACTCCAAGAGGGGTCAATGCTGGGTTGTCCGTGCTTACTACTCTTATTCAACATATTGCTGGAAGTTCCAGCCAGTGTAATATAAGGCATGAAAAGAAATTAAAAAGAATACAGATAGGAAAGGAAAGAAAATTAAACTGACCTCAGGGAAAATGACATAATCATCCACATATAAAACCCAAGGAATCTATGAGGTAAAAAAAACCCTCTTAGAACTAAAAAAAAAATTTTATTAAATATTTTATTTATTTACTTGACAGAGAGAGACACAGCGAGGGAGGGAACACAAGCAGGGGGAGCGGGAGAGGGAGAAGCCGGCTTCCCGCGGAGCAGGGAGCCCAATGCGGGGCTCGATCCCAGGACCCTGAGATCATGACTCGGGCCAAGGCAGACACTTAACTGAGTGAGCCACCCAGCTGACCCAGAATTAAAAAATTTAATTCAACAAGGTCACAGGATAATATAAAAACATACAAAAATAAGTTGTATTTCTGCATACTGTCAGTGAACATGTGGACAGTAAAACTAAATATGCGATACCAGTAAAGTAAATCCTTTGAGTTCTCATCACAAGGAGAAATTTTTCCTTTTTTCTTTCTTTTTTTTTAAAGATTTTATTTATTTATTCATGAGAGACAGAGAGAGAGAGAGAGAGAGAGGCAGAGGGAGAAGCAGGCTCCCAAGGAGCAGGGAGCCTGATGCAGGACTCGATCCCAGGACCCTGGGATCATGACCTGAGCCGAAGGCAGACGCTTAACCATCTGAGCCACCCAGGCGCCCTCTTTCTTTTCTTTTTATTGTATCCATATGAAAAGGTGAATGTTAGTGGAACCTCTTGTGGTAATTATTTCACAATATGTGTGAATCAAACCATCACGCTGTGTGCCTTAAATCTATACAGTGACACATGTCAATTATTTCTCAGTAAGACTAGAAAACTATAATCTCTGACAAAAAACGTACATCTAACAAAACACACACAGGACTTGGATGTGGACACTACACAGTGATGTTGAAAGAAGTCAAAGGAGCTTAAATAAACAGAGAGACAAACTGCATTCATGGTTTGCAAGATTCTGCATGGTAAGGATGTCAGTTCTCCCCGAATTGATATATAGAAAGTTTTTTAAGATGTTTATTGATTTATTTGAGAGGGAGGAAAGGACAGAGGGAGAAGGAGAGAAGCCGAATCCCCACTGAACACAGAGCCCCCTGCAGGGCTCCATCTCATGACCCTGAGATCATGGCCTGAGCCAAAATCAAAAGTCAGATGCTTAGCCCACTGAGCTACACAGGTTCCCCTCCCCAAATTGCTACATAGATTTAACTAAATACCTATCAAAATCCCAGCAAAATCTTTTGTAGATATAGACAGGATTGTTTTTAAATTTATATGGAAATTCAAAGGAATTAGAATAGCTAAAACAATCTTTAAAAAATAACAATATAGGAGAAAACATAAGTCAACCTGATTTCTAAACTATTATAACAATAATTAGGAATGTGTGTTGGTGATTATTGGGGAGATAGACATAGATTAATAGAGTAGAATAGATAAATAAGCCCACACAAATGTTCCAGACTGGTTTTTGACAAAGTTGCAGAAGTCATTCAGTGGAGGAAAGAACATACTTTTCAACAATTGGCACTGGAAGAATTGGACATCTACTGGTAATAAATAAATAAAAATTAAAATAATCTCAGCCTAAGTCCCATAACATACAAAAAATTAACTCAGAATGGATCATAGTTATAGATGTAAACCTATAAAACTTTAAAAAAAAATTTTTTTTTTAGATTTTATTTATTCATTTGAGAGAGAGAGAATGAGAGATAGAGAGCACGAGAGGGAAGAGGGTCAGAGGGAGAAGCAGACTCCCCGCCGAGCAGGGAGCCCGATGCGGGACTCGATCCCGGGACTCCAGGATCATGACCTGAGCCGAAGGCAGCCGCTTAACTGAAAATGAACACAGAAGGAAAGCCTGGGGATCTAGGTCTAGACAAGGAATTTGTAGAATTGCTGCAGAAGCGTGATGCCCAGATCCTGTAGAAGCCCACTCCCTCTTCCCTCCCCTCTCCTGCGGCCTCAGGCACCTCCACTGATGCCAAGGCTTACAGGACAGAAACAGAAACTGGAAAGCATTAAAGGCAACTCGCTAGGTCATGTTTTTATTTTCTGTGTGATGAGGAAATAAGGGAAGAGGAAAGGAAGGCGAAATAAAAAAGAAGAGAAAGGAGAATAAGAAAGCTCATTGGAAGGAATAAGTCAGAGTTCCTTGAGAAGCAGGTTTTGGCAGAGTCGGGTCAGAGAAAAGGCACAGGGAGTTGTACCGAGGGCCTCAAACATCCAAACCCGCGTTCTCCCACCGTGAAATAAAAAGAGATCTGCACCTAGATAAGGGGAGACTTTATTCAGAGGTGGATTATTACAAACCCGGACAACGCTCCAAACTCAGACATCTGTAAGTGTCCCAAAAATCACACAGAAAAGACTTTTCTTTTACAGGCAAGGAGGGGTAGACAAAGCTTTAGCAAGAACTTTTAAGGAAAGTGGGGCAGGAAAGGGAAATGACAGTGCGGCGGAGGTTGGCTGATTCCCAGGATTAGCCGATGGCGGGGAGGGGCATGGCCTACTTTTCAAGGCCTGCTCCTGCTCAGGGCCAACAGCCAGAGGCCCACAGGGAGGAGGAAAGCTTGACTCGAGTTTGGTCAAGAAAATGCAGAGGGTAAGAAATGGGCAATTGTAACACTTGGTAACTACCATGACCCTCCCCCCACTCTTCTTTAAGATACATCTGATTTTCAGAAGATCTCAATTTCTGCATGTTTTGTTAGTAGTGGTAACATAAAGGGTGAATCTGAGCTTGCTTGGGACAGGAAGAGCTCAAGAATTGGAGGAGGGAGTGACTGGTTGGGATGTCATTCTTTCATGTGTAGGACTTGGGCTGGAAGGAAAGCACACACACGCAATTGCTGCTTGCACTTTACGGTGCAATTCTAGACCGCTGGATCGTTAAAGCTTCAGTCTTCTCTTATGGGTGGTAAGACTCAAGTCTTCTTAGGACTTTGCTGATTTCCTCCAGAAATACCTTCCCCTAAGACACAAGGATATTGAAATTCAGCTTTTCCCTGGCTAGGACACTTTGTGTGCCTGTTGGCTCACGGAAATAGGGCACAAGTTGTTGGGGAAAATGGGCGTCAAAATAGAAACTGAGCAATTCATTCAGCATTGTTTAAAACCTCTTTTTTGTTCTGCTCTAAGCACAGAGGCAATTTAGCAAGCTCTGTCAATAGTCCAAAGGGCGAATTCTTAGGGCATGAACTGCACAGCCGCCTGAAGGAGAGAGGGAATGGGAGACGTGTGAGACTGAGCCGGAAGGTAGACAGACATGCAGTGAGGAAGACAGAATGAAATTTGGAGAAACGAAATTGCAAGGTTACTTAGCAAACAGGAGAAGCGGAAAGGGACCATACGTCTATCTTTTTGGAGGGAGAGAACAGAGGATGGAGATGAGTTTGGTTTTGGACGTGTCGACTGGGAGACACTTGTGGAACACCGTGCTGTCTCCTAAGCACGGAGACGGCGGACTCAGGGGCACTGGCCTGGAGGCAGGTTAGTGAGGGATCATAGGCTCACCCTTGCACGAGTGAAGGGAGTGAGAACTCAGGTATCTCTTCAAACTGGGGGTCAGGAATTCATTAATGATACTTGTGGAAAATAAAGAAATGAGTTCATGGCTAGACTGTCCTTGAGCCCTGGTCTTTATACTGGTTAATCTTACGTTCCTCGGAACTTCTGAAGACCAAGAGAAGTTCCGTTTTATGGCACCACGTTTTTCGTATCTGTTTGCCCTTTCTCATCCTACTTTGCCTGACTGTGAGCTCTTACCTGTATTTGTAAAAGTACCTTTGAACCTGTTATGAAAAACAGAAACTGATTAGTCTGGCAGAATTTCCCTTAACTGACTTAGAGAACTGGCAGAATAGGAAAGAGAGAACGGATGGACTTCGCTGAAGAAGAATCTAGAACAGCATCAAACACAAAGATCTTCAAGGTCTGATGTGTGAGTATGCGTGTGCCGGTGGGTAAAAATGCTGGTGGCAGAAGGAGAAATGTACTCCGCTACTGGATCACACACGAGCACAGTTAGGCAAGTTTCCAGAATTACCCAGTGACGTTTCTTTGTTTTTACACCTGGAAGAATCTGGGTATCGCTTGGATTCACGGACATCCATATTAAGGAGTTGGGTTATTTTTTCCTGCCTGCTTCGTGAACACCATAAGCATTGTTTATTAAATGTCTAATACGGTAGCTGGACGGTGTGCCTACAGCACTGCAACATCAACAGAGAAGGTGTTGGATAGTTTCTCAACAGAGAATCTTTCAAAGATTTAAACATTGTGCTCAAGATAGAGAACACCCTTATGCCCTATTATATGTAATTCAGAAAACCTACCATTAATAATACTATATGGCATATATGAAAGTTGCTAAGAGAGTAGATCTTAGAAGTTCTCATCACAAGAAAAAAATTGTTTACCTATGTGTGGTGATGGACGTTTGTTTTTGCTTTTGTGGGGGTTTTGGTGATGGATGTTAACTAGACTTACTTGATGATCATTTTGCACAGATTATTGTACACCTGGAACTAATATAATTTTCTATGTCAATTATATACCAATTTAAAAAAGAAAGAAAACATAAATGTGAAAGAATACATTTAAAGAATAGATTTAGGGGCGCCTGGCTGGCTCAGTCAGTGGAGCATGTGACCCTTGACCTCAGGGTTATAAGTTCAAGCCCCAGGTTGGGACTTTTTAAAAAAAATCTTAAAAAAAGAAAAGAAGGATAAAGTATCACCAGTGGGCCACCCGTCATGGTAATGACTGAAGAAAATTTATCAACCTATTTTAAAACTATGGTTAAAATTTTGGTGAGGCATGAAATACTTGTATGGCCTCAAATATATCCCCACAGATTACAAACTAAGTTAATGAGGGGGAACTTTACATTTAGTTAAAACCACAAATAAATGAAAAATGTTATGTGACACACTGAGAACAGAACATCATTTATATTTTTGCCAAAACTGCATAACCTCAATCCAATCACAAAGAAATATCACATCAGCCCAAATTGAAGGACATCGGACTCAACAACTGGCTTGAATTCTTCAGAACCTGTCAGAGTCATGAAAGAGAAAGACAAATGGTTGAGAAACCATTCCAGATTGAAGGACATTAGAGAAAGCCAATGCCATATATGATCTTGAAGTGGGTCCTGGACTGGGGGAAAAGTTGCTCCAAAAGACACTTTTCTGAATGATTGGTGAAATTAGAATATGAACTGGATATTATCAGTTAATAGTATCCCTATTAATGTTAAACTTTCAGAACTTGAAAATTGTTTTGCAGTTTATAGGAGAACGTCCTCTCTTAAAAACACGTCCGGGGCGCCTGGGTGGCTCAGCCGTTCCGCTTCTGCCTTGAGGTCAGGTCATGATCTCAGGGTCGTGGGATCGAGCCCCGCATCCGGCTACATGATCGGCAGGGAGCTTGCTTCTCCCTCTCCTACTCCCCCTGCTTGTGTTCAGTCTCTCTCTGTCAAATAAACAAGTAAAACCTTTTTTTAAAAAAGAAAAGCAACGCGTCTGAACTATTAGAATAAGATATGAGAGCATGCAATTGTTCCGAAATCAGAAAAACAATCATTTGCGTGTGTTCACATTCCGACGGCGGAGGAAGAGGACAACAAACGTGGGTAAGTCTGGGTAAGATATGCAGGGTCATTCTTGGTACTCGTTTTGCAAACTTCTCCGTAGGCTTGAAATAATCTGGAAATAAAAAGTTTCGTTTCTCTCTTCAGTTCGCGCGCGGGCCCGGCCGCCAGGACCACAGCCGGGGGGCGCGTGGATACGGAACCGCGCGTGAGCGCTCCGCGGGCGCTGGAGCGCTGGTCCCCGCGAGGACGTGGGAAGGAGCGGAAGCCACCGTCCCGGGCGCTCCTGGAAGACCCGTAAGTGGGTCACCGGCTGTCGCCACCGTGGCCATCCCCGGGGGCCCAGCGCCGCCGTCGCGGATCCGGCCCCGGGTTCGGGTCGGAGACGCACGGAGAGCGAGGCTGGGGTGGAGCGGCGCGGAGGGCGCAGCGGCGGGCGCAGCGGCGGGCGCAGCGGCGGGCGCAGCGGCGGGCGCAGCGGGAACGCGCGGCCGGCCGCCGGCTCTTAGAGCCGGGGGTCCCCGAGCAAAGGGCGGGCGCTTCCGGCCCTCAGCCAAAGTGTGCGACAGTTCGGGAGGAAATCCGAAATCTTCTGGGACCGGGTCAGCCAGGAACCGACGACGTTTAACAGCCGGCCGCGGGGGTTCTGGAAACCGCGGGTTTGGCAGCCGGAGGCCTAGAGACCCCGCGGCAGGGGAGCTGAGCGGCCGAGGACGTTGGCTCCGGGCGGGCTCGGTGGGGAAGGGGGGACCGGGAGCGCGTTGCGGGCGGCGGGGAGCACAGCGGAGGCGCAGCGCCAGCAGGCGCCCGAGGAAGGGCGCGCGCGGGTGCGCGGGGTCTCGTGAGCTCCGACGGCGCGGAGACGGGCGCGGGGCGTCCGGGTGAGCAGGCGCCGCGGGCAGGAAGGCCCGGGCCCGGCCCCGGAGGTCGCGGCGTGCAGAGCGGCCCTGGAGAGAACGCGCGCGGCGGAGCCCGGTTCCCGGTGCGGCCGGGGAGCCGCGCAGCTCGGATCCCCACGTGCTGGCGGCCGGAGAGGCGCTCCGGGTGGAGAGAGCTTCCGCACCCCAGCGAGTGTTTTGTTGGGTGTTGAGACTGGAATACAAGACCTGAAAAAGCAGAGAGTGAGGCAGCAACCGAGTATTTTTAACTTGGAATGGTTTTCAGAAAGGCAGCCACGGTGTCTGAACAGCTCGGTGTGCAGGGTGTGGGGGCTCCCTGTGAGCGGTGGCATCTAGACCTCCTTTGGCCTGCGCGAGCCTGGGGAATCCAGGTTTGTCTCAGGATCTCAGCCCGCTTTTGCAGCGGACTCCTGCACCGCGCAGCTGCGATTCTCGCAAAAGCGTGGAGAGCGGCTCGGCCGCGGCCGGCGCAGGCCCGGTGAGAGTTCCCGGGGAGAAGGCCGCGGCTTAGGCCGGGGGGAGGAGGGTAGACGGGGCGGAGAAGCAGGACTTCTTGCAGGACACGGAGGAGCGGCCTGGGGGCCACCAAGTCTCTGTCCGCAGCACAAGCCTGACCTTACCTAAGGAGATGTTTTCATTACGATTCACTCATAGTCTTTAGCAATTTGAGCCTTGACGAGAGAACTGGCCAAATTAGTAGGGCTGGAGCGGCAGCGCGGGGGGCGGACAGTTGCTCTCCGCCGTAGCGGCTTGGAGTCGTCCGAGTGTGGGCTTCTCACTGGGAGACCCAGATAGCTTCGTCGGTCCCCAGGCATTTTGTTAGGGGAAGCCTCCTGGGGCCCGTTTGAGTTCATCCATAGAAAACTCAAGGGGTCTTTGGTGTGACCTGCAAAGTCGCCTAAACTATTGCTCTGGGTTGGACCTCTAATTCCACCCAACCCTCCACTTTAGTGTCCTAACATCCCACACACTCTTTGCTTAAACACCTACAGAAAACAAGCAGATAAGAAAAAATACGTGACATGACTACATTATCTCCCTCCAAGAAATGTGTCCTATAACAAAGAGGGGGCCCCAGGGCACGCGGCCAGTCAGCAGCTGAGCAGGTTTCTGAAGCGGACAGCCCGCCTCGGGAGGGCCTGCTGTGGATATTTTCACTGGAGAAGGGGATCTGGAAATAAGGACAGCCCAGCCGGGTGGAGGGTGAGAGTTATGAACTGGAAACAAATTTCATTCCCTCCCAAAGACACTTTGATCCAACAGGAAATAAGTACCCAGATAGCAGCAGTTTTGAGACCATAAAGCTTTGGAATTTCTGAACAGGTGCTGTTATAGGGGTGTTGGGTGGCTCATTCGGTTAAGCGTCCGACTCTTGATTTTGGCTCAGGTCATGATCTCAGGGTCACGAGATCAAGCCCCTCATCAAGCTCCATGCTGGGCGCGCAGCCTTCTTAAGATTCTCTCTCCCTCTCCCTTGGCAACCCTCTGCTCCTCCCCCTGCTCATACTCTCTGTCTCTCTCTCTCTCTCTGAAAAAAGGTGCTGTTATGGACTGAACTGTGTCCCCCCCCCCCAAATACATATGTCAATGCCCCAGCCCCCAGTGTGACTATTTGAAGACAGGGCCTTCCGGGAGGTAGTAAGGGTTAAATGAGGTCCTAGGGTGGGGCCCTCCTTCTAAGAAGAGGAAGAGACACCAGGAGTAGGCACACAAAGGAAAGGCCACGTGGGGCTACAACAAACAGGGAGAAGGCAGCCCCTGCAAGCCAGGTAGAAAGGTGTCACCAGAAACCAACCCTGCAGGCACCTTGATCTTGGACTCCCGGCCTCTGGAACTGTGAGGAGATACATTCTGTTGTCTAAACCACCCGGTCTGTGGTATTCTGTGACGGCAGCCTGAACACACTAATGCAGGTGCCACCAGTGGAGCAGAAATTCCTGGGAGTCCCCTGGTCATGCAAAGCTGATGTGGTAGGATCAGCTACAGAGGAACAGAGGAGTGGCTGTCCTTCACCTGCAGAGCCATCCAACACACCTGTGTTCTCGTCGCCCTTTGCTTTGCACCTCTTTTCCTTTGTGACAGAAAAACCTTTTCCTCCCTCTTCATATGGGGGCCTTCCTTCGGCGTTAACTGAGGTTTGCAGGCAATGTTTTATTGAAAGATGTAAAACAATGGTGCAATGGGATGAGCAAAGAAATGTAGGAAAAATGATATTATGGAGTACCAGCTGAGAATGTGTTGATCCGTATTTATTTCTTTCGTGTTTGGAAGTTAATTCCCTGACCATCTTTTCTCCCACACCCAGCACCCTGTGGCTTACTCCTCCGCAAGGACTCAGGGTTCCGCACCCATTAGGGGGCTGAGCTGTTGGCGGCGCTCTCCATGCAGGTCCTGTGGCCTGACACCTCAGCCAGTGGGGTCGTGCTTCTTGCCTTTTGTCTTTGGCCCCGAAAACAAAAAGAACTAAAGAAAATGTAGGTGGGACAATGCTGTTTCTTCTTCGTTGTCTTTCCCTCTCTTTAATAGTAGTATGCAATGGGAACCAAGGTGAGTCGCTCATTCATGTGCAAGACTTTGTCGGGTCCAAAAGATGCTGTTATAGGATCTCATTCTCCGCCTGCCCCTTCCCTTTGTCTTCTGCCCCAGTTGCCTTAGGTGATATGGAAGTTCACAGCAAGAGATGAAGGGGAATTCAAGGCAATCTGTTAGGTTATGTTTTTTCGTTCCATTTGTGCAGGAATGGAACAAGAAAAAAAGTTATGAGTGCTATATCAGTATTTTTTGAAAAATGGCTTTGAGTGATGTTAGCTCAGAAAGGGGTAAAATGGAAATTAGAGCTTGGAGGTGCCGGGGATCGAACCCGGGGCCTCATACATGCAAAGCATGCGCTCTACCACTGAGCTACACCCCCTTCGGGAAAAGGCATTTTGCTAATGCTTATCTGGAGATAAGTTTGTTTTCTGAGGCCCTCAATCCCCTTGAGCATCATGGTAGCTCAGTATTAAG